>NW_008825614.1:16176685-16252012 GCF_000699105.1 Pygoscelis adeliae | reverse complement strand
AAAGACGTAATGTAGAGTAAATCTGAGGACTTCTGAAAATCTTACCCTTACTGTCAGAAAAGCTGACATTTGACAAGGAGCCGGCTGGTTTTCTCCTTTACATTCTTTTAATAATAAGTTTCTTAAGCAATAAAAACGCTAATAATAGTTCTCCCATGAGGTACTTTTGCTTTGAGAACAGAGTAACAATGCATGCAGCCAGATTAGAAGCCTTAGAAAATAGTCTTTAAAGCTGTATTTCTTGCAGCATTATTCCTTTCTTCCAGAAGTATTCCAGATCATATTGCTTACTGACTGTCATAAACAGAAGTGGAGGGAGAAACCCTGCTTTATCCATCAGTGAAATGCAACCATCCTCAAGTGCAGCACAACAAAATTTCCCAGTGCCTTGCTCATCCCAAATTACGGAGAATTTGTGGTAGTTAGCTGGACTAGCAAAAGCAATCATCTTGAAGAATATGCAAGTAATTTCCAACTAGATTTTGTTTTTACTGAAAAACAATCAAGAATTTTACTCTTGCTCTCCCAGAATGCAGCAGTAGTAACTCAAAAACAAACCCTCAGCTGCTGTAAAAGAGGTACTCTGTATCACCAGCAGTTGAAAATATTAAATCAAGCTGAAGCTAGGACATAAAAGCTCTTTTAGAAGAGGGCTGTAGTGACCCATTTTTAGACTCAGCTCCTCAGGATTAAGATGGCTTTCCCTGTGTATCTTGCAATGAGACTAAGCTACCAGAGGTTAACATGGGACAATGATTCAAGTTATGCAGTCAACTGAACAAAAGTTCCTCTCAAATTAGTGGGTGTTCTGCTCAGTTGAAGGACTCAGAATTTGGCCCAGTAATAGAAGGCCCTACTCTAATTAAGTTATTCATTTTTAGCCCTGAGCATTCCTCTTCCTCAGTGGAGTGTGCCAAGAAAACTGAAAAACTGAGCAGCACAGAAGTAGTATTAAACTTTAACAATGCTTTGCACTGACACAGGGAGGAATCTCAGAGCTATTTAGAAACAATGGCATGATCTGCAGCTGGAGCCAGGGAATTCACAGTATATGAAACTTACAGATGTGCTTTTCATTGGAACCATCCTCTGCTCTCATATGCTGAAGTTGTTCTCATGCCTTATGCTCCTATGCATAGTGCTTACCTAACACACTTAAATCTTGCTGAAGTTACTGTTAGCTACATGCCAAAGGTTGTAAATGCCCAGATGGAAAGTTAGCTGTTTATTTCTTACATTTTACTCAGTTGCAGTTAATATATTTCTACTTCCCATATTTAAAACATAATTTAATTGAACTGTATGTTAACATTACTGCTTTGGCCTCAGTTCAACGAATACTTAAAATTTGTCTAATTTTTATTATGTAGATAGATCTCCGATTCAGTTGGTCCATAATACATAACACAAAACAAAGCATGACAATGTTACTGTATACAGTTAGATGTTAGATTTAGTTTAAAAAAAAACAAAAATACTTATAAAGCTTTTAGAAACAGTTATTTACATTTTGCAAGAATTATTTTTTTCTAAAGTCTTGTTTTTTTCTAAAAAATATTTTCTACTTTTTTAAATCCTTTCAAGTTATTTGCATGTAGCTGTACAACAGCATGCTTGACTGACTTATATGTTCTTACTTCTTTGGTTTTTCCTCCTCTTGGAATGTGGGGAGAAGTTACTGATTTCAGTCTTCCAGGAATATCTGGTTTTGTTTTTTTACATAGGCATGTACAACTTATTTAAATTCAGGGAAATATGCTGATCTTGAATAGGAACAGTGTAAACTCCCACCTGAGATCTCCATCTCCTGGAGAGTGTAGCATGGATGATGATCCTTTAGGGATGAACTTAATGGCAATTCTCACTTTTTTGAGTGCTTGACTTTGAATAAATGCCTGTTTTTAAAACAGCAAAGTATGGAATTGGCAACATCCATCAAGATGAACTATTTTGATACCCACAAGTCATGAGTAGGGCTGACATATCTTGCTGCATAGCACAGACCACTATCATTTAGAAGAGGAAGGGAGCTGGTAGTTGATTGTTCTTACTGGTTGTTCTTGCTTTCAGCCCCATTTATTCCCAGCTGCATCATGAATTTGCCAAGCAATTCCAGCCTCTCTTTGACCAAATCTCCTTGCCTAACCAGTCCTTGAGTTTACCAGGTTAGATGGTTAGGCTTTTTGATTGGCTTTGTCTCATATAACAGTGTATATGTTGTCATGTGACTACTCATCTGCAGAGGATTAATTTTTTATTTACTCAATAGAGCAAGGTAAGCATTTCTAGAGCATGATTAACCCTTCTAAAGACAGATTATTGAAACAGGTCCCAACCTAGAAGTCCCAATAACATTTCATTGATGATTAAAGGGAACCTAGGAGGTCAGCTCTGTTTTCAATGTTTACATTACAGACATCTAAAGTTATGCAAAATGAATTCCATCTTTCATGGCCAAATTATATGTGCAAATCAGGTGGTCTGTAATTCAATAAAGGAAGTACAGGCATACAACAAAATCCCTATGACTACCCCTAATAATTTTCAAGTAGCAGATAAGGTTCACTAGTGGCATATTTGAAAGTTGTTGAAGTTTACCAGCCATGTCTTACCAACTAATCTCTATACTAACGGACTATTGACTGAATTCAAAGATTATATATAGTCAACGGAAAGGTGAGGAGGACATGACTGCTAGTAATTATTAGTTTAAGATAATTTCAGCTGCTGACTGTATGAGCTAGCATTCCCTGTCCCTGCCATAGGCAAGCAGTCTTACTCCCACTCCTGTGCTAACATCTGCATGGCTACAGTGTCAGCAAACTAATTCAGCCAAAAAGTTAGCAGTCTTTATCTGGATTAGTTCTCTAAAACTCAAGAAGCAGGAATATGCCACCATTGTCTGGGGATAGGTGAGGTCACCACTTTTGGCAGAAGCATCTACTTAGATCATCTTCAAGTGATTGTGAAAGCACAACCTTAGCTACATGCAGAGAGCTAATTCTCATTATCTTCTGCATTGCCACAGCATGTAACCACTCATTCTCAGATTCCTGCTAAAATGCAATGTAAAATGCAACACTGAGTGTCATTTGTTAGTGCCTGAGAAATCATCTGACAAATGGGGAAGGACAAAAAGAGCACTGAAGAGGTAAAAACCTTGGTGTTCAAGAGTAAACAGAATCAGATCAATGGAAAGCTTCATTTTTAAGTGGGAAGAAGTGAAGTGAAGAAAAACTGCTGCCAGAACAACTCATAGCATCCTGAAATTTTTGTTCAAAACAGGAAGAAAACAGACATCCAACATAAAGATCACCTTTTGACAAATTTTGTATCTCTGCTCCAAAACACAAGGCTTCAAATCTTCTCACTAAAATAGTTGCAATTTTTTTTCTTGGTTTCTTAGAAATAACCAGACTATTCAGAGTAAAATTTGCTCAAGAAAATCCTGTCTGAGGTAATACATATCACTGAAAAGTTTCCCTAATGGTTAAAGTTTAGCTACTGAAAACAAGATTTTATAATGAGACACATCTGAAAACTTTACTACTAGGCAGTGTTTCCAGTCCCAATAATAATACTTTTAGTGTAAAAACCCATGTATGAAAATTCTGGTGTTGAAGTAAAAACTGAGCTGTGCAGTAAATATTGACTATTTAAGTGTTTTTTCTATAGACACTACGTGAGCATCTATAGTAATATATATACTGAGTGTTATGCAATAATAACAACAATAATAAGCACATCCCATGTAATACTCATCCTCGCAAATATATATGGGATACAGAACAACAGATACTCACAAACAGCCCTGTGGACTAAGCATATAGAACTATCACGGTGCAACTGCTTATGAACAAGTGAAGCTACACCTCAGAAATAATTTCTAATTTTAGCTCTCATGTTCAATACATAAATATTAATTATTATTAATTTATATCACAGTACTGTTTAGAGTGTCCAGTAAGGCACTGTATGGACATATTGAAAACACAGCCCCTGCCTTCAAGAGCTTACAGGATTAAGTCTGACCTATTTATCATAAAGACGCTGATCCAGATATTCATAGGGATTTGCTTGAAGTAGTGTTTTGATTGCACATTTCTCAAGAACACACATCACTTCAAGATCTTCTAGGTAATATACTGGTAAAAGGAAATTTAACACACACACCCCTCTAAGCCTGATGAGGGCCCAAGGGCTAATCAAAACCACTACAGGCCTTTTAGCAATGAATCTGAATTAATCAAATCATCCCTGCTGTTTTTTGTTAATGTTTGGACAATGCAGCTTTTCTGCAGTATGCTCTTGCCGTCTGAGTAGAGGACAGGGAGCCAGAAACTCCTTGAGTTTTAATCCTGGCTCTGACACTGATTCTCTCTGTGGCTTTGGGCAAGGAGTCATTGTTCTATAGTAAAATGCTTGTATTGGCAAGATGATGAACTACTGTAGATGATCTAATAAAATTTTTCCATCTTTAATTTCTATGATTCTGTAATGCTAACAACCTAAGTTTCAGCCTCTCATCTGAAGAGACGAGATAAGTACTTACCTAGTTTGCCTGCAGGTGAAGAAGGATTAAAGTTATAGGACACAGGACTTCACAGGACTGAAGCTACAATGCATAATTAGTATCTTTTTTAGTATCTTGTTAATCAACAACACCTATAGGGACTGCATAACACAAGGCCAGATTGAATAGCTTCCTTTCCTCTCTACTAATTATTGTCCTAGCTGGAGTTTGTTGGAAAATTCTGCCTGTAGCAATTTGGGGACCCTTCTGTTTTGTTTAGGCCTTGCTTCACTAGAATGTTTCAGAAGAGTAAAGCAAGCACCAAACTAGCCAATGGTGGATTTTTTTTTCTTCTGGGAAAGGTAAGGGAAGAGGGTAAGCGCAATAGGGCAAAGTTCCTAGAGTGATGCTTGTGCCAATGCATACAATGACACAGTCATTGTATGAATGCCTGCATTCCCCAGCTGTTACAACCAGCTCAGTTACACCCACTGGTTGCTGACTGAAGGTGGAGATTCTTATGGGTGACTCTAACTTGACCTAGGGAACGCACTGAAGAATAATAGCTCCAAGTTTAGGATAACCCCCAAAAAGCCCAATAATAACAATATGCATCTGAAAAATGTTATTAAAATATCTAGGTCTAGAAAGACAGAAGACATGCAGTAAAATTAATGCTTCACGTTAGCTTAGCTGCTTCATTCACTGTCCAAAGAACCCCAGCCATAGCAAACATTGTAGTCTACTGCTATGGACCCCATTCTGCCTTTTCAATGTATGTGCAAAAGAATCAAAGGTGGGACTGCTGCTGATAATACATAATAAATCTTGCTTATCAGCTGTACAACACTGGATGTATCACATGGAAGGAGACAGCAGAAAAGAGTAACGAGAATAAGTTTCAGTGAAGGACAGCTACAAGCAGATCTACCTAAGGACATTCTCATTGTCGAACCACAGTGAAAACTGGCTTTCTCACACCAGGCAATGCACAGGGGCAACTACTTATGGAACTGGTTGCTAATGAGTTATGTTGATGTTTGGCAGGCATTTCCCTCTCATTGTTTTAGCAAGCTACATTGTTGTTTCCACAACTGAATTTTTTTTCTTAACCTACTTTCTTTGATAAATGATGTCACCTTGGTCCTTGGCTCCATTGCTACACATTATACCAAGGTACATAAAGCAGAAAGAAGCGTGATCCTTTCTTGAACAGTGGCAATCTCTTTTCAGGGCCAACTAGTAGTCAGACTGTCTTTATTCTCCACGTGGAAAACAAGGAGAGAGCAGTATAGAGAATGTAGAGTTATATAGAGATAGCTTGCAATCATTGCAGGAGGATAGGGTGATCTGCAAGATGAATGCTGCAAGACAGCATTCCATCAGACTAGCAGGGGTAAATACGGAGACAAAGATGATTAATGTCTTTCTGCAAGTTACAGTGCATTTTGGGGTTCTTAATGTATGCCAACTAATGGTATGCCAACTGCCAGAGAATTACTATTTGCAATCACATGACTATCCTGACATGAAGATACCAACAGTGATGATACATTGCTCTTACAAACTGAAATTCTGCCAAATTAATTTTCAGTCCAGAAGAGATCTCTTTGCCATACTATTTTAATAGATTTATATGACTTGTGTCAATAGACACTTGCTGCCTTAAATTAGTCTGTAGCAAGATGACATTATCATGAAAAATACATATAATTACTGTTATTTACAGCAAATATTGGTGGAGTTGTTAGGTTAAGCAATCAGGCCAACTACAGAGGAATGGTTGGTTAAGCAATTATCACATTTTCTTAGAAATAAATGCATAAACCTCAAGACATACCACAGTTAAAAGCTATTTCAGTCACTGGAAAACAACTGAAAGACATCTAGAAACGTCTGGAAAAGGATATCCATCCCCCTTGAAAAAATTTACTTCATGCAAGTCACAAGAAAGTTATTATCCGAGCTAGGTCACTGACAAGAGATGTTATTAATGATCCCATTGAAATTATTAATGCATTTAACAATCACTTTGCAAACTATAATATTATATCCTGGGAGAATACTGAATCATGCTGGTTACTTGGATGAAGATCAAATAAGCTTAGGATGAAAAGATCAGACTCTGAGAAAGTTTAGAGTACTTTGTGATTAATAAAAATTAAATGCCAGAACTACTTGATTTGCATTTAAATCCACAAAAGAGTGTTGACTGGACTTTACCACATGATTCAGAATTACACAATAACTAAGCACACCTCTGCACGCACAAAATATTAACATTAATACAATATAAGGATGAGTCTACTGCTATAGTTATGTGCAAATATGATACAGGAATATTGCATGCAGGTGATGCATAATTGAAACATCTCTGCAGTTCACAAAATGGACCTTACTGTAACACTTTGGTAATACATAACTGTTATGGCACTTTGCAGGCAAGAATTTCTTGATCTCTCTGTTTACTTCCCAAGTAGTTCAATGATGAATAGCCTAAGTTTCCTATCTGATCATGTGATAATAAAATACTGTATGCATACAGATTTTATATGGTATCTTACAGCATATGGTAAGACTTGCAGCCTGTTATTCTGCAACAATCCTAATTAAAGATCTCATTACATTTTAGATATGATCTGGACAAGGAATAAGAATTTTTGCTGTGAAATAAAAATGTAATAGGTGTAAAAGAGGTAAATGTTTGGAACTATTCTGTCAAGAATAATTTGGGGATGGTAAAACCTGCTGAGAAAATGAATACTGAACTAAAACAGAGTTTTTCTCAACCCTCTTTAGTTCATGTCTCACTTCCATTAAAAAAATTCCTTTGTGCCTCATCACAGCATGGCTCCAAAACAAGCAATCATGAGACTGCTTCATGTTTCATCTGCCATTCAAAGCACCTCCAAGATGGCATATGTTTCCTGGTTGCACAGGGCATGGCTAGATGCTCTCCTGAAGTCTCTTCCAACTGATTTTCTAGAACATCCAAGTCCAGGAGTCATGTGCCTCCTGTTTTCTTTCTTCTTATTCTTTCTACTTTGTCACCTGTGCTACTTGTGCTAGCTCAGCTGAGCTACTGCCAATATGGTAGCACATTCTGCTACTTCTTCATGTATGAAAAGAGCAATTTTCCCTATACCATGCTCTTTTACTCCTTTACTTTCCCTTTAGGCCTTGCATCATACTTCCTGGAATCCTAACAAATTACATCCATCAAACTGGAAACTTCCTCCTCTGTTGAAATGAACTTTCATTACTACTCACAGTCTTATTACCTGTCCATTTATCTCTTAAATCTGACCACAGTTCTAATCCAGATTAGGTAGGTGGTGACAGAAATATATTATTCACCAAACAGCATCCCATGAGCAGCTCACTTCCCTTTATCAAATAAGTTAGCGAATGTCTGTCAAATACTTGTTGTCATAAGTACTACAGGTCAACAACCACCACCATGAGCGGAACCCTTTCCAGTAGAAATTTCACAGAATGGCTGTACCTTGGCCAGTTCTCTCAGTTCTCATTCCTCTAAGTGACCCCTCAGGCAAAAAGGAGGTACTTTGGCATGACAGAGTGTGAGAATTTTGCATTGCTGTTGCCTGTCGTGAACATGTTTAGGCAGTGAATGGATTATTTCTGTCTGGAATACAAAAGAAAACTGGGAAATATAATTTTTTAATTCTGCTCATAAAATATATTTTAAAAACCAACAAAATAAGTTTTCGTGTTGACCATATCTATGAAAGTCCCAGTGGGAACAGAGTACTGTTGCAAGGAAAAAGTACTATTCAGCAGTTAGTGAAACATACAGTTAAATGTACTGTTGAACAGAGGTACTACTTAACCACATACTAATTTTCTTTGCTGAAATGAGTGCTGAATTAATACTGAGACCCCCCCTAAAGCTCACATATAAAAAAGAAAAGGTAAAAACTCAGTGCTACAGGTATTTCCTTCCTTCATGCATACATTTTCTACTCATTATCCATTCTTAAATTATAAAGAATAATCAGAGATAATTATCACATTTCTGTAATGACAGAGAACCTGCATATGCTAAGATAGTGGCATAATTTGATATTTATGAAATGCTTCTTTATTTATGAAGCATCTGTCTAGAAATTTAATTCCCCCCACTTCAGCATTTCATTACAATTCTAACACAGATGAATAATGAACAAGATTCCTATCGAGGCTATTAAAATTTGAAAAACGAATACCCTTTGATGAATCCAAACCACCACCTCACCCAGCTACTGTATGAAGTTCTTAGTTTATTTTTCTGTTTCCTATTTCAGTCAGAGAGGTTAAAATAGGAAAGCCAAAAGCTGGAAAAGAAACAAAATGAAAGAGGGACAAGGGAATGGGTGTGTGAAACGTTAGGGAGGTTAAATAGCAAAAGGTTCAGATTACAGTGCATAAAGAGGCCAGAGAAATATTAAAAAAATATGAAGTTTATAATATTGGACAGAGAATTAAAAAAACCTAGAGAAGCAGCATAAGAATAGATAGACGACAGCTGTGGATGGGTGAAGAGAGAGAAAGAATAAGAAAGGCCAGATCTTGTTCCCACGGAAGTCAATGGCAAAGAACTCGTTGACTTCAGTGGGAACTGGAGAGGCCCACGGTGAATGAAATACATTGCCACAAGGGAGGGAAAGGGAGGAGAACTGGCATTAATAGAAGAATGAACAGGGGTAGGGAAAATAAAAATTGAGAGAAGTGATTGAGGCCCGAGGTGACACAGTCAGAAGAGCATCCATAGCCAAGGCTGTTAGGGAGCTGAAGGCTCTCAGCACATCACAGGACTGAGGGCCTGGCTGAGACCCAAACTCAAAAGCTCTCCCAACTTTGGCAATCAAAGATCCCAGAACAGGCATCTTCACATCATTAGTGATTTTGGAAAGATTTTTACTAAATGTCATGTCCTGTCACCTTTGCTTCACAGTAATTTAATGTAGAAACCACTGGGACTGTTTGTCAGGTAAGCTGCTTTTGACTGTAGTTAATGGAGTAAGGGTAGCACCAGGAGGCTTTGAGCCATTGTATGAAGCACAGGAACTGATGTCTATGGTGGAGGCTGCTCAGCACTTTTGAACTGATGACCCTGCTTTCGGTCAGCAAGTATGTTACTAAATTTCACCTACTCAGACACTTCTACTGTGCATCTTGTAATACTTGGTGTTTTTCTTAAAGTCCTACTTTTTCAGTTTTTTTCTCCTCTTAGTTGCAGAAAAAAGTTTGACCTGAGCATATCCCAAAGCTCTCAGAAATCCAGAGACAGATAAAAGGAAACTAGGCGTCATTCTTGGGGTGTGTTTTTATTTTTAGACTATGACTTTCTTAATTTTTGCCTTAGGATACCAGTTAACCTACTACCCCCAAGCCTCATAATTTCTTCATGAGCTAGCAAAGATTTGTTAAACTCACCAGAGAAGTATGTGTATCCATTCCCCCCTAGTGGAAGATAAAAGCCTTCTGCTACTACAAATTACTTTGTTAGCTCAAGTGCTAAACAGCTGTGTTACACACTTCAAGAACCCAGATCCACTGATGACCCACGTGAGGATGCACAATATTTTGCAGAATTGAAAGTTCAGTTGTTTTTTAGTCTAATTTTTGTTCCTGTGTTGTTACTGCGATGTAAATTACTTTATGAAGTTGTGATGTGCCTCTCTTGTGCGTATGTACATGGATATAATAAAAGTCCATGACAACGCGGTTCTTCCAAGTGAAGCCAGGCCTTGTTTAGTGCATTGTGCTCAAGGCTGTCTGCTGAATGAGGAGGGCTACCAGAGTCTTGCCATAAAGCATAACATTGAGACTGGAACATGCAGGAGGCAGAGGGATATCCTCAAGGCTAGAGAAGTTAAAGCTTCTCTGGGTAAATGGATTCTGTCTCAGCTGCTCTTCCAGCCCTTAGGTGCTGCTGGGAAAGTCAAATAATCTGAAATTTTCTGAAGTGGACAAGGTAGTTGCTTTTTGTTTGTTGTGCAGTGTGAAACCACACAGTAAGTGTGCTGACCTCGTACTGCTGTAACTGAGGTCAGTGAGACCAAAGAGGTCTTAAAATGAGTTCTACTCTTCATTTAGACCGTTCTTATAATGCCAACTCGTCTATGTCAGACTGGCCACCTTATGTTCTTTCACAGTTTTAGCTATAGTCTGTCATAGTTCTGTGATGATAACGGTCTCTACTGGACAGGACTGTCGCTGAAATAAAATCATTAATACTTTTAAAGTGCTATGGACAGATTGAAAGGACTAAAACAATGACAGTAGGTCTTAATGTAAATTTAAACCAGAGCCTACTTCTAATTCTGAGATCTCCAACACTCTGTTGGATCCTCTAACACGTTTTACACAAATGGAACTTTTGGATAGTGCAAGAAACATACACACCTGTCTAACACATGAAACAGGTTTTGATCCTCCAACACTCTGTTGGATCCTCTAACACGTTTTACACAAATGGAACTTTTGGATAGTGCAAGAAACATACACACCTGTCTAACACATGAAACAGGTTTTGATCCTCCAACACTCTGTTTCTGTTTCCACCCAATCTTGGAAACCCCTCATCTCCATAAGAGTCTCAATTACCTTACAGTGTAACAAGTATCTAAAATTCTGCTTCTGCATATTCACAGAGAGGTATGTCACTGTACATAGGGCTTATTTCAATATACATGCTTTCCTCAGCTTGATTTGAATCTAGAAACTCCCATCTATGTCTATTAAAAGGCTTACTCCCATTGATTTATGTTAAAACATAACTGGCCAAGAAGGTGGTGCCTCCTGTTAGGTAATAGTCTAGTCAGTATGGCATTTCTCAGGGATGTAGGAGGTACAGGCTCAATTTCCCCCTTCTTCTGAGGTGAGTCATTCTCAGAGCTGCTACACAATAGACTTCTGGGGAATGTGAGGAAGGGAGGGTAGAAATGCTGGTTCCTTTTGAAACTGTGCCACAACATGAAAGGACGATGCGTATAAACTTTCTGGACAAGTTGTTAGGCTCCAGGCAACAGCAGGGCTGGATTAGAAGGCCCTGCACTCCATTGCAGGTTTTTTGTATTTTTAAAGGATTCCTTATTAGGAAAAAAGCAAAATAGATATTCCCTGTCTTAGGCAGCAAGCTGCTCACTCATTTCCTCCCTCATTCTCAACTGCATGTTCTAGCCATTAAATTAAGGAATGACAGTTCACCTCGTCCTCTTTCTTGCCTGATCAAGTAAAACTTGAATGCTTTTTTGTACAGTGCAATGGCTGTTGAGTACACATTTGATTCCCCTGTCAGAGAGAGATGGAAGTTAACTAAACCTGGATTTCTAAAATGTCAAGTGAATGCTTAACTAGTAAACTATTGCATCACCAACATCACTGCAACAGTACCATCAACTCCTCTGCTGCCCCCTCCTCTAGTCAAATAATAAAGTTCCCTGCTCTTTACTGAAAGCAAGAACTTAAATACCGCACCAAAGGTGAGGGATAGGGCTTTTGTCCAGAGTGCAAGGATGTGCCTTCCTGTACCCTTGAGTAAGATTCTTAAGTTTCCACGGTGGAAAGACTTAAACTGCACTTTTGTTTTCAATAATCCTCTATGTGCCATCTCTCTGGACAGCGGACTCTCAGCTTGATAGACAATCCGCATAGCTTTCTGAAATATCTTTACTCTCCCTTTACATCATGTACAGAGTCTGGTCACATAACTCCAGGGTTCTGGAATCCTGTCTAAGGTCACATATTCCTTTTGAACTTATTCATTGCTACTAATGCAAGAGCCCAGTAGAAATATTTCTGTAGACAGCAAAAGTTCTATATTCAGGACAGGGTTTGGATGGCACATGATAAATAATGCATACGGTCATATATTGAAAAATGAGACTGTGAAGAACTACTGAATAAAGACCAATCTTCAATGAGCACCATTTGTCATAGCCATTAATGAGATTGGAGTTCTGTAGGAAAAGTGGGATGTGGCTGTTTAATTAAAAGTGCTATGTAATTGAAACTGATATATCACATGTATGTACAGAGAGAAAATTTATGTTGGAACAGCAACTTCACCGTTTGCGGTTCCTATTTTCTTAATATCCTTTTGTAAGGTTTTTTTTAGATGTCAGTTTAGAGAAAGAAAGAAAATTGTTGAAGGTTGATATAAAGTTAACATGCAGATATAGAACATCTCTACATGTCTGCTGAGTAAGAAATAGATAACACAGTGCACTGCCTGCAGGTCTTTAGAAGCTGTCTTGGATTTTTTTTTTTTCTTTCTTCCAATGATTCGAAAACACGTAAGATAACCCATTTATTACAATTAATACACTGTGATAGGGTGTTGTACTACACTGATAATCTCACCCATTTTACAGAGCTTTCATGAGGCTTAATGAATTTATTGGCCTGGTCTTGCTTTATTCGTGCACTTTCAAGACCGGTTTTTACACAAGTGGAACTTTTGGATAGTGCAAGAAACATACACACCTGAAACTAACACATGAAACAGATTTTGAAATCTTCCCATAAAATTATTTTGAGAAGTAAACTGCAACACTGCGTACATTGTGATTTTAGTTTAAACCTCAGTACAGTACCCTTATTGCCATTGCTTATGCATTTTATCCTAGTCCTGTCGCTCCCCAGGCTGTCATTTTCAAATCAAGTGTCAATGATACCCAGTGGTCTTTATTAACTCTTTTTTTGTTGAAAGACCAAAGATTAAAGCTGAGCCCATGGGGTATTATCAGATGGGAAATATTAATTTACTAAAGCATCTGAACATTTGGAGTAAATTTGAAAACAGAACCATCTGTTATATAAACTAATCCAATAGACTCCACACTTTGTATAGCCAGCCGCTGTCAAGTAACAGATTATGAAACCAAGTAATAAATCTTAATTCAAAAAATGTTTCTCCATTTGAAAGGTTTGAGAATTTATTTTTCCTTTCTTGTTTTAATGTAAACTTGATGCAAGTTGGCAGAACTCTCTGACCTGTAGGGGGTCTAGTATTCACTCAGATCCCTATGGGAGGCTGTGGATGAAGTATCACAGAGGTCAATTGCAAGGCAAGTCTTGTGATACGTGCCTATCTTGTGCATCACTTACTCTCATGCACACCATGCATAAGTTGCTGGGTCTGGCTTTGAGATGGGTACCCCAAGGCACTGAAATTCAAAACAAGGATTGTACCCATCTTTTCTGAGACTAGTCAAAATAATGAAAAAAATCTTTCCTGCGGCCAAGATTTAAATTAATAGTTCAGGACTCTATTCATCCTGGGTTGCCATCCCTGCTAAAGACAAACACCCTTTACAACAGTTAGCATTTAAATGGACTCAAACAGACAAAGTTTCCCTCTTTTTGATATGGAGGTTATGGCTCCATGTACCAGCCACCAGCAGGTTTCTTACAAGATACCAGAAATCACTTTGTTCGTGGCAGCTGGTTCAACACATGTAACCTGACAATTCCTGCATCTAATGCATCTAAGTCTGCCCTTTCCTCCACTCAATGACATGGCAGAGAACCCTTCTCCTTCTAGTTTTTCGGTATCGTTTGTCCTCTCTACACATATCACATCAAACTAAAAGAAGTTGTGCAACCCACCCCCTTCTTCTTTTTGTACTAATTTATGTGTGTATGTGTCAGTGTAACACTCAAAGAGGGAAAGAAATTTTTATATATATATATATGTGTGTATATTTTTACTGAACAAAACAGAATGAGACAACATGGTTAGGAAGGATCCCAAACAGGGTGTGTTTCCGAAGTACAAGAAGGATTTTAATCTTTGATTCCTAATATCCCTGTCCAAAATATAACAACAATTGTCACATCATATTTGAAGAAAAAATTTGTTTTGTAGTTGCTGTGAAGACATTTTGCTTTCCTCACTTTTGTCTTCAGAATATATGAGCTATAGATTCACCAACAGGTACAAACAACATTCTTATGTAGTTAGCTAACTATGAAACCTGTGAAAAAAATGTGGGTATTAGTAGATGAGATCCTGCAGATTCATTGGGGTTTAGGTTGCTTTGGCTTAGTGCAGGTTGCAGCATGGTGATGTAAGCCAACAATCAGATTAAACAAGGGAGGAAACTTTTCAAAGCACTGTGCTGATACACAGTGAACAAAAGGAAAATAATGAAAGAAGTTTTTAAACATATTATTTCCTCCTCATCTTTATATGAAGAACAGTACGTTACTTCTCAAGGCTTTCTGCCGCTTTCAGGTATCCCACCTGAAGAGTGACATATTAGTTGTTACGAGCAAAGGAAGCAGACTCTTTTCCTAATGTGATAGATCTGATTAAATATGTATAATTGGACAAATTCTACAAAACTTTATAGCTTTCAATGGAAGAACTATACTGTTAGCAGAACTCGTTTTCTTTTTTCACAACTTCTTTACTTCTCTGAACACACCATAACCAAAGACTGATTAATCTATTCCAGTATTTGCCGAATCCATTAATCACTCAGACTGCTTAATTCACTGTCCAAGATAGTCTTTGGGAATACAGTGTACAATTGTTTTTCACGTAGGGGAGCACTTTCTGTTGGAGTAACATCATTGACAGTCTGACCATGTTAGTGATTAAGTGATTCAGAGTTATATCATCTAGCCATTTATCAGCCTTCTATATTTCACAATTAGGTATGAATTCCTGCATTTCTAGCCTGTATGAATTAGGCACATTCTATGTGGACTTTTCCAAAAGTTTGCATGTTCTTAAAAATTCTAAATAGCAAGAAAAAATTGTCAATGGAAAACTACTTGGAGACATCTGTTCTCCCATCGATTTATTCAACAATTTCCCATTAGCATGTACACTGAAGGGAGAATAGGCTCTGCAGAATGCAATAAAAATGTGTTTCACTAACTAAATAAATTCCTTTATATATTGTGGCAAGACAAATAAATAAACCCAGAGATTTACAGACAGCCACCTTGGCTGACATTTCAGAGAGTTGGAGCCTTTAGCAATATTTTTTGCTTAACTCCATCCTAGCAAAGCCCTATCTCTTCTCCCAAAACATCATTTCTCCACTCACCCCTGCTCTCCTCTTTCAGGCCCACTTCCCAGTTTCTTTCTCTTTTTCCTTCCAAGGTGTGATTGCTCTCTTTGCTCCCCAACGTCTCCTTCTTGATTGTTTTGCTCTGCTTTAATGAGTCCAAGGCTTCGCTCTACTCCAGAAATTGCATTTACCCTTTTTGTTCCCAAGCACATCTGTCTCCTCCAAGCTTTCTCTCCTGTTCTGACCTTCCTGCACTTCAAGATTTTTTTTGCCAAGTTTATTTCCCCTCTGTCTTTCTAGTCTCCTTTTACTTGTCTACTCTTTTTCTACTCTCAGTGCACTAAAACCATGCCACTATTTCTTTTTTTTTTTTCCTTTAGCAGTGACAAGCTAAAATTTGAGAATTCAGATTTGTGAGCACAATAAAATAGCAGTCATTGTCACTTTTTTTTTCACCCTAGTATGTACAGAGAAGAGGGAGGCTTTTAAAAACTGACCCGACCTAGACACCACTGAAAACAATAGAAACTTTCAAGCCTCATCTGTGACATCTTATCCGTAGTCAGAAATTCATATGGAAATGCCATTTGATTTTAATCTTACAATTTCTATTTCAATAATTCAAAGATGAGTGTAATAATACCTATTTATATAATTCAGGTTTGATAATGTGGTATCATTTGCATGCTAATTCTTACAAGTCTCTTCTATAGATTTGCTATTTCTTTCACGTGTACTGTGGCATATGATAAAAATTTAAATTTCTTCTGCCTCTAAAATAAATAACATTCCTACTTTGTCCTTCACTGACAGACATTACTAAAAAAAGTCTGTTAAAGCTTTTACTATTTTGAGCAAAAATAACAACTTATACGCTATTTGGAGGTTACCTTACATTTTACTTTGCTGCTAACAAAGGAATTAATTTGTATCAGAGGAGAGGGGGTTCTTCCCTGTTACCAGTGATGCTAATAAATATTTTGCTTTTTAATGCGCTAGAGGCAGGATTAGAATGTAGGCCAACACAACAGATATTTCTTATTTAAATTCATTACTTTCCTAGTGCTCTATGCTACATTCCTTAGCCAAGCAACACTCCTACTGACTTCCTGTATTAGGTCCATCTTTATTATTTAGCAGATTGACAGAACCAGAGTGGTACCATCTATTACTACTGGCAAATAACATTTGAATTCATCTTCCCCTTATTCACAGGATGACTCATTCTGTGTCGTACACACTTCATTTTTGATTTATGTAAGATGTACATTTTAACATCCTTTCTGAGACTCACAATTATTTAATCTATTTTTGTCATTCTATTCATTTGCTTATTCAAGTCATTTTGCATTAATAATCAGTCTCCATTCTTCTTCATTATTTAGTATTATTTGGTATAATGGAGTGTGTGCCAACTACGACTTCTGGATGAAGCTTCTGGGTGAGTGACACATTTACTGCTGAAAGTTAAAACATATAAAACTTCAGACAGTGAAAAAAGCAAGATATTTGTAGAAGTACTGTCTAGTTTTGAACATCATAATTGTGACTTGAGCCAAGTTAGTAATAACAGTATGCTTTTCCCAGCTATTTGTATCCATACAAGAAATAAATGTGTTCTCCCAACAAGTCAATACTGAGATCTAGAAATGTAGCTCTTCTTAATTTTTGAAATACCTTGTTAGGTATGTCACAGGGGATGGGAGATGTTACTTTAGCAGAAATCTTATCTATGAAGAGACAAATATTAAACATCTTATTTATTAATTGGTCATTATATGTGGTCTACTTTGCCTGTAGGACTGTGGGCTCATGAAAACTGAAGAATGCTCAAGGGTTTCAGACTTTCGCTTTACTGTATAATGTTGTTTCCTGTATATTGTTTCCTATAAACAACTGAATGCCAAGACAACTGCCAAAACCTTCTCATGGGCTAGAAAAGGAAACAAAATAGGCTTCTTCCAACCAGCTACCCTAACCATACTTCTCTGCTACCTGTATACCCAACCAATACCTCACAACCCCAGGAAAAAGGTCAAGGCTAAATTCTCATGCACTGTGGTTCACAAAACAACATTTTGCCTTGTCAGACACATTTTCTGATTGTTCCAGTCATGTAAGTCATGACATTTTATGCAGACATACTAGCCTACATAGTGTGTGGACAGTGTATGGAAGGTGTAGTTCTTGAAAGTAATTTCACAGAATCACAGAATCATTGGGGTTGGAAGGGACCTCTGGACATTGTCTATCAATCCTCTAACAATATCAGCTGCTCTTCCCTCATCCACCACCATTCTGTCTGAGCAGGGTCAACTGAAGCAGGTTGCTCAGTAATATATCCATTCAGGTTTTGAATATCTCCAAGGATGGAGACTCCGCAATCTCTGCGGGCAACCTTTGAACACTCTCACTATAAAAACCTTTTTTCTTATGTTTAATCTGAATATACTGTGTTTCAGTTTGTTTCCATTGCCTCTTATCCTTTCACAGGATATCACTGAGAAGAATCTAGCTTCACCTTCTTTACTCCCTCTCCCCCTTACCACTATGATAAGATCCCCCTAAGCCTTCTCTTCTCCAGGCTTAACAATCGAGCTGTCTGACTCTCATGCATGTTAAATGTTCCAGTCCCTAAATCATCTTCATGCCCTTCACTGGACTCACTCCAATATGTCAGTGTCCTTTTTATATATGGGGGAGTCCAGGACTGGAGTGGAAAAAGGGAAAGGGTCACCTCCCTCCACCTGCTGGCAATGCTTTGCCTAATACAGCCCAGGACACTATAGGCCTTCTTTGCCACAAGGGCACATTCTTAGCTCATGGTCCACTTGTCCACCAGGATCCCCAGGTCACCAGGTCTTCTCTGCAAAGCTGATCTCCAGCTGGTTGGTCTCCAGCTTGTGCTGGTGAATGGCATTATTCCTTCCCAGATGCAGGACTTTACATTTCCCTTTGTTAGAAATCATGAGATTCCTGTTGACCCATTTCTCCCGCCTGTCAAGGTCTCTCTGAAAGGCAGCACAACCATTTAGTGTATCAACAATTCTAATTTTTCATCATCCACAAACTTGCTGTGTTTCCACTCTGATCATAAGTGAAGTATGATCGTAAGTGGATTATACTTTATCCAGATCATAAGTGAAGTATCAGCTCCAGCATCCAGTCCTGGAGCACACAAAGTGTGACTACCCTCTAGCAGGACTTCGTGCTGCTACCCTTTGATCCCAGCAGTTCAGCCAGTCTTCAATCCACCTCACTGTTTATATTGTCCAAACTTCATCAGTTTGTCTATGCAGATATTATGGGATACAGTGTTGAAAGCCTTGCTTAAGTCAAAATAAACAATATCAGTTGCTCTTTCTTTTTGTCCTTCTTGAAAACAGGAGTGTCTTTGCTGTCTGCCAGTCCTTAGGAATCTTGCCCAACTGGCATAACTTTTCAAAGATTTTTTAGAGCAGCCTTGCAACAACATTGGCCAGCTACCTCAGCACTCTTAAATGATAATTTCCTCAGCAGTGTTATAACACATTTAGAAAACACTATCAAAGCATTCCTGTAGCTGATTTCCAGGTATACATGGAAAACAAATCTTGAATTGCGTGACCGATGTGTTTTCTGATTTATGTTGCACACGTAAAGAATTTAAATCTACTTCAGGTGATTCTTGCACTAGTCATTCTCAGCAAAGCCAGTAATTACTTATTCTTCCTATTCTTCCCAAGATGATGAGAGTATCACCTGAGTTCAAATAAATCACAAAACAAAAGCAGAAGGAAGTTCATTTCACTAAATAGGTGTCTTTTTTTTGAAAGTGTCCATGGTAGGAAAGGATTAGCTGTGTAAACGGTCAACAAGGGATAAGGCCAGCTTGACTGCTGCAGGTTAAATGTTAAGAAGGTAAGCGAATAATTGAATATCATGTTAGCAGACTTTCACTTCTCATCCAGAAAGAGTATAGCTGGAAGGAGTAACTACTCAAATCTGTGATCCTCATTATGATAATGCTCGCCATTATTGGAGATTGCCATTTGGCATCAAAAAGATAGTTCTCTCATACACTCTAAATTATCTATAACAAGGTGTCAAATTCCCAAACCAAAATAATATCATTCTTTTTTGCCACAAACCTGCATGAATTAGCTACCTAGAAGAGGGTTGCTAATCCTTCATAATTAGGCTAATACAGACATCTCAAAGATATATGTACTGTAAGCAAAGCCAAATATTTTTCTAAGATATTAACAGTAATATCTTCAGCATAACTGATTTCCAGTTCCTGCATATTTATCCCATGTTACTGTTTCCATACCTCTGTATCTGTTCATTTTCTGGCTGCTTCCCTAATTGGAGTTCAAAAACCATTAACCACTTTGGTGACACCAAGAAAACCAACAATGATGCTCATAGTCTTTTAGGGAGATATATATTCTTGTTCCTGTTTAAATTCTGTGATTCCTGTAATCCAACAAAATGTCCCACCGTTAAGAACATGGGCCTGGTTTTGTTGATTATTGTATTTGCATATAAATCAGTTTGCTTTGTAAGTTCTACCAGGCAGAAAGTTTTTAAAAATATTTAGGATATCTCTTAATAAGGACTCAGACACACCATCAAGTTGCTTGACAAATTGCCATACAACACATGATCTTCATTTGCCAGTTCACTCTTAGCCAGGAACAAGGGGCAAGTACTGTGACTTAGCTCAGTCCACAAAGAAAACAACTTAAACTGAGACTCATTTTCGCTCATGCTACAGGCTAAGAAGACCCACTTACATTTGCCACAGTTCAGCTGGCAGACAATAACATGTTAACACACCATAACCTGATCTGAAATCAAGGGTGATAGAGTAACACTAACAATATTGGACTTTCAGCTGTGCAGAAGATAAGGGCTTTCACTGCTGTTTGAAAGCCCTGCTTATTTTTGTCTCCTCTGGAATATTTTGTGGGGGAGGAGGTGTCACCCAAGATCTTTAATTAGCTAAAAGTTAGTAACTAAACTAGTAGCCTGGGTTACCTTCTGTAGCACAGAAGAGTAAGACTGAGAGAACCAATACTCATTTTATATATATATATATACACACACAGTCATCTTGGAAATGTACAGTGGCTATTTATTGATTGGAGATAAAATACAGCTCCTGAAAACATTCACTCTCTCCCAGTTCCTTTTCCTCCAGATAGTCAACACAAGTCTTTATGTCGAGGTATTATTGAAGTATAGTATCTCTGTGATCTTTCTGGATAACACTATGTGTAAAGAGTTCCCCACAATGAAGAATATTCCGTACATGATCAGGATGTTACTAGCACAATGTAAGCTAACAAACACATAATAATATATTAAAATGTTTTAAAGTGAGAAATCGTTATATGTTTCAAGATCATTGAACCAGTTCAATTAATTTTGAATATTCCTCTACTAATTTGAGGGGATTCTAGCAGTATTAAAGCTCTTAAGTTCTGTTTGGCTAAATTTTCACACAGTGGTAGGTTAAACCTTTGCAATGATCTCAGGATTAGCCTTAGCTTTCAAAGCTCATACAAAGGAAAGTTCTATAGTCCTTTCATCTGAGATCTTATTTTCTTTAGGATTATGAGATAATGCATCTGGAACAACATTCATTCATCCAGGTTTGTGGTTTAGCTGAAAGTCAGTCCAAATTCCTGTAATCACAAATGACATCTGGCTAAACATGCACTTGGGTCAAGTTTAGACCTCAGCCGCTATAAAGGGCTGTGGTTAGATAGCATGCTCAACTTGACACCTCCCAAACAGAGGAATACATGCTCAGTCCACACCAACACAACAAGTTAAAGTTACACATTCTTTTTTTTTTTTGTTCCCTGTGGCTCAACATTTTCTTTCAACAGCCTTCAAGATTTATTGTCAAAAGCTTTTGTAGTGTTTGTATGGTCCTTTCCACAAGAACTTACGCTAAAAAAATGCTTAAACCTATACCTGATGCCTCCTAGTGTCGTTCAAATCATAAATGAGAATTCCAGAGCATTAACCAGTAGTTCCAAAGGTAAAAAGCATGTTGCACAGTCTGAACAGGCAATTAATTTATGAAAGAGAAAAAAAAAAAAGAACTAGTTTGACAGTAGATAACATATCAGAAAGTCTGTAAATTCAAAATCAACTAAAATTCAGCTGTACTTTAGTCACGCTGTAACAAAACTAGGGAGCTACAGGTCTAGCTTGAACCAGGTGTTTCAGATAAGACTTCTTAGTGACAGGTCTTAGCCTCTTTCATTCTCTTTACCCATTTTCATGTATGAATGCATATTGACCTTCTCTAATCATTATTTTCTTTGGATCTGAATGAGAGACTGAATTTCATCTCATAGTTCCTCCAGGGCCTCTGAACTGGTCAGTCTTGCTTATATTTTTAAGGGTTCATACAGAAAAATTACTCTTTCTGAATCAGCAAAACTGATGAATCTCTTTCTGCATCTTACCTCACTGCAGAACTGGACTAATATATAAATGGAAACTGAAAGAGGATCAATTCCAGTCCTCCCAGCTATTTAATGATACTGACTATAACACTATTCTGTTGAGTAAAGACCATGAGACATGTAGAAGGGATGACTTTGTCTGTCCAAAATGCAGATGTTAGACTACCAGTGAATGCCTATGCTGTTACATGAAGTACTATTCTTAATTTGTTTGCTGGGTATTTTTCTTTCATGTTAGTTTTGATTAATCCTTCAGCAAGACCTTGAAGATACACTATAATATTTTAAAGCAACATAAAACTACAGTCCTTGCTGTCATTCCTCCTAGGCTAATTACACCACTGATCCCACATCTCAGTATTTTCCCTTTATCTCACAAGATTTCAGCTATCGCTTCTTCAGTGGTCATACCACACAAATCTGTCTCCCATCAGTCTTTGGGTTTCAGAGTCTTAATATTAACTGAATACTTTTGCTGGCACAAGTTATCACCCATGGCATTTAATGACTGGACTTCCCTCACAGCAAAAAATATTGTTTAACTAGAAGCAAAGCTTTTCCAAGAAAAATCTCTTTTATACCACCTTCCACCTGAAGTTCACTATCCCAAATGTTCAACATGGCTGCAGTTAGTAAATAGATAGCAGTGAAAAGGAGAATTTATGCTAAAGGAGGCAGACAACCCATGGAAGTACACACTGATAAAAGTGAAGAGGAGCATATAACACAGGAGAACTACATCATACTTGCTACACTGCAAAATATATAGAAGGAGAAAACATAAAATTATATAGCAAGAGAAAAAAGGTGCCATAAGCCCACTATAGCAAAAGTAGAAGAGAAAATTCGGTAAGCATTTTATTTAGGTTTTGTGGGTTTTTTTTGTAACATCTGATTCAGCTTGACTTTGGACAATGCTCAAGCTATTTCTACACTTTTCTGCTTCTAAAAATGTGCTTTTCTTTTGAACGTGTATATTTTCTATTCCTTGTATGCTCTCTACTTACTCCTAGGACTTCTTTTATGGTGGCCCTTTCCGTTATTATATTTACAGCTCTTTCCCATTCCTTCTCCCCAGAGCATGTTTTTAACTGCCTCCTTTTCCCTTTGGCTCCAAACTGAAAGTAACACCTACACTGTTGATGGCTTGGTCATGGTCTTATAATTACCCCCAGCTGTTTGACCAGGAGGCTTTCTTTCTAGAACTTTGTTTGTTCATTTTTCTATTGGTCAGATGTAGAAAAGCCTGTAATTCCAAATAACTGTACAGTAATTCATCTACTAACCAGATCACCTTCTGTTTGCATATGTTTTTCACTTAGCATTCTCTTATGTTCTTAAAGAACAACTTCAAGTTCAGCGCTTTTTTTTATTACGCATTTCCTATAGGTTTTTCAGAGAGTTGGTCCAGTACCCATTTATAACAGTTTTCAGTATGTTAATATTTGGTAATACTGTAAATAGAGTTTCACGTGGAATAAAGACTGCCCAGACAGTGTCACTGAAAATCAGGACTTTTCTTCCCCCTAAACTTCTGTTTGAGTTCCTTGTGTTGCTGGATGCAAACCAAACTAATTTCTGAATGAACCATTTCTAGAAATTTATCTAATAGCCTTTGGAATGAAAAAAAAAACCAGTCTACCATATGGTGAAAATGTATAGAGGCATATGGGGTAGAGTAATTTAAACTGAAATGATACAGAATTCTGTATCTTCAGTGAGATAAAACTCTTCCCTGTAAAAATCAGTAGCTTACACAGAGTTAAATACCAGCCATCCAATATTAAGGCTATGAACACATTCTTTAGCTCAAATTCTCTATCTTTTCTTGTCAGTATGATTAAGGGCTCAGATTCAATGTAACTGATGTCTAAGGAACTTTAATTTTCCTTTGATAAACTGACAAAAAATCATTTCTTTAATGTTAATCCAAAGGGCACAATGTTACAATGGACTCCTTGTGATACACTAAAACATGTGAAAATCTGTTCTTATCTTCAGAGCCCTTTGCTAGCAGTCACTACAATACCCTGCCAGATACAAGGGTACATGCAGTGCATTAGTCTGGAGCAATTAGCTGTCAACACTTGGTAGTTGTTGCTATGGTGGGGTGAGAGGCATATATAATTTCCCATAATGATGACAGTAAAATAATAATTGGTTCAGAATCAATCCAGGTAGAACAGGGAGCATATCAAAGTAAGTAGGAGAACCCAAGGCCCTGCACATTGAGGACATCTTCTCCTAACCGGTGTTGGCTACATGTGAAGGAGTAGGTGGTGGTGTTTGATTTCTGGGTTCTACCAAAATCACTGCTTTTGTCTTACTGTTCTGTCACAATTGTCTGGACAGATGCACATGCAGCCTTAAAACCTTTGTGCAGAGTAGGGCTATACTACTGCAATCATTATAAGGGAATTACAGGATATGAAGTCTATAGCAGAAGTGAAAAATGGAGTGTTGTCTTCATGATTCTAGGCCAGTGCTATAATGTAGGACCACCTTTTTACGCCTTTCTGCCTCTTCTCCATAAATACATACATATTTCAGAAATGTACATGCCTACATTTCCTGTGGATATGTACATGGCACACCTAACTTTTATCTCTATTTTAATTTGTTTCCTCTGATATTTTGTGCCTTGCTTCATTTAAGAAGAAATATAACATGACAGAAGTTGGGCTCAAAGGAATTCATCATGTCTGTATCGTCACTGGAATGAAATGTCTCTTTCTCCTATCCCTTGTTTCCATTTTCATTCAAATTGGACGGAAGAAACAGCCCTAGCAGATTCAGCTCGTCAGCTATATTGCTGGTAAAAATCTGTTTGGAAACCAGATTCCTCCCCATGAAAATGTGTGTGTTAATTAGCCCCTTTTGTGTCAGCCTGTTTCTGAGCCAAGTCTGAAGAGTCATTTGAGGGCAACGAATGTCTGTTCTGAAGAGAGGCTTACGTGATTGAGAGTGTCATGACCACTTGAAAAACTTTCTTCAAGGATGAGAACTTTTCTGTTGGCAACATGTTATCAGGAACATCTAGTCCAGCACCATCAAGGATTTTTCTGTTTATTTTAAAAACATGCAGACACTACAGCTCCTTTTGGTTGTAGTGATACAGGGAATCGAGGGCAGAAGAAAAAATGCTCAGAGAGAGATTGATTTAATGAACTAAATGCATTTTATCATTAATAAGTGCCTGGATTTAAGTGCCACAAGTTTACCTATCAACTCCTGCTCCATTTGTAATGCTTTTAAGCATAGACCAAAGCCAAGAAATACAGCTATGGCTTATGATTTTCAGTCCCTATTAAGAAGACTGGCAATGATCAACTGAGGGGTGTTGGTCAACCTATTACCAGCAGAACGAATAAAGTCCAGGGGTATCTGCATGATATGTGCCTATTTTTATTAAAAGGGTGGACTTAGATACCTTCCTTTTTTGGCTTTTGTGGCCGATAAGGACAACATATTCCAAACCATCCTGACTTCATTGGCTCATATAAGGCCCCAATCCTCTGGATTGAACTGGAGTGAGCAAGGAAAAACTAACCAATTTCCCAACAAAACCAGCAAGTTTCTTCATTCCCTTCCCCCACACTAAGTCCACGAACTCACTCTATCTTTCCCACAACTCTTGTCTCAAAGAGGCACAAGGGTTATTTTTTCTCATAACCACCCCAAACTGCATTTCTGAGAGGACACTACTTCCTTCCATTCTCAGCAATTTCAGAGGCTGCCAGAGGCTGCCCCTCTTCCCAGAAGTCACTCACAAAGTCAACAAGCAGTTTACCCTCTAACTGTTTTGATGTTGGCCTGCCTTCCAGCAATTCTCAGTTGGCACATAGTCTCCTGCAGACTATAATCAGCTTGGCACATGTTAAAACAGCCATGCCAGGGCTATGGCCAGAACAAGTCGAATCAACTGCTGTGTTGCAGTTACAGTTTGCCTTGCTACAGTTTCAGCAGCACGCCCAAGACCAGATTCTCCGACTGCCCACGTTGTCTAGCACTTCGAATCTCCTTTATGTGAAACTGAGAGCATTGAAGTTCTAATGTCAAGAAATAAACCTTAAGAGAGCTCTCTTCCAACATGCTCTGAATTCTTTACACAGCTTAGATGATCTGCACTCCTGCCAGCTCACCCCAGTATTCCAAAACATCACACCTAACACAGCATAGCCCATCTTGCCCCAATCATGTATCAGACTGCTTAACCCCTGTACCTCTACACAAGATACGTCCCTTCCAAAACCCTGCGGAACAGACAAAACTCATAAGGCAGGCATTTTTTCCTTTGGAGACAAGATGTTCACAACTGGGAGAAGGGTGTGATCATGACCTCAGGGACAAGCAAGAGGAAGTGGACTACATCATTCCTTGGGGGGGGAAATGTAATGAGGCAGATACCCAGGTCTACAGTGGTGAGGATGCAGATAAAGGCAGTGGAACATCTCTCCTGTTTATATGGCTACAGTCTCCTTCCCTCTAAGGCAAAAGGGCAGCCTTGGTAGGCAGGATCACCACTCAGCAGAAGTAAACCGTCAGTGCAGACTGAACTGGCCACTGTTAATAGGATTAAACACAGAGCAGCACTACTCCAGCTCAGCTCACCTGTCTGTTTACTGCAGTTCTATACATATACAGCACCGGGGAGTCCAGACAAGTGATTTTACCCACATGACCAAGGAAGGGGTACAGAGGGGCCATCCAGAATATCCTCAACACTGGACAGTAAAGTGACTGCTAGGTACAAATTTCCCAAAGTATTATTGACAGATGTGGATAAGGGGCTCTTCTTGACTCTTGATTTTGTTTTTTGTAAGGCAGGATATCCTGTTTGCAATCATATACAGAAACTGTGATAATAGACATTTTTTAATGCTCAGTGGAGAATTCAACAGTCTATATGACAGAGAAGGCTAGTGGCACTCACTCTTTGCCCATTGTTCTTCCACAAACACATGTTGCTGTTAGGTGATGCTTTTTTTCTTAAATACTTTGAAAAAAACTTGTATCCCTGCCGAAACCAGGACACACTACATGACTCATATTTAAATTTTCTGTTTTTCCCTGATCAAACTGCAAAAATTCATTAACACTATGAAAACATCCAAAATGAGGCAGCCCATCAAGGGCATGAACATGTCACTGTGCTTCTGTAAAAAGTCAATGCTTAATCTGACTGTGATTAATATGGGTAGCCTTTTTATGTAGATTCTGACTGTATTGGCAAAAAACATTTTCTGCCTTTTGGGGGGGGAGTGTTTGTATTTAACAATAGAGAAGAAAATGTCTGTCTTTCAGGTTTCACTGCTTTTTAAGACTCTTTCTCCATGTAAGGCTAATAACATCTGCTTAAATTGCAAAACAGAAGTGACTTTTACACTTAACCAAAAATCTGGTTTTGCTGTTTACAAAAAGACTCTATTATTTTGGCCTAATGCCCAATATATGTTGATACAGATGGTATATTTCCCTTACCTTGCAAGAGCAGTATCTACCAAGGTCAAGGTCTTCACTGTGTTGGAATAAACAGTGACAGTCCATGCTCTCCCTACAGGCATTTTGAAGAACTCTATGGTCCTGAGTGAACCTCATAGCACTCTCCACACTGCCAGTCCACCTGCTTCATAGGCAATGCCTTTGTGCTTTGGGTGAACCAGAGGAAAACTCAGCGGATATGTGGCAGTCGTTGCATGTAGCTAAATTCCTTGTAGTTTCATCGTATGATAGTAGCAAGGATGTTCACAGTGCATGCCCAGAATGACCAAGACACAGTTGGCCAGAACTCTTATGCTCTTGGTGCAGCAAAGAGTAACTGGGACTTGACTAGAACAAGCACTGTCCAAAAGGACACAGTCCTCAAGATACAGTGACCGTATGTGCAGAGGGCAGAAGAATGTTGCTTTACTTCTGGGCAGTAGGTTCACCTTCTTCCTTGGAGCCTCCTGCTTCCTTCCTCACTCCTCTCCAACCTTGTTAGTCATGACTAATCAGAACATGCAGTCACAGAAAGATCAATGGCAATGTTGAAGGGGAACAGTGAGGAGGCTCCTTTATGAAAAGCAGCATGATGGGTCACAGAGTATTTGCGGTATAGAGCAAAGAAGAGAGCAAGTATCCTTACCAAAGGTGCTACAAGAGATTGCATCCCAAGGACATCCATTGAACATGAATGGTGTGATTGAAAATCGTGGGATATTCACTGTGGTCTTGTACATGTTCGCTGCCTGAGATATCCTTATTGGGGAGATCCTCTGGAGCAACGTAGAGGAGCTATATAACTGTAGAAATCTAGGACCAATAAATAACTTCCTTCCTTTCTTGAGCTTGTCCTAGTGGAGGAAAGTTTCTGGGCTATCATACCTTTTCCTAATTTATGCAGGTAAAAAAAGCTATTTCTTACAGCCTATTGTAATGACTAAAGATATTTTCCAGCTACTACTGCAACATAGAGATATATGCATAATGTTTCACCACCTCCCAGGATCCTGATTCCTTTCTTTCCTGAAGTTATAACCCTTAAGATCAATGTTTACTTAACATTATGAACAAGCCCGGACATGTCTGTCTAACATAAGTCTAGCAAAATGTACCCATGTTGCTGATGAGGCACTGAATGTCAAGTTTCTCTTGGAGGAACCTTTGAAATATAAGCAACTAATAAATAAATGTTTTTGCTTTGTTAATATAGGTCACAATCTTACTGTTTATCAAAAGTCAGTCATTTAATGGTATGCTTGAATCTGTGTGTGGTTTGCTTTCTTTTTTTCCTCTTGATACTTTTGGTATTAGCTCAGTTTCAGAGCTCCTACAAATTTACAGTAAAGGATCTGTTTGACAATGAGAGAAGAAGTTGCCAGCCATGCCAGTTATAGTGATTTTGTGGTGTGGGACTTTAGGCCACTGGGAACTAAAGGCCCATGCCAGAAAAAGAAAATGCTTTTCTAGGCATCTGTTTCTTTCACAGTTGTATTTACATATCCAATTCAAGCTATGGCTTGCTAGTATGTTAGCTAAAGAAAGAGATTAGGTTTACATTAGGACTTTTCTGAGTAACTGATATTAAACAGGGACATAGAAGAAATTCTTTTGTAAAAAAATCTTTTTTTTTTTTGCCTAGGAAAGTAACATCTGGAACAAATAGACTCTTTAACTGATTATCATTAACACAATTGTGTTGTGTTCTCAAAAAGCTATTAAAAAGTGTTAACATGGTTACATCATGAACTTCAGCTGGTTCTTATAACACATGAATCAACTCAAGCCGGAAGTGTTCACATAATGCATATTTAAAATACTGTATTGTAAAACATGATTTTGAGAACATTTTCATTAATATTAGGATTACTTACCAGTTCCAGCAGTTATTTTGAGGATAGATTTCACTATCGATATCACACTTAACAGTATTTAAGCATAAATGTAAACATGTTTACAGTTCTGTAGGTAATAAGCTACCAATCAGTTCGGATGGAAGAGACAAAAGCATAATTTTTTTTCTTTTTATTAAACCATTCTGTCTCACCTGTTATTCAAACACTGCTTTTAAAAAAGAATCACACATGATCAAAATCTAATACAGACTTCATTAGTTCTGAAATAAATTAATAAATATTCATAATCAGTGTGTGTCTTGAAGGGTCTATAGGAATGTTAAAAACGTCTCCCTGTATAGAGCCCCAGTGGAACATGACAGCTTTTTTTTTTCCACTATGCACAGCATGGTGTATCAGTGCAAGACAGGAAGGAAAGAAAAACATAACCATCTGTAACTGCAAGGATAAAATCAGGAACCTAGGACCTATTATTAACATTGGCTAAAACCTTCTTTTTTGGCATCGGTGTATGCCTTCACACCTTTATGGAGAATAACAGTATCATCTAAGCCATTTCTTTTAGCAGACAGACCTTCTTGACAGAGCATCCCAACTAAATCATGAGAACACCTTGGTTAGTTTGTCATATATAATAGTCTGATAACCAAAGGATTTCATGTGTTTGGAATGAAGACTGCTCTAGACTTCTCAACTCACCTGACAGCCATGAAAACCCAGTAGTAGTTAGCAAGTACAAATAATTAGTACACAATGCATCTGGATCATGTCAGATCTTTTTACATACAAAGTCATGTAATCATTGCCTCCAGGAAGACTGAGCCACATTAAAATTATAGGAGGCTGTTTCCCAGGCAATATTTAGTCAATGAGGCTCCTGTGACTACCTATGGACAATGAAACTGAGAAGCACCCCAGTTGAGGTGCACATCCTGTCCACATCCAGAGCCTTGAGTCAAGACCTGAGTATGCACCTTTCTTTGCTGTAATTTCCAAAGAAAGGTGGTTCCTATGTTGCCCGCCCTGTGAAGTGTAGACACAGCCTCCAAAAACAACATCACTGATAAGTATGGCACTGAACACAGCAATACAGGCTGTTTTTCCTATCTGTGGGCACTACATGCCATGTGCAGCCACGGAGAAGCAAAAATAATTTTACTGAATAGTAATGAGATACCACTTTTGTGGCAGGAGGAGTAAAGTATGAGCAAAAGGAGTGAGTCTCATGCTCGAACCCCAAGAAATGACACGTTTGCTATTCAGATGGATGTTTTGCAAGACTGGAAAGTGGTCTTGGAAATGCCAAATATGTGGCCACTCATGTAGCCTTGAGTGCATCCTTTTATTAACCTGTAATTACATGACCACAGAGTATTTCCCCCAAAGAATTCCTTCTTCATTCAGGGAAGAAACTGAATGTACAGTGGGGGCTGCTGAAAGTCTTTTGGTGCAACTGTAAATCTTTTTTTTTTTTTCATATCATGTGCTTGATTTTTTAACCATAAAATCCCCATTTTTTTTTAATTTAGAGGGAAGGAGATGTTATTTTTATATAGTAGCCATGTTATAGATTCTTCTGATGGAAGAAATACTAGCAAAACAGACAAATGTTGTTCAAGTAAAGAACTGAACAGTAAGTTTACATGTATTTCAATGTGACTAGAATCATATAGACCTATCACAACAAAAAGTAGACAGAAAAGCACCTAGCATACTTTTGTTTCCATATAAACAATATGTTTATAGAATAACAATAGAAGAATGATAAAAATTATCAGTAAAGATTAGAATAAAAGAAACAGAAACCTAACACACCTATCAGAGTGTGTTAGTGTAATCTTCTACAAAAAGATTCAAAGATAATTTTTAAAATAAAAAAAAATGCAACTGATTCTAAGCCAGTATGTTCTAATCTTGCTGAAGTCCATGGTTCGATGATTAGTACACTCAGTTTTAGGGCTTCTAATACTATATAAAAATATTCCAAGCATACTTGACACAATGCTTCAAACAAAACTCACTGTACCTGTTAAAATTTGCTCAAGTTTTGACAGGTTAATTTTGTACCTGCAGTCTTTATGCCAGCTCACATAACAATTGCCTGCACCCCTCTAATGTTATGAAGAATAAAATACCATGTCTCCTTCTGCAACCAGCATAAAACCACATCAACGCTGAATTCTGCTCTGCCTTGTTCAGCTGAAATGCCGTCTTGTGTTCACAGCTCATCTGGCTCAGACTTGTGTTTATGAATGACCCAGTAGCATATAGATCTGGTATTAATAATTATAGACACATAAAAAAAAAATCTGTTAAAAATCTGAATCATTCACGAAAAGACAAGTAAGTATAGAAAAACCCCACAACATTGGGAAGTATAGGTAGGTACCATGCTTGTATGTATGCTTTCTTTTCTGTCAAAAGACAGAAGTATGGAAATAGAAATTTGTAAAGAAAGAGAAACCTTTTAAATCAAATGATAAGCAAAGATTTTTGTTCCACTGATAAAATCTGTTACACAGCCTGCTACACTTTTCAAATCTTAAAGGAGTGTTTTGAACCACTGGTGATGTTTGGAAGCATCTCAAAACTGCACCGATATTCAGTTCTTCACCATAATGATGAATCTGTTGCTCATAAAAAGAAAGATTTAAACAGTAACATTTTTCTAAAGAAGCAATAATAATCTTTGCTCTAGAAAATATCCTATGTAACAAAACACCATGCAAGAAAAATAAAGATTTAGCAAACTAAAGATGTGATAGCTGTAAAAGTAGACACAGAAACAGGAAAGTCCTGCTTAAATAGATAACACAGAATATGATGTAAATGTGTTCTCCTTCTATTAATCTTTTGTGGAAAAGCTAAAATTCTAAACAATTAAATAATTCTGCTTAAGACTTATTTCTCTTCATCACCTAAACTTCTAACCCATGATACTTCTCACAGAACTTGCCCCCCTTTAACAAAGATAAAGCATGTTTTCTTACTTCTTTGTGTGTTTTTTCATGTGATAAAAACTTTCATATGCGTGATTTTTTATTTTATTTTTTAAAAAAATCTAATATTCTACATAACACTGAAGGAAAAGAGGTTAAACTATTACGGAAAGGGTAAGTAAGATTCAAATCAATCTTGCCAATCTTAAATGGTAACCACCTATTAGCACCAAAAGAAGCCAAATGAGCGCTGCAGGTGCTCATTACCACTGGAAAGCAACCCAGACAGTAGCCTCTTTGCCAGCAGGGCTTGTTTCTGCACAGGGGCATGGCTCAGCCCATAGGCAGGTTCACAGACTGGAAAAAAGTTTCATGCTAATGAGTCTGCTTGTAGAATCAGGACCCTATTCTATAAATCAGCCATGTGTACATATTTAGACTATGGATTATTTATTAAATTGTTCCCTATACATCCCGAGTAATACATAGCATTGGTGTCTGCCACCTCATGGAATGCAATTCCCTTTCCCGTTATATTTCACTGTTTTCAGAGGTATTACTCCTCACTTACTTCAGTTTAAATAACAGCATTGCTTTCTTAACAGAGTAATGAAGCATAAACTTTTGTCATATTTTAATATTAGTATCGTACCAAGAACAATCATTCCAGAAACAGTTTTGCGAAGAAGGTCTTTGACAAGAACACTTGTGAATGGTGTAAAAGAAAAAAATAAGAAAATAAGTAAAAGGAAGCATCTGTTGGGAATTCTTCCAGCTATGCTTAACACTTTTGGAAGATGACAGAGACATAATATGCGCAGGGCTAACACAGTAACTTGTCACTTCCTATAAACATACAGAGGTGTTTTTTGGCCACGGTGATGTTCTCCAAAAAATACATAACGTGGCTTGCTCTGCTTTCCCTCTATGAATCTCAAAGTACATTACAAAACATTTCAGAACTATTATGTTTCACAGACAAGAAAATATGGAACTGATTGGAGAAATGGCTCAAGTGGCTCAAGGTAATACAGTAATTCAAAGGTGGAAATGATAATAAGAGCCAAGTTCAACACGATCGTATTTAAGATCTGTCAGAGATCAAAGATGCATTTTTGTTTGTTTTAATGCATTCACACACAGGATGCCCTGAAATCCAAACCCACAGATTTACAAAATCAGTCTCCATGGCCTAAGCCGCCATCGCCTTTCAGAAAACCTAAAAACATATCCAATGACAAAATAATGTTATCAAAAACAGAACGGATGAAAATAAAGGGTGAAAAATACATCAAGCTTACTAAGCAGATATTGTTCAGAATGACAGAATCCATGCATGAGTTAAGATAGATTCACTCCTATTTTGCTAAATGCAGAGCTTCATTCTGCTATAATCAAACATACTTCGTTTTTTAAGATGAAAAGAGGGAAAGGAAATCTGATTTGGTCATTTGATCAGACAATACCATTTAAGATGACAGTTGAAGAGATGGTTGCTATATCCTAGGGCTACGGTATAGATTGAGGTCTGAGCTTTAAATGACACTGGTTAAGTCTTTATTACAGAGAAGCACTCATGAATCAGAATCAATATAGTTTTTATTTGGGGCAACTTTGTCATTCTGTGGATTCTTTTTAGTAGTTCAGTAGTTAAATGAATTATTCAGTAGTTTCTTAATGAAAGCATAGTTGACCAAAATCTAAAAATTGTAATTAGGTGAGGTTGTTTATGGGTTTGGGTTATTTTTTTCATTAGCTTTTAATGTTTTGATTAAAATAAACCAGAGTATCACTGTAACTAATAGGTCAAACTAGAAGTGACCAATCTATCTGTAACTTCTGTTTGAAGAAAATAGAAATGAAAATGTCAATGAGGGGGTTTAGTCTTTGAAGGTGCAGAACGTACTGGCTTCAGTCCACAAAACACTGTATAAATTTTATGAGATAAGCCCCTTCTGTGTAGTAAATCATGGGAGTGAAGAGAAATGAACCCAGAAGAAAGAGTCCTAAGCAATGCAGTAGGAGCCAGATTAATTGTAAATTAAAGAAATTAAAAATGGACTAAGCAGATGTTCTTTTTGTTTAGAGACATCTTATTTCATCTCCAAATAGTGTTTGTTTATAAGTACAGACTTCAGAAAGTATTCCTTATTGTAACTCATGCAAAAACTCCTCAGGCCAAGATAAAATAAATAGGCATTTTTGCCATGTGCTCACACTGTTTGCTTTGTATGGAAATATGCAATGTGCTTGTGATAAAATTTACAGTATTCAGTTTGTTCTCTTTTACAGTTCTTTCTGAGTCAGCAAACAAAAAAAAAATCACACATAGGCATTAGCATTCATGTGTCTAAATTACGGAAAAAGCAAAATACCATTAAATATATCTGTTAGACCGTATTTTATAAAAATCTATGATCACAGATTAACCCTTGAGACGACTCAGGAAAAAATGAATATGCCTTTACATTTCATCTAAATGTGGAGGTAGAAGCTTAGGAAATGAGAGGAATATCTAAGGCCATGCATTTTTCTTCCTGTGATACAGGCATTTAAGTGACTCATGGAAATCATCCTTCATCTACCAGGAAGACATACACACATATGTAAGCCCCAGTCTATCACAATTCCCACTTGTTTTGCCTTCTTTCTGTGCATGCAAGCATAGAGCTTATGCAGTCATATTTCTCAGTTTTCTTTCTTTGCTAATTATGACTTTTTGCTTATTTAGGAATAAGGAAGCAACTTTTTGGAGCAAAGATGATCTATTCAGTGCTTAACATTGGGAAAGGGAGAGCAAGACTAGAGACAGCTGAAACTGGGAATTTCCAGTTTAATGGAAAATTCTGGTATTCTGATTATTCTGAATCAGAACAAACTATTTCAAAATTTCCCACAAAACAGAAATTAAAAAAAAATAAATAAATGCTTTCAAAAATGTTGAAACACATTTTGTTTGAGCTTTTTTGTTTGTTTAATATTACTTTTCATATTCTGTATTTTTGTTTTACCAGTCATAACTACACATCATCTCATGCCACTTAATAATAATTAATAACTAATTTCCAAAATATATTATACTTTAAAAAAATTAAGTATTTAAATTGTGGAAACAATATATCCAATAGTTGATGTATATTTCATTTGAGTAGGAAAATACGATCAATATTTGGTTTTGTATTATTTTTAGCAGCAATTGTTTCTAATACCTAGGGGAAAAAACCATACTAAAACAAGGATATTCAAAACGGTATCTACTTTAACTTATACCATAAGTTAAAATTATACAGTAGTTCATTTTTTTCATCACAGCATTCTAACCACACATTTTCTCTGCATCCTAGTTGCAAGCAATAATGTCCTTGCCTTCTTGTGTTCTTAGCAAAGCTATTATTCTTACTCCACACAATGTGAAGTACTCAGTACTTTCAGTTTACAGGTCCATGGATTAATTCTGACCTGTTATTAACACCGATTGTTTCTACCACTACTACGTATAAGCAGTAATTCTGGACTGAGGTTCTCACGCATCCATCCTGCTCTTGAAACACTTGTTTTTCTTGATCAGCAAATATGAAAGGTTTCCATTTACTTGATCCTCACTTAATCATGAAACTTGCACTTTCCCTGTTTTGCCCTAGTGAGAAACTGCTTTTCATGGCACTGCTCTCTCCTTGGTGTCTCTTCAATATTGCCAATGTCATGACAGCTCTGATTGCATGCCCTTATCCCCCCCATCAAATTTGTTACTTGTTTTTCATGTGGTGATGATGCTACCTAGGCCACCATGAGAAAAGGTGTTTGGGTTTTTTTTTTAAACAGTTCATTAGCTCAAATGAATTAGTGAAATGATTTCTTTCTTGATTTCCTAACTTTTAACTTGATGAAAGGGATTTTCCACCATATACTTGACTTATCACTAACTTCAACACAACATTCCATATTAATAAAATACTCCCTTTCACCCCTTTCTCCAAAGTTGTTTCCTAGAAAAGAAAGCCAAACTTCTCCAATAGTAAACACATAATATTTTACAAATAATTCACTAGAGACTATAAGAGCTAAACAATCATTTGTGTGTTTCAGGAAATAATACTAACATTGTAAATAACGTTTTATCTTATCCAAAAGTAAGCAAGATGATTTATGAAGCAAATAAAGAGAGATAGCTCCAAACCAAAAGGGCTTAAGCTGGAGGCTAAGCAAAGGAGAATAAGGAAAATATACACTCAGATCATGCTGAAATTCAATGAAAATGGTTATGTTCTCCACTTTAAAACCTCTTCACAAATGGATCACAAAAATAGTAAATGACAGAAGACAGAGTATCTCTACTTATGGAGAAGCCAAAGGTAATATTCAGGCCAAAGGCTGCACTTACAAGAATCCCAGATCAGTGTGCCAAAAGAAGGCCTTATGGTGGGGTTCAGTTGCCTGCAGGTGCTGAAGGTCATTTGAGATGCCATAAAGTATGCAAGAAATGTATATGAGTTCAGCAGATAGGACACAGGGACTTATAGGAAGTAAGTATCACTCTGTAGTGGAAGTTGGGGGCATGCAGGATATCCTGCAGCACTAAAAATGACACTAGATGCCTAGATTTAGGCAAATTAATAATGTCTTTAATGTCTAATATCATGATTGGGACCTCAAAAAAAAAAAAAAAGATGCAAAAAATACAGTTCCCATTGGCCCAGTGAGCTGAATTCAGTAACCAATCAGTAAGCTAAGGGAAGGCTTATAAGACATCATTCCTTCAAAAGGCTCTTCTGCTTTTTGGTGGGGGGTGGAGAGGACAGGGGACACATTACCCATGGCATTCAATATAGCTTAATCATCTTTTCACAGTGTATGAATCTTACTGCATCTGTGTACGTTCTGTGCAGGATGAATGTCCTTAAAACAACATAATAAAAGGCAATCTTGTCTCTGCTATTTTCATATAATGAAGAACAGCTGTTCACCAGTCACTGTGTTTATTGTCCTCTTCCATCCTGTCTTCCACAATGCTCTCAGCCCTACCACCCTCTCAGGTGATACCTATTATAGTGGTTCTATCTTGGTTCCAGAAAATTTATAATCCCAATGTAAGAAAAGAAACAACAGTTACAAATAACAAATAACTGCATATAGGTAACAGTGAACCGATATAGAAGAATGCAAGAGGATGGCATACCGGTTACCTTACTATAGTTCAGATTTTGTCAGGCATTGTGGCAACATTCCTACCTTTTAAGGAAGGATTTAAGGAGGTATAATATATTAATTAGGATAATTGATTATTTGTAGTTTTGCTAGCTGTCTTCTACAAAATGGAGTTCTCCCCAGAAAAACTGACATGAGCTCTACAGCATTACAACATGTTAGTTATATCATAGGAGCATTAATACGCAAAAGATGAGGATCGGAACACATAAATTCCTAAATATCTGATTATCTATCTCACACATTTCATATATTTTTGTGGCTATTATATCACTGCAGGTTATACTTAAGAAGCCAAACAAAGATATATATGCTATTGCCTTTTAATGTAGAATAGATATACACATTCCAATTAAATAGTTTTTTCTGACCTGGACACCTTTTGATGACTACCATACACTCTGTAGTTTACAAGTGCATTTTATTCAAGGGAATGTATGTAACTGCATAAACACTCAATCATAAAGTAGTAATCATACAGTACTTTATTCTAAATGGTTTATAAAGTAAAAGCTATTATATTTAACAAGGGAGAAATGAACAAATCTCCATTAGTTAACAGACTGCTATACTGACTAGAACATTATCACCAGAATAGAAGCTATATTTTAGGAAAGTAGTGATCCCCAGAACAATATGTCCTGAGGAATGTTTAATTTTCTAGAAAAAAATGGAATTACTTGTTAGTGAGGAAAAACACTGCACTAACAGTAAGTCTAAAAATTACTCTGGAAAAAATCTCTCTGGAATCTATTCTGTTTTCCTGCCTTTTCACAATACCACTTTAAAACAAGAACTAAAAGAAAGAAGTGAAATGCATCAGAAACTTAAGGTGGAATGAGGATATGCGTTCAGAATGGCTCCATGGAAAGAAACAGGATTAGCAGTTGTGTAGAGACACCACAATTCTCTGGCTACCCTGAGAGCCAAAAAGTTGCATCTTCTACTGCATGCTGCTCTCATGACCAAGAGAGGCCTGGTGAAACCTGGGAGAAAGAAAGCAGTGAGGAGTGAAATGAGGGTTTGAAGCTTAGGCAGTGGGGAAGTGATGAATGAGTGGATTCCTTCTGTTATTTAGGAAGAAAAAGGCAGAAGTATGTGCACCCATCTGTAGTACTGTAAAAGTCAAAAATAAAGAATATCAGAGCTTTGATAATTTGTCTTCCCATATTCTTCTATTAGGCTGGTGAAATAAGTGATACGTGTGCTACGAGTTGCAGCAGGCTACATCAAGCTATGTATAGAATGGTGCCACTATTCAATGACCTCTGAAATGCAGAGGGAAGAGTAAAAGAGACCAGAATATTAAAATACAGTACCTGCAGTACAAATGTGTATTAGAATACTTGAAATATTGGTATTACCTGAACTAAATGAACTTACCTCAATGTCCCCGTGATTCTGCCATTATGCTACATTAGAAGAAATCCCTTCCAAAGATGAATCAGCTTAGCTAACCGTACACCGTTTAAAACTGCACAGAGTAGAGTATTAGCCATTCATAGAGGATACAAATAACTAAATGTGTCCTTTCTGCCTGGCAAGCACCATATAGTTCAAGGTGGATCTGAAAACTGAGAATGGACTTGGGCCAACATGATCTCAATTGTTATTTTCAATAATAAAGTACAGCTAGCACCTCAGCATATAACTCTCACTTGAGTGGAAGGGGACAGGGACAAAATACAATGTTCTGAAAGCTTTTATGGAAATCATGCACTGTTTGTGACCTGTATTTTGTCTCTGGAGCTGCAGTCTTGTTTAATCCTCTACTTTTAAATGCCATCTTTCAAAACCAAAGGGTAACAAGTACAAATTGTGTCTATAAAACAGCATCACAACTTTATTCTCAATAGCTAAGTATTGAAATGCAAGCATACATTATAAATAGAAAAACAGCTGGCTTGGAGCACATTGCAAGCCACTAACACAGTTGAGGGATTTGAATGACATCATAACCCGTGAGAGCATGTTGCTGGCCAGCTGGTGTTATTTATAATATACTCATAATTGAGGAAAAATAAAAAGGCAAAAGTTAGGTATTGCAGAACTAACAAAGTTGAATTCTCTCTTTCCCAGTGTCATTTAAATTGTTATCAAGAGTAATTATGAAGATTACTACTGAAAAGGGGGGAAATAATTTTATAATTACAACAGCACGTTTAAGACAAATGTAATGGAAGCCCCCCAAACTGGGCTACTTGTGTTACTATATTCATAGTACTGCAAATTCTAGGAAATGATATGACTTCTCCTGGGTGGTTGCTAAAAGATCACAAAGCTATTTTGCCCTATTTACAAGTAGTGCTCAACAATTCTGTTATTTTTAGCAAATTACAAACTGCTATTTTAGGGTTAATAGCACAGAGAGTTGGAGGTTTTAATTGTTACTCAGCATATAGGCATGCCAAGTTTAATAACATAAAGATGCATTAAGAAAAAAGTAGATAACCGACTGCCTGTCTTTCTATACTATATAAATAAAATACCTGTGTCTCTATGCATAAATAAAATGTATACATATATACGAAGGTATGCATATATACAAACAATGCCCTTGCATATATAAGTTTTTATATATTTGAAATGCAGACACACACACACATAAATACAACTGCACACATAGCTATCTGAAAGTTAACAGAATACATTTTCTTATTTTTCATGGCAGCACAAGCTTTTTTGTCTGCTAGCCCCTCAGTCACTAATTCACATTCTTTTAAAGGGAAAAAAATATGCTTCTGTGCTCTAGTTTTAAAATGCAAAGGTATGATGTTATTTGTCACCATGCCCAAAAAAGTCCTTACTCGGTAACTTTGCCAGAAGAGGGAGAGAGAGAGAAGGCAAATGCTCCCCCAGCTGTTTCCTGTCTACAGTGTCTGTGTAATGTAGATAAATGTGAGGATTTTCTCTAAATCCCTCTTCTGTTTGCTAAATCTCACTGTCACTGCTAAAATCAGAGCAGATAGAGCCTGCGCAATGGAATAAAGTCCTCAATATTGAAATGTGACATTGCTCTCAACATCTCACATCTCTCTGGATTTCTTTTTTCTCATCATTACTGCTAACAAATTTATTTCCAGACTTTGCACTTTTAAGAAGCAATGGAAAAAATCAACAGTCTTTCAACACAATTAGTTAAGTGCTGCTTTTGTGATTTCTTGAAGGTAAATCTTTATTACTATTTCAAATAATTTTTTAGTTTTATTTTACTGTGTATTGTCTGCTTCTGGTTTGAAGAGTACTGTACACTTTTCAATAACATTATTTTAGAACTGAGAATTATTTATAAATTGCTGAACATGCAATTTTATATGATCTGGAAAATGGCTGTATGTAATAGTTGCAATTACATAGATAACTGTAAGGGTAAACTATTGCAGATACATGTCTTAATTTTCACTTCTATTCAGAGAACTTTGCAATATTTCAGTTATGTCATTATTAAAGGGACCAATTACATCATTGTCTATATTGTTAATTAATGCTTCTGAAAACAAGAACTTTTAGCTATTTTCTGCAGGTGCAGGGTTTTATAGGAAAAAAGGTATTATTCACATGTTAAGTTTCTGGAGTTTTATTATACACAATTATAGAGAAAATGTTCATGCTTTCACAGGGAAACTTTTAAGGGATGTTGTCACTGCAGCAATTTTCTGGCAGCATTGTAGCATTTACTTGTTTTTTCCTTTCATAAATTAAAAGTAAATGTGAAGTCCAATTTGTTTTCTACATTAGAAACCAGCTGTGACTCTTGCTGACCTTGCATATTTGTATAGCTTAAGCAATTGTACGTAAAGAAAATGGAAATTCCCCTACATGTTCATCTCCAAGTTTCCCCTTGGAGGGAGGGCTGTTGCAGGAAAGTTTGCATGTGAAGTTTCATGTTATGACCCTATAATTTCTACACATTAATATAAACTGTCTTTAAGTAAATTTGGCTTCAGTAGGTGCATTGACCTCTGTTTCTGTCAATTGGCCCTAGTTCAACTTTCCATTATCAGCAAATTTATATCCTTCAAGAACTTTTTTCTTTAATATTTTGCAAGGACACTTATGCAGTTGGCAGAATTCTCCTGTTTTAATTGTTTAGGGCCTAATTATTTTTTTAGAGTGTCTTACACTTAAAACACACTTATCTCACTCCTTAATGTGATTCAAAAAAGCAGGTCTGTAATTGCAATGGATGAAACCATTCTCTTAATGTATAAATGGGCATCCCTTCCAATACACTTCAAAAATGAAGATCTTTTTTTTCAAGTATTGAGCAAGGCACTAAGAGACATAAAAGTAATGTGCTAGTTCCTCAGCTGGTGCATCCTGCCAAGCTTCCTTGGAATCAATGGAACATATTGATTTAGGTTAGGATGTAGCCCAGATTCTTTAATCAAAGTTAGCAATATTTAAACCTTGATCCATTCTAGAGTATATATGCTTTATTTATATAATAATTACTAGTGAATACTGTTACTACATACTAATTACATACTTGCTACTGTGGCTTGGTAATCAGGCTCAACCTCTATATAGCAAAATGTAATTTTGAATATAACTCTTGATTTTTTTTCTATAGCGTATACTATCCATAAAAATGTTGCCCCCTTCAACATATGTGTAATTATTGTAGATGTCCTTATATGTTATTAAAATGACAAAGCATGTGAAGACTTCTTATGCACAACTTGTGCCAACTGATAGTTTATTAGACTAAGAGGACTTATAGGGAAGAATTAAGAAGTAAAAGAGATGTAAAGTGTTCATATATGACATTCCTCTGTGGTGCCACTCTTCTGGACTATTAAAAGAGGAATGCAGCAAAAGCTGCATTTTACTGAAAAAAGAGGAAATTCCAGCTGTGAAAATATGGCCAGTCATTCTATGCAACTAAAAGAAGTGCTTAACCAGGCTCATCCTGAACCTGTATTCAATTTCCAAATGTAATTAGATGCTTCAATAAACCCCACCCACGTGCTAATGCGTTTTCTTTCAAACTCTCAACTTTCTAGTCAAACTGGGGACATTGCAAGTACCCTGCCTGTTTGTAAAGAACCTGAAGCAATATTGGATTACAACTTTGTATTTTCTTAAGAATATTCCCCTCAGACATAAATGGGAACTTTGATTTTATCAGAAACATATTGAATCAACTAATGTTATGTTTAATTAAAATGATGAAGTAAAGCTAAAGTTTTAAACTATGTTTTGGAATTAGTTTTGATGAAACAGCATTTTATTTAACAAATAATTGATTGAGCCCTAGAAACATGTGAGTCTGTTTTCTTTCCCCCAATGTTTTTACTTGTTTGAAAGTTCTTGACTTTTTTTAAATTTGGAGATAAAGTTAGAAATTCTCTGTGGTTTATACTGTGCAGCCTTTTTGGCTTCCACTAAAGGAAAAACAGTAGATGATAATCTGTTTTGTTGTAGTTCAGTACTGATATTTATCTGAAAATGCAACCCAGCTGAAAAGTTTTGAAAAATACAAAATTGTTAAATGTCTAAGATTTGTGTTTATTTCTGGCCTAAATGTTATACAAGAACAAACTGTTAAATACATAATGTTCTTGTATTTGTAAAATCTTTCAGCCTTCTGACACGGTGTGCTAAACAGCTTTCTACTTTACCTCCTCAGAACCAGGAACCATCTTAAACTGCAGGTGCATCACATTTATCTTAGAAATTCAAAAATATGGCAAGGGAAAAAAGAAATTGATGTTGTTAAGATATGGAATCATTACAGGAAATAATGCCTCATGTTATCATCATTCATTTATAATCTCATCTTCCTCCATCTGCCATTGAAGTCATGTCCATGCATTAAAGCTTGTTGGTTTTTGCATGGCAAAGTTGGCTAAAGACTCTTGTGAATGGAAAAATAATTATTCTTTCTTTTTATGATATATCATGGGATTAAGATTGGTGCATTATTTTCACAGTGGAAATATCAGGAAAAAAACAGGGATAAATTCTGACTTATTTATAGATTTGTCTCTTATTCAGCTTTGACTTAAGTTGAAATACGGGATTCATCCAACAAGGTGCTAAGATGCCTTGCCAAGAAAATAAGAATTCTTAAAAATTATTGACTAGAGAAGGCTCAATACCCCACTGGATCAGATCTCATATGAGCAGACAATAGATAATTTAATTGTTTTTTCAAAAGTTCAGTGAAAAAATAAGAATAAATAGTCCCTGAAACCCTGAAAGAAACTTTAGGGAAGATTAATCATTTTACTCCAATTACTTTGCACTAGTCTGTTAATACAAAGCAGTTTTAAGCCAAGGTTAACTGTATGTGCAAGACAGATTTGTAACTTCTTACCTGACTGCAATACTAATATTAACCTTGAAAAAGAATGAAATTAAATGCAGATTTACAGCTTTTGAAACTAACATTTTTGGCACGTGATCTAAATCAGCTCAGAATATACATTAAGCACATTCTTCACTGTCCTGCTACTAAATAGAAATAGCTTTTCCTATTATTTAAAATAAATAATGCTATCTTCTTTGACATGTTGGGTAAGATCTTTGGTTGATATAAATTGATATAAAAGGAAGTGGATAAATGGAATGGTACAAATTTACACCCATTGAGGATTGGCCTTTCTTCAGTCATAAGTCCAGGAAAAAGATAGTTTGTAACCAAATGTAAATGAGAAAAGAATTATCACCTCTGTGTATACCTCGTAGCCAAACCTGACTAAGAGGATATAATGGAGGTCAGTGAAAGTATAGCTGCTTCCATCAAGTAAAAATACAAATCCTTAACACTCCCACTAGTGCTCCTTTTAATTTCTTGAATGCTTCCAAATGTTAACTTGCTAGTAACAGAGGCCTGTAAGAGTCATTGAATGCAGTCCCCTACCATGGAAGGTCCCACATCAACTCTACTGTAACTTCGGCAACTTCTACCTTGAAAATTCTTTTGTTTTGTCCTGATATTTCCCTTTTTAAGGTGGCTGGAGACCCTTGGAGTAATTATGAACCCTTTTCCTACTGGGCCAAATTTCCTTCCCTCCAGCTTACAGCCATTTATTCCTGTGCCAGTGCTGTTCTTTAGTTTAAATAGCTCTTCTCTGTCATATGCCACCTCCACCTCCCACAGTACATTGACAGGCAACTGTCATATCCCTCTTAGCCTATCTGGTCTCCGACAAAACAATTCAAGGTTGTCTAGTCTTCCTTACTTTTATTATTCTGGGCTTCCCTTTGCCTGTCTATTGCACTCTTCCATATCCTCCTTTTGCAGGAGCAACCATAAATCATAGTTACTACAAGGTTCTCTAACTACGTGTGAATGTGAACCAAGAATATCCACCAGAGGAAGTAATCGGTTTATATGGACTAGAATATGTAGACAGTGGCAAAATTATGGTGAGGCATTTCCTGATACTGTGTTTATTGTCTAACAAATTACAGTAAATATGCATTCTCAACTCACAAAGGTGCAAGAGTCATTTTCTTTAGGACTCTTGGGAAATTCTGACACTGCTTTTTCTTCCTTGGCAGGTGAAGATGCACACTGTGTCCTACATTCATTTCTTCTACCTTGGCCTGTGTTTGCTTACCTTAACCAGTTCTGCTGCTGCTGGCCCAGAAACACTCTGTGGTGCTGAGCTGGTTGATGCTCTTCAGTTTGTGTGTGGAGACAGAGGCTTTTACTTCAGTAAGTCAACCCTTTCTTTCATTCAGCTGCTAAACTTTTCCGTGTAACGTCTTGGAGTTTGCAACTGCTCTAAGCAAGCTTAGAAATGATCAAACCAGGCTGCTGAGTATGACTAGTATCCTCTATCTTGGAGATGCCCAAGTCTGCAGTGACCATGAAGAATAAAGCTGTGCTTGTGTTCAGCCTCTGAGTTTCTGACAAATTTTCCTTTTCAGACATGTTATTGTTTTTAACCATTTTCCAGCTGCTGTTATTCCACCTGCTGTATTACTGCTTTCTGCTGACCTGCCACTGAAATTAAATGAATGAAAGCACATACTAGACCCAAGATATTAATGAGGCAGTACTGCATGTACCTGTTATGGCAGTCTACTCATAAACTGTTTAAGTACACGTTGTATCATATTAAAAACACACTAAGCTTCAACATCTGGTTTGAAAAAAAGAAAAGCTGGAAGGCAGCAAGCAGAAAGTTACCAATCCAAGTATCCGCATGCTTCGTCAGTTAAATACAGGTGAAGGAATATTTATGCATGGTGAGATAATGAAGATTAACAACAGTACAGACAACAGATAAAATTAAGTCTGCAATAGTGTGGATATATTAGTACTCAAATAACTTTTTGGAGCAAGACCTCCACTTTGGAACTGAACATCACAATATTTTTCCTTTGCTGTGTTTTAGATTGTGCAAGCTGGAGTAGCTGTCTCTTATCTTAGTACCTTCCTACAAGTGCCGTCAAGATCAAGAAATACACAACTTGCAAATAATAGAAATCTATATCTAATTTTCAGCTATTTGCTACTCAAATAACAAAGTTAATGAAACTTTTAGCTAGGAGTATATTCATTCTGAACTCGTTCATTAATATATTTATTCAAAACATGCAAGAATTTGTGCTTTTAGAGCCTCTGAAGCTAGTGTTTACTTTTAATAATAATATGTGCCTGTCTGAAGTTCTTGTCTGAAGTTACCTCTCCTTCAGAGCCTCAGTTACCTTTCCAAACAAGAATATAACCAAGAAAAGGAAATATGGGGTGGTTAGGCTATAAAGACAAGAAATTAAGTGAAGGGGTTTTTTTTCTATTTATTTTTATATTCTTTGTGAGGTCTAGCTTTTTTCTTCTTTTTTTTTTTTTTTACTTTTATAATCCTCATTTTATCCTAATAACTCTTGCCCTCTAAGGTATCACTTTTGTTTTTCTGATCTTACCCACCCCATTCCTATTCATTTCTATTTATTGCTTTCAATATTTTTCTCCTTGCTTGCAATAAAAATAGAATTAGGGAAATTCTTAAACCTTTAACTTGCAGAAAATCCTGATTTCCTCAATACAAGCTGCAGATGTTTTCACTGTCTTCTTGGTACTTACTATTAAAGTTTACCTTTGAAACTAAGAGGCTTAGTTTCATATATGCAAAGTAATTCACTAAAGAACCCTTCTTTTCTGTATTTAATACTTTAGCGATCGTTAATAAGCATCTACTCTAGGGTGCTGTTTAACTTAGTATTCTGGTGTTAAACACAATATTAAAAATACTGGAATCTCTCATAAAAAATTTACATTTTTCTACCAACTCTTCATGTGTTCATTTGAAGACCAAAATCTGTTACCTTTATCAGTAGCTGAGTTACACTTAAGGGGCTACAAATACTTTCTCTTTGTGGCTGGAAGGAATGTAAAGGAAGATTTTCATGTCCCCCTCCTGTTTCTGCACCAGAAAATGATGAGACAATATACTGCCCCCTTAGAACAGCATAGCTTTTTTTTTTTTTTACTGTGCGTGTATCTTAGGCATTTTCCCAGTCATTCCTCTCCCGGCAAAATGTTTGTGGCGTGTTCAGAGAACTATCACACTTGCTTGCCACAAGAGTGGCTGTTACTGCCAAGCAATCGGACTTACTGTTATGTGTACTCTATGTATTCCTCAAGGTAAGAGGACATGTGAAATACTAATCATCAGCAATAACTTTCTTTGTTTTCAATCTCAGTTATTCTAAGGTTGCACAGTGTGTTTCAAACCTCTACATTCCCTAAGATATATCATCCTTACTTTAAAATACCAGGGTGGGCTTCTGAAGTTTTAAAGGAGCTCTTTACCCTTGCAATCTTGAGTTTTATCTGCTGTCAGTAAAGACTTTTTCTCTAGTTTTCTTTGTTGTTTTCTTACATTCTGAGTTTTCACTTGAAATAATGTCACTATTGACACCATAAAGGTCTACCTGGTTTTGTATGGAAGACCGTGGAAGGTTTTACTAACGAATGACCACTCTGTTTTAGGAAAGTCTTGCACTGTTGTAATCAACAGACTGCAATTGCAACATTCAACAGGAATTTTATGAAGTTGATACATGGCCCTTGGATGCTAAGTAATGTGTGTCCTCCACCTGACTACTTCTGATTCATGAGGCAGCAATTTAATCTGTTTTAGCCTTATCCCTCTTATTTGTTAGTGTTTAATCTAAAATATAGAACTATAGAAAAGTAAGTCCAGTAACATTGGTAAAACAACTTGAGATCTTCATCTCAAATGTACTACAGAATGCAGCGTATTATTGGAAGTTAAAAATGTTGCTCCATTTCTTGTGACTTTTTAAGAATAGCACATCATTTGCAGAAGTAAAAATCCAGTTAACTTTTTTCTTTTATTGTGAAGAGGATGTTCAATTTAAATTGTATTTTAAGTCTTCTGACTATTCCTTGGGAGTTGTGGGTGGAAATGAAGATAGAAATAATTGAGTTACTTTCTGTTGAAACTCTGTACTCCACAACCACAAGGCTATACCTACATCTAGCACTGGAAGAAAAAAGTTTCTTATATATAGTCTACTCTGCCCAACTTCCTATCTATAAAAGAAAATTCTTTGCAGCTTCTGAAGAGATGCCCCAGCTGCTTACCACACACAAAGAAAAGTATTGACTTCAAGAGGAAGTCAAATGTGGCTTCTACCACTCCCTTTCTTCATGAGGTAGACTGGCAAGGAGCATTTCTTAAAGTTTTTTTAGGGGAGAGCACTGCACAAATCCCAAAATAGAGCATCTGCTTTTCCCTTGGTCACATTTAACCCCAGCCAGCACTGGCTACTTCTTGGACAGCTTTTTCTCTCCCATAATTCACCAGTGAAAAGCAGTTTGTTGCCACCTTTTATCTGGCAACACCTCTCTAGCAGAACTTCTGCCACTCAATTTCCTGTGTGCTAGCTTACATTAGGAGAAGCCAACAAACAGAGAGCCTGGCCACAGCTACACAAGTGGCTACACTTAGACATAACTCTTCTCAATTAATGTTTCTCTAGTCTCAAAAACTCTGGATTCAACAGTCATGAAGCAAAATGGGATGGCTGCTATGTTCATTTGAATTTTAATGCCTAGAAAGGTCTATCATGCCACTGCTATTACAAAACAATGCTGAGGGCAGAGAATGTTGCAAAAACTGAAAGGACAAATTACAAGAAACTTACAGAAGCAATAGCCCAGGAGGGGGGAAATTTTGCTTGAAATAGTCTAGTCTTATCACAGGAATTTACTATGTAGACTAATCAAAAAAAGAGATTATTTGTTTTCTTTGTACAATTTGAATTTGATGGACAATCATTCATTCTTGCTCATGTTGTTTCCTGAGGACTATTACTACCATGAGAAAGGAAAGCAAATGTAGTTTGCTCTAAGGATCAAATGCTATATTCTTTTTTATCTAGTTTCTTCTCCTTTGAAAATATTCCTTTTCCTTTTCCAATACATGGATACCAGTTTGGCTAACCATACACATGAGTGCCAATAAAGAAATAGCTTTCTTATTTCTTTAGACACTTTTGGTCATTCTTATTTCTAAAGCCCAAGTTAGATGGCAATACTTATTTGAAATCATGGCAATCAATTTCATGAATTAAAAAACCACCTTTTTTCTGTTAAAAAAACTGCTTTGGGCTTATGGTGAATATTCTGAAGTATCACTTGCATAGAAAAGAAGGAGCTGAATTTAGATACCTGACAAAATGGTGTTCCTCTGATATTCTTCAGAGAATGGAGAATGATCTAGCACATGCTTCCATATGTAAAAGAGTGAATCCCATAAAAGATGGACTTTTCTGGTATCCAGCCTAATGCTCCCTGTGCCAACTGCTTTGTGGAGAATCATTACAGATTTTTACTATGGTTTTTTTCACTAAGACAATCAGAATTGTGTGTTGTCCTTGGGAATATCAGTTGTGCGCAACATAAAACTATTGGTTTATAATCATCAGAAAATCAGGATAAGACAGTGAACAGAGTTTTGGGTAATCAGAGCTGCCATCAGATCTTGTTACTTTGTAGAACTGAGGTATATATGGAGGAATTGCTGCCTTATAAAGGAGGAAATAAGGGGCATGGCAATAGGCAACTACGTTTTGCTTCTTCCATTTCCCTTTAGTTAACAGCTACTTGTTTACTTCAGGAAGTCTGCTTTTAAGATGTTATTAAAGTTTCTAGGCCTGTCAAACCTATCAACATAATTACAAGAGATGGCATGGCACTCAGTTGTTTAACTACTCCATACCTGTAGGAGCTATGAGTCATTAGCTCATCTCTGTGTCCCTGATTGAGAGGAATGTTAATGTTACAAGCCCAGGAGAGGCATGCTGAAAACCTGCAGTGGACACACACAGCCTGTGGTGTCAGTGACAGTCTTACAAATATTTGCAAAGAAATGCTGGTCATCTTGGCTATGTTCACACAGCAAGATCTGAGAGTGTTTTTAAGCTCCTTGGTCTGGCTACATGCCCCATTCATGTCCAAATCCTGTATCCATGGAAGATTTGAGTGTATTCTTCAATCTTTATCCCCAGGTTCCTTACTTCTTACAGGAAAGCTAGCCTGGAAAGGAGCTAAGATGTGCTTTAGCCAGGTCTGCAGGGTCAGTGCTCAGGGAACCAGGACTGTAGGCACAGTTATTGATATACCTGTGTAAGAAAAAAGACAGCTCTGGATTCTGGAATGGTATCACTATATAGTCAAATAACTGATACATAAGTTTGGTGTGTGCTCTGTTGCCCCTGTTAGTAATCATTGAGGAAGTTCTCTGAAAATAAGCCAGTCTTTGAAATATTTTTTTCCTTTTTTACCACATTAAAAAAGGCTAGGGAGTGTTCATAAAGGCTAACCTTAGTTTAGTAAGGTTAATCTTCTTAAGTTACCTCTTTAATAACAGAGAGAGAGGTTCTGCCTTCTTTCTCCATGGATCACACAGTGAGTCTAGGAGGATTTAGCCTTTGAAACACACTAAATTTACACTCTGCAAACAGGTCTCCTCTACAGCTAGTTCTCAGGTTGCCAAGGATTTCATAATTTTTCAACCTTTTCATGAAGAGGGACTGTAGTAGTAATGATAATTCTAATGAGGTGACTGGAAGCAAACCATTGATCAAAATTTCAGCAAGAAACAACTCTGCAAAAAGTGTCTACTACTAAAACCAAATAAGTACAGTTCCTCCCGAAGTTCAATTTATATGTGTCCTTATTAGCTGTTAGATGTTAGAGATGCTAATGCTTTTTATGTTTTTTGCCTTTATCTATGCACTAGACCAAGGTTCAAATTTGGTCTCAAACAGCAGAAAGCTGTTATTTGACATTTGATTCCTGCTATATGTGTATTTAATACATTGTTTAGTCTCATGTTGGATAAAGTTGCTCAAAGAAGCACTTGGCAACATAAGCATTAATTCTTGGCATAGCTGCCCCTCTTACTTTTCCACTGAATCTTAAAAATGAAGAAAAACCCTTCACTCACTTCAATTCCGGCATATGGTTTATGCAATTGGCCAAAACCTTTGCATATGGACCTCTTCATTTTTTCTGCTATTAATAATGCATTTACAATATTTGATCAACAGCAGCAAGAGGCGCAAAGCAAATTATTCAGTTTAGTAGAACCACATAGTCTCTTAATTAAAACCTTTTGCATTAACTACTTGAGCATCTAGGGCAATCTATACAGAGTGCTCATTCAAAGCAGGAAGTTCATATAGCCATTTCTCTAGAGCTTATTCAGCACTTTAGCTCTTATGCATGTTTCAAACCCTCTCACATCACTGAAAATCAAATAGAGACTTAAAGCTGTTTTCATTTCAGAGCTTTGCTAAAAAGGGATGGATGTGAACTTGTTTATTAAGCCATGCCCAGATGTCATTATTTCCCTATGATACAAGCTTAATTGTTCAAAAATATGACAAGAAATGAAAGGGGTAACCAAGAGTTAAGTCATTTCTCAGTCTAGAAATCAAGACAAAAGGAATACCACAAATGTATACTGATTGAAGAATTTATGCTAAATTTATCTCTGGTAATAACCACAGGAACTTCCATGTCAAAAAGAAGAAGTAGCCATTAATTCATACTTTCTTTGTGGTGCATTTAATGCAAAATCACCACGCAAGATATAGCCCAAGTACTGGGTCTAATTGTTAAGTCATGACAGGCATATTTCATGTTTGCATTGGTGAATGAGGTTCTGAGAACAAGAATTTTAACACATCCATAGCCTTTGGAGGGGCATACCATATACTGACCAGTGGGTCACTCCAACTTATAGAAAATCTTGCATTGTCACTGTAAGTAAAAGTTTAAAAAATTGAATCCAGTTAAATACTAAATGCCCATTTCAAAAGGCTGTACCTTAGGCACTGGTTACCACATAACTTTCAGAATAAAAGGATAAATTGCTTTTCTTACTGTATCAAAGCAAGAAAAGTCAAATGCTATCTTCTTTTCAGACTTCTTTAACTATTAGACAAATTATATAGGTGAGCTTGTCTTGTCAATTTTATCTGAGCAACTTTTAGGTTAAATTTCTGATTGCCTCTCCTATGCCAATTCCTGCTAAACTGGTTTGGAATTCCTTAGAAAACTGCTTTAAATTCCTTAGTAAACTTAAATTCCCACAAAATCAGACAAAAATCTGAGATACTTGCTGTATTTTTTGATTGAATTCCGTGTACAGTCAAATTTACTGTTTTCAATGTTCTTGCTCTTACAAGACAGAGTGGAAGCTGTTTGCTCACCTCATGTTAAATCCTTTGCTAGTGAAAACTGGAATAGCTTCCTTTTATCAAAGAAACAATTTAGGGCCCATCTCTTTTTTTTTTTTTTCTGAGTCTACAGCATATTTATGTATTTCCCATCTTATTTTTGAAATTCAGCTGATCCCAATTTTCCCATCTATGTAATATAACTGTTCTAGAGTAAGAGAATGCCTCCAGACAGCAGAACCTTCTGCTTCCTTATGTGCCCATAAAAGCATGGAATTAGGGAAAAAGTGTCCTGTTAAAGCACTTCCATTAGGAAATTACAGCTCACGCCCAAACCTGAAATGATATGATTTTTTTTTATACAGAACTATTTGTTTACAGTGTTTGCATCTTTGTGTGTTGGGGAGAAATTTTCACAAGGCTGAGTATGCAGAAAAAAGAAGGGGTTGGCTCAGAGCATTCTGACTCAATCCAGCTCAGTGAACAAAACTGTTTTCTTTCTGAAAATAAATATTCTAGCAATACTTATTAACTATTTCTATCTCTAAACAAGTAAGCACTTAAGTAACATCCCCAGTTCCTATAAACAGGAACTTCTAAGGAAAGTAAATACTACCGAAAAGTGTTTTGACTTCAAAAGAATGTTAACAGCCATATCCTACTAAGGCAATGGGTAAAATCTTAAATTATGCACACAAACTCTGTATTTCACAAGAAGTCTGTATTCTTAAGAATATTTTTAAATGTATGGCTTATGCAAAGGTAGAAAAAGTATAAGTGTTGTGGGGAAAATGGTAGAGAAGATGTTGTTATGGTTGTGGATCTGAAAAGATGAGTACATTCCTAATTATCTTCGATGGTTGTGTGGTACTATGTATAATAAATCCAATTTACAACAGAGGGATTTTTTTTCAGACTTGCATTAAGTATACTGAGGGTTTCTTTTAACTCAGCCCCATCAAAATGACTGGGTAAGAGCTTTTACTATTATGATGAAATTTTTACAACTTCTTTTTGTAAGTCTTCATTGATTACTTTAGGTCACATGAAAGCTAATAAGGACATCAGTTTTAGGTTAACATAGCAGGTTTAAATTGAGTATGTTTCATACCTTGAAACTTCTGTAGACAAGTAAGATGTAATAATTTGTTTCTACATCCCCTGAATTCCTGAATTACTAGTCAACAGGTCTTCCATGAAAAAACTTAGTTTTTCCTACGTATTTCAAGTTTTATGTTTCTTTCCATTAAAGTTTCCAGCCTTTCACAGACATATTTAGTTTGGCAGGAAGAATCTGGTGACTCATAGACTGAAGAGATTTGAGAGCAAGCTACTGAAAATGTATCTAATTTCTTCTTGTGTAATTTGGGAGCAAGCTACTGATAGTATGTCTAATTTTCCTAGTTTAATCAGATGTATTATTGGCAAATACATGTCCTGAATAAAAGCCATGTTTATTTCTGAAATATATAGCTAAGATTAAATGCAAAACCACCATATATATTTGCTTTTAGAACACTTCTGTTTTTTCTAATTGTTTCTGACATTTTACTCTAAATCAATGGGCACTGAATGAAAACAGAGGTACTACTGAAATAATTTGCATTATGACCCTACTTATATTTTGGAATTCAGTAATATCAAAGTATTCCTTACTGAAGTGTTGTTTTGTTGTTTTTTTTTTTGGGGGGGGGGTGTACAAGGGAGGATAGATGTGTAGGAAGAATAGGTGATGTTATTATACCTCCACGATTCATACAGAGAAGAATAGGTGTATTAGAAAAGCTCTCATTTGTATTTTATGGTGTTTACTGTATTGTTCCTTTCACCTCTTTTCAGACAAAAGACTTTTAAATTCAGTTCTTTCTAGACAGGCAATCTGTGACAAACGTCATTTTCATTTACCCACATACAGACTGAACCTTCTGAATTATAAAGACTAAACAGAGCTTGATCCGATATACACAAGGAGATTCTGGTTCAGATTCATTCCATCTACTTTTGGGCACTTACATGAGGTATCTGAGTTAGGAGCCTACTCAAGCTCATTCAACAGTCAGTGAGAGAAGTAAGAAACTTTCAGAGCTCTCATTAAGTTCTGAATATCCCTAGGACATACTTTTCCTTATCCACTAAATTAAGCAAGGAAGCTATGGCAATTGTATCCTTAAGTTAGGTAAGTCAGTTGAGTAAGGACCCTCCATTAAGAGCCTAAATTTTGGTGGGATGAATCTATTTAAAATCACACAATGAACTTCGATGTGGAGATAAGGATGCACTCATACGGACCACATTTCAGATCAAAGCAAATCCAAGCTTATTTTAGCTGCCGTGCTATAATACAGTTAAGCAATGACCCGGAATGTGCCTTATGCGGATAACACCAGTTAGAGTTGCTCCTTTGGCCTTTAAGAACTCCCAGGCCTCAGCCTGACTAAGTGTAAATCCTGTTGGAGAAAGCACTCCACTCTGAAACAGTAAAAGTAGAAGGGAAAAGCTTATCTATCTTTTCTTTCTTGATATAATAAATAGAATATGCTCTTACATGCTGTAATAAGTAACACTCCTTCATGTTTTATTCCTGCATGATGAGACAAGGTGCACTTATCCATGCATAAATAATGAAGCAATTTTTTACACTGCCGTTCACACAGATTCATTTCTATTCCTATGAATATACATGGCCCAGCAGTTTTTTAAGAAATTGAGACAATAATAATATTTAAAACCTAGAGTGACATCTAAATATCAGATGTCATTAATGAAGCATTTTCTCTGTTAGAATGCTGTGCCATAAAGTATCATCATGGAGAAAGGACACAGAATGATGCTCAAGTACAGTTTTGAGATACTCATTGATACAACAGGCATACAGTTTTGAAATACTCAGGCGATTTGAAGATTTAAAAAATAGCTACTGCTGACCAAATAAGCTCATCTATAAAAGCAATAATATGACTGAAGTAAGACAGAACCCCATCTCAGGTTCTTAAACATTCAATCAGTTGAATCAACAGCACAAAGTACCTCTACCTTCCTCACTTCAGTTCCTCCCTTCATCCAAGGCAACACAGAAACAGTGCAGAACCACTTCAAAGATAACTGCATTCCATGATCTCTGAAGTGATCCCTTTGCAGGGAACAATAATTGCAGTAGTTAAAATTTCCAGACCAGCTATGGGGGGTAGGAACTGTACTTTAGGTTGGTCAGACCTTGACAAACTTTTTTCCAGTAACTGTATTTTGAAGCAGTCAGAGTACGGCACTAGAAACCAGAAAGGATTATTTACATTTGCTATGAATAAATATGTATACAATTGAGCTTATTTCAGGCTACTCTTAATATTGTGCATTGTACCATTCCCTGTTGGTCTCGCTTGAGGGACATGGGGTAGAAATGAAGGTAGTGTTTCCACAACATTCTCTCACTTCACAGTTATGTATTGACTTCTGCATTTAAAAGTCACAAAGGGTGATCTTGTATGAGATACTCACATGAATGATTTTATACACTTGTAGAGTTCCACCACTATTTCAGGAATTAGATACATTAGATTTAATATAGCTATCCCAAGATACAATCATTTCAAAAACTGGAGTGGTCAAGATAATATGGTCATTCAAAAAATAATAGGAAGATACTTTTGTAGAACTTGACCCTTAGCTTTCTTTTTGCAAACAATGGAATGAAATTCTACAACTGCAGCTCTAATGGTGTTAACTGTCATAATTTTTGTTACATAGTCATCTTATTTTAGTTTCTGAAAGCAGTAGGAGTTGATGCAATAAAAGACAACTATTTCCTGTTATCACTAAGATGAAGACTAATAAAATGAGCAGAATTCATAAGTGGTCATATTCTTATTGTCTGCTGCTCTTTTCAAATAGAAATTTATACTCTGATATGAAACAGATGAAGCTCAGATCTGTGAAAAAAGAGCAAAATTTTTTTAATAAATTGGGCTTGAACCCCCCGTCAAGAATCAAATAACTTGCAACAGATTTTGAATGCAAAATTATGACCTTTGAATCATGAAACAGCTGGGAGTGCCCTTGTTGAGTTTTTTTAGGATATAATATTCAAAAAAAGTGTATATCTACACTTTTATATGGCAGAGAAAGGAGAGACATTGTCAAGGAAAAGCTGATACGTAGTATAATAAAGAAGGGACAAAGATGATACCAAAGAAGGGGAAAATACTGATGTTGTTAATCCAGACTGGCCTTGTCCAGGAGTTTCTTCACTTCATAGTCCACAATCAGGAGTCCATGGATACTTACTTACTCAAGGTTATCAGTTAACTGCAACTGGCTTTGGCTCAGTACACTGAGGATAGTGTGAGTTAATTTGAGGAATTCTCTGTGTTCACTAAAGAAAACATTGATCATTGATTTTCCTAGGTCTTTTGGCCATAAGTATCATTGCACCACAAATATTTTCCCTTGACTGGATTCCTGCTAGTTTCTAACTAGTCATATGTTTTTCCTAAGAACTACCAGCTCAATTTCTGATATTTTTCCTTCTGTATTATAAATATAGCAAATAGAGGCTCTTTTGAGCAATCAATAGATACTAGTTGTGCCTGATTTGAAAAGGGTACATGCACATCAAAAAACTCCTCATTTTTAACATTCATTCAAAACAACCCAAAAGGTTTGTAGTGTAATTTTAAAGTTCATTTACCATTCATGGTACAAACTATTAAAAATTATCAATTCTTCATACATAAGTGTTTGCTGAAGTGCCTAAATTGGTCTTGATTTTGTGGCAGGAAATGGCTACATCTAAAAGACCGAACACTAACTTTTTACAGTGTTAACCTATTTTCAAAAATTAGTATGAGTCTCATGAAAAGTCACTGAGACCTTGGAGGCTCCTAAAGGCAGATTTTCAATGTTTTTTAGGCACTGAAGATGCAGATGGACACTCAAAAGATTTTTCGAAAGCAGTCATGTATCTATTTTCCACTGAAATCAGTGATAGGTTGTCCTAAGCAGTTGGGGTTTTTTTAAATCATTCTAGGCATATGCCTGTGTTTTTAGTCGCCTCAGTACCTTTGGAAATACAAGTCAGGGTCCTTAGCTACTTGTCTAAATTTTGCTTATGGACCTTATTGACTACTTGTGAAAAAGCTATCACTATTAAAAACTCTTTAAAATAAGAATTGGCATAATGACTTGGCTTCCTCTCTGACGTTAAACATACTAATACGCTTAGTATGAAATCTTCTTATTTCTAGCATAAATATGTGAGGCATCAGATGAAAGCTAATAATTTCCCAAGTGAGCTAAAAATAATGAAGGCTGAATTTGAATAAATATTCTAAGAGGCATTCTGGAACAGACAGTGCTTAATAAGTACTGTAAATGCTACCTTTCTATTAACCTCATTTGCAAGATGCCAAAGCCTAAACATGGACCACAAACAATATGGGATAAAGATTGAACATGAGAAAAATTATAATCATTGCAGGAAGCGGGAGACAATGCATATTTTGTTGTTTTCTTTGTCTTCTGACCAGAAAAATATAATTAAAAATCTCTCAAACTTCTTTAGGATATCTTTGGAGTTTCATGTACTTGTGACTTAGACCTAATCTCCACTGCAATGAGACCATCTGACAGCACCTAAATTTACTGCAATAATTCTAAATACATTATAATATAAGGAGTAAGAGAATCTGCAGGTTTTATTAAAAAGTATTAGTTTGTGTAACCACAAATAATGCAGGAATATATGAATTAAACACATTTTTTAAACGTGCTGCAACTCAAACAGAAGAGCTTAAGGAAAGAACTAGTGACAAACTGTGGTCTTAAGAATCCCTTAAAATCAGGGAATATTAGCCTTCATTTTGGTCACAGGCCAATCAGTTTTACATTATGATACATTCCATCACTAAATGACTACAGTCTTTAACAAAAAATTGTACCTGTAGTTATGCAGGATGCACACTTCTTGGGAGAAGGAAAAAATCATTCAAATATTTATTCTGTCTTCACTATGTAATGGGTGGTCTCATGCCCTATTGACTTCCAAGACCCAAACACTGCAGACCATAAGAATTAATATTTTCCTTATAAACTTCTCTAGAGTGCTCATCATAGAAGTATTTGATTGCAGCACTCAGACAAATACATTATGCCCTACAATTTCCCAGGAAATCATCTGTTTCTCTAAACATTTGTAAGGGTTTTTTTGCCCTAGTAATTGCATATCCAACTGGAGATGGTAAGGATTTTTTTTGCAAAGTAATTTTAACATTTCTGCTAGTACTTTGTATGTTCAAAACAGAATACAAATGTCAATGAATTTAACCTAGAGATACAGTGAAGTAGTACCTTCCCTTTATACAGGGGAAACTGAAGGAAAAAGGCATCTGCAAGTGTGCCGCTTGCTCAAAAGCAGCTTCAGCATATACCCTACCCTACCTGAGCTAATAAAGCACTTTTGCCAAAAGAGCTGGAAACAAAAGCAATGTAATCTTCCTCTCTTTCTGTTCAAATCTAAGCACCCTTCCAAAGAATCATTAACCTCTTTCTGCTTTCATTGGAGTGACAGAAATTGCCTCATCCTTGTGAGCTGCAGAAATTCCAGAGCAGCTGCTGTGCAGGGCAGCAGCAAAGCACTGACCAGGAATAGTTCTTGTTGCCAAGTGACTGGTGATAAATAGAATTCAGTGCAGAATCATTTAAAATTTTAAATGATTGAAATCTCTTGGTCAAGAGATCTGATTTAGATGAAAAGGTTAAAAACAATTAAGAAAGAACATAAAAACATGTATTTTCCTTTTCAGCTAATGAAGGAACTCATGAAAGGTGGTACAGAAAAGCCCTATATCTGTTCACAAAAAGTTCATGAAGTACCGTGGTTGTGTAAATACCGCTCACAGTTGCATGCTAAACCTTCAGCTGGAATAAGTAATTTCCTATCTTCAGTAATGACAACATAAATTAGGTGTATCCATTCATGGGTAGTCAATTGAAAATACCAACTGGACGAGAATTCATTCAAGTAATTTTATGATGTGAGTATTAGCAGAGACCACCAGTGCATTTCTCAACAGTCACTGTAAAAACATAATGTTTTTCACATACCAAGCTTTGTTGGCAATGGACAATAATCTACTAAATAAAAAGCCACTTTATATGTCGGTTTGGGTTTTTACCTGCTTTCCCCACTCTGCATCACCGTATTATATGTAACACTTAGAAAACTGTTTGTTCTGAACAACCTAAATAGATAAATATGATTTTGTTGGTTGAGTCCATCCTAACTGTCCTTAGCTTGACTTTTTTCAGACAAAGGAACTGATAGGCTATCATTGTGATATTGCCAGTATAGATTGATAATATTTTGATAAAGTTTTCATTTTGCTGTTTCCTTATAGTCTCAAAAGATGGAAAGATGTCTCAGAAAACTAAGACTTAATTTGTATCAACAATATATTGTTTTCTTGCTGAAACAACTATAATCACAGAAAACTTCTGGCTGAAGTAGGCAGTTGAAATCTGAAAGTCCCATTGTTTCTTATTTTGAGCCAGTACAGAAAATCCACCTTTTCTTCGAACCACCTGTACCTCTTCGGTTTGCATTATATCTTCATGCCATGTTGAAAGCAGAGTCATAATGCTGTTTTAAAGCACTGCTTTGAATTCTTTTTAGATACATTTAAACTATAGTAATTTAGCTGATGGCTGCTTGATTTCAGTGCAGCCGGTGAGAAAGCAAGCAATCCAATGACCCCAAGTTCACTGAGATTGCTGGAAAATAAAAACAAGGGTTTGGAAGGCCAGTGCTTCAACACATAAAGAAATATATTAAACACTTCAAAAGATATAAAATTCTTAGAACTGTTGGACAGGCTTCTGTGTGTGAACTTTCCTGTCCAAGTGGCATTGCTAAATACCATGACACCAATCAGAGGGCTGACATCATGTTGTTGTGTAACTCATAACCATAGCAATGTCATTTTTTAAAATGCATTATATGTGCATTTAGCGGCTTAAAATCTCAACTGTGTCAGAGTACAATCCAGGAGATTTATTTTGAAATACAGGCTCTTTATATTTTTTTTATAAGGGGAAAAGAAAATATAAAGCTTGTTTAGCCAATGTTAACACTGGAAGCTGGGATTCAGACAACAGACACAGTAAGGTTCCATCACCAATATAACTCATAGTGATATAGTCTGGTAAGAGAGCTAATCCTGATCATTTGAATGGACAAAAATAAACTTGAGTTTCTACATTATAAATGGGCCATGATGTACCTAAATGTATGCAGTCAATAAATAGCAAGGTACTCCCAAATTGCTGAGTAAATGGTCTATCTATCAGTCCAAGTTAACTTAGTATAAGTTAGGCGCAACAACTATAAGCAATGGAGAACAGCATGTAACAGAAACTGGGAATGTAATCCTCCTCTCCTTTTCTTCAAATCTAAGCACCCTTCCAGAGAATCATTAGCCTCTTTCTGCTCTCACTGGAGCAACTGAAATTGCCTCATCCTTGCGAGCTGCAGAAATTCCAGAGCAGCTGCTGTGCAGGGCAGCAGCAAAGCACTGACCAGGAATAGTTCTTGTTGCCAAGTGACTGGTGATAAACAGAATTCAGTATTGCCAGGTACTAGTAAAGGGAATGATACGTACCCTTTGCCTCAAGTGACATGCGGTAGGGAGTATCTGGTGTTATCTGTTACCTGTCATTTTAGAATATCAGCACATTGGAGCTGTAAAACAGAGGCCCTATGTTGGACAGATTGTCCCTTTATGTAATCACAGTCATCAGCAGTGGTGTAATGTAGCCATTGCCCTCTTGACAACCCACTGAGGAGACCACTAACACTGTCTTTATGATGCATAAAAATATGACATAAAGGCTTACTATACCCTGTAGGCTGCATACTATTCAATGAGTTTTGAGGCTATGCTTTCACAAGATAAGGGATGATATGCCCTATGCAACACCGTCATCTGGGGTAGACTGAATTACAGCTTCTTTGGCAAAGATAAAAGGACATGAATTTCTCTGGTAACAAATAAAGAGACCACCATCTGGTCTTACAACACTCAGCAATTATAACTGCTTCTTAAAGTGCACAAGAATTCTGGACACATATTACTTCCAGTATCAAACCCACAGTCACTTGACTTCTTGATATGCTGCGTAAGATGATCTTGTTGTTAACCAATTTCTCATATGAACAGAAAAAATATTTATAAATTTTGCCCCCATAAAAAGAAGTGGTGAGATGTTGAAATGTATGAGTCCAGCAGTACACAATTATGGCTAACACAGTCCCTTTCTGTGCAATCCATGAATCCAGAAATAAGACTTCCGAATCGAGAAGCCTAATTGGTGTAAACGCTCTCTCACCTTTTATATTTCAGAGGACAGACCAAGTGCTTCTGTAGATAGGCAACGGATAAAGAATAAAGCAGCTGGGAGGGCTATGACTATTTCTAGCTCTGGGACTAACTAGCTTACATAACCTTGAACAAACCAATTTTATCTGTATTTGTCTTACTTTCACCATGTGTGAAAATGAGGCAATGTTGTCTATTCACCTTTTAAATGCTTTTGAAATTCCCCGATTCAGGTAACCGTTCAGATCCATCCAAATATTATTTTTTAGAAGCTCACCCATATCTAATTCAACCACTGGAACAGTTAAAGTTTTAAGCAAAATGCCACATTGCAGTAAGGATGATAAATTATAGGTAATAGTCTATCAGACTTAGGAAGACAGTTCAGTAAATACAATAAAAATAGATCTGTTTACATAAGGGATAAAAATTGGCTACTACTTTCAAACTAGAAGTTAATGTATGCCATATTTCTGCAGAGAATCCCTCAAACCGTTTTTAAACAATACTATAACAGTTACATAAAACTTAACGGCAAGTTAAGTAGATCACCCCAGCAGGCCCTCTGCTTACTGCAAGTATATGGCACAGAGTTCATAGGTTACTTGAGACTCATTTTCCCAGCCAAACGAGTCAAACAATAACACTTCTAGGCACTGAAACACTTTTCCTTGGATTTCAGCAGAAGCAGATGTGGGGCTGACTACACACTGAACAAAAAGAATGTTTTGAAAAGAGAACAGCAGCAAAAACATAAGCTCAGCTTGCAGTTTATCTGTAATCATCCTTGCCTTTCACCTTGACGCTAGCTTTCTAATATTACCCTCTTCATCTGAAGATCAGTGCAAAGCTTCAATAAATTGGAAGCTCATTTCTTCATGTGTGCTTCAGATTTCTCTGCTAAACAAATTGGTGCAGTGTTTCAATCTTCATTTTACTTTGGGGTGTAAGTTCTGAGTCATCATCATTTAATTTTCTACAAGCCTCCAGCTCGTGTTTTCTGTTTTTCTTCCTGGATGTGTCATAACAACTGAATTGTACCACCCCAGTAAAATGGTGAAGCCTAGCAGACATCTGCCAGCAACAAAATACTGTGCTCTCACTCTAATTCCCCACACATTTCACTTTTCACACCACTTTCCTTGCATCCTCTCAATAAAGTGGTAGAGCCTGGTAAGCAATTTCTTTTCATTCTCCACAATGTTCTGCCAATGCTAACACAGAGATGAGGCAATAAATCAAACGAGTCGCCTCAGAGAAGAGTGCACTTGCCTTGCATGTTCTTTTCCTAGTCCTGTTTCTATCAATATTCCCATGAGGTTAACTTCCCTGAAGTCAGTGACTTCCCTGTAGGTAGGATATCTGTCAGTTCTGGGTCAATACTGTGTCAATGAACAGTGAAGGTATTATTTTTCAGAATTGCTAAGTAATTTTGATTTGGGAAAATCAGTTGAGAAAAGTTTTACTCTTTCAAATTTAATAGAAACTCTGTTCAAAAGTTTCCAGTATTCTTAATGCAGGAACAATAGAAGAAAAATCCCTTAGTCTAAGCTTTGAGATATCCATCATTAATTTAAAAGAGTCAATACTCTAGTATATTTCTTTTAAAAAGAGTCATTATACTTCAGAATTGCACGCAGAAAAAAAGGTGAGAATTAGCAGTAAGAGAAAGGTGTTACAAGCAAGGCAGAAAAATTTCAACTGGAAAGAGGTAAAAACGATGAATCAAAAGAAAACATAATTTAAGACAGAGGAGCCTTTAAAAGTTGCTAATAAAGTTCTGTATTTGGCAGCTACCTTACCTGAACTAGGACTTTGATTCCTTTGAGGGTAAATCATGTTTGAACCAGGTTTCAAGGACAGTTCTCCCCTCAGAAACACACAGCACATGCAATTGTGTCCAATTTTTCTTACCAGATCCAGGCTGGGCAGCGACTGCACTGTGTACTAGCAATTGCATGTCAGTGGTTAGCTATATAAGTGTCAATCCTGCAGCCCTGGTTAGCGTAGACTGTGAAGCAGGCTGTGAAGCATCTCTACAGAAATACCCACACCAGATCACCTAACCACAGAGTAGCCGCATCTCGTTTAACTTCAATCTCAGTAGAGTCCAAGAAAAAATGTTTTTAAGAGAAACCTCACCTCCATGTTCAGATGGGGAAATGTCAGTATCAGACAGCAGGTTCAGTTATGTTACTGCTGTTACCAGCAGTAACAACTGGTAACAGCCATTCTAAAGGGGAGGAGAGTTGCCAGATGACAACTCCTTGAAATTATCATGAGGGGGTGTGTAAAAAGAAAAACACTTGTGACAGCCCAACTCTTCAGAGAACTGAACCAGTAAATACTTATACTGGACTGATACTTATATCTACCTTTAATGATAAATACCTCAGAACCTTGGAAATTGCAATTTTTAGGTGAATTTCCACATGCAGGACACAAATGCACATAGCTGAACCAAAGAAATTTCCTTTTTGCCTCCTCCCTGAATTCCACCTTCACATCACGAAAGCACAAGGGTTACTCAATAAAACAGCCATACACTTCAGAGAAGGGGGGGTTACATTTTAATAGGGGCAAAACCATGTGTCTTCTAATCTTATTGTCAGAAATGACTCAATGGTTTTAGCTGCGCCTTTCTCTCTCCCATTCCTTTACAAGAAGAAAACAAAAAACCTCAAAAACTTATAAAAAATGCACAATGCACAAAACCTGAATCCCAGACAGTTAAGGTTTGGTTAAGTTATAGCAACGTTAAGGCAGAGATTAATATTAGAAAATGTCAGGCAATTTGAAGTTCAAGTGTTGTTACCTGCTCCAACTATTAGTGTCAATGGTAATATTATAGTGCCAAACAATCATAATTTATATGTATGATTACCAAACTTTATGTTCTCCTGCTCGGTTGATGATACTGTTACGGGATATTTAGTTTGCTTTTGCAGAAGTATTTAATTTTCAAACACTTATATGCGCTTTGTGCAATAAGACAGGATGAATTGTTCTTTAGGGATTGGGCTGCCCTTCACTGATTCCAGCTTGAGCTATACCAGATGCCATATAGCCCATCCAGATGAGCTAACTCTTAATCTTTCTTCTTCTATATCCACTAAATACGACTTTATATAATTGCGCCAGAGCACTGAGACAATAATGAATGAATGGTCCATGAAGAACTCTGGAGAGGTTTCAGCAATTTCTGTAAGGAAATGAGTCAAAATGAATCTAAGCAAGATACAGGACATGGTGCAATAACGTCTGGTTTCTTCTGAATAAAAAGAAAGAACAAGTGTCCTATCACTGATATTTTGTCTTGAGCCAGTATGGTGTCTAATGTGAAAATTTACAATGTGAAATAATAAATTAAGAACGTCTGTTCTATTAGGAAACAAATATAGTACTCAATAATTGCTACCAGCTTCAACACGAAAATGTTAACAATATGTTTGAATTTTTAAAGACTGCATTTCTTCACAATTTTACAGCATATCACTTTGAAAGACCTTGTAGATACTTGCCAGATGTGATACAGTGGTAGAGGAACACTACAGCAGAGTGCTTTTTTATCCTTAGATCACCCCACTATTTTTCTCTCAAACCAGAGAAATGATTTCTGAATTTCCTAATGATCTTGTAAGATAAACATTGAAAATTAGTAGAGCTAGAAATTACTATATTAAAAGGAGTATTATATTCTTTAATTCTAGTGCTAAGAACATAAACCTTTCCTAAGTCCTACTTATCAGTACAATGACGTCATCCTGGAGTAGGGGAAAGGATAATCTTCCTTGTTGCTGCATTATTGAAGAATGGCAAGGAGTTCTGATAAATATACTGCTCATCATGCATATAAGTTTAATTACAACCAATACTAAACAGTCTTTTACATAGGATGGAGCATGTTGTGGATTTTAAAAGCCATATATTGTTTTCTATATTTCTAGTATCATTTCTCCCTCCGATACAGCAACATGCTCCAAGCATTTTTCAATGCTTCCTCTCTGCTCTTTGCCTTCACTCCACCAGCTGTCACTCCAGTGACATTTCCCAAGCATGAAGCTGACAAAGAGGGGTAGGGCTTAAGTGCTTAAGCCGTGGAGATCAACAGCAGTATTTTAAAATATCAACATAACTCAGTGTTTTGGGAACAATTTCTGATATGGTTACTTGAACGGACAACAGTGTTTACCACACAACCTGTCTCACTGAATAGGGTTCAGTTATTTTAGAAACTTAAAAGGTTATTGAACTACAGCACACAGCTATTTTGTCTGTAAATTTGCTGGTTTTCTACCATAATACTTCATTTAAACTAGAAATTAAGAAAGCCTAGACTGATTAATACTAAGAAATTTCTATATAGACAATTAAGAAAACAATTAATAATGCAGAAAAGATGCCAAAGGACAGAGTACAGGGCGGATATTTGAGAAGTGTTTTACTTCCTAATTTGCACATCTTCGCTATCAATTTATTTTTCAAATTCCAGAACTGTATTTGCAGGTCAAAACTATCTGAAATTCTGGTCTAAAAAAGGTCAAGAGGAGTTATCACATGGGGGTGCCTTCCTCCAACAGTTAAGCTTTCTTCTCACTTTCTAGTTTTTGTCTGTTATTTGAGCCACTGTAGTCCAAGATCCAAATACTGACAGGAAAAACTACTGCAGCATGCAGAGGTAACATAAGCATTTTCTTCAACCTGTAAAAATACTGGTCCCACTGCTGAAATTAAATTAACTCAGCCGCTCCAACAACAGAAGGGCAAGTCGACGTGTTTTTCAATAGCCTCTGAAAATCTTACCTAGTGACTGTAATTTTAGGAAACATTCAAGATAAGATTTCCAGTTTGCCAGCTGGCTTGATTATGGCATTTACCATTCTCATGTGTATGTATAAACTGAACAGGGAGAGAATCTTAACTTCTCTTTGTTCAGAAATAGTTCCACGGTGTTTCTGTTCTTCCCATATTATGTGGTAAGACGGAGGGAAAATTATCACAAGCCTCTCTGATGCTGCTCATGAGGTGACAATATCATGATATGCAGAAGCAGTTTCTGTGAAGCGAAGATGCAGCGAGCCTGTTACGTCCTATAGTGCAGGCATCCCCTTATACTGCGGCATGTGTCCACTGCTCTGACTTCTAGGTGCTGCCACACTGCTAACCAAGTGTGAAGGAGCCCTCTAGTGTAAAAAAGAAACTGAACCTACCACCCATATTTTGCACACAAATAACGCAGCAAAACAATGACTACAATGCCACTGTCAGTCTCCGGGCATTCCAGCAACACACGCTGGCCAGAAGATGCAACAATTATAAAACCTCCTGGATTTCAACACTGAAGGAAAAAAGGTGTATATAGTTACAGCTAGTCTTAATGGGTGTTACAGATAATGTGATTTCAAGGGTAATGTGTGACTGGCCATAAAACCAGTCTTAATTGAAAAAGGAATCCAAAAACCTGAGAATGATGCAGAAATAAACTGCAGTCCCTGTCAGATAAATATTTTGTTTAAATTTTTCAGTAGACCTTGACCTTAAGAACAATTGATAAGGAGCATTTAAAGGACAGAAAGCCTTTTTGTAAACCCTATGTACTAGGGCAAGTTTTATCTATTATGTGCTGATCACTCAAATCTTCCAGAGGTGTAGCCAGTTTGCTTTATAATCTAAATAATAGCCAGAAAATTCCAGTGCTCGGATCTATTTGCTAGTGATACGGCTTCATTACAACAGCTCCATCTCTCTATCTCATATGATAGAGAAAGAAATTCTATGTATATCACTACAGCATGTAATTCATGTAATATTCACGTAATATATACAGTTGAAGACAAAAGAAGACATTGGACAGGCAGCATATGCCTCCATGGTACCTGTAGCATTCTATGAAAATGCCGCATAGTAGCTGTTGGCAAAAGATGACAGTCATGCCAATAGAGAGAGACAGACACGTAAAGAGAGAGAGATAGACAGACATTCGGTCCCACACAGGTCCATAATATGCAGCTGTTTCCTGCAGCAAAACTTTTGGTTTATGCTTTGTATCACTAAGCTTAGAAAAAAAAGGCAAGGACGATGCTTATGTTGATTGTATTTTATTGCCACTAATTCTAAATGAGATATATGTTAAATTTATCTGGTCTAAAAACAATATTGTTCTGAAGTTGTATAGAGAAAACCATATGCAACAGATAATTTTTGTGTTTTTAATCTTTAAAGTGATCACAGTTGATTGCATAGCAGTTTTATGATGCTGGATGGAAAGTCAAAACAATTATGAAGTTTAAATTGATAACAACTTATTTAATGCCCTGCTGTCTAACTGCTAGAGGGATAAACAAAGAATACCTAGAATGCTAGAATGAATTTAGGAAACTCATTAGAAAAGTTATGAAGTGATACTAGAAGACGACAAGTAATGCATGAGAGGCATAAGCAACTGACAGATGAGGAGAGACTGCAAACAATTAAGCAAAATCACAAGAGATGCAGTTTAGATAATCATTTAGAAGCAAAGAAGAGAAAACTCAGACCCATTTTAGACAAACAGAATTGTGAAGGTGACTTCATTTTACTTCCATTTAGGATTTTATCCTGGATGCTGACCTGAAACTTTTCTGAATTTCACAAATGGGGAAAATGAGTTTCAAGTGTCGTCCTGGTTAAGGCCCTTATGCTGGAAATCTTACGTGAACAGCCACTCTCACTAAACTTGCTGAACTTCTCACTTCCGGACAGGCTGCACAGCCTCCTTGGGTTATTTTGGCACCTCCTTTTCCGGCTAGCAAAGAAGAATTCAGAGGAATGCAAAATGAAAAACAAGGGGGAAAAATTAATCCAACTTTCCCAAACCACAGAAAAGTTTCATTTGGTATACATTTTGACCAAAGGTTCAGTGAGACCAATGGCCATATTTTATCCAAAAATAACTCTCAATGGAAAGAAGTCTAAAAAGTTTTGATACAGAAGGACTAAGAGAAAGAAATATTGTACTGCTGGCATCTACATCCACACTCAAAGAGTATAAATACTAAAAGTGCAGGAGGTTGCAAATATTATCACAATTATGCAATAGCACTTTTAGGAGGCAGAGTCAGAGGAAATTGTATAGGTTATTCCACTTTCTAATGACATTTGAGTGGCTAATGACAAAGTTAATTTGAATATGCTGTAAAAAAAACTTTTTTAACTGCACATCTATAACATCTGAAAATGACTTAACCTCCCCTGAACATTTACCCATTCCTTTAGTTGTATCAAATGAGATAGAAGAAGCAAAGAAGAAGATATTACAAGGATTTTGGTGTTTTGGTGTCTTTTTTGTGTGGAAGTATTGTTTTCTATCCTATTTGATTCAGTTTATGTATAGCTATATCAGATTTAATTGTAGGATTAACTACAGTTAGCTACTTAAGGATAGTTATTTGAAAATATTTATGATCTTATTAAGTCAAATTTTGGGTACCAACAGAGTATGCCTGAACATAGTTTTCCTTTGTACAGCTTGACTCTTAGTGTCATGTTTGAATACTGGATTATTAATTTCAAATACAGCTAAGTTACTTGTAACTACAGAACTAAATATCTAAAGACTCACAACAAAAATATTTGAAAAGGCCTTAAGACTGATGCCTATGTCCAAGAAATATCTTCAGACACAACTCAACACAACAACAAAAGAATCGATGCTTTCAGATGATCAAAAGCTTTCTTCAAAGTCCTCCAGGCTTTGAGATTTATTAGCATTTAAAGGAATAAAAATTGAACGATAGGTGTTGAAGGTTTGAAAATTAAAAAAGGCTGTGATTTCTAATAACCAATACAGGAATAAAAGAGATTCTTTAGAAATGCACTTCATAGGAATTACTTGGTTCTACTTTCTCATTTTCTGTGATACCATGTAAGCCCTCCACTGGCCAAGTATGCTTAAGACAAGTATTTTTTTCATTTTTCCACAATACCTTTTTTTTTTTTTTTGCATAACCACCATAGCTCCTGAGCAGGGATAGGCTCAGCCTGATGAAGTGGATGTCATGATGTCCAAAAACACTGGCCCAGCATTGGGAAGAATGATTTTGTAGACTGAGGCACATCTAACAGAGTTAATATTTACAGAGTCACCATTGAGCTTACACATCAGTACACCAATAAGATAAATGAAGAAGTCTACACCATTGTAAGCATAATTATTCATCCTACTTTTCTGCTGAACTGGATTCCCTTGCTTAAATGATTGTGGATGCACAAAGTTGTGGCTCAAGAGAAGTCAGTGAGCACGTAGAATTTAAAAGCCAGATCAACTTCAATATTGTCACGGCCCTTTTAAAGTTTATAATATTCCTGCATGACCCACAGAAAAAACCTAGAGGAACAAAAGGACAGCAAGGTTGCCAAGTAAGAGAAGACATTGAAAAACATCTTTAACTAATGTGGAGGTTTCAATCGTTAATCAAGTCTAAACAAGTTGGGAAGGAAATAGTAAAAGAAAGGAATAATTCTGGTTACTTAGAAAACCTTCTCTTTAAATGGAAATGAACTTTTAAAACCTTTGAACTTCCCTGAAAAGGCCATTGAAACTTGGCAAGTGAGAACTTAAATAAAATCTACTCAGAAACCACATTCCCTTTTAAAAAGTGTGACTGGAGAGGGCATTGTCAGCCCTGTAAAAGAAGGATTACTTCCTATTTGCTTCATAAACCAACTTTACTACCTATAAGCACTTCCGTTTTCAACGATCCTACAGAAACTGTAGTCTTGGTATTTAAGATGTTATACTGGAACCAATTTCTCCCTGCACTATACCAGTGTTCCTTTATAATCCCTCTGCTTGTCTTCAGTAATAACAAGGTGAGCTGGATGGTCAAGGAGAACAAGAGTAGTTTCATTTATTATTCAGCAGAGACTTCTTTTTAGGTTCCTGCCACTAGAACTGATTCTCCTGGCTCCTATTGCAGTATTAAATCACAAAAGAATGGAGCTACAACTGGTAGAAAACCAGTGTGAGTGAAAGGTGAATCAAGCATAACAGTACATTTTAGCTAGGTTTAGTTCTGGTTTTGTTTCCAGACACAACTCACTGTCCCTTTCTTATCCCAGTGACTTCATCCTCACTCCCTAATGACTATGTACTCCACTGGAAAGTTTCACTTTTTCTTTTATCTCATTAGACAAGTTTAACAGGAGCATCATGACCTCAAAGGAATGTTTCATTTCAAGATTAGATTTTTACATGCCCTACTGACTCAAAAACAAGGTTAAAGGAAGACAGGTATATGCTTAAAGCATTGACCTGATGCTTATGTTGATGTAGGTTCAGTTCCTGGCACTGTCATGGCCTTCTCTTGTGCAAATAATTGATAGGTAGATTCCATAAATATTACTCAAATTAAGTACTATCTTTGTCTGCAAAGAGCTTTCTTAATTTAGGATAAAGTACTGTTTAACATCAGTGAAGATAAAACAGTCTGTCTCTTAATCTTTCTGTCATAATTCCCTTTCTGAATGTAGTGGCTAATTTGTCCTTGCTAATCAGGAACCTTGTAAGTCAATCTTCACAAGTAAAAGTATCCCAATACACCAAAAGTAGCAGACAATCAAAAATAAGTTTTCTGGAAAATAATTCACATTTAAATTGTCGGCCATAAGAAAACTACATGCTGGACTTCTATCAAAAGCATTAAGTCATCTTACCACGCTTAACGTAATTTTTGAAGTAATTAAAGTAATGTCATCCTGACTTGTACAGCAAGGTTCAATAACTGAAAGCCTAAACAAGATTCAGACAATACTGCATGGGTACAAAGCTGAATCTTGTTTATTCCTTATGATCTGTTGCTGCATCATTGTACAAGGTTGGATGCCTCTTGCTGACAAAGCCCTCAGCAATGATATCAGATCTTACTAAACAGAACTTATAGCTCTAGAGCTTAGAGCACATTTGAGTAAATCCACTGACGTTAACTGCATTAGACAAATACAAAACTCCTGTAAGTGAGAAGTGAGCCAGGCCCTTACTGTTATCTTCTTTCTCCCTCCTGCTTTCTTTTCTGTTGTCACGCCTGTTTCTTATAAGGGAATGAAAATTGTCTACCTCTATAGTTGATAAGATGACAGTGGCCTGCGCTCAACTGCTTACCTTCCTGTAAGTGCTACTGCTGTATAAATAGAAATAAAAATCGTAACGTGTGTCAACAGGTGAACTCCTGGATAATGTGAAAGGTATTAGACAGGAGTTACTTAATGCAACAGCCATTCGCACCTTCTGCCTCTAACCAGATGATGATTCCAAAATGCAGGAACAAGAGTACCATGTTTGTCATTTGTTATTTGCTTTCATTTCTCAGAATACAGCTGAGAAAGAGTAACTATAGAAATAAAAAACTTGATTACACAGTGCAAAGCAATGTACTGTTTTTTATGTGGCCAGTGGCACGAACCACATAGCAGTCATTCTGCTTCACATTGTACATCAGTATTCCTTTGTTCTTACCTTCTTCAAGGAATCACATCATATCCATTCCCTGCAAATCTCTCTAGATGACACTAAGATAGTATTTACTCACTGAACTGTAAGGCTGGAAGAAAAAACAAGTGATTGTTCATGATCAATCTGATGCAAAGCCTACTAAGGGCAATGGAAGTCTTTTCACTGATTTTAATAGACCTTGGATCAGGTTATATATAAGTAGCTTCTGGGACCTGATTTATCAGGACATAATCCTGACTGCACTAAAAGATTGCCCAGTGACTTCAGTGATGCTAGGTTTTGCATTGTTATTCATTTGGTAATCCAAATAAAAGGCAGTTTTACATTGGCTATGGGATAAGAAGGGTATGAAAGGTCCCATCATGATTGATCATCCTGTCACCACACTCAAGAGTAAGCAGTAATTATTTACTGTGAGAGCATACACAAGAAGAGAAGAGAATGCGTTCTCATTATTGATGGATGACTGTATTACCATTGTCCTCCTTGATGCAATATAGGGGGCAATATTCAAATGTAACAATGACCTACTGGTTTCTAATTATCTTGTCCTAAACCCTGATAAACCTGGCTATTCTTGCAATAGTGAATTTCTTTCCAGCAAAGCATTTCCCTTGCCAAAGCATATATTTTTTGGCAGCATCTGGCACTTTCCAGCCCTGGAATCTGACGTAGGCTTGTAAATTGTGCTAGGTTGGCAAGGTTTTCACCCTCTAGAGCACTGAATTGGTGTAAAATAATACATTATATTGTTTCCCACTCTTTCTGCTATTATTTTTCCTCAAAAGAATTCTAAACTCTGAAATTTCCATTTCATAGCCCAGTGCAATACTCACAAAACTATAGGTCTTTCCCTTCACACGTTGCAACTGGCTTAGGAACTACTGTGTGAAGCATAATGGCTCTATCACATGCTTAGTATACTTAATGGCCTCCAAAGCAGCCGTTCCATGAAGAGGGCAGAGTACAGTGCAGCTATATGTGAGAGGAAATTGTTACAAGTGTTGTACTTTGGAAATAAGTTTAGGGGAAGAGGAGATTTTCTTTTCAATTAAATACACAATGAAGGAAAAAAAATGCTCCCGAAAGCATATTTCTAGAGGAAAAAATTACCTTCTTCAACTGTGTGGCAGACTAAATAAACGCAGACATACAAATTAAAAATTAAAACACCTTTTGGAATAAAACTACATTTGTTGGCTAACTGACTTTAAAGAAGTGAAATAGTTATTTTACTCTCCGTTTGAAACATCAAAGAGTTTTCATTTTTTCATAAGGTGCAGCTTATAAATCTTAATTATTCAGGCAAAACACTCTGTGAAGTCTTGATAGATTTCTCTTATAGATCAGTACTAACTGACTGCCTATGTTTTCCCAGTCTTACTCACCTAGAATTTCAGAGCAATGAGCAAACATCTTCTTGCCTTAGACTCAGTAATTAATGCAATCCAGTATGCCACAAAGCAGTAGCTCTAGTGCAATATCTCAGTATTAACAAATGCATATGCTTTCATAAAGATTTTACTTGTGCATACTGATAAAGCTTATCCTCTATTCTCATGCATATTAAATTAGACTTCGGAGCTAGAGCATCCATTCATTGAGCATTTATAAATGCTAATATATGCTCATTTTGATGAATACAAACAAAAATCAGTCTAAGCATAATTATTTTTTGGCACTAACAAAACATTGAAGGAAAATGGAAGCTAAATATTAAATATCATAGCTTCAAAATGCATGCAACTTATTTACATGAAAATCAGATTGCCTACTTTGCAACATTTAAACCTTGTGGTATTTCTGTTAAGGGACTTTACAACAGTTCACAGGGTTTGTTGTTTGCTTGTTTGTTTGTTTGTTTGTTTTAACAGTTCATAGAAGTATCAAAATACAGGCATTTACTGCTGATTGAACATTGACTCATAATTTTCCAAATACAGATTAGAAATTCCAGAGTACCCTCAAGAAGTATTACCAATATAACATTAAACCATTTGTGTAAGATCACAATGAGATGAAAAGTGATATCAACAATCTCTTATTTTGCATATGTATGCATTCATAATGCAAAAATAGACAAGAATACTAGCCTGATATATAGAACATAGTCAAAGAGGTACGGAGATACATAATTAAACAGTAGACTGGCTGGTAGGCTTTTCAGAACAATATGTGTCATTATATTTAATTGTTAAAATGGAAATAAAAGAGAATAGCTTTGTACTCCACCAGTGGCATACATTTTGTGATTTAGGACAAATCACTTTCAATGGAATTCATTTTCTTTGAGTTCAGCTACCTAGAAGAAGTTACGCATATACTCAAGACTAGATCAAGTAGCTTTGTCTATGGTCAATGAAAGAACACAGGCTCTTTCAGAGGACAAGGATTCATTTCATTTTAAGCAAAGCATTCAAAACAGGAATAAGTCACTCTCCAGACACACCTGCTCGTTGACTTGACTATCTTAAACTAGGTCCCTAATTTTCAGATAGTAAAGCTGAGTAAGATGAACCTCAAACTCAGCATCCCTAGTTTTCTGTGCCACCATAAGGCAGATAGTACATGCAACTTAAAAATACTCCAACCACCAGCTCCCAGTCTGGATCTAGCATACAGGATGTACTTGTTCAGTTACTACGTTGTAATGTAGCACCACAGACTCTCAACCTTGTTGTTCAGGCCACAGAAAAATTCTGACTGACCTACTGCCTCATAGCATGCTTACATACATCCAGATACTGCAAGCTACGAACTGGACATAGTGGTAAATGAGAAAAAATGTTTGTCATCACACTTCTCTGGAGGATCCCTCACAGAGGTACCCCAAAACTGCTGTCAATGCTTCAAAATTGTACAAATTATATTACCTTGATGGAAATGTTTTGATGGAAACATCTTCAGTTTCTCAGTACAAAGTTGTAGTATACTAATAGGTCAATAGCCTTTCACATTACTTTAAAAGCTGCTTCAGTTATAGCTGAAGATTGACTCTATCTAATAGTAGGTTAGGAGTAAGTTCACTGTTTTTCAGATTTATTAGGTTTTTCTGAATTACACTCTAAATGGCATTCTTGGGTTTTACTGCTGGGCTAAAAAAGACACTATGTACAGCAAATATAGGGAGTCACATAAAAGCTCCAGGACATAGAATCATAGAATCATTAAGGTTGGAAAAGACCTCTAAAATCATTGAGTCCGACCGTCAACCCAACACCACCATGCCCACTAAACCATGTCTCTAAGCACCTCATCTACATGTCTTTTAAATACCTCCAGGGATGGTGACTCAACCACTTC
>NW_008825614.1:16156184-16176607 GCF_000699105.1 Pygoscelis adeliae | reverse complement strand
CCAAGTCCACTAAACAATGCCCCTAAGTGCCACATCTACACATCTTTTAAATACTTCCAGGGATGGTGCCTCACCCCCTCCCCTGGCCAGCCTGTTCCAATATTTAACCACTCTTACAGTAAAGAAGCTTTTCCTCACGTCCAATCTAAACCTCCCCTGGCGCAACTTGAGGCCATTTCCTCTTGTCCTATCGCTTGTTACTTGGGAGAAGAGACCGACACCCACCTCGCTACAACCTCCTTTCAGGTAGTTGTAGAGCGTGATAAGGTCTCCCCTCAGCCTCCTCTTCTCCAGGTTAAACAGACCCAGTTCCCTCAGCCGCTCCTCATAAGGCTTGTTCTCCAGACCCTTCACCAGCTTTGTTACCCTTCTCTGGACACGCTCCAGCACCTCGACGTCCTTCTTGCAGCGAGGGGCCCAAAACTGAACACAGTATTCGAGGTGCGGCCTCACCAGTGCCAAGTACAGGGGCACGATCACTTCCCTACTCCTGCTGGCCACACTAGTTCTGATACAGGCCAGGATGCCATTGGCCTTCTTGGCCGCCTGGGCACACTGCCGGCTCATGTTCAGCCGGCTGTCAACCAACACCCCCAGGTCCTTTCCTGACAGGCAACATGTTACCCCAGTTCTTCCTAGAGTCACCTAAACAGTAGATTAGCTTTGTGTTTATCCTGGGCTATTTCTCATGTAATTTCTAACGTTAATGCTAAAACAGTAGATTATAATTCTCCACAGAATGCCTAGATAGTTTGACAACTGAAACTTCTGTAGTCCACCTACACCAGTGCTTCTCACATTGAAACCGTTAATAGAGCAGAACCAATGGCAGCACCAGTGAGATATTTTGGAGGGAAGGGGGGAACAAAGAAATCAAGTGTAAACAAGCCCTGCTGAATTACTCCATTGACTTTGCATTATTTAAAGGGAAGTGCTGTTAGTACAGAAGCCAGCTGTTTAACTATTGGAATTCTGTACCTTGGCCTGCTTTCAGGGGACTTCAGAACAGTGCGACTAAACTTTGTATCTGCATGTAGCACATGGAAAGAAACATTCACATATTTGGTACAGTAGATTAAATGAGAGCCAAAAATTCTAGTACGTAAACTTTGACCTACATGATATGAAGCCTCTTTTGAGCTAGCAACTGACAAGAAAGGAAAGAAACCTCCAAGGAAATCAGTGTACGTCAGCAAAAAGGAATGCCTAGGACTGTTATATGTCCACAGGCAGCACTTTGAAGGTTGAGTAAATATAAGGAACTTTTTGATAACAGCTGGAAAGCAGCACTCAAATTATGTCAGGAAGATGAGAAAGAACTATATGGGTGCCCAGTATACTGACACAGCAGTATCAGCCAGTATTTTAAGGCAATATCATAAAAAATATTAAGGAACAGAAAACTGGTATTAAGTGTGCAGAACCACCAACCATTTATTTACTAATATGGATTTTGGTCTAGAAATTAACTTAAGTGCTTAGTTACATCAGTCCTTATATAGGACAGCACTCAGGCATATGCTTACTGTTGAAGATGTGCTTTAGTCCAACAGACCGTGTAGGAGCTTGAACATTTGCCTAGATCTAAGTGCATACTTTGGTAACTTGATGAACAGGGAGCATCTGATCCTGCAGTCCTTCCAGAAGAAAATGGGTCAAATACTGATAATATCTGTAGAAGTGGTAGTATCTCCTTGTAATTCTTTATCTCATCTTTGTCTGTGATAGCATCTTTTGTATACTGCAGCATTTAAGAGGACAGCAGCAATTTAAAGTCTATTGGTTTAAAATTAATTTGGACATCAGATACTTCTCAAAAGTAAAGTCCGGAATCATGATTACTGAAAAAGAATAATTTCTCCTTTTTTTTTTTTTTTCCTATTTATTTGCTTTGTTGTACAACACTTTAGGTAATATCACTTTTTATTTTATATGGATTTTAAGCATACTTGATGGCTTAGGTCTTTCAAAAACCTTTGGAAAACTTTTTTTAAAAGAAAAAAATAAAACCATTTGACTTCACAATATAATGTTATCTTTTTATGAAGGATGAGCATTTAGTATGCCATGTAATACATGAATATTTAAGCCTATAAATAAATGTCAAGTTTCATTGCTGACCACATCACTGATGTGTTAGTGATTCCATTCCAAACTTGTTACATGTACCATACAGGTTTTTTAAAGAGCTATAAGATACTATATCCTCCTTCATAAAGATATTAATCTGTCAGAAAGAGAAACAACTTGTAGATGTCTGTGATCTGGCTACAGTAAAAATAATTTTGAAGTACACTGAGATTTTCACCTGAAAGATTCCAGGATTCAGGATTTGTATTAACTCTTTATGCATATGATATAGTGCAGGAGAAATGTTGCTACTGATTACTAAATAAAGCAGGCAATGCTTCATGGGTTATTCAAGGTATTTTATCAACTTTATAAATGGTTAAATTCAGACACTGGAGGGTAAAATAACTTCCATGTAATCACACAACAAGATTGTAGCTGGATGAGAATAAAACTCAGAATTGACAACTTCCAACTAACAAAAAAATTGTATAAGTTCCTGCTTGACTTATTGGGAAGATATCATACAAAAATAAATGAGTGATGGTATTAAAAGTTAGAGTACATGGCTCTAGTTCCTCTACTTTATGTAACCATCGAAGAAAAAACAAATGTATTCCTGTTGAAATGACTGCGTTTACCAAGAAGTCATAAATTTCATACAAGAAATGATACTGGTAAACTGGTAGAACGCTATATAACCCATTGGATGTCACCGTTTTATCTTATGTCTTGAGTAAAAAAATAATTAAGGAAAGAAAGCATCAGATTATATAATTGCGCTAAATTTAAAATGGCAAAATACAAGCAATACTGTACAAGTACAGGCTCAACACAGACAAATTGGAAAGAACTATTGATTGTTAAAGGAGATGAAAGATTTAAAAAAAAAAAAAAATCATCTCTACCAATCATTCATCTTTGGCTTTAATCATGACAAAGCTAAATGTTAACCATATTAAACAAAAAATTTTGAGACCTTGCAAACTTTACATTTCATTTGACTATTTCCTTTATAACCCCTTCATATACCAATGGATCCCATAAAAAATGCCACTATCAGTCATTAGACATTTATAGTCTTGCTACTCATAGAAGGAAGATTTCTTCTGTCAAGTTCTGTTGTTAACTCATGGAAGTTCCTGGCCAGCACATTTCATCTTATTGATTCTAATTTTTGTCACCTAGAAGTAATATTATCTACCTAGCATGAATGTCATGAGGAACTAACATTTGTAAGATTCTTAGAAGTGCAAGATATTACTAATCCTGATATTGCTTCTATTGGATTGATAGAAATTTTTTTGAATAGGTAACTTCTTTGCTAGGTAGAAAGGTCATGATAAGCCAGGTGAAACTGACCAGTGAACTGGCCATCCTTATTTTTACTATTAGCAGTAGCCGGGGAATCAACCAAACCTCTATGCCTGTTAGCTGCTGTGAAATACCATTTAAAGGAATATTCTTGAACAGAAGCTTTTAGAGTGTTTGCTTATGAAAACCTGGCAGACTGAGAAAAGAAAGGTAAGCTTAACTAATCAATTATTTGTACCTACAGTTCAGCTGGATCTATCAGGAAGAGTTACGCCTGCATATCCAGGAACAGAATTTGCCCTTGCATGTTTTAATTGGGAGCAAGACAAAATGTGGAACGGCTCAGGGTATCCCGCACAGTAATGACACTCCACATTTTATCATGACTGCTAAATTTTAAAAGTATTAGGCTAAGACAACCTGATTAACAGACTTCAGAAAAATCTCCAGGGAGAAGCTTGTACTTTATATTGTAACTTAGTGAGTGAAAATAGTCAGGGGAAAAAAAAAAACCAAAATCTGTGTCTTAATATTTGTAATACTTTACAGTGATACACAGAAAACAACACATGCACACACACACAGACAAATCAGAATATTGCTGTAATCTACTCCTGGCTTGCTGTTCTGATCAGTCTTATGAAACAAATAATTTAGCAGGCAATGTACAGTATAGAGCCCCTCGGTGGATTGCAATATACTAAGTAAGCATGTTTTTCTTTTTGTTTAATTTATAGTCCCTGGGAAAAAAAAGACATTTAAAAACCTATTGTCTGGGTTTACAAAGCTCATAGGGATAGTTAGTTCTTAGCTGATTGTATTGCTGGCTAAAATGTTAGACATACTTTACCACTAGAGGTCTTTTCATTTACGGATGTACTAAGGCCTCAAGGGTTCTTCATCAGTGGACATATGTTTTAATCACAGAGAACTGCAAAATGCAGTGTTGTCTTCAACTTGACAACTGCAGGACGAGTATATGGATGTTAACCTAGAATTTGCTGTATAAGCATTGGAGGTAATAATTTCCCAAAGCGAAACTGAATTTTCATCTTCTTTGATACCCTTATCCTTTATCTAGCTTGAGTAATTTCTTAAAACGTAAACCCCTGCCAAACTCTGTGAATAACAGATTTTTGGTCTCCGTGATAAAACTGAAGGGGAAAAAAAAAAGCAAGAAAAAAAATTGGTAGAGCTGACTGAATTGAGTTACTTCATTTTTTGGCTCTTGGTGACATTTTCTTTCCTTTTTTCCATATTTTTGGATTCTTAACCAATGTGGATCATTCTGTAAGTGGAAACATTTAATGCTGAAAATGTCAAAACAAAACTTTTAATCTTTTCCGAATTTTACTGTCTGAAACCAAATTCTACCAGAATTTTAAAATAGTTGAAGTAAACAAATATTTATTTTTGTGAATTTACTGTTCCTTCATTTCTAGTTAGTCATAACAGGGCAACTGCACATCCAACTGGGTTGCATACCAACAGGCCCAGGAAATAATGGGTCTGTAATCTTTGCATAGTACAGCAGAGAAATCAACAGTTACTAAAGAAGTCATAAATCACTGAAAAAAAAAAGAGAGAAGCATGCAAGAGTTCTGTGAATGAAAATGTCACCCTTTACTGGAGCTGAATGAAAAATGCAAAACATTTGCCAGTCGAGCAGTTTCTACAGATGCCCAATGCAAACACAAAACACAGGAAAGACCATGTTATGTCAGTCCCATTACCTATCTTGTGCGAAGCTATTGAATATAAAATCTTCTGCTTTGACCTGTTCCATCAACCATCTTCCTATTTTTGCTGCATTTCATTGCTTACTTTGTTTCCTTATTTCTTGCTTCCCACTAGTTTTTGAGCTTGCAGATCTTACAGCCTGTGCAATGGTATACAGTATTTATTTCCCCTTTGGCACACACTCTGACTTCACATAGTGGCTCAGTGTAGCCTTTTTCATTAGAAAATACTTGCCTACAACACAGGCACGATCTATAATCTTTAAACACCAGCTACCTCAGTCAGCTCAACAATCAGTTTTCATCCAAAACCTAGAGGGCAAATTTCCTTTGCAAGGCTTCTAAATGCCAGATTTCAACTTCCTCCCTCTCCATTTTCAATGCCAAGACAGTTCAAGAAAATATTTTAATAATACGTTTCTAAGAAGATGTAATTTTGCTCAAATGCTTAAATAGCAACCACCTATAGACAGAGATCAAAGCTGGCCATTTCCAGGAATATCTTAGAATAGATACACACAGGCAGCCTCTACAACTGTCATTGGTGATTCAGTTAAAATAATGCAACTTAATATGATTACTGCTGAGATCTTTGCATTTTCTTTCTAACATAAAAACTTTCCATTTGTGTTTTGAATAGGTAAGCCTACAGGGTATGGATCCAGCAGTAGACGCTTACACCACAAGGGAATAGTGGATGAATGCTGCTTCCAGAGTTGTGACCTGAGGAGGCTGGAGATGTATTGTGCTCCAATAAAGCCACCTAAATCTGCACGCTCTGTACGTGCTCAGCGCCACACTGATATGCCAAAAGCACAAAAGGTAGGCCAGGCTGGGAAAAACAAAACAAAACAAACAAAAAAACCCCAACCTACCTATTTTAGGGAAGGAAAAATCTATCAAGACTGGTAACAGCAAACAACTGATGTGTTCTGCCTACTAGGGACACTGAGATTTAGTGGGGTTTTGGAAAACAGTGTCCGTGGTAGGAAATAAATAGAAAATGGTGTGTTCTATCTCATCTCTTAGAACACTGAATAAAAGATGGAAAGCTAGTAGCTGTGAGGCTTTATCCTGCTACTGGGTAGTAAATGACAAGTACTCACGTCATCCAATCATAATAGCACCTAAGACTTCTTTCAAAAGAGAAACCAAACACTGAATGTTTAACAACTGATCTATACAGAACCTCCTCACTCATCCTTCCTTGTCAGGAAGAGGTAGAGTGAGTGATCAAGAGGGAAAACACAGCTCTTCTGCTATTAATTTTACTTGTAAATGAACAAATGATTTTTTTCTTTCTGCATTATTTTGGCTTTTTTTTTAAATCAGAACTAAATTAACTGGATAGTCACTGCAATCATTACATACTTCATTTTAACTATTTAATGTTTAATATGTATATTTTCCAAGCACTTCAAATATTCATTAGCATTATTTGTATAGTTGTGGAGTTCAGAGTATCCAGATTTTTGGTCCTGTCATACTAGATATACTGTACATACATGTAGTTAAGTCTCATCTCTCCTCAACAGAGCCTATAGTTCAGAAAACCCATCTTAGGCTAGGCTACCATTAAGCTCATGTCCAACTGTCTCTTCTCTTTGAGCTCTGAACATCTGTTTTATCTGTCATCTGCTGCAAGCCTCTAGTGATATATTTTATTGCTGTTGACCCTATCTGTCCTACACGTATGTTGGCCCCACTCTTGCAGCTATCTGAAAAATTTTCCTTTTAAGAAATGGAACTGCATGAAATCCTAAGATTTCATAGGAAGGCAGGAAACCAGCACTATATACTGATCTCCTTGATATCAACTTTATGAAAAGAACAATTGTAATCATTCCAGCAGCATCCATTTCTTTTCCATAAGTCAATCCATGGAATGGAATGCTTTCACCTGTATGATTCTTCCTGGGAAGTATCACCTTAGCCGTGAACATCTCAAAAGGCACACGTGACAACAAGTGAAGTCTTCTTCAGGTAGAGCTCAACTGTAGACAAGAAAACCCTGCGTTTTATTCCTGTCTGGGCACACATACATTTAAGACTTGTGGGAAAAGAAGAAAACAGGCTTGGCAGTAATCTGTGTGCTCCTTCCCGTACTTGTTGCTAAGGTGATGGGTAAAACATTCTGTAACTTCAAGTAAAAGGAGACAAGATACCTGCCAGCTCTCTGATGGATCTCCATACCACTTTCCTTGGAGTGCTAAGGAATGATGTCATTCTTCAGGCAGCTGTCCTCTTCCCGGTTCAAAAGACAGCCAGGAAAACACTTTTCTTACAAACAGGAAGGAACAGAAGACAGGCTTTGCATCTTTCTGCAGCAGCAGGGGAGGTAGTGTGCAAGAGGGGATACTGGAGGAAGAAAAAAATTAGAGGGAGTATGTAGTAATTGAGAGAATCTAGCTGCAGAAGAAATCACCCAGGAAATTAAAAGGAGAAAAAATCAAGAGATGAAAAGGGCAGTAAAAGGACAGTGAAGAGCAGAAGAAAAGAAAGGGGAGGCAATTAGATCAAAGAGGCTGAGAAGATGAGAAATATCAAAGAACTGAATGAACCATGGTGCATCACACAGAAAGGACAGAATTTTGAGAAAACGGGAGAGAAAATAAAATTAGAGAAGAATTAATATTAAAGAAAACAACACCTTTAAAGAAAATGTATGGGAAAAGGAGAGAAGTGAATAGAAGCAGAAAAATCATAAACGTTTCTTGATGGGAACTTGGTGATAAAATAACAGAAATCTGATGGGAAAAACAAACTGGCATTTTCATTAATATCTGTGGATGGAGAAAATTAGATTGAGGAAACAAAAATACAGAAAGGGTAGGAGAAACTATTATTCAGATTTATGATAGATAAAAGGAAAATACAGGGAAAGGAAGAGAAGGGAAACAGAATTCATTAAGAAAAACTCTGTGTGAAAAAGCTCTCGTACATATTCTCATGTAATTATTTTTTCTTTCTTTTTTCTTTTTGCAGTCAGCTGTACATGCCTCCATTAAGAAGGACAATGCTATGTTCATACTTTCTTCTTTGGATAGGCTCCCCCAATATGAATGCATTTAGCTAATTCATAGTGTTGAGATGTCACTGATTTTAATCAAAAAATTAATTATACTAAAGTCAAATTATTTTTCAGTTGAGCAATTTTTTTCTGATTTAGAATATTTTTCTCTCTTAATATTACATTTTATATGAGGTACATACCTTATACATATAAAGTGAATATATACAAGATAATATATATGACCTCTAATATTTTCTTGTTTAGTTACAAGATTTAAGGCAGGATTAAGTGGAATATATAAGATGTTGTACAGTTACTCTCGGATTTCATACACAATCAGTTTCTTATGCCTTTCATACTTCTGATGTAGTTTTTATTTGGCGTCTCCTTATAGCCTTTTTAATAGACAAATCCAGGATTTGTGTTTTGGTTTAAGTGTTTTTGTAAATGGTCTACTTCCCCAATTCCTTGAGCAGATCATTTCTCCTACGCACAATTTGGTAGAATAACCTACTTCAATGCAGCAGGGCTGTTGTTCTGTTTATAGGTTATGTTAATGTTGTTCTTTAGTCATTACATTACAAACAAGTGTTGCTACACTACATGCACAAATCTGAATGATGAGGACCAGGTACTGAATGATTGTTGTGGGCTGGGAACCCCAAAATGCCTATTTGTTGCTATAAAGCCAACATCAAGAACTAGTTTTAATCCAATTACAAAGACTGTATGTGTAGAGTTTTGTTTGTTTGTAGCTGATGAACAAAATATTTTGTTCTCTATAGGATCATTATTTGTCTTGTTCTAAGACATTTACTCACAAATAAATATAAAAGTATAGTGAGAAGTAAGAAATAAACACATTGTTATGATATACTTAGGGGTATTACATACACAGCGTACTTCACAGATTCACAAAAAAAGAAGTTAAGAAAGTAGCAGTTAGAAGCACTTTGTTATTGCCTCAGCTGCTGTATACAATGGAGCACATACCCAACCTTAACTCTGTCCTGATTTAGATGCCCAGCTTTCGCCACCTCTTTTGCACTCAGCGCATGACAAATTTACCTTAAACTGGAGCAGCCAATGAATGCAACAAACATGCATAATAGTTTGCAGAGAGAAATGAGGTGCGCATCAGAGCACAAAGTGATAGCTACAGGCTAACCACCCTAAAGTCTCTAGTGAACAGATGGGATAACTCAAAGTATCTTTCCAGCTGGATTTCAGCACTGTGGGTCATGAGTAAGTTGTGAACTACAGTAATACGTAGTTTCTATTGGTGCCCAGCAGTCAAACATCCTTCTCAGACATCTATCTAAAGGATACCAAACTCTCACCAGAGTGTGTGTCCCCTACTTAAAAAGAAGTATCTCCTCTACTCCCTGAAATACTTTCTGGTTTTTTGAGTCGAAACCTGTCTGGTCAGCAACTCTGGGATGAAAAAACTGTTTGTCATTTGAGAGACTTCTGGAGCATTCAGATAGCTTTCTCCAGTGTGAAACAATAAATATATACAAGCTGGGGTACAGGAAATATACAGTGAGTGGCAGTTCTGTTTTTAAATGCTCAAATCTGACATAGAAGAAAAGTTGTGTTCTTGGTGACAGCTGGACAATGGTTGGTCAATGAGAAAATGTTTTAGTTTTATACAAATAATTTTTTCAACAGCCTTCACAGGTTGCTGTAATGGTCATCTCTGAAGCAGATTTTATACAAAACCAACATAGCTGGCTAAGATTTAGTAAACCATTTACTTTGCATCTTTTGTTTCTGTTCTTCTGAACTTGATCTGCAAAGGTAAATTATTCCTTTAAAATAGAATAGGATCTATCCATATAATCTACACTCAGTCAATCTGTGTTCTAGAATATATTGCCCTGATCATTCAGATTCCTCAGTACAAGAGCAGCTGACCAGAAATACAGAAATGGCATAAAATATGCAAGAACTACAGGTAATGCAATTGGTTTTCTCTAATAGGCTTCCTAAGGAAAACTAGGTGATTAAATTTTACTTTCAGTTTAATGTTCAGATTGATGAAATAAAAAAAAATCATTCAGGACAACTGTTCTGGACTATTTAGATAAGGGAATAGAATAATTTTAGATCCTGTTGCAACACGAAGACCAAGGATGATAAAGATTGGTTTTCTTTTTTCAGTTTATTTAATTTACTTCATTGTATATACCTTTCTATTATTAATATTTACATTATTAACATTAATTAGTTCTCTATATCTCTTTACTACAATGAATGAAAAAAAATGATGTTTTGAAAAGGGAAAGTCAGAAGTTTCACATTGGAACTGCTGGAATTGAATATTTTGGTATTTCCAAAGCAAAACATTTTAATCTCAAAAAGTCAAATTAAAGCTTTTTGATTTGTTGCAGTTCTATCTTTTTTGTGGTGAAACTGATTTTCATTGAGTTATTTTCAGTCTCCTCAAAACTTCAGATTTCAGGGAATTTAATATTACTCAAAATCCCCTTACTTTGCTTCTGACCATCTTAATTAAGCCACTGAATTTAGTACTTCACCTTTTTGCATTAATTATAATACTATTCAAAACAAGACCCCAGTAAAACAAAGCTAAAATACTGTAAAAAATTAAATTTGATTAAACCACTTGTACATTTAAACAAATAGGTAATTTTTTTCAGGATCACAATCCAGCAAATATTCCTCTTAGTCTTGCAGCAATTTTCTTTTGTAGTAGATTTCATTTGAAAACTCATGAGAAATAATAAGTTTTTTAAGAATAAGAAAAACCTAAACTTTTGATCAAATAGTCCAAGCAACCTGCACAATCTGTTGTTCACTCATTTAATGATCACTCATCAATTATGCTCATCCAAAGCCTGTTTTGTTTAGTTGCTTGCTATTTGAATATTCTGTTGAAAGCTTTCAGTTGAACTCTTACTGTTAAAAAATGAGAGATACTTAGGTATTCATCTTGCCAGAACTGATAAAAAACAGGAAGTGATCAACTGCATAATACAAATCCATTATAAAATTCTGCCTCAATTGCAGTTAGTTATGTATATAACCAGAGACTATTAAAGAGGACACAACTTAATCATATATCAGCATTTCTAACCCAAGAAAGATGTCCCTGATTTTATAACAAAGAGAACAGGTATGAAACCAAAGCACATTATAGATCAAGATTTTTTTTTTACCTAAAACTATGAGAATAATTGTTGACATTGCTTTCAGATTAAAATCTCATTTAATGAGGAAATATATCAGCTAGTAAAGTAGGAGTAAGGAACAGGGAGAAACATTCAGTATTTGTGCTGAAAGCAAAGTAATGATTTCACCTATTTTTACACTAAGTTTATGTTTAGAGTTTTAAACTGCAAAACAGGAGCAAGAAGGGGAATTAAAGTTCTGTCTTCGGTGTACACGGTTCCATCTAGCTTTTCTTTCATTCGTTTCTTTCTCTTCTGAGAAATGCTAATAAAAGTTCAGTTTATTTACCCTTAAGTGAATTAAGTTTTAACAGCAGTTTGGAAAACTAGTGAATAGAACTTTGAAAAACAACTATTCTCTGTTCAAGCAAAGGAAATTGAGCTATTTCCACAACGGTTGTGTACGTGAGGGAAGACTGTGACATTTTTGAGCGAAGCAATGTCACAGAGCCAGTGGCACAAAGTTCTTATCAATTAAAGGTTCCAAGGTACCTTGAAAATTATTACGTGAATGTGAACCCTGGTAAGGCTGATTTTAAAATCCAGTAAATAAAGAAGAGGAAAAGCAAGAAAACATAGTGCTATGCCATTCCCTTGCACCCCAAGCAAAAGGACCAAAGAGGTGTACATCTTGATATAATTTGCTTTTCCTCAGATTTTTAGTCCTTATTCTTCTTTAGGCCTCATATGTGGGAAATACACATAAATATATTTACCAACAAAGTACCAATAGGAAGCAGATTCTCTCAAAAATCCTTTTCAGATTTTATCTAATCTTCAAAATTTAAATAAATACGAAGTGGGACTAAGAGAGAGAGGGAAAAGATGTTAATATTTTTAGTTTAAGAAAATGCCATTAAGAAAACAGAGAAAGTATTGCATTATTTCTCATTAATCTTTCTAAGATTGACAGATTCTTTTGTAATTGGCTCAGTATCAACTCACAGATACATTTACAGGCCAAAATATGCACAATGGCACAAATCCTAATTTCTATTACAGCCATGCCACATTACCAAGCCAATGAGGGAACCTTTAGGTGTAATAGATAGAAGAACTTGGCCTCTTTGCTTCAGAAAATTATTTTTTCCCATTGCTTACTTTCCAGCCTTGTTATTATGTTACTGATCACACTGCCCACAGAACTGAAAAGCTTTCAAAGAGACCCCAGAGAGTTTGTAGCTAAGATATCATGCCTGTTACTACAAACATTAGACTTTCCATTTATTACCAATAAAGCAAAAGATCTTTTAATGCCAATATGAGGTTTGAATATCCATCCTAATAGGATAAGAATGCTGCTGCATGCTTTCCAATACCCTTCCATCTCAGTTAAATGACCTTTACTATCACTGAGGTAGTCGTTATCCTTACGTTAATGCTGCCCTGTCTCCAAAGATCCATGCTTAAAGTGATAGGTCAGAAGTCTGCACTTCTCTCTTCATGAACTGACTTATGCCAAGTTGACATTTTGCATCTGTCATCTTAAAACGTTTATTGTCTTTGCCTGGGTCTGAATATCAGCTCAGAGGATCTGATAATGAAACAAACATCACGGATAACGATTTTATTTCTAATTACCTTTTTTCCAAAGACTTGAGAAACAAGGCAAGCTTTTCTATACCAGTGCAAATGCAGGTCTGAGAACCTAATTCAGGCATTCACACTTTTTTTCCCCCAATGGTCTTAACATTGCATACTTGAAAAAATGAGTAATGTGGGTCAAAGCATTTTCTGGCATGCATATTATTGCTGCCACCACCAGTGCCACTTCTTTGTAGTTATTCATCAAAATGCTGATTCCAGAGGAGAAACTGCTCTAGAAGTAACCTGCCATCTTCCCTCTATTTCAAAGCTAGCCTGTGTATTACGACAGCTCTTTTTCCATCTACATGTTAGTATTAAAAACTACAACTGAAACCCTGCTGCTTGTTAGTATCTGCTCTATTTGGATGATAAAGCAATTTTAAAGTCAGACAACAACAGTAGTGGAGAGAATTTATATTTTCATTTGGGAAACAGAGCTATTTTTCAATCTAAGTATACTTTGAAAGCCCCTGCAATGCAAAATGGCTGTTGTTTCGTAATAAGGCTCTCACTGTCCATTTTATAAATCATGAGTGTGCAGTCTTTAAGAATGTATGACTTTCTGCAAATAAAATGTAGCATATAACTTTTCCTATATGCTAGCAAACTCTCTTCAAAGAGGAGAACCTAGGGGCAGCATTGACAAGGTTATTTTGCTTTGTTTCCACGAGGAAGAAAACAAGGCAGATGAGTCAAGAAATTCCTGTTTTCTTAGTTCATTGTTACCAGTATAAGCATTTGTAGCATAAGGCAGGATCCTTAACAGTGGCAGACTCCTGTGAAGTGCTGCAATGATGATTTTAGTGAAAATCAGTGAAAATGGAAGGGTTCATCCAGAATGAGTGCTTCAGGGTGAAAACTAAGGTACAATTTAGGGAAAACTAAAGACGGAAAAAGTAGTTTTGGAAAAGCTGGAAGAGAAACAGGCAATGAAACAGCAAAAATAATTTTAATTTATGGATAAGCAGAATTCTGTTGACATTTCTGTTTCTGTATTCGATCCATGATAAGGAAGCTATTCTATAGCAGTATTAGCAAAACTTGATGAAGACAAGCCAGTATCCTACTGAACTGATCACGGGAATAGTGACTAGATGATTAATCTCTTCTTCCTCATTTAGTATTGCATTTCGGACTAAAAACATCTAGAATGGCAGATTCCTAACAAAGACATTTCTTCATTATGAATACTTTGCTATTAACAAATTTGGCTTGTCAGTGATGATAAATCTTAATTTGGCTCAATGTTCTTACTTGTTGGTGGTATAATTAATTTAACAATTACTAGTACTGCTTGGGGTTTTTTTATATCCTGAAAATAATAATTCTACTCATATCCATGAGAACCCAATCCAAAACCAGTGAAAATGAATAAGCTTTATGTGAGCTCAAGTTTTGTGATCCTTTGCCAGTTTCTGATTTATTTTATGTTTAATAGATACTGCAGACAAATGGAAAAGTTATATATAGAATAGAATTTTATATAGGAAATCATTAAAAAACCTCACAAATCTACTGTAATGCATCAAATCAGCTTCCATTTTCTTTCTGTCCATCAGAAATGCAGGCAAAAATTTCATTACTTTTTAAATTTTAGAGAATACATTTCCTTTTTTTTTAGGGCTTAAATAACAGATAATGCAGTGGTAGAGCTGCATACACATGCCTCACCTTTCTCAGGAAGATTTTTTTATTTTTGGCTTTTCTTAAGACAACAGACATTATTTCAGTTAACTAAGAATTTTACTTCTACTGCAGAATATAAATGTGGAGAGTCACTTAACAATTCTGCCCCTAATCTGGTACAGAATGTGCAAAGATTTGGGCCCAGCTAATATTTACCAGCATGACAAATAAGGAAGTCAAACTGAAAGATATATGCCACACCCATCACTGCTGCTAGAAGCTGGCCAGTGCATGGAAAGACAGTGTACTGAGGGCATTATTCATTCCAAAGCCCTCTTGGTTTGCCTGGCACATCACCTTGTCTCTTCTTGAAAATGCAAATTATTTGGCTGCAGCTCCTGCAGTGAACCCACACTTTTTATCCTCCTAAAGGCCTTCTCCAACAAAAACGTTACACATCTGATATGTGATTTATGCAAAATGTAGGTAACAGAGTCCCACTCAGCAATTTTGAAAACCTCTGACCGCTGGGTACCAAAGCCCAGGAGGCTCCATAAATCCTGCAGTTACAACTCTAACGTTCCCTGGACCCTATACATCCTGCTTTTGCAAATGTCCTTGTTCTGAAAGAAAGAAAATCTTTGGTACCTACTGTGTGTCTAAGCCCATCCAGGTTCCAGTATGCAGATGTTTCCTCTGCCAAGATCAACAATGACAGCAGTCAAAGTGTTTATGCCTAGGAGAACGGGGAATTTAATGTACAGAAGTTTTGTATAGTTAAGTTCTCTGTGAACTGGCAGAAGGGCTTTAACAATTCCAGCATTCAGGATAACCGTTTTCCCACTAATATGAGTTTTGTGGTCATGCAGCTTATTAAAACCTATCTGGAATAATATTTGGTTTTTTTCTACACCTTCAGGAAGTGCATTTGAAGAATACAAGTAGAGGGAACACAGGAAACAGAAACTACAGAATGTAAGAACATGCCATCCACAAGAATGAAGAATGAATGTGCCATCTGCAGGATACTTTGCTGTAAATAAATTATTTGTTAAACATTGGAAGACTTAAAAAAACCTATGGTTTAATAAGCTTGATGCATTCTCAACCAATGGGCATTCTCCCAATGAACAATGCAACTAAACATTCCAATATTAAGTCTTTAGAGAACAGAACATTTTAACCAGCCCAGAGCTAAAAAAATTCTGTGGTTGATATATTACTGTTTGTTAACCTGTTTTAAATGTCCTGCACAAAATCTCTTAAAGTCCTGTGCCCCTCAAAAGCCTACAAATTTATGGGCCTTTGATGGATCCAATTGCACTAAATTAACCTATGAACACTGGCTGCTGGAGTCATTCATCAGCCTTGTCTAAGTGGTGGTTTTTTTATTTGCACTTCTATACAAGCAACAGGCTGTTTGTTTTACAGTGTCTGATAACATTGTTTGTCTACCCCTTCATATTTGCACAGTTTGACATTCCCAGTAACAGCAGCAGTAAGGTAACATATACAGTTTTAAACATCCATTAATTCCATCTGTGGCATTTTGACAGAATATGGGTTATAGATGCATTTGTTTTAAGACAGTTTTATTTTTCCTTCTCTTGCAAAGATGCAGTTTATTGCAATTTGTGAGACAAAAGATTTTTAAAAGCAGTTAAAGCATACATAGGCTCTCAAACCATTAATGATTCTTCCAGGTAATTATTTTGCAACAGTATAGGTAACTTCTTTCTTCCTCCATATAATGCAGTATGTAAAATTTAGCATATCAATAATACACATATATCAAACAGTATGTAAAAATCTCTGTTTTATAGTACAACGGTGCTATTTTATAGTTTGTTACATGAAAGGGTCTGGCCAAAACGGTAATAGGTAAAAGCAAATATGAAAAGATCAAGCCAAAGATTAAATAACAAAATAGTTTTTAAAATATTCAGTTTAAATGAACTAAAATGGCTTCAGATTCCAACATGGAAATAACTTTCCCATCTTCAAAAGAAAATTCAGATACTTGTTTCCTTTTAGATACTTGAACAGTGGTGTTTTCACTCCCGGTAGAGTGGAACACAAATTCACAGATGCCTAGGCCGGGAGAAGACAATTTGAAAAACAGCCCTCAAATGACTTCAAAGGGTAGCCCATCAGGGCCTAAATCTTTCTGAAATGTCAGCATTCTATTCAAATGTAACAGAGGGTTACTCAAGTTCTCTGCCATTTTAATTCTTCCCACAATCAGCTGTGACTAAATTGACTGTTAATTAGGCTGCTGCATCTCTCTGTAAATCAGAAAAGCTAATCTAATCACCAGATTACAGTGTAGACAGAGTCCTCAAGAAGAGATGAACCATAATGTCCTTCCAACTGCTACTCCCAATACCTTTTCATGCACTCTTGTGGGAGACATATACATTTCCAGCTAATCTCTGCCATGTAACCTTGATAGGTACTGCACTGATTCTACCTTGAATAACAGTGTCCTATGCTCCGTTTTTGTAAATCAACTCAGTGCTACATCGTCCCTGCAGTAAAGGGGGATAGGTAGCCAACAACGTCCCAAGGTGAACAATAAACTTCTTTGTGAGAGAAGGGACGAGAAGGCAGGGGAGAATGTCCTGTCCAGAACTGCAACGTGGTTCGACTTGACTTCTTCCCCCCATCACCCTGCACGCTGTAAGCTCAGACAAGGGATGAAGTATCCCCTGGTCAGCCCCAAAGAGGGCAGGGAGAATACTGTATGAAGGGAGCAATTAGGGAGATGTTAGATTAGATTAGACCTGTAAACCAAGTATCTCTTTTTAAAGGCTCAAATCTGCCTTACTTTCTACTACATCCATGGGAGCAGATGACTGAACTATTGACTAAAACACAAGAGAAGAATCTCTGCAGACTGCATATGGTACAGCTTCTCAATAGTTTCTTGTGAAACAGACAGGAAAGGTAGGTCTTAAAAGTCCAACAAATTGTTATAGTTCCTTTTTTATTTCCATAGAAAATTTAGGGTTTGTATTTTTTCCAAGGAAAGTGCAACGTATTCCTGTGCAATTCTTTAAACCCTCCACTTTGTGTGAGATGCATGTTTATATGCACAATAGGCTGCCATTACAGTGTAAAAGCAGAACAATAAATGAATAAAAAGAATATGTCACAGCTGTCACTGACTGAGATAGTTATGTTGAAAAAGGAAGAAAGTAGAGAGAAACAGATGGGGAAACTAACGTAAATTATTTACCACCAATTCAATAAACAGAGGTAGCAATTCTGATATCTATCACAGCTCTTACAGGCCTTTTTTTTTGGTGGAAGGGAAGGAGAGGGAAGTATTTTTACTTCAATGGCTGTTAAGAATTCTGAAATGCATTCTAAGAATAAGCCATTAGTTTGATGTCACAGACATAATATACGTTTCCATTTCATGTCCCATGACTCTTTCTGTCCCCTACCTCCTCTGAAGCTCTAACAGAAGGAGGGAGGAAAGGCGTGAGCACAAAAAGCAATTTGCAGATCTCTGTGGTGGCAAGCTTCTTTGTAGATAACATTTTACTAATGCACTGTTAACATAACTGAATAACCATACATCATTGTGCTATTTAATTCCTGTAAATTAATTCAAAGGTCCAATTCAATTTTGGTCTTATCTTGGAATTCATGCACTCACATTCATACCACCATATTTCTCCTATTAAGAAATCATAATTAGAAAATGTCACTCATAGACAGCAATATGTCATCAGAACTTGACAACTGTCTAAACAAATTGGAACAATTCTTGAAAGAAACTACAATAAACAATGAATCCCTACAAGCTTCAAAGGCAACACTTTGCTTTACTAGACAATAAATGGTATCACAAAATGGAGAGTAGCTGCACCACTGTAGAGTTGAGAAATGCATGGATGGGAAATACATATTGTATAAGAAATCTCCAGTCATATGGCAGGGAGCACATGATATACCACTCAGTGTGAAAGATAAAGGGCTGCATTAGCTTAATAATCTCAATAAATCCGCTACTTAAAGAAGTTGAAGCATGAGCCAAAATATCTCCCTCCCAAAAGTACAAAGTAGTCTGACTTGGAAAACTTCTAATTAGAGAAATTGAAGGGTTCAGCTGGATTTTCGAAAGCACTCCAGATATTTAGGAACAGGGCTCCCACTGGATGCCATTGATTCTTATAAATCACTTAAGTGGTAAAGAAAATCCCACTCCCTGTCCTTCCATACCATGTAAATCACATGAGAGAAGTCACAGATTTTTGCATTCTAGAATAGACATAAAACTCCAATTATTACACAGAATGTCACTGAAGTGCAGAAGTAAAAAAGTGAATTAAGCCTCATTATCTTCAGTTAGTTCAAAAAGGACTGCAGAGCTAAACCCACTGAAGTTAATATATCTCTTTCATTAAGGTAGCAAAATTTGAGCCTCATCTCCATAGTAATCATAATTAATCATTAAGAGTTTAAATGGAAAATGAATACATTCTATATTCTGCCCAAATGTACTTACAAACCTACACCTACATTTGTGTGAAAGACTTGTATGACGCTCATTTGTACCATTCAGTCAAGAAAGAGAAGAAAATCAAATAATAGGATACTGCATTCAGTCCCTGTAAATACATTAAAGTAGGCACCTTTTGCTCAAGACAGATTATGTGTCAATTCCTTTTTTAATATTAAAGGGTAAATTAGTGGTAGACTTTCTTTACAGAAGTGAATTCCATACACAACTAGTAGCTATGTTCAGTTGCCCCATGAGCTGGTTGTTGATTTAGTATCAACGGTTAAAGTTGATTAATGAAGACTCTAGGCCAAGCACTGTGTCTTGGCTCTCCATTTTAACAAGTAACTGCATAAGACAAGTTCAGAAAAGTGTATGCATATTTGCTTTACCTGTTACTGATTTGGCCAACAATGCCAAAGTGGTGCTATTGTTTTGTTTAAGAAAGTACTTGACTAAAATATAAAAGAAAGCATAAATATTTTTTTAATGTATGAAAATGACAATTATATAGGTATGGTTATTAAAATAGAAATACAACTAGCCATAACTTTTCAACTTTTTGTCATACAGCAACGGCAAAGAAATCTTAAATTGACAGAGATGGAGCAGGAATAAGAGTCAAAATGCCACAAAAATTCATAGACTTGAAATGCAATTCTGAATCTTTACTCCAAGTCAGAAATACAGATGAAGAAAAGCATTTAAAGTCAGGGAACAATGGATACGACTGAAAGCCTGTTCAGATTAATGCGAGTCCTATATCATACCAAAGATTTTTAAGCCACACTCTAGCCTGAAATAAGTGTAGAGTTTGGCTTAAAGTCAGTGGCATGATATGATTGAGATTTTCATTGAGCACACGCTTTTATTTTTACCTGATTATGTTCTCATTCATGGCACGCCCCCCAAAAGTCAGTATTCTTTAAAAAAAATAGCACAAAGAAATGCATCTGATTTTAACAAGGAATGGAGAAATAAATATTCCTAACATGAAACTGATGCTATTTTTAATTCTTACGTTTCAAATTGTGAGAAAAAGTTGAAATATATGGCTAAGAGTCTGTGAATTTTTTTTTTTTTAACTTTATGTGGTCACTATGAACATCCTAATGTGCAAAATTTCACATTTCATTGTTTTGTTTTGAAATGATGGTAAGTTAAGCCCAAATAGAGATTCTTGGAACTTATAGGCTAGATAGAATACTTATGTTCTGATGAAGGTATAATCAATATATTTAAAATGTTTTATTTTTAGTCTGAAAAGGAATAGTAATAATTTATTTGGGGACGCAACCTATACTGGTCCCTCTTTTAAGGATACTGTTCAGTGCAAACAACTTTTCCAGATGCCAAACTTCTATTCAAAA
>NW_008825614.1:16142454-16156158 GCF_000699105.1 Pygoscelis adeliae | reverse complement strand
CACTCCCCCCCCCCCCCCCCCCCTCCCCCAGCAAGACTAGTTAAAACACTATTGCAACATAATTTTATTGTTTGCCTGTTTGTTTTGGGGGGGGTGTTTTGTTTTGATTCACTTTGTTTTGATTTGGGGGGCAGGGGTAAGGAGGAGGAGATGAGTCTTTCAAGTGATAAAGACTTCTTCCTCTTGGGTACAATCCACAAAAAATAAAGAATTTGCCTTGATGAGATTATTAATTATCCATTTCATGTGTGGAAGTAGCATTAAGTAAAGCAACTAGATTAAAGTTGTCTTGAAAGAAGGAAAAAAAAGTTATTAACACAAAGTTTGTACTCATTCTAATCCTACACTATACATTTTGCTTCTCACAGCATTGGAATATTCTACTGGACTGTAACTGTCTGAACACACAGTATCTGATATATATAAATCTTCTTTGATTTTTTACATGAAGGGTGTTATTGGAGTATCTGAAACTTGATTACATATAGTACAGTATAGAGATACCAGTCTAGCAGAGACCAAAACAAGAAGGACCTCCCTGATGCTTACATTAGGAAATCGTATACTAGTTGCAAAAAGAGTGTGTGTATGTATATATAGATATATACATATATATAGACATATGTATGTATATGTGTATATATATAATGTTATAATGTGTGTGTGTGTGCATGTGTATATTATGCTTTTCTTCTTTTTCCTCTCAAGTAAAATTTGAATTTCTTGTTTTTTACACATTATTTCCCATGGACTATAGTCAATAATCCAATTGGAATCTAATTTTAGAAGAACATTGTATAATATGGGTGTCACAAGTTAGATCCTACCTTTGTTTTTCACACCTAAAGGAATGACCTGATTTTTAAATCACAAGAAACTTCTTTGTTGTCATCAGGCAAATCTATCTATCTAAGTACAGATACAAAATACTAACTCTGAGGGCCTTATTATGAAAACATTGATTTAAAATTTTTCTTTTAATTCATTCTTCTCCAGATAACTTCTGTTAAGTGAAATTTTTTAAGTGTATGCATCCCTTCAAACTAAGAATAATGGGTAACATATAGAGAGAAGAATGAAAATTTCTGTCATTTAATAATATCACCTCACTTACTCATTTGTCAATTAGATGTTTTTTGTAAGAATAATTCATGCCTCTCTATAGTACCCTTAACTATTTCAGAAGTGAAAAAGACTTAGCACTGTAAATTCCTATATCTCAAATTATTTATAATAACTTTTGATTTCTCTGTATTCTTCAGTAAATTTTTTTTTTGCCAGCTTGACTCACAAAAGTCATAAAAAGCATCGACATGATACTTCTGCTGCTAAACATCTTTCCCATAAATATTTAACATACATACACCCACCTACAATATTTACATATTCACACTTGATTGAAGTTCTTAAGAAACAACACAAATATAATTGGGAGATTTTAATTTTTTTTTCACATTTTAAAGGTATGAATCATTTTTAACTAAATCAAAGACATTCTATCTTACTCTATTTTACATTCATTAGTATCATCTCATTCCTCTAAAGCAACAACAAAATATCCGCAGAACAAAAAGGACTCTATCTTGATAAATAGGACCATACTTCATGTACTCGTGTTAAAGAAAAAGGTTTAACCAGATAATTATATTTATAACTGATTCAATGAAATTCATATCTTGTAATGAAACATTTAACTTCTTTGTAAATTTTAAAATCAAATTAATGTTCCACTCTTCCTGGTTTACTGGCATTATCCTGGATTATGATATGAAAAAGCCCACTTTAACATTGATCAAAGACAAAGGATCCAAGACCAATAGACTAAAGTGCTACCAATGAAAGAGTACAATGTCCTTATTTTGTGCACAGGGATGAATTCTATCGTAAATTTTTTTTTAGACTAGAATTTCAAGTGAAATTGATATAAATACTGCATAAGAATTATAATACCCTTCATTATTTCCACTTACAGACAAGTTTGAAAATAACAAAACACATGCAAGTTACGCTGCATGATACAGTATATAAACCTTACCTTTTCATTTATTACCATTTCTAAGGAATTAGTTCAACTGAATTCTATAGAAATCCTGTGCAAGATGAAAAAACAGTTGTTAAAAGTGTGTAATGATAATAGTTGCCTGATTAAACTAAGTCTCATCAAACATGAGTCATAAAATGCTCCACTGAAAGCATACTGATACTTCATAATGTTCTGAACAGCTTCACCTGTAGTCTGATACTTCATGTTGCTTTTATCAGAATGTGATGGTTCTGTTTTATAGTTTCTTAATCCTTGGGGTCTTTGGGTTGGATATTAAACATGTTCATCAAGCCTCAGGATTTTAGGAAACAAAGTTAAAGTAGAAGAAGCGGCACCACTTGCTGCTGATAATCAAATCATACATGAGCTTTCTCTCCTCACTAATTATCTGCAAAGCCACCCAGAAGTGCTAAATGAAGTGATCAATAGCACCTGGTTTTCAGGAGGACGCCCTTTCCAATAGGAATATTAACTGTCCTCTCTTTCTTCACTGTTGGACTTCAATTGGTATCCTGACTAAAACTGGGGTTTCCATGATGCAAGCATGAATGTGGATACATGAATTTCTGATTTCACTACTGAATAATGCTACTATTAACATTTCAAGTCATTATAACCAAACAGTGACAAGCGTTAAATGTTCATTCACTAAAAACCATTTAAACTCTCTATTAAAGTTCTAACTGGATTTATTCTTTCTTTTTTATTTTCTTGTGCTTACTCATAATACAATGTCACTACTTGATGACAAATAATATTTCATACTGTGTATGTAACATCATTGTGTTGCAGAATCCCCCAAATACCTCAACAATGTCTTTGTTGCGCTATTCTCCCCATTTAGCACTTACAAGCTTTTCTAGTAACAACCAATAAATCAAAAAAACAGAGCTCTTAATATGTACAAATATTAAAAAAAACCAAGAATTTTTGCTAGTTTGCAGTTCATGTAATGCCATCTTGACCAGCCTCTTCCCCTCTCTCTACGAGCTGTCTAGAACAGTAAACTTTGCTCCATAAATAATAGTGTATTCATGCTTTTAAAGGCTTTTATATGCATTTATGGTAGGTAAAGGTTGGAAGAGGTAGTTGACTGATTTTCACTTTTATCTACTTTGATTTCAGTAAAGGGCTTTGTCACTCTGTATACATAAAGGCTAATGCACCCTTTGGTTTGTAGAATGTACTGAAATGTTTGCAACCCTCTTGGTATCAGGTCCAAAATGTGAAGCATTACTGTTAAGAGGGTATCTTTCTAATGTATTTGTATGTATAGTTTACACCTCTGTGAGGTCTAATAAAGGATTATGGTTAATAAAAAATGCGTTGAAAATTCCTCATCCACATAGACTTTGCAGTAATTTGCATTCTTCCTTTCTCTTCCTTGGCATATACATTTAGTTCTCAGAATACACCAAAATCAGGACATACTTTAACAGGATGAGCAGGCTTTACTCCTAAGATAGGATTGACATGGAAAGTTAACTAGTGGTTCAAGAGCCTTGATAAAATGAAGTGTCAGTAGAAGGGATTATGGAACGTATAGATAAAATTAATAGTAATGAATGACCAGGAACAAACTCTATTCACCCACAGATGCCGATATCTGAACTCTGGTATACAGCCACTCACTCAAAAGCTCCTTGATCTATGACAACTAGGTGGTAGCTAATGCATACTGATTCTCCCAAAGATATCCAAGGGACATTTAAGGAACTACAAACTACCACGCCTTATATCTCTATCACTTAAATTGTTCTCAAGAACAGAATCTGTGGGTATGTGAATAAATATTGTATGATAAATATGGTATCTTGCAAGAAAAGGAAGATGGTTGTTGTGAAGTTAAGCCTCAGAAATCTGTTGGGAATTTTTTGGAAGAAAGGACAAGTGTGTAGTCAAGAAAGATCAGGGTGATCTTGGATTTCCAAAATTCTTGTAAATCAGGTCCCTCATCCAAAGTTCTTAAAACATTAAACTGTCATGGAATGAGAGGGAAGTTCTTCATACATGCACACCGCTGATTAAAAAGCAGGAAAGATAAATCAGGAAAAATGGCCAGTCGATAGTGGAGAGGCACCATATGTGAAATCCTGCTGCAATCTGTTTTAGCACCCATGCTGTTCAACCTTTTCCTAAATGAGCTGGAGAAGGGGTGAACAGTAAGAAGACAAAGTTTATGGGTGATATTAAGGCAATCAGGTCAATCAGGCATGATTATGCCTTGGTAAATCTATGCTGACTGTTCCTAGTTGCCATCTTGACCTTCATGTGCTTGGAAACAGCTTCCAGGAAGATTGTTTTCTGTAACTTTCCAGGTACTGAGGCTAACTTGTATTTCCACAGATCTTAGCCCTCTTGGATGTTTGCCTTTTTCCAGTCACTAAACTCCCACAGTTGCCATAACCTTTCTAATATGATAGAGAGCAGCCTCACAACAATACTGCGTAGCTCCCTCATCACCTTCATATGCATCCCATGTGGTCCCAAGAACTTGTGTATCTCCATTGGGCTTAAGTGCTCCATAATTCCCTCTTCTTTTGTTGTGGGCAATGCTTCACTCTGCCAGTGAACTCATGGTTCTGGGAGGCCTGAGGACAGCCTTAGCACTGCAAATGCAAATAGACACAAAAAAGGCCTCTGGCCCAGGAAGTCCCTAAATTGTAAATCGATGGAGGGTAGAAAAGTTTCACTACATGTTGCCTTGTTCTAGCGTTTTTCCCTAGATATTGATTTTGGCTACAGTGCAAAACAGCTTCGCGGACTGGTTTCCCCCTCTTATCTTCACTCTGACTTCTTGTATTTTTACCCTGCTGGCATAGTAGCCATTCTAGACTCTTAAGTGCACAATCCCTAAAGTAATATCCCTCAGACAAAATTCTCCATATTTAAACTTTCACAGCCAATAATTTTTAAACCCACACTGTCTTACCGTAATACTTGAGCAATTTATGGAGATTTCAGTTTAAAAATAATCACCCAACAATAATAAACATATTTTCATTCTTAGTTTCTGATGATGAGATGCAATTAACAGAGACCACAACAACTTGTGGATTTGGCAATGTGGCCAAGGAACATTTTAAAAATCCATTCATTTGTAATCTTAATCAAAGTTTTTAAAAGTTTTTAATCATATGTATTGCATACATTACTACAAGTTTTCAATCTTGCGTGAACAACATGTACTTGTTAATAAATATGACTGTATGGTAAACTATGCTAACACAATCAAAATAAGAACACTCCACAGGGATGAAGGAAATGTCTAAGAAATTGCTACTAGGTTCAGAAAAAATCAAAACTTTAGTGGCCCGCTCCTTTCTTCAATTGTGCACTTCCTCAGATGCAGATAATTTAATTTATAGAACCCTTGGATCAAAGAGTTGCCGCAGATTAACGAAGCCAGGATATTGACTTACTGGGAAATTATCTTATTTATTGCCCTAACTTGGAACTGGTTTTGGATCACAGCTAAAGAGAAAAATCAATCTAGAAATCCATTGCTACTTGAAGGCCAGCAGGACTTCTGGAAGCTTAGTAAAAATTAGGAATATCAACAGCAGCTGTTAAAATTATCATGGAAGAAATTCTTATTTTATTAGTGCAAAGTTGACATTGTGTGTGGAGAACTGATTTTTTTTTCTGCTTGGGCAAATTCATTCAGCTATGTGTGTTTTTGTCCTGTATTTTCATACCGTTTTACACTTGGTTAAAAATATCTTTATTCACACATTATTGCCTTAATTTTGGCTTATGACCTTATACTTTTACTTATTATATCTCTCTCTTGTACATACTTTTTTGATAAAGTTGATTAGCGGTGATTCTAAGCCAATCTTTTATCTCTGCGAAAACCTCTGAGAAGTATGTTTTACCAACTGAGAGGGTGACAGAGCTATTAACATTCATAACAGTTTGCACATGTTGCACTATGCATCAGTGGTACACAGATTTTCTGCTGGCTTTCTGAAAAGAAGTCACTTGTCATCTTTGTATTTTGACAACCAAAACATTGAGAAGAAATTGAACAGAACAGAAAGAAAAGTGTTAATCAAACTGAGATAAAACAAAGATTAAAGCGGGATTTCCAGATTACCACTGGGTTGGTTTTGTTTGTTTGGGGAGTGCTTGGACTTAACCTTTAATACAACAACCATTTCAATTAAAATGCACTGTCTTTGGACCAGACTCCAAGTCCTCCAGGACTCGCCTTCCAGGCATGTGCTCTCTCCACTAAGTAATGTTTTCACTCTTTTTATTTGCTTTTTCCTTCTGTTCCATATATCACCTTCTTGCTAAATAGTGACTCAGTGCAATAGGAGAAGCAGCAAATGCCTTCCCAGCCCTTCCAACAAAAAAAGCTGGTAAGTCTACTGATTTGGGCATGCTGTCAAGAAGTGAGAGATAAAGGTTTGAATGCCATCAGGCTAAAAGCGGAATCAAATCAGATCTCCCATTGGTTCTACACATAGTGCAATTAGCTTGCAATCTGGAAAAAAAAAGCAACAATGCCAGCATTTTTTGGGTGCCTGATACTACGCCATTAAGCATGCCTTCAGCCTTTCGATGAGATCAAGACCTTTGAAGACTTAAATGCTATACAGGATGGATTCCAGATCCCAGTGTGGCTTACAGAAGAGGGAGGCATTTTAATTCTTGAGGTGGAACAGCTCTGGGCACACAACACACTACACAACTCTAATCACTTTAAGATCTTTTAGGTTTAAAATCAGTTATTTCCACCATTAACAGGCCACAGAGAAGCTGCTAACTTTTGTTAAGTTTTGGTCTAGGCATTGGTATTTCAGATATATATTTTCTTTAATTCTTTCAAATAGTTTATGTTTCTGTCACATCCATCATTTGTATTCTAGTTCACATTACAGAAGTATCAGTCTGTTACCTGTGTTTGGATTCATATGGATTTTATTGAAACTACTTGACTGCAGAATCCCTACCAAAATCTGTATTCATACAGTGCAAGGGAGGTAGTTTTCTTCATTTCACATTCTTCAAATCCTTGCTTTTCCAAAAATATTTTATATCATTGCCTTTCCTGCAGATCTTCATCTGTATATTGTTACCATTGCTGGTACCTCCCAGCTTCAAATATTGTTTCGTACACATAACTCATTCACAGCTCTTAGAGCCAATTCAGTCAGTAAATTTCTGATAATTTAACATGCTGAACATAATCCCGTACTGCTTTAAGTACATCCCATTGTTATTTTAGTAATCAATAAGTGATTGACTTCAGGCAAAACACTTGAATTAGCCTTTTCTGCAAATATAACTATCAAACACATCTCCTGCTGTTCTTATTGTCTAAACAGCGTTTAGCTTTTTTACCCGGCTTTTTAACTTAGTTCAAATACTGCATGTTCTCTGCTATGCTATCCAGGACAACAGCGCCAGTTAATATTAAAACATTTCCTCCTATCCTTTATTTCACTTTTTGCTCTTTCTATTTCAGTGTCCACGCTGCTTGTAATCACAAAATCAAGATAACTTAATAGCTGAAGCTGCAGCATGCTAACCCTATCACTACCCAAGGACTCCAGTGAGTCAAGGAATTTCATCAGCATCTCACGAACTTAGATCTCATATTCAAATGGGGACATTTCTACTACCTCTCTGGGTAACCACTGACATCTACGGTTTTCCTTTATATCAGTTTGGAGCTCATATTTCTGTATCCTGTAGAATGCCAGTGGCCAGCAAGTCTGGCTCTGAAATACCGCTGAAATCTTGAGGATAAGTTCAACACACTTTCTAACCATTCTATTCTGAGATGGACTGGAACTTTCTTGGGCACTAAATAAAGAAAATCTCTAGTTGGCATGATTTGTCTTTGAGTCTTTTTGTGTTTCTATTTCCTTTTAACAAGGAAATGGACTGGCTCTTTAAACTTATTTGCTCCAAGTGCCAGTGCAGTGACAGAATTACCAGTACAGAAATGCCATCTGAGCCTTTGGCCAAGATTCTGTAAGGTACTTGAATCAGTATGTAAATATGTACCATAAGTAGGCCCATTTAAAATGTTTCTCATTAAAAAAATTTATATTATTAAAATCATTATAATTCTATGTGCATAAGTATTTTTCCATGTAATGTACGTCTATTAATATAGATGTACTATTATTTTTTTTTCTTTATTAACTCATCATATGCCTTTTGCTACTTCAACAGAAAGCTATGCAATGAGTTTTATTCTTTTTTAATTTCTCTCTCTGGATACTCTTTTTACTTCCTTCATTTACATTTTTCAAAAATATTTAATAAGAGGTACTTTTAAACCTTATTTTATTTAAGGATTTTAAATTACTATATGCCTTTCAAATAAATAAAAAAGCATAAACTTCAGGCTTCCTATATTTCATATAGCTCTGATTCTTTCTCCTGTCAGAGTACAAATCCCTTGATTTGATTTTGTTCTGCTGTTACCTTTTTTATATACGCTGTCTTACTTCTTTTCTCCTTTCCTTTACTTCTTCCTTCTTTCTATTCCTTTATCCAATGCAAAAACCATCAAGTCCACATATTCTTTCTCTGATTTTTTAAAAGAGGATACTCATAAAGTAAGGTTCTTCACTGTCTCCTAACAGCAGACAGACTCTTAATTTCCTTACACTCTCTGTTTTTCTTTATGCGGCTGGATCTTTGCTTTTCAGGTAACACTGTTAATTAAGGAGCTGCCACCACCATTTGTTAAAGTTAGCTTCCCAGAAAGTATCCATATAATCGCATTTAGCTAACAAAATACATCCAAGATATGAATACTCTGTAAATGTGTGTTTAAATCTTCATTTGAAAGTACTTTTTCAATGTATTGACAAGATATTACTTCAGAAAATGTGATTTATTACATATCTTGTTCTAAAACTATCCTTTCTGGCGTATCTTGAGCAATCATCAGTACTGTAAGTGCCTTCTTCCTCTCTCTGTTTCTTTTTCAACTGTTGTTTTGTGTGTGCACAAGTTTCTTTGAACAAAAAATATCAGTGCTAAACATTCTTTCCCCATCCCTCATGTTCTAGTAATTATAAGTCCAGAGAATCTCTCAGGAGAGCATTTTCCATGCTATCTGGCTTCTGTGTGAGACAGTAAGTCTAGGCCATGAGGAAGAAACTTTGTTCTCCCCTTTGCAGTGCTCACTATTCCTTCAAGCTTCCCAGCAGCAGAAAAACACAGTAATTTTTTTGCTTAAAGCTGAAAATATCCAAAGAATATTACAAAACCTCCCTCATTGTGGCTCTGACATCCTCAAATGTGGGAAATGAATGCAGTGTTTTCATTTTATTATGGGTTGGACAGAATATCTTCCCCAATATCACTCAGCACATTAGTGTCAGATACAGGTAAATTGTCCCTGGCACCTTGATTAAAAAAAGAAATAATAATAATCGGAATTTAACTGATGACACCACAGTGCTTCTCCAGCATCTTGTGATTTCTTCCTGACCTGTTACATTAGTTTCTTAAATTCTCTCAAGCACCAGAAAGGGTGAGAATCATTAGAAGTAAATGGATGTATGAAGCACAAGCTTGTGAAGATGAGGGATTTTCCAGCTGCACAAAAAGCTGACTTAATGTACAATATAAAAGTTTGAAAGGTTCATAAATCTATCAAGGCAAACAATGGAACAAAGGCAACTTTTATTTGGAATGTCTCTCCCATTCTAAAAAATTCTGTTCAATATTTGTCTAAAAACAATACTCAATAGTTTATAATAATACAGTGGATTCTTTCCTATCCAGCTTGCCCCCTTATGCAGAATTGTCTATTACTTGCCCAATTTCAGAGTGTACATACAATTACAGATACTACCCAGGAAGTGAATAAATCTGCAAAATTTTAACTTCAAAAGTTTCAGGAAACTGAAAGGCTAAATGCAAAAATGTAAAAGCTGAAACATAACAGTAATTATATAATACTCTGTGATGAAGGCCCCTCTAAAACTCTCAGTGTAGAAATGTGTCATATGGTGCCTCAGATTACTGAAGCCTGAACACATTATCAAGGTGGTATGCCATATAATTTGAACATAACATTAAAAAATTGACAGTAACTAGTACAGATAATTATGTTATGAGATCATGAATGAATAATTCTTTCTACTTATGGAACATCTCATGGTGTTTTTCAGAAGCAAACAAAGCAGAATTATCTTCATTTTTCATCAGACGAAAGTAAAAGACCAAATTCTAGCTAACTTGCTAAAAAAATATACAGCTAGTCTATAACAGAACCAAGAGCAGCACTCGAGAATTCCAACTCTGTTTTTATACCCGCGGTTAAAAACAAATAACTTGCTACAGACATTCTATTATTCTAGATTTGGGAAATAAAGCATCAAGTGTAGGATAGATCTGATGAGAAAGCTACTGAAATCAACAGGAAGTACTGTCAAGGCCTTTGAAATGTTTATGACATCCTTTTCCAGTTACAAAGAGATTATCTATCTTTATATGTTCATGGGACAATGCTACTTCACATATTTAAGTTTGTTGCCTGTTTAAGTTTGCCTTTTAGTTGTTCCTAGTCAGTTTCAAATTCTGTCTTTGTCAATGAAGAATTTAACCTGTGTAATAAAGTCAACCCAGACTTTTCAGAGTAACTTCAAAGAAAAATTAAGCTATCACATTCATTTGAGCATAGTGTTAGATAAACGTCTCAGGTGTATATATATAGGGAATATATTTATCCCACTTTTAACATATCATCCTAAAAGTTAAGTATGGAAGTCTCAGACATCAGAATCTATCAGACTGTAAATGCAGAAGGTGAAAGTCAGTAAGCTGGTATCCTGACATCAGCCTAGAAGTCTTACTGAAGACACCACATAGTACAGTCCTCAGATATCTCAGGCTTCTAAAAAGTCCTATAAACAAACAAATATAGGTTTCTACAAACACTGTAAACACTTACACGTAGCAGTTTCGATTGCAATCTAAATTATATATGCACCCCTAACAGGTTTGTTTTTATTATTCTTCTGCCAAAACATAGCGTCATTGGTCTCCCGGGAAATCATACACAGAAATTCAGCTACCAAAAGAGATGATAAAGGGGTTTTGTATCTCTCTCTCTAATAATCTCTCAAGAAATCAATGCCTAGATGGGACCAAAACAAGAACTTACATCATGTAAGCAGCCAAGTGATATTGAATTAGGAGAAATCAACAACTGCTACATATTTCTCAACACTTGCTCTGTCAGCAGGGCTGCACAACAGACATTACTCTCGGCCAAAAGGGCAAAAGCTTCAAAACAGACAAAAAAGAAAAATGAGCTAATTCAAGAAGAAAACAAACCGATACTCTTTGAATCACTGCTAACTGAGACCCCTCTTCTAACGAAGATGTGTCTGGTAAGATTTAAGAGCCTTGTAATGCATTTATGAGGGAAACAAGAGCATTAGACAAACAAGCTGTAACAAGTACACACTACTTTACCAGCTGATTAAAGTTTCCAACTTTAATTGAAAAAGGAAATGCTTAAAAAAAATCTCACTGTGAAAACAATTCCTTTAATCTCTGGAGAATAAAACTGTATTCATGTAAGATGAAAGACTAACATGCAATTTAACAATGTGTTATCAAAAACAAAAGGAGACAATGAAAAACTGAGTATTCATTGATACTCCTAATGGCATTCACAGAGGTTTTTTATGCTTAATCAAATAAGATTTGGACAGGTTTTGATATGGAAGAGACAATACACTAAATTCATGTGCCAATTATTTGTCATGCATTTTGCTCAGAAGAGGACTAATATTTTGCTTATTTTAAAGGCTTGGTAATGACATCTCTGTTTACCCATTGTGTCAAGAAGAAAGCAGTAAAAGCATGTAAGCATCTCATTATTGATTAAAGAAAAACATTCATCTCACCTGAAATTCAAGATCTGAAGATCAGATTCATAACTAAGAAATTATAGTGCATATTTTCCTACTTTAAAAAAGTCAGATGACTGCCTTAAACTTATATTTGGAAAATATACTATGAAACATTTCAAGAATTTAAACTTGTCATTGAAAAAATGTTTCAATAGAGAAGATTGTGTGAAGTTTATGTATTGACAAAGCAGCATTTTCAGGTGAAAACATTTGTTTCAATATTCTCATTTTGATGTTCTAGGGTATGCAGAGGAGCTAATCCATAGTAGAAACTTGAAGAGGAATGCCAGCTGACCCAGGGACACCTCTAAATGTCAAGTTACAACTTTGGGGTTAAAGTACTGATTTTGGTCATCCATATTAACTAATGCACACCTAACTCTACAGAATTTTGGACATCATGAGACACCGAACAAGTAATTTCTGATTTCTATATTACAATTCATTTCTGCTAACTTTAACTGTTAACTTTACCTTAGCATCTCCTTGACTCACTAGAGAGAAAAGAGAGAGAGGTATTTCCAAGAAGTTTCCATCTTTCTCCACTGTGGATTTGCACTCCTTCATCACACCTACATGTAGCCATTGAAAATTTTAGTTTCCAGACCTTCCCTTTAAGCAGTGGAGAAAAATGTCCTCTGAAAGTGTCATCATTTTGTCCTACCACATATAGGGTGAACTTAGTAGATACTTAATATTTTAAATATTAATGTTTCACCTTTCTATTAGCACAAAATCTAGGACTGAGAAATTGTGACAAGCCTTCTTATATAGCAACTGAAAGTGCCTTATCACTCATGTAACATGATGCTATGGATCCAAAATTACAACTCCTGTGCTAAGGAATGTCTCAAATCCTAATACAAAAAGATCACAGTGAAGAAAAAAAGAAAAAAAAAAAAAGAGGAGAGGCTCTTCTAATACTTTACACATAGATTTAATGATAGAAGAAGAAACACTCTTCATCTTTAACAAACAAAATTTACTTAACTATTTATGCCGTTTCTAAAGGAGCCAATTTGAGGTAAAATGCATCTTTCAAACTAGGGGAGGAGGAGTGGAAGATCAAAAGAAAATATAGCAATTTCAGAAGTGTTAAGGCTTCCACTGGAATACTGCACTCAGTTTTTGCATCAAATTCCAAAGATGGTGTTGCATGGGAAGTACCCAAAGGGATGCAAAAACGACCAGACATCTAGGGAACATGACATACAAGGAAACATGAAAGGTTTGGGTTTTTTTAGTCTTGGAAAGAGATGGCAGAGTAAATAAAACACATTAAAAGATTGTTGCATTCCATTAACTGCATTGTCTGACAGGCAAGTGATATTAATGAATCTATAAAAGGCAAAACATAAATCTTAAACATTTAGCAGAATGTTACAGATATGCATAGTTGAGTTCAAAATTTTTATTCTGCACATTTCTTTTTAATTCTGCACAGGAGATGTTTAAATCTGTATTTATTGTAAATTTTGAAATTAATTATGCACACAACATTCTGACAAAACTACCTAATTTGCTGAAAATTATAAATAACCTACCTTCAAAGCTTTAAAAATTGTTCCTCTAAACTGGACATATATGTAACATAGTAAGCCTTATTTTACATCTGACAAACAAGAAACTGTTTCCTTTGTGCAAAAGCAATAGCTGAAATTTGAAACAGGCACAGATTTCAGATTCATTCAGTATCCCTTCTATGACTATATTATTTTAGGTTCTGCCTCTGGTGCAAATTCTCAGCAGACACTCAAG
>NW_008825614.1:16130326-16142417 GCF_000699105.1 Pygoscelis adeliae | reverse complement strand
TGCTTTCTAAAATAAGACTTTTTTTTAAATCCATAATTTTGATGACTTGCTATCTTTCAATAACACAGAAGTCAAGGCAAGATCTCTACCTTCATAGCAATGGAAATCCTAAAAGTTTAAACACACTTATTACAGTGCCAGTGTGAAGATATTCACAGCTAGTAGGGTACTTCACTGTTACATTTGTTGTTGATTAGAAAAAAATAATCTGATTTCTCCCCTTGGAATCCCACAGATGTGAAGCAGCCAAAAGCCAAAATTTTTGCATAATGCAGAATTAAGGACAACCAGACAGGAAAGGAAAGTCAAATATGCCAGTGGAGTGGGAACTTACATATTAGAAAGTATCAGGCTGCTATGAGCAAGAAAGAGGAGCAGGGATACCAAAGAGAAAACAGCCTGAGAAACTGATGCATAGGGAAAGTATACCAGGGATGTCCGACCAGAGTCTCTCTGAGGAAGCTTAAGCAGTGCGCGCTTGGTTCCTCTCCTCATTGATTTTAACAAATCCTTTTTTGCTTGCTTGCTTTCAGCCCTGCCTTCTCATTTTGCGCCTTCTCCTCCACCCCACCCCCATTCGCTCTGTAGCTTTACTTCTCTTAACTTGTTGCAGCAACTGTAGCCTCAATATATTCAGTTCGGTGAGCTTCAGTGAATTTGGCACTCACCTGACTGTCTAATATGACAGACACAGAACCTTTAGAAGGTTTTGAGAGGAGCTGCAGCTCCCTGACTTCAGTATAGCTGAATGTATGACAGCTCAAATGTGATGCAAGTCTGACTAACAGAATAATACCACTCATATATGCTATGCACAGTAGGTGACAGCAGCTCTGAATATTTCAGTTACACATTCCTTATATTAGAAAACTAAAAATAGTTCAGCTGTAAGCCTGCCTAAGAGCCCTATCCAAAATGTAGTACGATCGATGGAAACCTCTCCTTTCATATTAATGGAACTAAAGAATGATTTTAGGTTGACTGGAGTTTGGTTTTGTTTGTTTTACAAAGACAGACATAAAGCATGACTATTCTGCAAAGGAAATGTTTTTACAGTCCATCAACCTTGTAACAGATAAGTAAAAACACAAGTTGGGGAAAAATCATCTACAATCATTCTGAATGTATTCATGTCGTTCAATTCAGAGAGGAAATCAAGCCTTTCAGTTTTGGTGTCTTGTTTTGAGACTGATTACTTGAACAGGTTATTGCTCTCTCTGCATTACCAGCTAAAGGTTCAGCTCCTACATATAACAACTGGTCAAGGCACTGTTAAAAAAAAAATCCCGAGTCTGTGCACAAGAATAAACTGGAAACTCATCCTTCCCAACATTATGAAAAACACACTCATGATATGGCACTGAGCTTTAGAGTGTTAACATTCCAAGACTCATGCACCAGGCAACATTCCTGTCAGCCAATTTTACATGCCAGATGTCTTAGAGGAAATGAGATCCTGGAAAAGAAAACCAATAGAAAAGAATACTAGGTTTATTTCACGAAAACATGATCAAGTTCTTTTAGTACAGGAAAAACTACAGGCCAAATACTGCAGGTCTTAAACTGAGCAAAACTCCCACTAGAGTCAAGAACTTTACTGATTAGAAATCATAGATTTTGGCTCAGTGTGATTGATGCAAGACAGATTTGAAGTATTGTGCAGTACTGAAAAATTTTATATATGGTTAATATTATCATAGCATTCCCCACAATAACAAAGTTCATAAACACGTAGGCAAGGGGAAAAGGGAAGGGAAAAAAAAAAAAAAAAGAAAGGGATTTAACCATTAACAACTTAAGTGAGTTTCCAAATAAAGCTATATTTGATAAATGAAAATGCTGTCTAAAAGTTATTATGAAGAACAGCACATGGCAGGAACCAATAAGTTTGAAAAAAACCCCTCTATCTCCATAGCTAAATTGGCTTAATTAAAAAAAACTGTTCATCATTCTTATAAAACTGTGATTTAAAAAAGTAAGGATAGGAAAGTCCACCATGGAGTTGGAGAGACACTACTGACTTAAAAAGACTTTTCAAAAAAATAATTGTTTTGGTGTGCTTGAGGCATGTACTTTCAACACTTCAGCAAAAGGAAAAGTGTAATTGCTGCAAAAAAATTAAAGGAAGAAAGAGGATGAATTCTAATAATCTGGTAAATATTTTACACTTGAATCAAGAATAAAAAAGGTCTTACTGCATTATTTTATCCTTGCCATGTTCCCTGACAATGTATGGCAGGGCTATGTTTAACTGACCTCATTTCAGTTACTATCAGAATGTGCGGGAATATACCAACAGTAAAAAGAGACAGAGTTCATATATCTTCATTTTCAAATCAATGAGAAAAAAAGAGTGAGGATGCATTATCCCTAATCCTGAGTACTTAGGAAACCACAATACCTTGAGTTATTTCATAATCATGTGTTTTGTTATTTACTTTTATATTCTGCAGTTTGCATAAAAGAATGATTCTCTTAAGGCATGCTCCAATGGGGGAAAAAAAAAAGTGTTCTGCTATTAATTTTTTATGTCTTCATTTGTGGGTGTAAAGATTTGCAAGAAAGAGACTGAAAACCTCTTACATATTTCTGCAGAATGAGATTCTAAGGTACTTGACCAGAATGAGACATCTCCGAGTAAACACCTGAATTAGAGTAAAATTTTTACATTTAGCACTTGTTACTGTATGCAAGCCCCACGAAATACCTTTTGCCTGGTCTTTTTCATTTGAGGTCACGTTTCTTGTCCCTCACTGACCTTTATCTGTTGAAAGACAGAGTAAAGAGAAGACTAGTTAAGAGTGCAAACTTGCAGTGTTTAATACAATTGGGGAATATTCATCCTCAGAAGTTACAAATAATTCGGGGACAGAAATTTTGAAGAAGGAAAGCTAGTTAGAAATCTGATAGTGTTACTGAAAAAAGAAATTAGGGAGAAACATAGATAGCTTCTGTCAGTGGTTTTGCTGGAATTTTAAAGCACTTAAATAAAAGAGCAATTTCATAAATATAACCAACAGTGACAAATTTAAAGGGCCAAGAACTAGAGGTGATGTCCTCACAAAGTCTTTTAGTAAGAAATGAGAGCCTAATTCCCTAGGGCCATTTGAATAACCCTAGCTCTTGACATTTTCTGGGCAATTTCAGTTCCCTGAATTCAAGTGGCCTTAAAGCATTTGACTTTAAGGGGATTCAGGGCTACAGCAACCAGGCTGCCAGTTTGGAAAGGCTAGCTTGGAGATTTTTTGTGATTTGTTGTTTTTTTTTTAAAAAAAGTCAGGCAGAAATGCTGGAAAAGGCAAAGGGAGGAAATGCTTTTAGGCCATTTTGAGGGAGGGAAGAAGAGATTATCAACCAAGAGGAAATGATTGTGTGAACAGGGTGAGCCACAAACACTAAGAAAGCTTTATAAAAGAAAAACCAAACACAATACATTCCTATTCTAAAAAAAAAAAAAAAAAGATGGTGGAGGGATAGAAAAGGGACTGAGCAAGACAAGATTTTCCTACTGCTGATTATGTGAAAGGACCACTTTCACCTCCTAGTGGCAGAAATCAAAAGAAGAGTAGACCTTTTAAATAAATGTACTTTAGTATTTCACAATATTAGTTCCAATCACTATACCTTAAATGTAGTACAACTGCAGACACTTACTGTAATTTTTTAATTTTTCAAACTACAATGAGAAATATTTGATGATTAGACATATCCTTTTACTTTACACACTGAAGAGACATGTAGAGGACACAGGAGATATTTTAATAGGTGGGAAAGGGGGAAGAACATGTTGTTGTTAGGATCAGCAGTGGCATAACTATAATAAAATTATTAGGAATACTGAAAATACATCAATAAGGGAGTTGGAATAAACTTTAGAATTGTATTAGAAAGATATAAAAGATGGTTTCCTGACCTATCCAAAATAATTTCCAATTTCTGACATAAGAGGAGAGGGTGAGAGAGCCGGGACTGTTTAGCCACAAGAAGAAAGGTTCAGAGTACATCTTATGAATGTGTATAAATATCAGATGCAAGGTAGTAAGGAAGACAGAGCCAGACTCTTTTTAGTGGCAACCAGTGAAACGAAAAGAGGCAATGGAATGTAAAATACTGGAAATTGCACCTGAATGTAATAAAAAAAGCCCTTTTTTACTGTAAGGGTAGTCAAACACCGGAACAGGTTGCCTAGAGAGGTTGTGAAGTCTCCACCCTTGGAGATATGCAAACCCAACTAGATATGGTCCTGAACAATGTGCCGTAGTTGACCCTGCTTTCCCACTTCAACGATTCTATGATTTCGTAGCAACAGAATAAAATAAATGAGGTTCTCTGGGGAAACTTATTGTAGCTAATTAAAGTATTGCCTTGAAGTTATATTTACCAAAGGAAGTGCAATGAAATTACAGCTACTTTAACAGTACATTTGATAGGTGAAGAAATCCGCAGAGTAAAGTTTTCTATGTCTCTTTCCAAAATCACCAGCCTCACCCATTCTAAAAGAACTTTGAAAGCAAGAATTAATTTGCATCTCTAGGTGTAACAAATAGCACACAGATGTCATCTTGAAGTATCAATAAAGCAATTTAGATGTATATTTGATTGTATCAGACTCAGTTATTGTTAACAACATCTGCAATGGGTTGGCCTTAATTAAATGAAGAATATGACAGAGCACTGAGATGATCTAATATTCTTATGTCCCATAGTGCCTCTACCACCATTTCTTACTTATTTAAAACATTTAAGTGTTGATGATCATTTTGGATCTTCTCTTCCCCAAGTTTATGTTGAATTATTATTAAAAAGAAGTTGATGGTTAGCTAAGACAGCAACTGCCTCTTCATGATACACTTCTTGATAGCTTTACCATAAAAATGGAATCCCACTTATATGTAAGAACGAATAAGCAAAGGACATGCTGACAGCATGATGCCTTCTAAATCAAAATGTCCAGATCTTTTTGCTTTTATTGCCAAACTTCACATATGTAAAATGTAGGCTGGTGGCTATCAATTAAGTGCTACTTGTAGAAGTTTAATGTTGCAGAAGGATTAGAGGTGGCTAGAATGTGCCCAGATTTCCATTTGAAGAAGATTTATTTTTGTTAGAGCTGTGTAAATCCCAGGAGTGGAGTGTATTAAATACAGACATTTTATGTCAACATGAAGATTTAAAGGGACCAATTGTATTTCTGGTATCCCTAGCAAAATAAAGGGAAATTATAAAGAAGAGAATTAAAATTATCAAAATAATGGAGAATCATCAAAATTATAAGAAGAAAATTCTATTGCTTCCAAGAAGATTTTTCATATTTGATCAACACACACATTCCCATGGTGGATAAGCCTTCCACAATATTTTTTAACATCTTACTTGACCTACATTTGAAACCAACATTGAAATACTTATATTTCTCTGTTTTCAAATTAATAAAATTCTCCTAGAAGTTTCTAGTCCAATGTCCTTGAAAGCACTTTGATGATGAAGAAAGCAGTAACCAGCTGCTGCTTCACAGATGCTGAAAAAGCATGGAACAAATGATACTGATTGTAATGATATGTTGCAAAAGCAATAGCAGTGGAGCACTTCTGTTGAAGACAGCCTTCCTGTTAAACAGAAGACCAAGCACAGACTCTTCCTCTTGTTCTGTATAATATGACTGCTACAGATTGCAAATCTCTTAAAATGCCAACAAGGTTTCTGACTAAAATTGAAAAGAAATTAGAAGAAATCTAGCTAAAGGCCAAACAATATGAGCTGAGACTCCTGTGTTAGTGGAAATTATATAAAGCCTTCAGTTAGCTAGTAGGAAATAGGAATTGCAATCAGACAACATCCAAGTAAAGATTTCTTAAATTTAAGTTAATTTACTAAAGTTATTTTATTTTCCTTAACTTCTGCTGCTTGAGACTAACTTCCACTGACAGCTACAGATCTTACTTTTAAATAAAGGTAACTTCTTCAGTTCTAAAAGAACTATCAATTTTTCTTAAAACATGCAAGTATATTTGATCGAAAACTGGAGATTTCCTGCTGCACAGAAAATGTCAACACCAAAAAAAGAAAAAAAAATCCAGGTAAAAACAAAATAAATACCAGCCAAGAATTAGTCAAGTTTTCATTTTTCCGCTAGAAAAGAAAGTATTCTTACACAAGTGTTTGTTGGCCTAGATTAGAAAAATAATTTGACATGGTGGAGAATGAACTCATACTGATCTTGGAGGAAATATAGGATGTTGAGCCATCTTAGGAGAAATAAGTAATTGAATCTTATGGCGAAATCTTATGCATATGGAAATACTGACATTGATAGTAACACTTTTTTTAAAAAAAAAGATTAGTTATACTGAACTAAACTCCTTTGTGGAGTCTCTCAAAATTCATCACATCCGTACAATGAAGATAAATGTGCAGTGATTACCACTGCTGCTTTATGTGACAGTTCTCTCAAGAAATCTATAACTTATAAACTGGGAATGATGAAATGTTTCCAAACATAGAGCTTCTATTCTGTACAAAGAAAAACGAAGTTTTGGAAGTGAATCTCTGGGTAGGTAAATAGTTTTATGGAAAAGAAGTTCACATTCCTCAGTGAGAGAGCATTACATAGTTTAGATCACCTCCGTTTGAACAGTCAAGGACTATTGGCTAAACTAGAGAAAAACGCATTGAATAACAAAAAGGGAGGGTAAAAAGCGGGAATAAATGAACACTTATTTAAGAAACTCGAATCACCAAGAACAAAATCATGTCACCAAAAAGCATGTAAAGAATTTATCTGCCTATCACCTATGCTCTTAGAACTCTGATGTAAACAACAATTAGAATTTTTCATTTCTGAACATGTATTTAATGCAGTTGATATTACTCAAAACTGATGGGACGAGCTGCATGACTGAGCAATATCATCACTGAGTCTAACCTTTTTAAGGAGAATCAAGTGGATAAAAAGGGAAGAGCTACCTTTTCTGTCAAAAAAGGCAGTTTTGAGATGACTGACAAACCTGAAAACAGATATTCTTTAAAGCCTGTTAGAGTCCAAGATGCAATTCTTGTTAGTAGTTGAGTGCCAAATCAAGAAAAGAAGCCTTTAACTTAGTTCTCACTGAACTCTCTCACTGCTGGGGCAGTTTCAATCCCTTAACACTTAATTCACGGCTTCTGACAACAGGTAAAGATGTCAGAGACCCTTTGGGATGAAGTGAGAGGCGAGAACTGTACTGTCTAACTCTGAGACAAATATCATCTGTCTCTGCTGTCTATGCCTGGGTTTGAATAAGTGATATTATATGAGCCTCCCAAAATAAGATCAGTTTTGGTGGGTCTGCAGGTATCTTTCCACTATCACCAAGGCCAAAGGTGCTGCCAGACTTCATACAAATCTTGACAGATGCAAGCAGAAGCTGAACCTTGATTTAAGGTCTTACAACTTCCTTCCACCTCTTAGCTGTAAGGACTGTACTTGGCCATCATATTGCACTAGAGACTCTTTGATAGGACTCACTTGACCTTATGTTCCTCTTTTCCTGACAATCTTTTTTCCATCTGCTGATGGTGTAAGAGGTGCAATAAAACTTCAGTGACCTTAAGTAATTTTGCTTCACTCAGGAAAATTCCATCTTGGTATCTACACATACCACCAGCTGAAGGTTTTCAAAGCACAAGTTCCATCTTGCTGACTTCCCTCTTCACAGGTGGGCTACTTCCTAAATTCTAAAAGTAAAATAGCTGATTAAAAAAGGAACTCTTGTTTTTAAACCCTTTACCTGCTTCCTGTTATTTAATTAGCTTTTCCATGGGATTCTTTCTCAAATGTAGTATGAGTGCAGAGCCTGCCCTCCACTTGGGGACCCAAGCCCCCATGTTGCCAGCCAAAACCAGATCATGCAGCAGAAGCTAGGTGACTCTCAGCAGCAATAAAGAAAAGAACTACCTAGGATCCTGACAAAGTTCTACATGGTAACTCTAAAAGAAAAACTGTCAAAGATAGCTTTTCCCTTATGATGGTCTATTTTAAAATGCTTTAAAATATTTCCTCCAACCACAAGTTTCTTACTACATTTTCATAAAAGTCAAGATTTCAAACAGTCTTTTCTCTTTTTATATATACATATAATTCACTCTTACCATGTCTGGAATTGTTTAGTGCTTTAGTTGATTCTTATACTTCTAGTGATTAGGAAAGTTGCTTAGTAAAAGTTATTGTGGGCAGACAAGAGAGAGAGACCTCTAATGTATGTATTCTAAAATTAAAGAAAGAAGGACATAATGAGTCAGAATGATGAAATAATGCAAGAAACTAAATTTAGTAGTTGGATCCACATTCTAAAAAGAGTTATTTTAATTATTTTTGGCACAAAATATGACTAAATATATTATTTATTAATGAATTGTCATAACTATGCATTCATCCAAACAAGAGACAGCAATGTCTCTGGCACAAAACAGTTTAAAATCTAAGACAATCCTGGGATTAGACATTTATTTCATTAAAGCAAAGACAACCAAAAATAAAAGGCACTGATGGACATAGCAATGACAGACTTAGAGATTGCTAGTGATGGTGATTCTGTGAACTTCCTCTGCAATCTTTTTCAATGTCTTTGCATCACACTGGAATCCACAGAATTCCAAGAAAACAAATAAGTTATTCTACTAGTTACAAAATAGCCAGCCACAGTGCAAATGCTCTTCTGACTAGCTCTTTGGTGTTAAACAAAAGCAAATTAAAATCTCACAAAAAAACTTGGGGGGGGTGGGGGAGGAGAAATCTCTCTTAATTACCAAATTAAAAAAAATAAAATGCTCATTTTTGTTGCTATCAAAATGCTATCATCATTAAAAAAACCAAACTAAAATGATAAGAAGCAAATAAACACTCCATGAAGAAAATGAGTTTCATCACCTAGATCAAGTAGACTCACAGTCATATAGAACTTTCAAAAAACAGCTGGTGGGGATTTTCTGTTTAGGCAGCTGAAAGAACAGCGGAGTTTTTCTAGGTAATATAAGTACTCTTTTTTCCTGCTTAGACTTCTAGCAGCTTTCTAGATTTTTTACAGTCATCCAGATTCACTAGTAAATAGCAGCAAGCAGCTACAGAGATGTTAATATCCTTTCTGTAAAAGCAAGATATTTAAAAATCATAGTAACTTCAGTAGGAGTAAGTGTTTATGCTTCCAAGAGTTATGAGTTTAAGCAAGTTTCAAAGACATATTTTTGGACTATATTAAGCACTTTTAAAAGAGGTTTGGAGCCCAGTTTAGATCCAGTCTAAATTTATATTTAAACAGCTCTGGCCTTCCCAATGTACACTGATCCAAACTGATTTAGTAAAGATTGGATTTAGGGGGATTTTATGGTTTTGTTTGGTTTTGGTGTTTTAACAAATTAAAAAATATTTTTAAAATAAACCAGCATATGAACATGTTGTAGGAGATGTTAGAATAGTATAAATTCTTTTAAGTATTTTAAGTCTTTATGCTAAGAATAGTTTCGCCAGGTGTTAGGACCTTGCACAAGTATACAAAGCTATCTTCTTGTCTCCTTTAGGCAGCTAGATCAGCTAGTCCTATGAGTTCTCTGTCAGACTGAAAAATCCTGCAAGAGTGACTGGAAATACCTACGGTGAGGAACAAGCTTATGCCAAGCTTTATGCTCTACTACAATTTGCCTTGACAGAAAAAGAAGTTGCTCTCTGGTGTGTTACTTATATACAAGAAAAAAATTCCACTTTGCAAAAAGCATCTTAACATCTTGAATTGCATTAAAAAAAATCTTTAATAGAATCTGATTAAGAACTCTTCTAACATTCTTTGGTAGAAGGATACACAAAAGAGTCAATAACATAATAAGCCTGAAATTTAGTTTGTGATAATTTTTATAAAACACAAAGGAACAAATCCTATAGAAGATTAAGTTTTCCTCATTAAAAGATTTTTATACTGGTTTCATAGAGAAATAAATCCTGCGTGATCATGATACATGTAGCAGTGCATCTATCTTTCTCTAACAACATTGAACTGGCTGCACATTTCAAGAAATTTGGTAAGGTGTAGAGGTGTCAAAGACAGCAAGTATCTACAAGTTTTATGTAATAATAATGTGTAGAAGAATGAAATCCTCTTAATGCTCCCACAGAAAGAAGGGCTATAGTCTGACCTATAAACATAAATGGGAAAGTTTTCATTGAGCAATTTGGTTTTCTTTGGTTCCTGTGTAGTCTAGAGTATTGATGAGTCATCATGTTACTATTGTTAAAATACAAAGTAGGCACCAGTATCTTATTCTGTTCCAAACTGTTCAGTTTAAGTGTTACAAGTTCTGTCTTTTAAATACATCCTTTCCCAGCATTACAGCATTTTTCTTCAAAAGAATTTAAGATCAGGTTTTAAACTGGAAGTACTACTACTATTCTATATCTGAATGTTAGGAGTTTCTGCATGTCCTCCAGCCATGTGCATTTTCTGGCAAAAAAAAAAGAAATAAAGCTATCCAATGAATATTCTCCCTCTATCAAATGCTTATGAAAGTGCCTATTCATACTTTGAAAAACAAGAAATAAAAAGGCAATTCAAATCTCTGATCATAATATACTAAATCAGATGCAGTACTCTGGGCAAATTATATTTTTTTTTCCTTCAGGCTGTAATTCTTTATGTCACTAAGCTTTTGGTGACTCACAACACCATATTGTACCAACAATGTTCTCAAAATGCAAATTGCTAATGACTTCTTTTAGCCCAATATAAATCTGGGAAATAAGTGCAATTCAATGCAGCATTTCCCACAGTACCATAAAGACCTTTCCACGTAAGTCTAAAATAATGCAATCAAAGTTTTATTTCATGCCTAAAGCTATTGTCATACTGAATAGATATGATGCAATATTTGGAAAACAGTGGCACTCTTGCGTATGGTACACTACTTCACAGAGTTAACATACCATTTATGTATTTGAATGGGTATCAACAGAACACAAAAAATGCTTTCCCTTTTTTGTAATACATTTTCTATTATTTTTATGACTCTACTGTTTTATAATATTTGCCTTATTGTGAGCAACAGCAAAAATCATATTTGAATTTTCAGGTTCAAAGTTTCAGGTATATTAAACCTACACATGTTGTTAAATCAAAATAACAGGATAACGATGAATTATACAATGTGTAAGAATTCTTGAAGTTCATAATCTCAATATATATTTCAGTGCAAGGTTTTGAAGTTTAAACTTCACTGCTTCGAACAAAGGAAGTTCAATTGTTGTTTTGTAGGCTATATTATGACAATAAATGATGAAATTTATGCAGTTAAATCAATATTTTACATTAGACACTGAACTGTAGAAACCCAAGCCATATAGTCTAACAAAGGTTAATAAGTGACTTAGTTTTTTCCAGTATAGGAAGATTGAGGTTTTAATACTAGATTTTTTTTTTTCCTGACTAGCTAGCCAGCTGTGGTGGGTTGACCCTGGCTAGATGCCAGGTGCCCACCAAAGCCGCTCTATCAATCCCCTCCTCAGCTGGACATGGGAGAGAAAATGTAATGAAAGGCTCATGGGTCAAGATAAGGACAGGAAGATCACTCAGCAATTACTATCACAGGCAGAACAGACTTGACTTAGGGAAAATTAATTTAATTTATTGCCAGTCAAATCAGAGTAGGGTAATGAGAAAATAAAAACAACCTTAAAACAGCCTCCCCGACCCCTCCCTTCTTCCTGGGCTCAACTTTACTCCTGAATTCTCTACCTCTTCCCCCACCAGTGGCGCAGTGTGGGGATAGGATTTTTAACTATGGACATTACTGAATTCGGTTTTAATGATCAGGTACTGTACCCGTGAGAAAGCACGCAGGCAGAAGATAAGGAAGAAAGGAATGAGCTGCTGGAAAGGAGTAAACAAGATAAGGACCATGAAGTCATGCTGTATGGTCAGGAAGAGCAGACCTATCCGCTGGAGCATAGATGCGCGTGAACACAAGGCTGTAACCTATCTGCAGGCTGCGGATAGTGCGTGGACACTTCTGCTTGCTATAAATTACCCTAATATAGAGCAATAAAGGTCTTTGGTTGCTGCTTGCCAGAGTC
>NW_008825614.1:16115384-16129793 GCF_000699105.1 Pygoscelis adeliae | reverse complement strand
TCCTTCTTAAATATGTTATCACAGAGGCACTGCCACCGTTGCTGATGGGCTCGGCCTTGGCCAGCAGTGGGTCCATCTTGGAGCCAGCTGGCATTGGCTCTGTCGGACATAGGGGAAGCTTCTAGCAGCTTCTCACAGAAGCCACCCCTGTAGCTCCTCCACTACCAAAACCTTGCCACACAAACCCAATATGCCAAAGAGATTGAAACTAATGATCAATATGAGAAGGAGCACACTGTCAGAGTGAGGCTTCTCTTTTAATTTAAATCTTCAAACAAGGACATAGATGATATTTATGATCCTTACTCAAGGTTATTTACAGATGTGTCTGGCGTATAAATAAGTGAAGTTCTATCACCTAGGATATGTATGAACTACTGTGGCTTTAAATGTTTACAAACAGTTTATAAATCATCACTGAAAGTATAATCATTTTACCTGCTAATCTTTGCTCTCTCCAGTCTTCCAGATATAGACATATGAATTCAATAAATATTACATGAGTGATTCTTGAATGCCAATCAATGACTAATATATCTATCTAGCTATCTATCAGTGTATATGATTAAATTACAAATGAAGTAAAATTAAGATATTTTAAAGTAAGTGAGATTATAACTTTCTTTCAGTAAAACTTTCAAAAGCACCTCAACAATACAGAAAACAAAGATTCATTTTCAGAAGAGATTCAGGCTCTTAGATCTCAACAGGGGAAGGAGAGAGTTACCAGCAGCCATGTGACGGACTGAGGGACCCAGTTGATGAGCAAAGGGCCTGTGGTGGTGTGAATGAAAGTAAACACAAAAGAGCTTAAGTAGGATCACCTCAAGTTTTTGTATGTAAGCAAGGAAGCGCCTTCAAGGCAGCACTATGGGAAAAACCTTCAAACCCTTTCTGGGAAATCAACCTGTAAACTAATGCCTGCTGATTGGGGAATAAACACGAGGAATTAGTTGCAACTGCAGGGCTATGATCTTGTTATGATCATGGAGACATGGTATGATGGATCATGTATCTGGAGCGTTGCAATGGAGGGAAACAGGCTCTTTAGGAAGGACAAGCCAGGAAGATGAGGCAGGAGTTGCCCTTATCTGGCAGAACAGCTGGAATGCACGGAGGTCTGCCTAGGAGTGGATGATGAGCCCGCTGAGAGTTTATGAATAAGCATTGAAGAGCAGACCAGTATGGGTGACATTATATTGGATGTCTGCTATAGGCTACCTGATGAGGAAGAATAAGTGGATGAAGCCTTCTGCAGACAGGTAGAAGTAGCGTCATGCTCACAGGCCCTGGTTCTTATGGGGGACTTGAACCATCCCGATATCCGCTGGAGAAACAACACAGCAGGGCATATGTAATCCAGGAGTTTCATGAAGAGCACCTCCTGACCCAAGTGACAGAGAAGTCAAAGAGGAGAGGTGCTCTGCTGGACCTCATACAAACATGGAAGGGTTTTTGTTGGGGATGTGAAGGTCAAAGGCAGCCTTGGCTTCAGTGACTGTGAGATGGTGGTGTTCAGGATCCTGAGAGGAGGGCAAAAAGCAAGATCACAACCCTAGACTTCAGGAAAGCAGACTTTGGCCTCTTCAGGGATTTGCTTGGAAGAGTCCCACGGGATAAGGCCATGGAGAGAAGAGAGGGCCCAAGAAAGCTGGTTAATATCCAAGCATCACCTCCTCCAAGCTCAGGAACAGTCCATCCCAATGAGCAGGAAGTCAGGCAAAAATGCCAGGATGCCTGCATAGATGAACAAGGAGCTTCTGGCAAAATTAAAACATAAAAAGGAAATAATACAGAAGGTAGAAGCAGGGACAGGAAATCTGGAAGGAATAGAGACACTGTCTGAGCATGGAGAGATGAATTTAGGAAACCCAAAGCCCACTTGGAACTGGATTTGGCAAGGGATACCAAAGGCAACGAGAAGGGCTTCTGTAAGTATAGAAGTGGTAAAAGAAAGACCTGAGAAAACATGGGCCCGCCGCTGAATGGGGCAGAGGCCCTGGTGACACAGGACGTGGAAAAGGCAGAGGTGCTGAATGCCTTCTTTCCCTCGGTCTTTACTAGCAAGATTAGCCTTCCAGAATCCCAGGCCCTGGAGACCAGGGGCAAAGTCTGGAACAAGGAAAATTTATCCTCGGTAGAAGAGGATCAGGTCAGGGAATACTTATGCAGATGGGACACACATAAGTCCATAGGCCCTCACGGGATGTACCCTAGTGCTGAGGGAGCTGGCTGACGACATTTTGAGGCCACTCAATAATCACTGAATGATCATGGCAATTGGGAGAAGTGGCTGAGACTGTAGAAAATCAAATGTCATTCCTGTCTTCAACCAACCAACCTGATCTCCTTCTATGACCAGGTGACCCGCCTAGTGGACGAGGGAAAGGCTGTGGATGTGGTCTACCTGGACTTCAGTAAGGCCTTTGACACCGTCTCCCACAGCATTCTCCTCGAGAAGCTGGCGGCTCACGGCTTAGACAGGTGTACTCTGCGCTGGGTCAAAAACTGGCTGGACGGCCGGGCCCAGAGAGTTGTGGTAAATGGAGTTCAATCCAGTTGGCGGCCGGTCACGAGCGGTGTTCCCCAGGGCTCAGTATTGGGGCCAGTTCTGTTTAATATCTTTATCAATGATCTGGATGAGGGGATCGAGTGCACCCTCAGTAAGTTTGCAGACGACACCAAGTTGGGCGGCAGTGTTGATCTGCTCGAGGGTAGGAAGGCTCTGCAGAGGGACCTGGACAGGCTGGATCGATGGGCCCAGGCCAACTGTATGAGCTTCAACAAGGCCAAGTGCCGGGTCCTGCACTTTGGCCACAACAACCCCATGCAGCGCTACAGGCTTGGGGAAGAGTGGCTGGAAAGCTGCCTGGCGGAAAAGGACCTGGGGGTGTTGGTCGACAGCCGGCTGAACATGAGCCGGCAGTGTGCCCAGGCGGCTAAGAAGGCCAACGGCAGCCTGGCCTGTATCAGAAATAGTGTGGCCAGCAGGAGCAGGGAAGTGATAGTGCCCCTGTACTCAGCACTGGTGCGGCCGCACCTCGAATACTGTGTTCAGTTTTGGGCCCCTCACTACAAGAAGGATGTTGAGATGTTGGAACGTGTCCAGAGAAGGGCAACGAGGCTGGTGAGGGGTCTGGAGAACAAGCCTTATGAGGAGCGGCTGAGGGAGCTGGGGTTGTTTAGCCTGGAGAAAAGGAGGCTGAGGGGAGACCTCATTGCTCTCTACAACTATGTTGGGTTGACGGTTGGACTCAATGATCTTAGAGGTCTTTTCCAACCTTAATGATTCTATGATTCTATGATTCAAAAAGGGCAGGAAGTAAGACCCAGGGAGCTACAAGCTGGTTAACCTTACCTCTATCCCTGGTAAGGTGATGGAACTACTTAATCCTGGAAACCCTTTCCAGGCACATGAAGGACAAGTCATCAGGAATACTCAGCAAATGATTCTATGATTCTATGATTCAAAAAGGGCAGGAAGTAAGACCCAGGGAGCTACAGGCTGGTTAACCTTACCTCTATCCCTGGTAAGGTGATGGAACTACTTAATCCTGGAAACCCTTTCCAGGCACATGAAGGACAAGTCATCAGGAATACTCAGCATGGATTTACGAAAGGGAAGGCATGCTTGACCAACCTGATAACATTCTATGATTAAATGACTGACTTGATAGATGAGGGGAGAGCAGTGGATGTTGTCTACCTAGACTTTAGTAAGGCTTTCATCACTGTCTCCTGTAAGATCCTCATAGAGCAGCTGATGAAATATGGGCTGGATGAGCAGACAGTAAAATGGATTGAAAACTGGATGAATGGCTGGGCCAAGAGGGTGGTAATCAGCAGTACAAAGTCCAGTTAGAGGCTAGTAACTAGCTGTGCATCCCAGGGTGTAAACCAAGTTCAGTACTAGGTGCAGTCCTGTTCAACATCTTAATTAATGATCTGGATGATAGGGCAGAGTATATCCTCATCAAGTTTGCTCAAGATACAAAATTGGGAGGAGTTACTGATACACCAGAGGGTTGTGCTGCCATTCAAAGGGACCTCGATAGGCTGGAAAAATGGGCCGACTGGAACCTAATATAGTTCAACAAAGGAAAGCATAAAGTCCTGCACCTGGGGAAGAATACACCCCATGCTGGGGGTAAACTGTCTGGAAAGCAGCTTGGCAGCAAAGGACCTAGGGGGTCCTGGTGGACACCAAGTTGAACACGAGCCAGCAATGTGCCCTTGCTGCAAAAGAAGGCTAGCAGTCTCCTGGGCTGCAGGGTACTTAACTTAAATGGAAGAAAACCAAAACAAAACAAAGGGTCAAGAAAAGTAACTGTCCAGTGTCATAGAATAAATCCTTGGGACAGCTGGGATTAAATTTCCACTTCATGCTAATTTTTCTAAACGGTGCTGCATCAACTAGTACTCAGTTTCAACCTAAACAAATACTTCCATGAGTATTGGAACTAATGAAGCCTAGTTTGCTTCAAACTTTTGTCATTATTATGGGCTCCCATTGAAACTTTTCCTGTAGTTGGAACTCTCATCCACATTCATTCCCTAGAGCCTAAGAAAGCATGAACTGAGACAGAAGCTTGTCTTTCAGTTGGGAAACTTAATGGATCTTTCTTCTTACAGCTACTTACTTTAATGAAACTGATAGGAAGTTATTTATCTGCAAGATCCCTACTTCTCCTCCACCCCCCAAACAAATTTGGTTGAAATTGGCAGAGAGAAGAAGCTGACAACAAACTCTTACTAAATCTACACACTCAGTGCAACAGCCTAAGTCTTATTTCCTTAAGAAGTCAGGGTAAAAATCATCAGGTATATGTCAGAAATTTCAACATTCCTTTTTGGGTTAGAGAACATTGAATTTCTTATGGAACATCCTTCTTGTGCTCAATCAACCCCAAGTTTGTTGGGGTTTGTTTGTTCATCTCACTATCATATACAATGATCTTAAGGGGAGAATAGGAAAGGATGTTCACAGGAGCCATGATCAGCTGTACTGTTTTCACTCAGTGAAATCTAAAAGATGTTCCATCAGAAACAAATAGTATACAAATTGCCTGACCACTGGGCCATGGGGTAGAAGGAGAATAGCATTTTGCGAATTTTGCCCCCTATTTGCAGATCAGACAAGGTTAGGTAATAAATTCAGCTTCTATTCAGAGACGTTAAACCACAAGTACATTTCTCAGTGAATGATCTACAGCTGAATAAATTACCTAGGTCTAGCGAGGCACCTGTAAAATACGCAGTGCAAATGCTCTTTACTTCCCATCAGTTTCTGGAGCCAGCCAGATATAAAAGAACTGAATGAGATGGTGTGTGTCAGAGAAAAGTGCTTGTTCCCCAGCATTCTCCTAAAGAATAGGTTATTTTTTTTTTCAAATCAGTGTAGGGTTGTATTACAGTTGAATTACACTGATGTAGTGTTCTCATTTGAGGGTAAAATTAAATGCCAGTGGCAAGAACTAATATTCACCATCATTGTACTAAATTTCCCTGATTACACATGAAATCACCAAACTGGAACTGGGAAAGAGCTGTTATGTTGCTGGCAATCCTATCGTAGTATACTACCTGCCCCAGTTATGCAGCAACAGTTGATGAACAGATACACAATGACATTAAAAACCTAATGGTATTGATGGCAATAGAACAGTGTAACCATTGTAACACGGGGCAGTAACACAGAGACAGTGCTGCAAAATGCAAAAGTTGCCCAAGTTAATCACTGGCTCTACTGTTGATATGTTTAAGTTAGAAATGGGTTAAGTGTTTTGTTGATATAAATTCACTTTTCTTTTCATTCTCTAAACAGGATGAAGCAAATATTATTATTTATCAAGTCTCATTTGCAGCAGTTCTTTGTCACCCCTTCCATGAATAGTATTCCTGCTACCAGTAGTCCCTCACTTTCAGAAGCATTTAGCACAAATATACTTCCAAAGAATAAATTCTTAACAAAAAGTATTTTTATGGCTGTATATATATGTATTTTACATGAAAGGTCACACTTTAACAAGTGTTCTAGTTAAAATGTGATAATTGTATACCTGTGAATGCTTCAGACAGGCCTTATTTTGCCTCTCTTATTAAGTGCTTAACTAACACATTTCACTTCTGGAAGTGACAAATGAACCCCATGAATAAATTACACAAAATCCAGTTATGCTATTTACCTCACCCAGATCCCAAATCACCATACACATCAGGAAAGTGATGATTAAAAGGATGAAGTTATAGGATTTAGCTCAAAGCTTGTCTTATTAGCTAACTACAGCTCCAGCTCTTCTTTTAAACTTTTCCATTTACAGCTTAGACTCCTACAGCTGGATTACTACTCATTGTGTTATTATTTTAGAAGGCCAAATTCTCCATAGTGTTGCAAACTCAGAATATTTTCAAGGACTGCAAATATGTTATGTGGTAAACAAATGAATTGACAAAGAATAAATATGTTCTATAATTTCCTAACTTTTTTTTGGTCAAAATTATCCTCCCAAATCCCTTTTTATCTTAATTTATCCCTTTAAAATTATCTTAATATTTGTCACCTCTGTCCTCAAAACTTAAAAACAGATACAGTGTATGTAGGTAACTATAAAAAACCCATGTTTCTCCACTAGCCTATAGCTAAAACAACCTAACCCATATTTTGAGCCTTTAGAAAGTGAATTTGAAATATGCTAGCTAAATAGCAAGTTACTAGAGCAGATACAGAAATCACTTAGAGAATTCCACAAGCTTTATTACACACAAAGAACCCACTAGAAATGATCAGGAAACCTTAAAACTACAATGCTTCTTATGAAAAATGCAAGGATGTTGTATTGGAGAGAGCACCCCAATTCTGTGTATAAATTGTACAGAAACAGCAGAGCATGTTACCCTAATGGAGGAATGATAATAGATGTAAAGAAAGATTAAGCTGTAGAAGTTAATGAATGGTTCTTAACATTTGAAAGCATACTTTTGCATGTTGTATGCCAGAAAAATATATGCAAAATCAAATATAATACCTCTTGCATAACTACCTATGGCAGATGGACAACATTAAGAGTAGAGTTCTGGTTGTCACTGTTACAATTTAAAAATATAGCTTCTATTCTCTTCACTTCAAAGAATTTTGCTTATATAAAAGATCAAATACTGGGCTTCAGTCACATTCTCAGATGCGTGTGCATGAACCTAATCACCTATGCAGGTATTTCTTCTGTTAACAGGATACATTTTTCAATGGCTGAATATATAGTCAGTCATGCTTAAACATGATTGTTAGGCAACTACTGTGCAGTTGCAGTTTCCTGCTCTTAGTATAGCCTTTTGGATAGTTCACATGGGACTGCAAAGACTGAAGAGGGACGATCTCTCATTAGTTTTGTGACTATCAAGAACCATATGAAAAACTCTATACAGCACATTTCATGCTGACCCAAGCTTGATACAGCAAAACAGAGAAAAAAATATATTTTTGCATGTACTTTTTTTTTATTTTAGGCATTACAGTTGATTCATTATTTACTGATTAAATAACTTTCCTAATTTGAAAATTTAAAGGAACAGAAAGTTCATAATTTACCATAGGTGTCTATATGAACCTCTGATTAAACTGAGACTTCTCTATCAAAGAACGAACTGATATCTCACCTATTCCTAAAAGCACAGAGCCATCTTCCATAAACTTCCAGAGTTATCTTGCATTTTCAACTCAATGTCAACTCAAAAAGTGCATTCCTTTCATAGGTTCTGCAAACAGAATATCATTAAACAAGATACAGTTCCATTGATACTCAAGCTAATAAACATGCTTGATTTTAATTTACAGACTAAGCATGAATCTTAGGAAAGAACACACAATTTAAAAACAAGCTATGTTTATAAGAAAAGATTACAGGAAAATGAACAAGGATGATAATTTTTGTGAAGGTGAAGAAAAGGGGAGCCATGGTCCTCTTTTCAGCTGCAAAAATGATGTTAGACATGCAGGTAAAAGGTACTATCGATATGCAGAGAGAGCTGCTGTTTGTTCAGCATGCAGGGGTCACATCAAGAAAGGACTTATAGCCACAAATGAACATAAAAATTTAGCAGTAATGAAAGGAACCACTCTTACCCAAACAAGCAAAACATATAAGCACTCTTCTCCAAGTAGGACATAGCATATGATCAGCTTGAAAGGGAAAAAGCTACATTTATTTCACAGCGCAACGCTTCCTCATCAGCCAGACCTACAAACATCTCTAAATCACAAACCAGTCTTACAGTCTATTGAATTGATGCTTTCCGTCTTCACCAGCTGGCAGTAGTGATCTTCTAGGCTTTCCCTTTGGAAGCCTCCAGGGACGTATGTTCTTCTGCCCAGAGTAGCAAACATATCCCTTTTCTCTTTTGCAAACTTGAGTGCTCACAGTCAGAATTAATATTTATATACATATCTGACTCTCTTACTCTTCTTTCATAAAAGTAGCCAGCTGTCTCCAAGATCCAGTATTGCTAGACACTTAAAGGTGATGTAATATTACAAAATTTATTACTGACCTTTGACTGCATTACCTGCCTTTTGTCACCCTTTGCCAAGACTAACATGCCTAGTATTTGGGGATTCCAACAAGCTAATAACTAATACTAGTAACTGCCGTTATTAGTATTATAAATAACTTGACAGAGAAGCATTTACATTTCTCCATGTGAATCTTCCCCCCGAATACCAAATACTCCGACTCTAGGCTGAGTTCTATGCAGTCATATGCCAACAACATTTTTTTTTAAGCTTGTGACAGTTTAACATGTAAGATCAGATATTTCATTGTCTGGCTAAGCTAGAAATGTCAAGTCAATGCAAAGATCTCAATGAGACCCATTTCCCAGTCCCAGAATACTTAAAGATATCTAACGTTACTATGTTTTTGTCTATGTATACATTTACGCAGATACTTTTACTTTAATGAAAAGCTATTGCTGGTCAATACCAGAAGTGTTTTGCATTTATATTCATTCTGCTTTACCTATGAGCTCTTTTGGACTAATAGTAACTAAATATTCTGGCAAGAAAGTTGCGTTCAGACTTTTTAATTCTTAAAACAATTGTTCTATAGCAGATGGTATATACAGAAAGTATTCAATGACACTACTTATGTATGTCATGGATTTGACATTTGCCAGAGCATAAGATCTCAACCTCCCACACATGAAACTTCTGTGTGACAGAGATCCACCATGTTTTCAAACTATTGTAAATCTAGGCACATACACACAGGTAACAAAACACTGCATTTTCATTTGCAGGCTTAGTTCAACATATATCATACTTTTCAAAATAAACAATGGAATACATCATCAACAGAAACTTCTTATCTTTATGTTTAAAACTGTAATTAACAATTACTTTCAATATAAAAACAACCTGCCTTCTATTTCACCACATTTTCACTATCCTAGTTCATTATCTGATGGCCAAATTCTGCTGTTTCCTAAAACAGGTATGTGTCTAAGTCTAATTATAAGTTTAAACTTCAGTGATCTCTTTTGGTTGATAAAATGCTTGCTGATTTAACAGGCTTCATCTCTAAATGATTACAAGAAGTAACAAGTCAATGTTTAAAGTGGGAAGGAAATATTATATAAGCTTCTCTTGATAATTAAAACAAATTTTTCACTAAGCACTACAGCTCTCACAAAAATATGTAAAGTTAATGGCAAAACCTAGCAAAATGTAGACCTTGCCTATTTCTAACGAAAAAATATTTAAAGGACTGCAATTAAGTATGTCATCGGAAGCATGATTTTGCACAATCATCACGTGGCAAATACTGCAGGGACAATCTTATTCAGTATAATCAATGTCATATGTAACTGTTTAGCTTTTGTACCCATTTTAGTATGCTGATGATAAACAATTTCCTTATCGTTCTAGAAATGTTTGCCTGTTTATGAAAGAAAATTCAACAACAGGAAAAAAAACCAGATGATTGTAATTGATACATTTTTCTAACATCAAAACACTGTTGGGTTTTTAAGATTATCTGTGACTTCATCTACAAAAATATTCAAGAGATTATGTAATCAGAAATGATGGTGCAAGGAATGTGCCAAATAAGGTCCAATACATAAGTGCTCTTAAGCACCATTTTACTATAAAAATATCATAATAATGGTAAGAAACATTTATTTTTTCTCTTTCAACTTACATATGTGAGGAGGAGGCAAATGAACCAGCTTGGCATCTACCCTGGACATCTTCATATCTTACCACACAGTTCTTCACATATTACTCCATCATTTCGATAACATACATATTCAGTTTAGAGCCAATATTACATATTATGCATAAATCAGAAATTAAGTCAGACTCAGAAGTCAAGTAGGTCATATTCTTTGTACAAAACTGTCAAGAAGTGTGGAACTATGCCACATGAGTTGACTTCTCTGTATTTTCTCTGACTTCTGTTTCTATTCATGCTTAACAACCCTATGGAATGTAATAAATATGCACTTGTTGCCTATTCATCAAATATTAAGAAAAAAATGGCTCTCTACCACTTTCCACCAATGAATATATGGCTATATATATGGCTCTCCATCATTTGCCACCAATAAATATAACGTTTCCATATTCAAAAGTCTTATATTACATTTTCTGGAATGTTCTATGGCTTTATTAAACATATTAATGTAAAATATGTTAATGTAATTACATTTTAAAATTAAAAGTCATGATAAATGTGTATGAAGTAGAAGTCACAAATCCAAATGCTGAGAAAAGTTGTTAATGATTAAAATTGTTCTTGCAAAAAGCAGTGATATTGCAAGACGTATTTTTGATTTGCAAGACAGAAGGAAGCACATCAGGTTAAAAATACTTATGCTAAATGTAAAACTCAGACATTTATTCACTAAGTAAATGCACAAGAATAATTTTCATTACAAAAGATTAGGAAGAAAACCAGTTCACTTTGATCACTTACACATCATGTTGTTATTAAACTTGTTTCCACTCATTTTTACATCCTGAAGAAAGCATTTTTGTTGAATATTCCAGATTCTTTGGTAGACAAACTAATAAATCAGGTAGACAATGCAGGTTAAACATACATCTGCTGAAACAGGAGATATAAATTCAAAGAAAGTTAAGCTAATGGTATAAGAATGTTTAGGAAAATGTGAATTTAGCAAAAATGAGATTCCACTGAGATGTAAAAATTAATTCAGAATTATAAATCACAGAACAGTTGAGGTTGGAATGGACCTCACATGATCTTCTAGTCCAACCCACTGCTCAAAGCAGGGACATCCCCCTTATGTATGTCAAGTTTGTTTAAATGCCCCCTAATCTGATCATCCTCCACCAAAGGAAAGTCCTGATTACTCCAGATGCTCCCTCTAGACTCAGGGACATGGGATTCTTAAAGGCAAATCCTGTCAGTAGAGACTGAGGCAAAACTAGTATTGAGTACCCTAGCTTTTTTACGTCCTTTGGTGCCCAGTCCCCTGCCCCATTCAGCAGCAGACTCACATTTTCCAAATTCTTCCTTTTTCTGCTGATAAAGCTGTGGAACTCATTTTTGCCCTTTGCACCCCTCACCAGATTCAACTCCATGTGGTGTTCGGTTTTTCTAAGCCAGTCCTCACACACTCAGACAGTGTCTCTCTGTCTCCCAAGTTACCTGTCCCTGCTTCCACATCCCTTATGATTGAGTTTTGTCAGGAGCTTCTTGTTGATCAACACAGGCCTCCTGCCACCTTCCCTTGACTTTCAGATGGACAAATTTGGAGTTTAGAGGAGGTGACCCAGCAATCCTGGACCCCTCTTCTCTCCAGGACTTCGACCCATGGATTTGTCCCAAGCAGAACCTTAAACAGAGCAAAGTTTGTTTTTCTGAAATTCAAAGTTGTGACCCTATTTACCCTGTTCTCTTCCCTCAGGATCCTGAAATCCACCATTTCATGGTCACTGCAGTAAAGGCCACGCCAATCTTCACATCCAGTTCCTAATTATTGGTACCATCAGAGTGCTTCCCCTCATCAGCTCTTCAGTCAACCTGTGTCAAGAAGTCATCATCAGTGTGCTCCAGATGTCTCCTGGACTGCTTGTGACCTGCTGTTTCGCCCTTCCAGCAGGCAAGAATTTAAAGATTTTTATAATAAAATCTGATCTTAAAACCTGATTGTTCCTTGCCAGGAATTGCCTAGGAAGTTTATTTAAAATTAATGATTGTAATTATAGATAGCATCTCTGAATCAACAGGTAGTGGCAATCAATTCTTGATCGTGACTGCATATTAGTAATATCTTAGAAATTTTAAATGAGTTCAATTGAATCCAATCTTAGCAGTTCAGAAAAATAGCTAATGGCTAAAATTTCATTAAACAACAATTTTTGAGCATGAAACCTGTGAAATGATTAGTAGCTCAAGTTTCCAAAAATTTTGAATTAGGCTTGGGTAAGCAATAGGTAAATGCAATCTCTGTCTTCTATTTTTGTCAATAAAAATATTTGTCAAAAACATAGGTGAAATTTCAAGATTGTACTGTCCCTACATAATACTAATTATGACAGTGCTGGGGGGGGATTTTGATTTTTTTTTAATAGGCCCATTATTTTGAAGGGCAAGCTGGTTTGAAGCGTGATACAGTAAACAAGGGTTCAGTAGATGGTAAGGAACAAAATCTATCATTGAGTTCAGATCTTAAGTAGAACAACACTGGCAAATCACTATATATCCAAAAAGAATCACTATCCATGCAAAGTAGCAATGAGCCATCCAGCTGAAGCTGTAATCTATATTGGTTCTATTCTTTGTGTATATGTACCACTTGCATTTAAAAAAATGAAGATCTCTTATATAAGTACCATGTGTAGTAGCGTAAAGGGCAGGGAATCCTTGCTCCATTAAAAGTCACTTACAACTCAACGTCCATAGCAGGCAGAGCCAGCAAAAATGAAAACAGAGTATGTTATGGGATGCATGCTGATAACATCTCAAAGAATCAGACATACTGTCAGCAAGTAATTATTCTTTGAATATGAATCAATGTGGACACAACTATGAATGGCAGACAGCATCCCCCAAAATGGTGAGACAGAGTAATTTCAGCTGCAAACAGTACTTTTATCCAAAACTTGGCATCTAAATGAATGACCAAGTTGAAGTCATAATGTTTGGCAAAAGTCATTGCAGCAGTACGTTTTCCAAAGAAGATATCTGATGTTGCTTGCTTTTGGGCAAAATAACCCTTAAGACTCAAAATAGCACTTGTTTGGCATACCTCAAACACAGGGATACACTAGGCTAACCATTTTAATTTTTTGCTGGGAAATTAAATGAGTCTTACAAAATATACCTCTGGCTAAGGCAAACCTTTCACGATTCTATATCAAGACAAATAATTGCTGATATTTCACTGACAACAATGCTATCTTCCATGAAAGACATCCCTGATTAAAACAGCATTAGTTCATAACTAGAATGAGATAATTTAAAAGTAGGTTGGTTTTGCTTCTAATTAACTAAAGTTTTGTGTAATTCTTTATCTTGTGGCATTGATCTTTGTAGACCTTGATGCACATCTGTCCAGTGGACTGCTGCCACAGTTAACAATCCCAGCGCCAGTGTTTATAGACTTGTTCAAAGCTTGCTGAAAGCATTGGATAACAACAATCCACCCATCTGGATTGTCAACGCTAAAGCAGCAGACATCTGCCAGAGTAATTTGGCTGACTCCAACAGGCCCTCATTTATGGGAATTACAAGGCATGCTGGCATAGAGGTACATAATATGTCCAGAAACTTATGTGATTTCTCCTGGACGGCTTCTACTGGAATCTCCAATGTGACTGCCATTCTGTGCAGTAACTCTTGAAAACGTTTATAAGTATTTGGCTGTACTTTTGAGTATCAGTGGTAGCACAGTCTCCTCTGCAAACAAAGGTAATACAGTGTAGAAACTGTACGATTAACAGCCTGCAAGTCCTCTTCCTCAGCGTCTGAGACAGATGTTTCAATCATATACAAAGTTCACATTCTTGGGATGAAAAAGACCTGACTGTAATTGATATAACAGAAGCAGGTACAATTTGGCTAGATTGCTGGCATAGGTAATAGTCAAGAAAAAGTGTTGCAAGGATACAATAGTCACTAAATCACAATATCACTCCTAGACCTTGGGTAACAATCACAAGCATTGCAATAATGACCTACTGCTGTAATTAAGAGATCACAAATCATAGAATCATAGAATCATTAAGGTTGGAAGAGACCTCCAAGATCATCGAGTCCAACCGTCAACCCAACACCACCATGCCCACTAAACCATGTCCCTAAGCGCCTCATCTACCCGTCTTTTAAATACTTCCAGGGATGGTGACTCAACCACTTCCCTGGGCAGCCTGGTCCAATGTTTAAC
>NW_008825614.1:16112017-16115116 GCF_000699105.1 Pygoscelis adeliae | reverse complement strand
CGGCTCATGTTCAGCCGGCTGTCAACCAACACCCCCAGGTCCTTTTCCGCCAGGCAGCTTTCCAGCCACTCTTCCCCAAGCCTGTAGTGCTGCATGGGGTTGTTGTGGCCGAAGTGCAGGACCCGGCACTTGGCCTTGTTGAATCTCATACAGTTGGCCTTGGCCCATCGATCCAGCCTGTCCAGGTCCCTCTGCAGAGCCTTCCTACCCTCGAGCAGATCAGCACTCCTGCCCAACTTGGTGTCGTCTGCAAACTGACTGAGGGTGCACTCGGTCCCCTCATCCAGATCATTGATAAAGATATTGAACAGAACTGGCCCCAATACTGAGCCCTGGGGAACACCACTTGTGACCAGCCGCCAACTGGATTGAACTCCGTTCACCACAACTCTCTGGGCCCCGCCGTCCAGCCAGTTTTTGACCCAGCGCAGAGTACACCTGTCTAAGCCGTGAGCCGCCAGCTTCTCGAGGAGAATGCTGTGGGAAGGAATATGGGAATATTGTAAGGTTCTGTACACCACAGTGCTAATGCCATATGAATGGCAGGAGTAAACAGTAGAATAGTCAGTATCAAGGACTGGTATGGCAAACAAAAGAGGATACCAGGTGGGTCCTCCATAGGTTTTCGATTTCACTTCACAATAACAGACTGAAAAGATATCTGATTCCTCGTGCTAGGACACAGGAGGAGAAACCCAGACCAAGGCCTTAGGTATGTGACTCAGCTTACCACATGAAAAGTATACTAGAGCATTTCTGTGTCCTCTTTAGGCATCACAGCTTCTTGTAAACACCTCTGACCTTTGTGTTCATTTCAAGAATTACTTACAAAATAGCATATCTCAAGAATGTACCTCAAATGCAAAGCAGTATAAAATTACTTTGTGGACTCATAATACAATGTTATTGCTTCACAAGAAACACGATTCTTAACACCTGAGGCTTATACTCTGTCATAAGAACAAAACATTACTAGAAACAACTCAGATGAAAATGCAATTCTTTTCAAAAGGGAATTAAATGTAAAAAAGAACTAAATAAAAATTAACATTATTGATAAAAAAAATCAGGTAACAAACAACCAAGTGTTTGGATTTTTCGAAGTGCCGATTTACTGTACACCTGGTCTGTGAAAAGGAATTGTAGTAGAGTTGGACTCATTCATCTTATAGCCCCACGCGACCAGTATGTCAATTCTCATCATGCAAACAGACTCAGAGGATTCAGCACCCTAAAAGAATCTGTACTGACATGCGTGGAACACAAACACACCTTCAGTAGAATTTATGGATAAGACCTGTGACAATATTGGTAACAACATTCCTTTACCTTACCCAGACTTCTTTCATATGAAGTTGCACATAGAACTGCAGCTCCTCCCAAACGCAAGCCATTGTCAGTCTTACGACCACTGTGTATCAGCAACAGTCTTCACTGCCCTTTAGAGGGCTTGATCCACTAACAGTGCCGGTAGCATTGGTCCAGCACTTGCAAGAGGCAATACTTCTGAAGAAATTCTCCTGCCTCAGTGTTAGGCAAAACAAATTACTCACCTCAGCACTACCAAAACCATATGAACAGTAATGGTGAAGAGTAGAAATCACAGGAACTCTGTGACTGGCAGACTTGCACTGGACAGCCAGGTTCACAGCCTCTCCCAGATATCATGTACTCAAATGAAGTTCATAGTTGCAGTTGCACCTCCTGTTTTTTCCTGTACTTTTTCTTGGCTGAAACACTCTCATCTGCCTGCAAAGAAAAGGGGCCCGGTCTTTCTTAGCCTCTTTATTATGCTTATAAGGAAGTTCCTGTAGTGGTTAGTTTCAGAAAAATGGACTGTGGCTCATCCACAATAATTTTGTGCACTAGGGACTTCTCTCAGAAATGCAGATTCTTACACCAAAACAGACCAATTCAAACTCTTTTTACAGAATACGAATGTAAGTGCAAAGATGGATAGATAAAATACAGTTTGTTTGATGAGGTACAGTTGACTGAAGAGAAACCAAGTAGTCTAAAAAGACATACACAAAGGCCGGGCATTCTGGCAGACATAGCAAAGCCTTCTAAAGGCAGACTGATGTTAATAAAGCTTAAAAATGACATAAGGAGTTCATTTATACTCTGAAGTCCAAAGCTATTCCTTTGGACTAATAAGCTTCTCTGCTCACAGATTTATCTTGAATCTAGCAGCAGATAAAAATGTATTTGAATCTGCTGTAATCAATAGGTCAATATTTATAATTCTGTTATTCAATTTTTGCCTAGTAGTCTAGCTTTTATACAGCATGTTCACCACCACCACTGCTTTTTCCTTCATTAAGAAGCTAATGTTCCTTGAGGAATCTTCCTTCCTCTTTCCACTTCACTGATTAATTGCGAATCCCCTAATAGAGTTACATATGGACTGTTTTGCCAAAGGTCTTTCAGAATAAGAAACTTAGTTGTTGGGAGGGAGGATTGGTTTCAGGGTTTTTTCTTTGTCTTAAACAGTGAAAAGAACAGGTCAATTACTTTTAAGCATAGTGTATTGGCAAATTATTCCTACGAGAACAGACTGCTTTATTCAGTAGGAAGAATCCTAAGAAAGGACACAATGACCAATACACCTATCATTATCTTTTCCTAGAAGGAATATACATGCATTACTCAGTTCTTCTGCTGTACAATTCCTTAAGAAATATGTACGTTTCTATGCAGTTCCTCCAAATGAAATTCCTTTCAAAATAACAAACAGCAGAAAATATTTTAAAGTTTTCCCAACTGTGAAATTTATTTGTAACACAAACAAATGCAATATTTCATTCTATGAATACATAGACTATAATTCAGCAAAGGACTGAAATGGCTATTCTGGATCTTGGGCAGAAATTCAGTAAAAGTCACCTAGTTCGCAGGGATTAATCCCCACCCTTTCCTTGTTACATTCTCATGCCACATAAACAGAAGATGACTAAGTGCTCCAAGTATTTAGATATGGGCTCTTGCAAAAGTCCAGAGCTGTCCCATTATAAGCAGCATAGCGCCTACTTCATGCTTGTCCTGGTTTCGGCAGGGATAGAGTTAATTTCCTTCCTAGTAGCTGGTACAGTGCTGTGT
>NW_008825614.1:16109519-16111918 GCF_000699105.1 Pygoscelis adeliae | reverse complement strand
GAAGGCTGGAGGTGCACAAGAAGCTGGGAGGGGGCACAGCCAAACTGGCCAAAGGGACATTCCATACCATGTGACATCATGCTCAGCATATAAAGCTGGAGGAAGAAGAAGGGGGGGACTTTTGGAGTGATGGCGTTTGTCTTCCCAAGTAACGGTTACGCGTGATGGAGCCCTGCTTTCCTGGGGATGGCTGAACACCTGCCTGCCCATGGGAAGGAGTGAATGAATTCCGTGTTTTGCTTTGCTCGCGTGCGTGGTTTTTGCTTTACCTATTAAACTGTCTTTATCTCAACCCATGAGTTTTCTCACTTTTACCCTTCCGATTCTCTCCCCCATCCCACTGCAGGGGGAGTGAGCGAGTGGCTGTGTGGTGCTTAGTTGCCGGCTGAGGTTAAACCACAACAATGCTAAATCAACTTGTTGATTCGAGGTGACTACCAATTCAGGAGGGAGGAACAACGAATCGGCAAGAGTCTTAATCTCCTACAGTCAATAATGAAGTGTGCTAATTACCTCTGTTATGTCCTGTGAACTGCTGATCAGAAGTTCTTTCCATTAATAGCATAAGGAATCTCCACTTAAACACCTGCTTGTTGGATTAGGGGTGGGAGGTGTTTGGAACTAAAACACCTAGGTATTTAAGATAGATAGTCTACATAATGAGGTGCTAAGGTCACTGAAAGAAGGAGTGTCCACCTTCAAGAGAAAGTTCCAGGCCCTGGGTCCAAAATGAGCAAATATACGGATAAGTGATTCAGCTAATACCCAAGAAGGGGTTGGGATTTAGGATACAACTCATAACCTCACTACTTCTGCTGACCAGCTGTAGCCAGGTTCTTGCCCCCAGTGTTTGGCTTTATGTAAGATACACCTGTTTTATTTATTGTTCAGTCAATACTAGGTATTAGGCTCAAACACTTGTACATGGCAATTACAGTAGTTACAAGACCAAATAAAACTATCACAATTGTTTTGTAACCCATTCCTAAAAGAATTTAAAATGAGACAAATTCCAGGCACGTCATCACCTGGATTTTATTTACTCACATATACCACATCAGATTTCAGATGTTAAGAGTTCATATTTCACTGTAACAAGACGCAATGTAGAAGCAAGAAGAGTTTCTCAAAAATAATTTATTGCTCTGTAAGCAGCACTAGGTTATTATTTACTATAAAGATAAAAAGCCAATTTGATATACAGTGATAAAACATAGAAGCTGATATATTAAAACATTTTACATTTGTACTAAAATTGAAAGTTTCAAGATGAAAAGGAAAAAATGCAGACAGTGTTAGGATTCCTGAAGGCATTATGAAGAGATGTACACAGTGCATTGCAAATCTGCAGGTGTACAAATGTTTTCTACTGCTCTGAACAGGCAGAAAGTCACTGAATTTATAGACACATGCTATTGATTTCTTCACAGTCTAATTAGGAGGTTCTACTAATTATCACCTCAGATCTTCAGCAATCCTTAAAAATTAACAGCCAGTTCAAGAAGCACTAGAGGATACTGGGGGAGTACCCTAAATTTGCCCTGATTTTATATTCTTCTGTAGACATCAGCTTAGACACAGTAGACAACTAAATAGACACTGTAGATGGACTTTCCAATCGATCCAGGTCAGTTGTTCTTATTTTAACTGTGCTTTGTAGTAAATGAAAGAGAAGCATTTGAAAGCAAGCCACGTGTGATATATGCTCCATACCTGTGGGTACTATAGCTTCAGATAAGCAGAAGCTCTTGCCACATACACAATTACTGGGTGGATAGCTTGTTCTGCAACTCTTAATTCATATACCAACATATAAAGAGAAAGGTTTGCTGCCAATGGCAGCTCCAAAGCACTCCTCCTGTTCTGCCTAGGCTGAGCTAAATGAAAAGTACCATTACAGAGCACACATGCCTTTTGCTTTATTAATTGAACAAAACCGTACAAGTACTGAATGTGAGGGGAAGAATACAAATTAGCAAAGGGAAGTTGGATGAGAAGTATGAAACCATACACAATTGACTTTCAAATTTGTCTCCTCTGCAGCCAGACAATTCAAGTCAAAGAAAAGAAACCACTTCAATTGCCCAGAGGCAAGTACGGGCTCTACAGCAAGGAAATGAAAAGAACGAAAAGCAATAATTCTATTTGTCAGAGATGCTCTGCCCGGAAAAAGATTAAATGCACTTTCCTCATTTGGGGAAAAGTGGGTATACCCAAAATGTCTCTTAGTCAAAATCTGCTTAGTCCATATTTTCCCATGAAACTTCTTACCAAGACGTTACTTTGGCAAGGCAGTCTGCTTTTCCAGGAAGTTTAGCAGTGAACAGAGATTAAAAATACCACACTTCCAGCAATGCTGGTCAGTTCTTCTACATAACATCCTCAGTCTGTGGATTAGT
>NW_008825614.1:16090730-16109482 GCF_000699105.1 Pygoscelis adeliae | reverse complement strand
ATTGTTATTCTTTCTGTACTTCCCTAAGGCTATGCAACACCTCTCAGCAGCACTCGTTATTTCCTTCTTGGACTTCTTGTAATAAGTATAAAGACAAAATGTATACTTGCTATCTGTGACTACCATTGATGTGTTGTAGACTTGTCTAGACTATTAAATATCAATCTTACTTTCTCCTTCACACCACATCAGCGGTAGGTACTACTGAAGACCATCAGAAAAATCAGTACACACAAAAAAAGAAAAATACTGTTAGAAATCAATTCTGCCAATAAAAACTCACATTTTGTTCCTAGTGTATGACAGTACAGAGAAAAAGCGGGAAAAGAAAAATGGAGAGTGAGGGAGGAAAACAAGGGGGAACCGGGTGCTCTTTCTGCTTAGTCAGTTTCTTGGTCAATTTCCTAGTGGTTTGCCTTGACTAGCAGGACGTTGGTTCCCTGCACTAACCTAAAGGTTAAAACAAACATGGATTTAAGAGATGGGAACCAGCTAAGAGGCACACAGCCACTGAATAGGTGATTTGTATCACTGATATTAAGAGATTAGCTAAATTTGAGCTGGCCCCATTTACTTTCCAGATAAGGTTAAAAAAGAAAAAAAGTTATGCGGGAACTCCTACATTTCCTTCCGCAGGATAATAGGTAGACTTCAAAGACTTTTTAAATGAAAAAAACCTGAAGTTTACTTTTCTTTCTACATTCTTAGCAAGCATATCTGACTATATTATATTTGTATCTGGGAAAGGTCCACTTTCAGAAAGAAAATGCAGACAAATATATAATTACTTATGTCTAGAAATCTTTATTAACACCTAAGCTCTGAATAACGTAACCTGCCTCAGTGGACATTGAAATATAAATTAATGGTTTCAGCTCTAACCCAGTAGCAGTCTAACCTATTGTTAAATTTCAAGCTTTTCAACTCTTTAGTGAATCAGTTTTGATCAAAAACTGTGATAGATCACACCTTTACAACAGTCCTGCTTACTTATGTAGATTAGTTCCTTTTCTTAAACTGCCTTAACTGGAAGTAAGGCTTTATAAACACCACAAATGGACATCACTTTTTCTGTGAACTTTGTTATACTGATCCATCAAAAGGAACTAATCTGTGCTGTTCTAAAAACATAAAAAGAAACAATTATCCATGCTAAAGAAATGTTTAAGTAGTTCTAAACAACAGATGGGATTAGAAGGATTATAGAAAAGGTTACTCCTTAATATGAGTCATTTTAAAAGAGTGAACTCATCAGCCATTGAAGTAGTTTCCATTCAGTCTGTAAAATATATAAAGTGGGCACAGATGGAGAACATATTAATTTACAACTGGAAAAGCTTTCTTAAAATTTGAAAACTGTTTAACTTCTATGCAAGCGTTAAGTAACTAAGAATGTGTATCTCATCATACATGTTAATTCTCTATCTTTTTTCTCAAGGTTTTCTACTCTCAGTTTCAAAATCTCTGCAAAAGGTAGAAGATGAAGATATGTTGCTAACCACATTAAAGCTAGGAAAAACTCTTAGAAATGGAGATAGAACTGTGAACAGAGGAGCTATACCTTTGCTGAAGCATTATAAGACTGAAGACAGCAGTGTTTTGGATGAAGAGGATGACAGAAAAATGAAGTTTTTGGTGAGTTTTCAGTTTTACATTTTGGCTTAATTGTAAAATGGAAATTCTTTTTATAGCCTTTTAGAAAACAAGTATAATAATGTAGAGCAATAACCTGGTGAATAGAAAAAAATCAGTTTAGCATACTATATTCAAGAATAAATTTTCAACTGTAAGTACCTAATTCCAATATTTTAAATGTGTAACTTGGACAGTTGAATAAAAGAAATTTGATTTTTACAAAACTGCGTGTAGCCAAAACTTGTGGGGAAAAAAGGCCTATATTTGTTTGATTCAGCATGTCCCTATATGCAGCAACAGGATTTTAACTTCACCAAATATAAGACTCATTATTTTATCATGTTCTTTACCATAAAACCATTTCAGCCAAAGATGTAATGCAGGTCATTACTTTTCAAATAAATAAGATTATTTAAATAAAATTATTTAAGATAAAATACTTGCACTGCTAAGTATATAAAGTGTAAAAAGTCAAGTATAAAAAGTGAACACAACTGACTTTAAATAAAGGTAAACTGCTACTCTTGCTTTCCCTTAAAACAGGACACAGGTTCCAGACATGATTTCTTAAATCATGTTATGCCAATCAACTTAGGTAGAAAGGAACTACCTTATCTTGCACTGAAGGGAGCCATGGCTTTTCCAGCTGACACTGAAATTCAAAATATTGAATCAATACAGGAAAGAGAGACTGCAAATGAAGAAAATTCAGCTAAATTCCCTATAGGAAGAAGGGATTTTGACAGTAAGTATATTTTCATTTTCATACAAAAATTATTTCATTCTGGTAAAGTATAATGCAATGTCTATATAGCAGTTCGATAAAGGTTCATTTAGAAACTCTATGTCACGTTTGGGATTTCCTAGGGCTGATGAAATCTTGCATTTCCAGTTTACATCTATTGTGATTTGGTGCACAGGGGAGGAAGCATTTGTTAAATTAATATTTCCAGAGGCCATAAAGAATTCTAGTTCTTTGATGATTTAAACTTTCAAATTTTTTTTTTTTTCCCTGTAGTGCTCAGGTGTATGCTGGGACGAGTCTATCGACCCTGTTGGCAAGTCTGAAAGCTAATGATCTACACCACCTTCTTTGAAGATTAAACATTTTATTATTAATTTAATCTAATTTGAAGTTACTGGGTTTTAGTGTGGCTATACATATGCATCCAAAAACACTTTCCCATCACATTGTAGAGGGAAACATAATTCATTACCAAAAAAGAACATATCTGTAATTACTAACGATGTATTGTTATCAAAAAATAAAAGACTTCTGCATAATCCAGACTTGCAAGTATTTGTCTAATATTACACATAAGCTACTTCCACTTATTTGAGTATGAAAGGAAGCAATTAATGAATTTCACCCTTTTCTTGCAAAATTTTACAACTTCTGAACCAGTCAACGTACCACATATGTCAAAACAAAAACTTATAGTCAAAAAAAGTGAGTTAATTTTGCCTGACCAGCAATCAACTTATTCTTGCTTGCAATTTTGCTGTGTTTTCTTTTTCCACCAGTTTTCCTGTCCAATTCCTTCTGATGGTTGTTTGAAGTCTTAGGTCTTTTAGCATTTTTTTGCAAAGATGGTTCACTTTCCTTATCACAGATTACTTTGTCATTATTCAAATCCATCTGTTCATTCTTGGAGTTCTTGTTTCTTGGCTGACAACTCAGCTTTCCCATTTCTGTATAACTTCTAGTCTGGTGAACATTTTCAGAAATAGTTCCAAGCACTGGTACATCAAGACATGAATTCATACCTTCTGTCATGTAAGAAGATCAAAAAAATAGATGTGAAGAAGTAAAAGTTACCTGGGATTATTCATCCTTTTTCTATCAGAGGACTGTCATGTGATTTTTTTAAATCAAAACGAGTGCTTCATCAGTAAAACAAAACTATGCTGGTCATTGCAGTTACATTTGCTATGAGTTCATAAGTGTACTGCCAATTTAAAATTATATTGCTCAAAAACATGTAATAGCAACTAACTTAGGGAAGTGGATTTATAACTTTAAGATACTGGAAAAGATGCTTAAAGGGCCTAGAAATTATATATATGATATAGTTTATAGTGGAGTAAAACAAATCTTTCCCTTTTTTGAATGGCAAAAATACAAATTTCACTTAGCTTTTGTAACATATGAACAAACATTATGTATGTAAAATGTATTAAATTTTTTACCTCAAGATATCATCAATACATATTTTTCAAACAGATTTATATTTTCAAAGCATTAGCATTACAATTTTAACGCAAAGACATTTAACTGATCATAGCATACACAGAGCAATGAGACATCTTTTTTTCTTGAAAACATATTTATACTTGCGTTTTACTAAAGCCTTATTTGATAACATTTGAAATATCAGCTATCACATTTACTTATTGAATCCTACTACAGCTTACCTGTGAGATATCCAGCTTTTAAATGTTGCTTTGGTGCAGGATGTATGCAGGTTGAAATTTGGCTACTGCTGTGGAAAAGCTGACCCTTTATTTCATTCAAGTCATTTTTATATGTACATGCAAACTGAGATTTGATTGAAGATCGCTTCACCTGCAAATAGCAATCTGGTATTAGCTTTAATTATTTACAAAAGTAAAAGACAACACCTGCAAGACTAGTAAAATAATAAGTTCCCCCATTCTTCTGTCTTGAAAGCTTTTAGATCATGTAAAAAAACAGAAAAATGAGTATGCTTCCATAAAAAATATTTATGAAGTATTCATTTACAAAGTGCAAAGGCTTTCAAGAATACTAATAAATTATTCTATTAAAGTCCTAAAATAATTCTAAAAAATCTTTTTTCACCTCTTTCAGAATGTTACACATTAACTTTTAAAGCTTCAACCTAAGATTTTCTCTCAAAGTTAGCCCTGTCTTTTGATAGACTGCAGACTCTACTGTTTTGAGTAGCTGTCATCACTACTACAGCCAATTATCATACTTCTACAGGTCATCTCTGAGATGTCAGTTCATAAATGCTAAGTATAGGACGTATCGTACATAAAAGAAAGCATAATAGCAACACTGAAAAGGAATGACAGATAATATAAACTAAGCTTCAACACACTTATACCTAAAACTGGAATATAAAGTATTATTTTAAATCTTTCTTTGGCAAATTTCAGATTTCCCATTTACTCACAAAATAAAGCCATTTTTTCATTGAATGCCAACGTCTAACTCCAAATTTGTCAAAATATACCCATATAGCATAAGTTGCCAGAAATTTACAGTATTGAAGAACACTATTTTATCTGGTTCTGTATGCTCATCTCCACCTCCTAGTCTTGAAAGCAGGGAACCTAGTCTCATAGCACAGGTAAATAAAAATATTTGGTTTAACTACAAAAAATTAAATAAAGATTTTAAATATATTCAATATATCCATATTTAATGGAATTCAATGGTTACAGGTCAAACTTCCTCAGTTTACAGAAGTTACAACTTCTCATCAGCTTAGACTTTCAGGGTCAAGCTTTGTACTTTCTGGCCAATTTATCACAAATGCTATACACTCTGCAAGACAAATTCTGCCTTCACTTCCATTTGAAAGTCTACTGGATTATACAAAAGATGTTGAAAGGTATAGCACAGAGCAGGTAACTACAATATATTAGGATTTTTAGCTAATAATTCTATTATAACAGCACAGGTGAATTCAAATAAATTTGAGCTGAACAGGTGCTACAGTACAAATATCAGGAAAAAGAAAAAGCAAGACACATTGTCACAAAACAGATGTTGCTATATATAGATAACAGGAATGATTTGTTGAATAGGAGGTTTACAGCCACTTTTCTGATTAAAAAATTTGCATTATGCAATGCTACTTTTCTTCTTAGCACAAGCATGTTTAAATCTTACAGTTCAGGTTTGACCCTTATAGATATAATTTTCTTCCAACTCAAAATCTCAGATTTAGACAGAAAGAAAGAACACGTTCCCAGAAACCTCCTTTCACACGGGCCTTCATCCACAAAATTCAGTAACAGTCTATGCCACTTTTGTCAGATACAGTTTTCATTCATACAAGCTAACAGACTCTAGCTTTTTTATCATTGAGATAATAACTGCAGTTGGCCAGGTGAACACACCTACAGTCTTTTTGGAAAAAAATATCCCATTTATTTACAGAAACATAATTTTTCTTTCTGACTTAATATGTCTGTACATATATATAGTTTTATTTTAAACTGAGTATTCCCTTCAAGAGTTAAAAAGACACAATTTTACCAGTTGTCCATCACTCCCAAACTGCAATTTCGCTGTGCCAGATAACAGCCTGAGAAAGGCAGATTTAACAGGGAGAACTAGCCAGCCTGACTCTCAACAATTCTGTCTTTTTAAAGTGTTAATCTACTCTGTCCTTAAAACATTTACTGTAAGGTAAGACTATATACATAGATATCTACAAGGTTTTGTGTGCTTCAAGTTTATGCCTTAGCTCATTGAGTCATTAAGTGTATGTCATTAACTTTTTACTCTTTTCAGAAAGTGTTTTGAAGGATAGAGAAGCTATACCCAGAATAAGCTTAAGAATTTGAAATAATTAAAAATGCAACTTTAATTGAGTTTAAACTTAATCAACATCTTATTGTACAATTACAATATTTCGAATATAAGGGGTTTACATTTTCTTTAAGCTTAAGGTTACTGTAATATTAATGAAAAATATTTTTCTATATTTGCTATGTTTCTTAAATACCATCGTAATCCTTTAAAATTCTCTCAATTTTTAATTATTGTTCAGCAAATGACATATCAAAAATTATGCACAATAACTTGCACAGAGTTCTATCACATATTCATACTGCAAGAGGTAAATAAGCTACAATTTGTGCTGAGTTGATGAAGATATAATAAACACAGCATGAAGACCATTAAACTTGAGCAAGAAAGCCTGATAGTTACCCTTCTATATCGAACAATAAATCCAGTTATTTTTTGGGACATCAGGATTTCTTTTTAACACCCCCATCCGTCACTTCACTAATTCAGTTTGCAGGGATTAGAATATGTGGAGTCAAAGGAGAGAAGTCAAACTCAAATACTGAAAAACTTGCAGCAGAAACCTATCTGTCTGTTTCAACTTCACTGAAGCTTGAAACATGCCTCAAAACTTCACTCTCTTGCATCACATACCATTTAGTCATTTGCAAACATATGTATATATACATATATACACAAACATATATATACAGATATACCACCAAATATGACAGCTGGTGGTAGTACTAATCTAGAGGGTATATATAAATCAAGAGTGCATGACTAAATATGTTGAAGAAGTCAAACTTCCCAACTAGTCTAGGAATGAATATTCACTACTAAAAAAAAAAAAAACCCAAACAAACTGTATTACATTGAGTGAGGTAGCAATAAGTGAATTTTAATAGCCTGAAGGCAGAACAAAAGAGCACAAGTCTAGCGCTGGATTAAAAAGTAGAGCTTCACTGGAATGTTTTTAAAGAAAAAAGAGCAACTTAAAACTTGATTGAAGCACACATAATGAAACCTGTCAACAGCTTGAAACAGCTCTTAGAAATTAGAGTTCTTTTACATTAAATTCCCTGAAATCCACTGCTTTGAGGGCACCATCACAATGACCCACAGCTCTGGGAGAGCAAAAAGATGTTGGGAGCTCAATTTGCTAATCAAGTAGTTGCACACAAGTGACATGCAATGAACTCAGACTTACTATCCCCTCTCCTCTTCATAAGCAAGTGGGATGTTGCTGTTATCCCTATACAAAGAAAAAAAATTCTGCTGCATTTCAGAAAAAGGGGTTCGTTGTTATGTTACCACTGTTCAGCTGGAAGATAGTATGATAGAATTTAAGACAGTGTTTCAGCACACGTAGGTCAATTAGTAGTCCTAATGAGTAGATAAAGCAGCACATTCTCCCACCTTGACTTCTATATCTAGAGAAGTTTTTCAGTTGTTCGAGATGCCAATACAAAACATTCACTTTTATATGAAATATTAATGGAGCATGCTCTACTTATTTCTAAAAGTTAGTTGATAATCTATTCCAGATCTCCTTCCAGCATCTGCATACAGACAGTACTGCCAGTATTTAGTCAGTAAGAATGTTGAGATTTGGTTTTTATACACTGGAATGGCATAACAGAATTTGAAAACCTACATCAGTAACAACAAACACATGTTTTTATTTTCTAGCCAAACAATTAGAGTACTATTTGGAAGAGGAAAAGAGATAAAAAGAGAAAATGTCTTTTCCTCACTCTTACCCTTGTCCTTTTAGAAAATAAATATTAAAGGCAAGTTGAAAGAGAAAGTTGAAAAAGGGAAGGGAGCGCAAAGGGAAGAGTAACAAAACAATAAATGGTAAGTATCATTGCCAAACCAAGGCATCATGTTATTCAAACAAGAAAAGTGTCCTGGATAGCTCAGGTAATAGCAAGCTTTTATTGTATTGAAACTATCAAATATTTTTAGCATGACATTGTACCAGCCTTTTGCTTTCCCAAATTAACCTATTACTGTTTTGAGAACAGTTAGCCTCAACTCACCTCACTATTGCATTTCAAAAGTACTCAAAACTCACAGCTACGGATCCTAGGAAAACAGTTTAGGGTTCTTGTAGAAACAAAAATGGTATTTTCTACACAAGTGTGGCTTATCAACTGACACTAAAGTCTTTCTTCAGATTTTTGCTGAACGTAACTTTTTTTCCCCTCCCCCTCTCTCCTCCAGATACTTATTTTTAGCATACTCCATACACATCGAAACTACTAGTCAGCTTAGTGTTCTCCATAATTACATTCCGCTTAGAAATAAATATTTCTTGCTACAATAGATGAGACTACTACCTGAGGAAGATTGTTTTCTCTACTACTATGAATCTTCTGCTCACAATTATAGTGGACATACAGAAAACTCTTGATAACTTCCTGTTGATAGTTTTCCAAGTCACAGTTTATTTGTACTGGAATCACAAATAGGCAAAACAATTCTCTCAAGTAACAGCATTTAGAGAACTAAGCAATGAAAAATAACAGCAGTGCATGAAGCTAGATATTAAGTCATTTTATATAGGCATGAACAAGTCACATGAGAAAGGCAGACTGGGATTTTTTGCTTTGTGGAGCTTTTCCCTTGGAAGGATTTCTATACACAGTAAAATTACAATGAACTTCAAGCATGCCAAGATTTGTTAGAGTTCTTAAGCCACAAATTCTTTTTAAAACTAAAACTACAGTTATGTTCCCAATTGGAGGGAAATAGTGCCTCATATAGGAAAGGTTGTCTCCAGTTACATTAAGAAAAAAACATGCCAAACTACTGAAATTCCTTGCAGCTGTTTCAGGGTAAATGTGTTAACAATGCAGCAGGATTTCTAAAACAATGTATCAAAAGGCCAAAACAATCCTGTTTACAAAAAAAATAAATCTGTTACACTCTCATATATTGCAAGCTCACAGCCTAATAGCTTTTTTTCCTTTCTTCTTAACTCCTAAAGTTCTCAGTTTCACCCAATCCCATTAGTTCAGGAACAGTATTTTAGCTACAACTTGAAAGTCTAATTAATCTTTTCTGGTGCAAAAGATGAAAATCTTATTAAGCAACATTTTTGTTGTCTAAAGTTGCTCTTTAACCTAAACAAAGCAGGTGATTGTAACAGTCCTTCCATTCCTCTCTCTCACCAATAAGCAGGACTTACATAACCCCATGGAAATCAACAAAATAAGTAGTCAAATAGGGGATCTACCCGTTTCAGATAAATGGAAGTATGATTCGAAGAAGCAGACATAAGGTTGGATGAACCCTTTTTAGATAAAACACCACTCTCCTGTCCAATTAAGCTTTCTACATATAAAGCAGAAAGGAGTGATAAGGACAACTGACAACAAGAGACATAACTCAATAGATGTTCTATAGAGCTTTCTGAATTAAAGACTCCTTCCACAAAATACCATTCACCAGAAAACACTTCACTTAAACTGTAGATAACAAACTTGAAACTCTAAATTGTCTCTCAAAGGAAGATTGAGTTTCTTATTATTACTCTTACCTGCTTCTGCTGGAGGGAATTAAAAAATGCAACATGCTAGTTCCCCAGACTTCTTTCTCCTCAAGGGATAAGAGCGACAGCTTTGCCTCCTAACAAATGCCGTTATAGTTAGGTGATCTTTCTGCATCTCTTCCAGTATTTAATGAGGATTGAAAGACAAAAATATTTCTTTGTCTTTCACTGTTGCCAGGAATTTGTTTTGGCACAATGGAAGTACCCACAGATTTATTTTAAACACCAATTCCAGTTCATAGCTACACGTTTATTTTATCCACCCTCTGTATTTTTAGATACTAAACACATATGCATGATGCTGTGCCCTAGGTCTAAATATTATCAATCTGCACTCCTCCACATAATTCTGCAGAAATTGTGAGAGATCAGTTCCTCTTAAGGAAGGAGAGGGCATAATGATTTTTTTTTTCTTTTTTTAATTTACAGAAATGTTTCTCCTATCACTTCATAGATTTTCCTAAATTTCTTTATTCAACACATACATCTCGATGGGACTCAGCATACAACCAAACTAATCATCAGTACTGTGTTTTTCTTCCCCTCTCAAATATCATGGAAAAGGAGACTTTTATGGGACAAGTTCTAATGAGAGATCACGAATTTGTACTATAGACTAACCATCTAACCACCTATCAGAGGCAGCATAGTAAAAAGGTCCTTAGGACAATTTTATGGAACTAACACTACCATCACACATACTGCATAAGAAACTTCTCAGAAGAAACTTCTCAGAAGAATCATTGACATTGAGAAGAAACATCATGTTGCTATTGTCTTACTGAAAAAACATATGTATGGTATCTCTCAGTCAATTGTTAAAATGAGTGAGTTTGAATACATAACAAAATTTACAACTGTGAATTTTACAAGCAACCTGTACACATTTCAAGTTGGTTGTATGAAATAATAATGAAGACTGATATTCAGTATAAGAAGGTGATAAGTATTACTACAGCACTTGAGATCTGTGGTCATGGACAAGGAATTCATTGTGCTATGTGCTACACAGTAAAGACAGAACAAAACTTATTTCTACCAAGAGACATTACAATCCAAGACAAGAAATACATGGATTCATAGAAAAAGGAACTGAAATTAGTCATTGTAATGGGCATCCATCTCAACACAAAACACTGCTAAGTTTTGGGGAGAGGTTGATTTAAAGGTACTGAAAAAGGTTTTAAAGGAGGATGATGAGTTCTGCAGATACCTATAGGAAATCTCTTCAGCCATAAGAAACAGTATAAAACAGACAGCTGAAAGAGCTAGTCTGGAAATTAACAAACAATGAAGATTGGTATTGCAGGCTGAATGTAAGCAAGGACAGATATCTCAAAGGAGCAAATCAGAAATAATCAATGGGTTGGCACAGGTTAAAACAAGTAGTTTACATCTACTACCACTTAAAGGAACAGACTGAGATGCAAAGAGAAGAATGGCATCTAGCATCTAATCACTTTGATAACAACTGTTTGTACAGCAATCTCAGTGAAGAAAGATAGGCTAAAGCTGCAACTATCAAGTCCAAGAAAAATACACAGGAGCACATCAAAAAGCAAAATGAACCCTTAATAAATTATAGTTGAGTGGACATAAGTATAGACAAGAATATATTCCAGAGGTGTTATGGAGTGAAAAAGTAACAGGTAGAATACCATCGTCAATGTTAAATATACCAGGAAAGACCTACATACCATCTCAAGATCAACAGCTGGGTATTCACAGGATGGTACAGAAGTAACAAAAGATGTCAGTTTTGACAGAAGGGACACTTAGATCTACACATGTAGATCTGTGAACTGTTCATATAAAGATGGTAGCTGAACTTCTGTTTGTAGATGTATTCATCCAGAAAGAAGGTACAGAAAGAGAAGAGAGCCAAGGCCCTATAAAGTCTTAATGGAAAAAGCAAGGAAAGGAAAGAGTAGAAACATGCAAAAGAAACTCTGTAGAAATTGTTAGAAAGGTAGAAAGAAAACCACAAAAAGACAAAATGAAAGATGAACATTTCAAGAAAGAAAGCAGGATTTTATGTGAGAGGATGGAGATCAAACACGAATGGCAGAACTATCTGAGTTTTAGTCAGAAAAGTCATTAGCTGTTTGGTAACAGCAATTTTAGTTGACTAGAAGGAGAAGCAAGGCTAAAGTGAACATAGGAATACCAGAAGAATAATTCCAGACTTCAGGGGAATATAGTGTAGTTTAGATGGCAATGTTTGGCTGATGCACAGAAAAGAGAATTGCAAACAAAGTGAAACACTCGGGTGTCTTATCTTGAGTAAGAGGACTATATGCTGATACATAACTGAGGAACATTTACACTCTGAACTGCATGATTTTTATTTTAACTTTTTTAAATGGAAAAACATCTTGAGATATTTAGCCTCAGTTCCATGCTGTACTTTGTCTCTCTGGTACAATAGGATATACTGGAAGAAAGCCATAAAGAAGACTGATTGTGATTACTAGAGGCAGTTTAGCAGCCTCAATGTTGCTCTAAGATATAAGTTGTATAGCTCTAGGCAGCCATTCAGTTTAACATGTTAATCACGTTACCATCCACATTGCTAAAAGTAGGGGAAGAGTCCACCATCACAGATATAATCTACAAAAGATAACACTATAAGCAAGCTTTACAGTCTCCTAAGATGCCAAAGAAAGTTTAAGTGTCAACCACAGATTTTAGACCTGTTGCTTGTTCTCTTTGAATTTTGGTTTTCATCATAAGACAAAAGGTCATTTATATTTCAATACAGGCATTCTCAATTATATGAGAGCATCAAAATCAGTTCTAGAAGTTGATTGAAAGACCTCAAAAATTATTGGCTAAAAACATGAGATGTTTCATTCTATTTTGCTACAGGTACATTCTAGTTCATCAATCACGGCGAAGCAAGACGAGGACAAGTCCTACAGAGAAAGTCAGATTCTTGTATCGTATTAACAAGGATCCTACGAGTCACAGAACCCTTAGAGTCAGGCACTACAAAAGCAGCACAGGAGAGTGTCATGATGAACCTTTGCATGCAATTCCTTCTCCTGAAGTAGAATTATTCAGAGACCTCTGAAAGAAGTACTATTTGCACAGAAATTATGGTAGCTAATCTGATATTTTTGATTAGCAAAAAAGTATTTCCAAAAAAAGTAAAAATAGTTTCATAATATGAATCAGCCTCAAGATTCATATTTTTGATAGTTTGTGTCAAAAACCTTGTAAGTTTCCAGAAGAGGTCTCAAATGTGACAGGTAATTACTTTTAGATAATTTTTGTACTTTGATACGGAACACAGCTGTTCATGAATCCAATTACAAAACCTCCATTTAGATAAGAAAACTATCTATTTCAATGTATTATGCAAACAGCACATCACATTTTTGCTATTTGATGAGTAAAGCTGCAATTTAAATATGCTGTTTATTGTAAAATTAATATAATGAAGATCCTTTGTCAGCTTCAATCTTTCATAATTTGCCTATGAGTTTTAAGCTAAATTTCACCATAATTAGTGCATGTATCCAAAACGCCCATCATCCACCCCACCCCCATTCCAACAAAAGCACTCAGAATTAAGTTGGAGTATATTTAAAACACATGCTGGAAATATTGACAGTGCTTTTCATTTTACTTCCTTTTAATGACTTTCTACTTCTCAAACATATAATATGTTTAAATCCCCCTCATGTCCAGAGGCAGAAAGATATTTTCCATTGTGCTGTTCTAGAACTAATTCTGATGGCTTAAAACACCTGTTTTCTTCTTTATATACTAATTACATTTGTGTTTTTACCTGGTGTCAGGACTAAGTTTGTAAAAAATGTTGTCACTACTTTTATTTAGCGCGCTGTTGAAATGCTGTGGAAGATACAAGCTCTGTCTCTTTCCATAGTCCCAACATTCAAGTTTGACAATTTTGAGGAAAAAAGACTATGTAAAATGCACTGGAAGACTGCAATTTTCAGAAACATCGAAGTTGTTCTTTTGAATAGTGCCACTCACAACACCAACATAAACTTGTAATGTTCCATTTCATATACGAAATAGCAAACATTAGCATCTTTATTTTATTGGTCACAAAGCAATGTTATGGAAATGTCCTCAGAATGTTATGAATAAAAAGCATCTCAAAAAAATGTAATTAAAAAGTCATTATTACACTTTTAGAATGCCTATATTGTCAGAACTGAAATCAGGTGCCTGTGTTCAGTTTTATCTCTGTTTTCACATAGCTTCAGTTTTATTTATATAGTCCTGAAATACACAGATGGTTAAATGAAGAGATATAGATTAACTCAGTATATTTCCATTAAGAGATTTTCATTAGGAAGTACTTTTAAGTTTAAAGCCTCTCTCTTCTGGAGTTTTAGATATTTCCATTCATATTACAACACTGTTTGAGTTGGGCCAATTACCACAAGTTAATCACAATTACATTTCTTTAGCTATGGGATAAAATTCTCAAATAATGGGCTGAAATGTAACACTTATTTTCATTTTAGCATTATTATTTCAGTTCCTCTATAGTCGCACAGCAATTCCTACACAGTACCTTAATTTTTTTTTCATCCATAGTTTTCTGAATACGCTGTCTAAGAGGCTTTGGAGAAGATCCATTGGATTGTGCTGGAGATCTATATTAAAAAGAGATAAGTATTTAGAACATGTAAAAGCAATTAGTTAAGAAAAATAGTTACTATACCAAGTTCCTCAGAAACAGGAAGGCAAGTATCTTCACTCTCCAAGCCTTACTTTGTTTTCTCCCTTCCTAAGTAACCACATGTACTGTGGGCAACTGAAGGCAGCATAATGAAACCAAACCTACAGTTCCAATTTCTGGTATTATTTTGCAGTATGTCTACAATATTTAGTTCTGCAGCCCCAGTATTATTATTTGTAATGCTGGTGATGAGTTACCAAGTCACCATTCTACTTACACCCCCTTAAATAGCATCTGGTTGACATCCAGAATAATTTTCTTCGTATTTACAGACTTTTCAATAAAAGTACTCACACAAAAAAAATGCTTCCACCCTCCCATATTTCAGTATGTGAATAGTTACGTATATTAATGAAAATAAATAGTTACGTATATTAATGAAAAATTTTTATGCATATAATGAAAAAAATTATTGATGCATATAAGAGGGGATTTTTTGGTCTTGAAATAAGAACTAATCTGTGCATCTGTAAATAATTACTTCTCTGTTTATGCTCATGGCAGGCCAGTGTGCATGAGGACAGTTTTTTTTCAAAAATAACTCATTCTTTATTTTATTTGTTTAACTCATTCTGTTCAATTATTCCATAAATAAAATTTATTTTATTTAGCTCATTCTTTGTTTTATTTATTTCTATTTGTCTGTGACGCAAAATTTCTGCAGGACCTTGTAATGTTTTTGCTATTTAAATTGCCAAAATATGTAGCTACAGCATGCTCCCTTCTACGCTGTTGTTCTGGTTCATGAGTCCTCTTTGTAACCTGTAACGACAAAATTCTCAGCATCCCACTTTTCCAACAACTGATGATTCCTCAGGATAAGTGACTGATGAAATCATCACTGCTTCTCTAGTGCATGGATAGGTTAGTTTCCTTTTCAGTGCCCACAGAAATGTGTTTACAAGAGATTCTTTGTTTTGTACACCAGATCAACATGGGTATTCCTTAAATAGAAGGAAATTTAAAAAAGCAAGGAAAGAAAGGAGCAAGAAGTAATGCCTGGCTTTAACATTAATAGGATAGGAAGATGATGGGAATGGTATAAAAAGCAGCAGGAAACAAAAAGTTGCCCCAACTTATTGAACCTTCAACTGGTTCAATACCAGTTGAACCTGCAAAACCATAAAAGAGAACCTCTATTGCAAAAAGTTATGAAAATACTTAATCTGTGGTCATGCAAAATTTAACTCTAAAACATAAATAATATCATTAATTATATCAGAATCACCTTACTTTGATTTCAATATCATCACTACATTTTTATGTTTGCTTAAAAAATTTAAAAATACTATGGGGAAAAATAGCACACTTCTCTCTTGCATACAGCTTCAAAATACAAAAAAATAGCAAGAGAATTTTATTTGAACTTCTATAATGCATCTAAACACAATCTAAAAAGAATATTTTCCAGAAGATTAAAATGAGATTCTTACAGAAGGAAAATATTTGACGGACATACTAAAGGACCGATTAAGTAAGAAAAACTTCAGCTTGGTTCAGATGTTCTAAAACACTGAGGATGTATTGTCAGCGCTTATATTTTCAGTTCCCAAATACACATGCATTTCACAAATTAAAATGAAAATATTTTCAATTAAAGAAAGCCAACAAAAAGTTAAACAACACAATAGCTGCTTCTCAGCAGTAGCTTTTTGGCAGGATTTCAGTGCAGAGAGATAAATCTACCCAATTGATCTAAAAGTTTATTAAAAGAAGAGTAAAACAAAGCAAGAAAAAGTCCTGAAATGCTGAAGTTTTGAAAAAGAGATGCTTTCATTTGACCTCAGTCTTCACCTGAAAACTAACAGTGCTCTCTCAAACTGACTATAACCAAGACAAAACTACTTACAAAACTTTAAACATATTTTTGGGATTCTTCAGTAACGAAATCTCTAGAAATAACAAAAAGCATTGTGAAAAACCTCAGAACAATAACTACCATGTGATCAAAACCCATAAAACAATAACTACCATACAAGGTGACCAATCTGATACGCAGAATCAGATTAGCAAAAAGAATCTGAAAACTGCAGTGACATTTACTGCCAAAGGTACTGCCATTTATCCTGTAAACTGTTCCAGATTTACTATTAACAATAGATTGGCAAGAAGACTGCAAATACTCTAGATCAAGTATTTGAGACATAAGCATTAACAAAAAAAGTGCTGTACCATAGAGGTGCCTGTACATTGATCAGGGTGACACTTTAGCTACTATCCTTTGTAGTATTAAGGTGTTCAGCATTCATAAAGCAATTGGAGCCTTAGAGTAAAGCTGCTAGAGAAATGCATTACACAGATTTGATAAAAATTGAGAATGGGTGTTGTTTGCAAGTTTCATTTCAAGTTTTTGCGAAGTTATTTATTCCTAAAACAATTATTTAGGATCATAAATTCAATACTTTGAATAAATTACTTCTAAATCAAATTTTTAAATGGAAGCACACAGATAAGATTAAAAAAATTATATACTGGAAAATAAAATCCAAAACAAATTGACCACTAAGAATTACTAAGGAAAACACAAGAATTGTCTAGATTACAAAATAAATTCCCAGATAGCAGTACCTGCTTACACCTACACCAAAAAGATTTTAAGTCAAAGGTCTTATCCTTTTGGGGAAAATTCAAGAAAATCAGTTCAGCTGAAAAATCAAATGAGGTAAGTGAAACCAAAGCACTCAGTCTCCACTCCTGTTCAGAAATAAGTGGTTTAAAGCCCATTTTAAATTAAAGAGTTACTTTAAAAAAATAAAAAAAAGCAGTGTTTAATTCAGAAGAATTCAGGTGGGCCTTGATTACATTCACATAGAGCATTAACCTAAATCTGATTAAGGTCCTTTTCGTTCTGATAAAAATACAACCACGGTGAGGTTTATTAAATTAGTGAAACAATTTAAAAAGTAATGTGGATCAATTTTCCTGACTCTGAAGTAATGGAAAAAATAAGAGACTGAAATCAGGGTTATTTTAAGCTTGTTACATAATGAAATAGAAATGTATAGCTACAGCTATCCACAGATATTTGAGAGGTGAAAGAAATATTCCACAATATGTTGTCACAAGCTGCCTTTTATATTAAAAGTTATTACAGGTTTATTTAGAATTCTTATTAGTGGAATGAATTTTTTTAAGTTTTATTAAAATGTGCTTGTTCCTTTGGTTTCATAAGAAAGGTCAAACGCTAAATCTAACGGAACCCTTAAATTCTTCAACTTTTAGGATCCTCCATCTTCCAATTTAGGACCTATCACTGTTTTTCTCTTTCCTTGCTGTTATCTTCACAGTCTTGCACCTGCACATTTGGATAGTGTTGTTATGGTGGGCTCTCATGGGAAACGATTGCCACCAGCATAAGAAACACCCCCTTCTTCCCCACTTTTCCTATCCTTTTCATTGTAGCTCTTATGTTAGGGAACACAAAAATGTGTATGCACAGAGCCTAATAAGCAACAGGCCACACAGTCCCTGCCCTGATGAACAGATGCTCACATCACCGCTAAAGGCACCAAAAGCAGGGACAAACAATAAGGGATATGAGCAGGTCCTTACAAAGACAATGTAGTTACCCTGGGAAAAGCACTGTTAGGGAACCAACCACTGTACTACAGAGGATGCTTGTCTGGGAATCCTAGCTGCTTTACTTCCCAGCTGGCCACCAGGGAGAGTTTTATCTTTCCTCTCCTCTCCCTCCTCTTTTGATTTTATTCTTCTCTAAAAGCAAATTTCACCATTAGAGTCAATGTATGCCATCAGCTACAGATCCTACAAATAAATCTTCATGCATGCGAATTTGTTTCAACATCCTTTGTGCAATACTACCCCGATTGGTAGATCATGATTTGAAAAACTATTTGACTATTTAAAACTGTCTCCACAAAATAATTACTATGTAGGAAGAAAACAGGATATAATCCAAAAATTTCTTGCGTCATAGCTAGACAAAGGAGGCATCTTCAAATTTAATAGTAATCTATTTAGCTACTGAACAGACAGTATTTTAACTTAGGAGTTCAAACTCAACTTAAGAGGTGAGTATTTGGATGGTTTTTTGCAAAGGATATTCCTTCATGGGTTTTGTGCAGCCCAGAAATGTACTAGCTCAAAATGTCCATATTACAAAAGCGTCTTGAAGATACAGAAAATGCAGGTGAGGAGGTAGACTACTTTTGAAACTTGACACTGTTCTAAGAATGCTTTCCCTTTACACCTAACCTCACAACAGACTGCACTTTGGTCATTTGCTTTGTGTAAGTAATATCAATGCTTTGTTAGCCACTCAGTATAAGGTCTTTAAAAACAAACAAACCCAACACAAACACAAAAAACCTTCT
>NW_008825614.1:16059492-16090682 GCF_000699105.1 Pygoscelis adeliae | reverse complement strand
TTCCAAACAAATTTAAGCTTTCATCACCATATAATAGTTCTGCTTTGTTCGGGGTAGGAGGATTGACAGCTTCTTCATCCAGAAGAACTAGTAAGACCATTACAGTATCTCTGCCACAATACACAGTGCCATGATTTATGGAATGCAATTTTGGCTGAAAGTAAATAAATTAAAAGGAACATACAACAGGAAAGGTCAGCAAGCCAGACCAATAGCTCACCTCCAAAAGCAACCCATATCAGCACAAGGTGTGAGAATTCCCTCCTTCCCTTTCGCAGTAAGCATTTATGGGGAACCTGCCCATGGGAAAGTTTCTTCCTCATCCCAAGCAGTTAGTAGAGTTTAGATCACTGCCAGCTGGAGGTACACACTGATGAGCAAGTCACACAGATAAATATACAAATCTGTGATGAAACCATGCAGCAGAAATTAACATATTTTCTCACAACCAATTTGAGTGCTATGGGGTACACAAACACATTCTGGTGAAGTCCAACTCCTCTGACTAACTGAATCTGCTAAAGCAGTTGGTTAAAAGTGAGATTTCCATCAAGATTTGACAACAGAGGTACTTGGCACAATCTCCTCTTTGGAACAGGATGAATTCCTCACGATTTTCCACAAGAATAAAGAATTCCTTAAAGAAAATAATAATCCACATCTGGAAGTGCTCAACGCTACAGTCAGCAGTACAGATGTAGAACTCCATAGCCACTATGGGACTGCAAGAATTGCAAGTTTGCTATATTTTTCTTTGAAAGTACTAGGAGTTCCATAGAGAAATTTAGTGCTTTATACACAGTAGTAGACTTTAAAAACTATAGGCTTTCTTATTTACCAATACACAGAAACATTGAATAGCCTGACTCTGTTCAGAAGGACAGGACAAACAATGAACTGCATTTATCTAATCAGTTAACTGCTTTTAAACACAGTCTTGAAAAGATCAAATTCTATTTCTCTCTCTATTTGATTACATCAATTAGTGTATGTAGCTTTCAAGAAACCATAGCAACACATGTCAGTCAGTTACTATAAGTTATAATCAATAGCTAGAAATAGCAATTACAGAAATGGTTGTTACTTGGCTTTACAGAATTGGCCTATTTCAGTACCATTTAATTTCCTCAAAATTTATTCTGAACCTCTTCAGTCATTACATCACCACATCATAGATTTTTATAAAATGTCATGTGTGTCACAGTAAATTTGTCTTAATGAGAAAAGTACAAATTTGGCATCATCTTGACTGATTATACACAAAGGAAAAAAATGATCTTTAGAATATAACATAACCTCCTAACTGCCAAAAGATGACCTTCAGAAATCTCACATACTACAACAACAGTGTACTGGAATGTGTGTACTAACCATGTACTAACCACTACACCATGGAATGGTGTACTAACCATGGACTAAAATCCTATTGTCCAAGGCACAGTAAGAACTTTAGGCAAGACAACAATCCCTGCCATAAAAGTCTTGTTTATTAGTAAGCTTAAAATCATTATTCAAATTATTTTTTCAAGAAAATAGTTGATCAGTCTTTCAAGGGTAGTGACCATTAGCTACTCCAGATTATTCTGGTTAGTTCCAGAAACACCAGCCAGATTCCATTTACAGTAGTTATTTTCTCAGGAAGAAATTAATCATAATTCCTATTAGTCACTCATGCAGGCTTCAACACAAAGTAGTGCTTCCTGCTGCATAAAGTAATAACTTTTCCTGGAGCTCTAGATTCTTATAAAACAGGTACTTGCAGGAATACTGAGCAATGACAGAAGAAAACTGCCACTGCCAGGAGAAAGCTAATATTTTGCTAACAAAGTAACTCTTTTCAGGTACATTTTATGAGGAAGCAGCCTTCCCAGGAGCTAGTGGAGGCATCCTTTGCAGCTCTGTAGTTAAGATCATATTTTAAATTTACACTCAAAGAAATGATTCAATCGCTTATGTATGAAAAAAACATAACATCCTATCAAAACCAGAACTTATTCTGAATATAGAACAATTTTTCTGAAAAATTATAGCATAAGGGTTTAGGGGTTTCTTTGTAAAGTAAAAAACAAAACACAACCAAAAAAACCAAGCTGTATGTGAAACTCAGCACAGAACATTAATCTTTGATGTCCTGAGATCTTAATGGAACAATACAGATGCTCTAATTTTTTTTTATATACAGCTCAAAATCATTTGGAAAACGTAAAGGGTTTTGTTTTGTTTGTTTTGTTTTTTAATTAGTAATGGTAACCTACCCCTCTATATGCTTAGTAAAATGTTCTTCCACACCAAGGTCCACTAAAATATGCAATTTTATATCAGTCTCTTAACATTTGTCTACTCTCCCTTTTCCACCTCTTGACTCTGTGAATCACATATTTAAGAATTATCATTAAAATATACATTCATCACACAATCTTCACAAACTTCATCAACAAAAAGAATTCCCCACTCCAAAATCAAAATAGCATCATCACAACACTGACAAAGGCAGACAATTTACACGCACTCCACCCTTCATCCCTTCACCACAGTTACAAAAACTCCCCACACTTATTCCACTCTCTAGCAATGTTCAGTCCACATTTTGCCTGTTACCTCTTCCCAATTACTGTCCTTATCTCTAATTCCTCAGGCCCCACATTGGGCACCACAACAGACCGTTGTGGGTTGACTTTGGCTAGCCACCAGGTGCCCACCAAGCTGCTCTATCACTCTCCCTCCTCAACAGGACAGGGAGAGAAAATATGATGAAAAGCTTGTGGGGTTGAGATGAGGACAAGGAGTTCACTTACCAATTACCATCATGGGCAAAACAGACTTGGCTTAAGGAAATTAATGTCATTCATTGCCAATTAATCAGAATAGGACCCCTCCCTTCTTTCAAGACTCAGCTTCACTCCCAACTCCTCTACGTCCTTCCCCTGAGGGGCACAGGGGGATGGGGAATGAGGATTGCAGTCAGTTCCTAACACTTTGTCTCTGCTGTTCTTCCTCACGGTCTTCCTCTGCTCCTGTGTGGGGTGCCTCCCATGGGATACAGTCCTTCATGAACTTCTCCAGTGCAGGTCCTTCCCACAGGCTGTAGTTCTTCAAGAACTGCTCCAGCATGGGTCCTTTTCACAGGGTGCAGTCCTTCAGGAAAAGACTGCTCCAGCATAGGTCCCCCATGAGTTCACAGGTCCTGCCAGAAAACCTGCTTCTGCATGGGCTCCTCTCCATGGGCTACAGTTTCTGCCAGGAACCTGCTCCAGTGTGGGCTCTCCATGGGGTCACAGCTTCCTTCAGGGCACATCCACCTGCTACAGCATGGGGACCTCCACAGGCTGCAGGGTGGATATCTGCTCCACTGTGGATGTCCATGGGCTGCAGAGGGACAACCTGCATTACCATGGTCTTCATCACGGGCTGCAGGGGAATCTCTGCTCTGGTTGCCTGGAGCACCTCCTCCCTTCTCCTTCTTCACTGAGCTTGGTGTCTGTAGAGTTGTTTCTCCCATGTGTCCTCACTCCTCTCCCCCAGCTGCTGTTGTGCAGCATTTTTTTACCCTTTCTTAAATGTTATCACAGAGGCGCTACGACCATTGCTGATTGGCTCAGCTTTGGCCAGCAGCAGGTCCGTCTTGGAGCCGGCTGGAACTGGCTCTGTCTGTCATGGGGGCAGCTTCTGGTGTCTTTTCACAGAAGCCACCCCTGCAGCCCTCCCCGCTACCAAAACCTTACCACGTAAACCCAATACAGCACTAGATCTGTCAAGCCAAGCAGCACATCAGTCGCATCCAGACCACAGTCATCTCTGATGGCTCTCAGTTACATCCATACTGTGGTGAGTATGGATGTGCTGTAGGGAGTATGGTGAAAAGGATTAGCTTAAAGCCCATCATCCTCTGCTACGTACTGAAGTTTCCTCACTGAGAAGAACTATAGTAGAATCTGCCCATTGACAAGTAGATGGGATGTTCCAGCAATCAATTAACTTAAACTCAAGAACTGACAAAAACTTCAACATAGAACCACAAACTCACAGTAATATAATTAAGTTCATAAGCTGCCCTCAGGTGCCCATTTTGAGAAAAACTTCACATTGCTCTCAATGGGATTAGTATTTAACCACATTTCCTAACAACATCAGAATACAATTATCTTTGCTATCTTCTGCCTCAGCAAGGATACTGGTAAACATTTCTACAGAGTCTATAGACTATAAACTTGACGTGTGGAGAACAATAAGAAACATGAACTGTGGAAGGGTGGCTAATACAGCAGGGGCACGATCTAGTGCCTCTGAGCAACCCATGTTTTTGAGCAGCAAAGGAACGCTAAACAACCCATGTTTTTGAGCAGCAAAGGAATGCGCTGATAAAGACTGTTGACGACCTTGACTGCCTCTCACTGAAGGAACATCGCCAGCGGATAAACAACAGATGCGGAACAACAACCGGGATGGGGAGGAGGCGGGGGTCGGCGTGGCCGTCAGCCTCCAATGAGGAAGGAGTTGGGAGCGCGTGAACAGTTGTTATGAAGCGCGCTCCGAGCGTGTGAACGACTGTGGTTAGCCAATTGTAAGTTGTTATGAAGTGCATGTCCGAGTGCGTGAACGACTGCAGTTAACCAATTGTGGGTTGTTATGAAGCATGTGTCCGTGGCACATAACTATATAAACCGTGTTGTAAGTCTAAATAAAGGAGGATGACCATACCCATATTGGGATCTATCATTACTCCGGATTCGCGACTCCCGCTCCACCGCCGGCACAGATCCGGGAAAACTCCGACAATGAACCATTTTGGAAAAGCAATTTTTTGGTGAATTTCTCTGAAGAATGAAGTTTCACTAAAATAGATTTACCTGGCTTATAATGATCTAAATTATTTTTAAATTTTTTATCAGTAATACAAGTAGCTAAATAAAGACAGAACTGGTAACGGTGATCAATTTTTCAGATGGGGAAGAGAATGGAATAGAAGGATATGAAAGGGAAACAGGGAAATACAGTGATGAAAGATTCAGGGGAAACAGGAAAATGAGGATGAAATATATACTCCAACTGCTCAGTGGAAACACACATTTAAACCAGTTTAACTAGCTACTAGGGTCTGGCTGGTTTTAGCTCTCATAGAAAAGAAAAAGCATATTGGAAGTCTGATTGAAATCGTTAAAAACCTTATGTTACCATGGGATAATTCCAGTGATTTCACAAAACAAAACATTCTAACAATGTACACACATTCAAAGTGTCTATAAGTTTTTAAAAGTTTCCTAGACAAAAATACATGACATTAGATATTTTATATATCTACAGTGTAAAATAAAATAATTAAAGCTGGTTGATGTTTTCATCACAAAAAAGATCACAGTATAAACCTGAGTAGATTCAAAGTACAGAAACCACAAATAGAAAGCCTGTATTCTGCTCTCCACACCTGACTTAGAGAATTTTAAATTTCCTGATTCCTTCCATGAAACTAAAATCATTAATAGTTTCATTAGTGTCTTGAAACACTAAGAGAGAAAAACTTACATGTTGATTTTTTTGAGTTTTATTTTTATTCCCCTCCCACTCCATATTTCACCATGTTTTGGACTTCCGTATTTAACCTTATTTTGAATGCCTTACCCTTAGAAATACTTGATGCTGAGCTAATTAAAACCTGTGTATTTTAATGAAAATTACTGATACATTTTCTCAGATCTTAATTCCACTTTCATGCATTTTTTTGTTTGGAAATTTGTTATAGCTCTACTGCCTTGAAATTAGTGGCAAACCTGACAGTTATAAATATCTACATCTATAACAACTGCATGAACAAATTAAGTTTTGAAGAGTATTTTATTTACAATTTTGAGGTAAGAAGTTTAGTTTAAGTAAATCAACTTTTTGAAATCCACACTAATCCTCAAGTATAAGTCTTTCAACAAGTTTAAAACCACAGTGTAGAGGAAATGACACTGCTCTGTATTGTTAGGAAAAGATAATACTCTATAAAAAGTCTTTTAAAAAACAAAAAAGAAACAAAACAGGCAAAAGGCATTTGCTTTCTTGTATAGCTAAATAATAAAAAGAACAAAAGAAGTCCCATTACCCATGCTGGACTGACTCCAGTAGTGCTGGCAGTCAAGACTTCATGTTGTGAATCGATAATATTTTTAATCTTCAAATCCAAATCTTGTACAACTTCCTCTACTGCCTGACAAAAAGGATCCCCATTGCTTCGGCCTTTTATCAGATGCATCTTCACTGTTGACAGAATTCGCCCCCCTGCGATTCTGAAAATAGGCACAGGGTCATCTCCACATTAATCTTGGCAGCACTTTAGTATACCTATTAGTTTTGAACATAGCCAGTCTTCACAGTTAATCAAAACTCTTTGGAGAACAGCTTTGATCTTTTAAATCAAACAGCAGTGTAGAAGTATTGTCCAACATAATAGTTTGCTAAAAAAAAAAAGATTATAAGGAAAGGTAATGAATTCAGCATCTAGTAATACTCTGAGCTGCAACACAAAACTAACTTCTCCATAAAAGTTCAAAGAAAAGTACTTTCTTTAAACCTACAGTTACCAGTTTGCTCATAAGCTGTTAAGTGTAAACAAAATGTTTCACTGGAACATGCATTCCAATTTAACAGCCTATTAGATTTTTGAGTCTTTTGTGCTTCATGAAAGTGCTTCAAAATCTTAATCTGCTTTCAATTTTATTTAAATAGATAGTAATTAGACTAGATGAACATCATTGTTTGCCATAAAGGTACACACTATTAATCTTTTTCACATCAACTAGAAAAAATGCCTACAGAAAAGTTAGTAGTTTAATTATGAAATGTCCATGCAGTTTGACATGAAAAATATAAATAATTGAATCTGATTGATATAGGGGCTTTATTTCAATTCTTTTTATAGAAGGAAAAAAAGGCATTTGTGAGTTCACCTAAACTATGTTTAGACTGTTAATTTCATTTCATGGTCCTGTACCTTGAACCATCCATGCTGCATGTATGATAGACTACTTTTGGGATCACTTTTGGATTAGAACTACCAGGTCTCTCCCCAGTGAAACTCCTGAATGATTAGCCGTTACAGTTGTACAGATGGTGCTCCAATAGGCAGTACTGAGAGAACTACACCATGTCTTGCTCCCTCAGACTTGCAAGAACCACATGTTCTATAAAAATGGAAATAGAACAAACAGGCTGCCAGGTAGACCGCATTACCCTGAGTATATTAAAAAAAAAAAACAAACAATCAATTCTTGAAGAATCACAAGAAAACCCAAAGATCCTGTGTCCAAAAAATGGCTACAGGGACTGAGGCTTTTGTGACAGTGCATCTTGATTTACTCAGACCTAGTGAATGAGAAGAAGCAGTTACAATTCCAAGAATTCCACTGGCCATTTATAAGTGCATCTTTCCACTCAGGCGTTGAAAGTGCTGCCCTGAACAATGCTGCTCAAAATTAATAAAATAAAATAACTTAAAGCTTATAATGAGTGAGCATAGTCCCATCACTCCTAACACTTAGATTTTCCATTCTTGTGAATTGCTCATTTTGCAAGTGTAATGTGTGGTGAGTAGGTGCAAAAGCCATATGGAGGTACAAAGGTAGGAATTGCTAGTCATGAGGCACTACTATGAACTATGACTATGAACCAGGTTAAGTAAATTAGCTAGGGGATCACAGATCTTATCTCAGAGATGATCAAAAACTACATTGAGACAGCAAATGTGTCTTGACTACTTCAATGGTTTAGTGAAAGACAGAATAAACCCCTTGAGTCAAAAGCTTAATAATTTTTTCCAGTACCTACACAAAACATTAAGTGAAAGACTGTATGTTTTACCATTGCTTGAGTTTGGGCAAATAAAAAAAGCATTACAAGAACCATTCAGTACTCCTACGCCATAATGCATCTCTTCCCAAAAGCTTTTTGAAGTTGCATGCTGTTTGGAAACTTTATCATCAATTCTCCAGTCTTCTCAGGACATGAACCCATTATCCAGACTGACAAAGTTGATTATAATCAAGATTCCCTGCACCCCACCAAGCAATCATTTATCTTGTTTAACATCATGTATATATAAGGACTTCGTTATTTCCCCGTGACATTTTGTCTTTAATTTCATTTTCTTTCTTTTATTTTTAGCTCTAATTTATAGGTTTGTTGGGTTTTTTAAATTTATTCCCTCCCCTTTTACTTTTTCATGTACAGAGTTATTTTCACCTTTGAGTATCAGCTGATAACACACGTAAGAATAAAGGAAGAAACAAAATCATAACAAGAGGCACAAAGGACCCATTCTTTAAAAAACACTAATTCCCAGGAAAAATAGGTAGAACTCTGTATTCAGAAAATACCCTGAACTGAAATTAGAGATTGAGACAGCATTCGGAAAAAGTATCATAAACATTTCCTTTGTTCTTACAAGGCATGTATTTATTGCCAGTGTTGGAGACAAGCTCCTGTGCTTCTGAACCCTTCTTTTGAAGGTGTACAATCACATTTCATATCCTTAAAGTAATGCACATTCACTGTGGTTACAGTAGTGACTCAAAAAATTAAATTAAAACAAGGAAAAAAACCCCAGCCTTCCAGTCACCATGTATTTGACAAAAAATTTCCAATGAAGCTAGATATGCTTGTGATGCTAAGTTCCATTATGAGACTAATTTCCTGTCAGATTTTTTTTTTAAGTTTTATAAAGCCTAAGTATAACGTCAGGCAAAAGCAACAAAAGCAATTCTGTTCATTCTGAACTCCTGCTCTAAGAATTTTTCCTTTGCAGTCAATCTGCTTCATGATCTATTGCAATAATCCATCTTCCCTTTCCAATTAACCTGGAGTTTCTTTTTGTAGACTTTAAGAAACACTAGCCACTTTCCTGCAACATCTAATAACTGGATAGGATGGCCAACCCTAAAAAAGGCTAGCCTGTTAAATCCTGCCGTTAGCAGCAGAATTACTGAAGTTTTACTTTTTTTTGTTTCCTTAAGAGTTAGGTTTCTAGTCCAAATAAAAGCAGAAATGCAGCACATTGAGTGTAACCTAACATGAGTCTATCTAGCTCAGACACCAATAGTTTTGATTTAACTGTACCATGCACTGTACAAAATGACTCCGTATTTATTCACACATCCTGAACTCTTGGGCTGCTATTAGCACCTACAGTAGAATTTTTACATACATCTATGATGCTGCAAATCACATCTCTGCCAAAAAAAACCCCAAAGCAATGGCAATGGCTTTATTACTCCAGGTGACATAGCCAAGAGTAAGATGATGACTAATTTTTCAACTTTCTCCATGTTTACTGGCTTCCTCCATGCTCCTGCTTACTTAGCCTAAACAGATACCTTGCAAATTGAAAGAAGGGTGTATTTTGCACACATTAAATTCTGAAGATTAATTTTTAAAATTCTATCTGGGAGAACCTCCATCAAATGAAACTCTGTGTGTCTACATTCACATAAAATATAAAATAAGTGGGCAGAGCTAGGTAAGAATAGGAATTGAGTCAGAGGAAAACTAGTTTGTTTATATTGTTTCCTGTTAAAATACATGGAGGGAACTGGGCCAGACACCTTGCTGTTTTGGCTTATTCTGGCTGAACAAGACTCCTGTAAATAACTTAGAAAACCTGAAGTTAACTTGAAACTTTTTTTTGGCTTTTTTCCAGGTCAAAACCAAATATTTCCACACAATTCTCATCTTTAACTTCTACAGATTAAAGGTTATTCAATTCACATTAGATTTGCAGGTTTCGTTAAACAGAAAAACTTGTGCTTTGCAGAAATTTAAGTACAATGTATGCACTTAGCCAAAAGAAAAGTCACCACGTGACGTCTTGCACACAGGTCAAGAATCATCCAGATCTTAGAAAGGATAGTTTAAAAAAAAAAGCGGGGGGGGAAAGATGCTGGTGTACCTCTGCTCCAAAAACCACAATTCAGTCTAACCACAAGAGAATGAAAAGTTCAAGGGGAAAAAAAAATCATCCAGTGCAAGTTGTCAAAAGGTAAGGAGAGAGCACTACTGAAGAAAAGTTCTGTCTCAGAGATGTATATAGGAACTGTAGCCAAGTCTCCTGATGCTTCTTGCCAAACTGCTTTATTTCCCTCAGCTCTAAACTGACACTTTCCAAAAAAATACCCTCAAATGAGAAAAAGCTTTGTATTAAATGAGTAGTATCTGTTCCATAAATACTGTGCTGAACCTAGAACTCCACGACAAACAAGCAGGTGAAGGGATTGATGACGTTGTCTTTGAAAGCCAGGTTCAGTCCTTTCTGTCTACAGATATCTTGAGCTTATCTATATGGTTATAATTCCCACACATTTTACATGCACATTCCAGCATGTATGTATGCTGGAAGAAGAAGTATTGTTATACATATAGCACTGGGCATCAGTTAAGATAATTATGTCCTTAATTTAAATGCTATGCTCTGTATGTGACTTCATTACCTTGTAGCTTTTCACTGAGGAAAAAAAAAAAAGTGATAAAAACATTTTTTATGTTTATTTTTTTGCCTCTACTACCCAGTGCCAACTAAAGATATTTGCTATTAGAAGTAAAGTTCATTTAATCTCTTTTTCTCCCTGTATTCCTTCTTCTTTTCCAGGAAAGAGTTCCAGTCCTCCATCAGATATACACAGTACTAACTGGAGCACAGAAAAGGAAAAGTTTATTCATACTTCGACTTGAATTTATATAAACAGGCCAAGACATAAAATGCTGACCTAATGTGTGTGGATTAGTACTGAAACACTGTGCCATAGCTTATGCCATTTTACACCAGGATATGATATAACAAAATAAGTTATGTTGTGAGGTTTGTTTTATTAGTCTTGAATAGTGTTGAATCCACCTAATTTGTGCTATTTCATTAATATTTCAAAGCTTACTACAGAAAGCCCTAACTAAACCATGTCTAGCAGTTGCAAAAAGTACAGTCAAGCCAGTCTCAGTAGGAGAGGCATTCTTTTAATATCTTTATATATGCCATCTAGAGCACAAACAGAGATGGCTAGGGCTCTGTCCATGTTTATAGAGTCCTTTCTGTGGTAAAAAGAGTATCATTCTTTTCCCAGAAAAGACAATTCACTGGATCAAAAAACAACTTAAGAAATAACCACCTTGAAGATGAAACTATAAGTTAATTCAACAATATATACAATAGTACTATTTAAAGCAACCAGATAAGTTACCTGAGCAACTTCAGATCTACTAGTAGGACTTCATTGTTAGTGAGGTTTAAAAAGATTAACTGAAAGTATGAAGATGAAAGAAAAACATGGTAAAAATGCAACTTGGATTTTTTGGGGTTTGCTTGTTTGTGGGGCTTGGGGGTTTTTTTGTTTGGTTGGTTTTGTTTTTTTACAAAAAGGAGACCCTATGCCAGATTGCTCTGATATTACTCTTCTATAGGTTTATATTTTGTAGAAAATCAACTGAACTTAAATGAATTTTAAAATATCTGACACTGTACTAGGAAAAAAAACGTTTATATGAATGGAACAAGGATAAAAACTGATATCCACTTCGACGTTCCTAACAGCTAGAAGGGCAGCAAAAGTTTGTTTTGAATATGGAATTACACGGGCAAAGTTATCTGTCTTCAGATAATTTTTACAGCAGCGAAAGTTAAGAATTTTAGTTCTTCTTAATCCTCAAAGAGGAGCAAGAAACCTCATTGAATTCAAGAATGAACTTGATACATTAAACAAAGCAATACCATTTGTCTAAGGCAATAGAGAACTGGAGAGACCTTGTCCCTTTCCAGTCAGGGTGACTGCTAACAAGCTTTCTCTGATGTTTCATTCAGATCATAAGCTGGTGACATGAAATATTATAGGATAAAGTACTTCAGTCTCGCATCCATGGTCTTTTAAATCACACTGAAGGAGGACTTATCAAATCCAGTTAGCAGTAAACATCTGTCAGTTACCACTATGACAGATGTTATAATTTTTTTAAAATGCTAATACTATGATCTTCTGTTCAGAGTCACCGTGCAACAATATTTCTTTGTTCAAAAGGTATGAACTGAAAGAAACCTCAACTAGAAAACCCACTGCTATCGTTATCTATGATAGAAATAACCAAATAAAATCCAGACTAATTATAAATGCTAAAAAACCCAACCCTTTAGAAACAACCACCTTCCACTGTCCAGCAGGGAATGTTCAGACACAAAAGCCTGGATCCAACAGTACAGTGGTGATCTTCCACCGAGTGGACTCAAAGTCCAAATGCGTCCATCAGCAGAAGAGATCTAGAACCAAGCACCCTTTCCCTTCTTTGATGGCCTGCACTATTCTTCATATGCTTCAGCAGCTGGAAAGGGTCCAACACTACCATCTTCCATTACACAGTCTCAATTTACACTCTTATTTCCCATCCACAAGAGCCAGGACTGCTGGGTGAGTGAGGGGAAAGCATGTGATCACACAATTAAAGATTATGTTAATGCATGCATCTCAGGCAACTGAATTAAGACTTCACTGGCAGCCTCTAAGTGCTTAATTTTACAGACAATGTTCAGTTAACATTTGTTTTTAAATAACAAGTTCCCAAACATTTTAGATCAACTGACAGAAGGAGCAGCTTACCATCTTCAGCATGAACCAGCACTCAAAGAGGAGTAGACAGTTCAGGTGGTATTAATCTCACCTGTCTTGTAGGCAGAGAAAAACAGCTGTCTACATTAAGATAAAATGAATCACATGCTAAAAATGCCTTATTTGCATCAGTGCTTCTAAAGGGAGTTTAAAAAAAATAGTACAATGTAAAACTCTACCTGTTAACTAGGCATTGTGTAAATCATATCTTGTTACTAGTTGCTTCTACCAAAAATATTCTCAGATCTTGTGCCTGCTCAAACCCTCTTGCCTTACATCATCTGCGTCCCAGTCCTATCTATTTCTATCTCACTTTCCTTATCAAACCGTCTTTTCTTATTTTGAGATAACGAACTTATAGGAAACTAATTGCATGCCTTGTCTATTTTGTTCCTACGGAGATTATCACATAAAAAAGCTCCTCTGCTTACCTAAAATCTCAATGACATCAGCAAGAGCTCTTCTTACAGAACTGGAGCCTTAGTGTGCAAAGTTAATATGATGCAGAAGCACTTTTATTTATTTTCTGGAAATACATCTTTTGTGGAAAAGACTAAAGTAGCATACAGAAGAGGAAAAAAAAAAAAAAAAAAAAAAGAGTTGAGGATATGGACAATATTCAAAACCTGATAAAAAGCAGAACAGACTCCTGAAGCCTATTCCAAGCCTATTCCAAGAAAAGAATATATCAAAATTCTATTATACTAACATCAACATTTTTATTCATTCATTTCAACCTCTCCAACAGAGGTAAAAAATAGATGACAAATACATAGCTATCTAACTTACATAGTGGGAACAAATGTCTTAAAACAGATTACAAACACCTGGTGATCACTGGGTGGGAGGAGATCACAGCCCTTTTCTTTGTTTTGGATTTAGGAGCTGTTTTAGAACTTGATAAGAACTGAACAGTTATCCAATTTTTGAATGTAGAACTATATGAAAAGAGTAGCAATCTAATTCTATTCTTGAACGCAAAGAAGCAGGACGTCAACTAGACCTTCATCGACCTGGGTAGAAGGACAGGACAAAATTTATCTAAGAAACAATACAAAATACAAATGCTCTTAACAGAGCAGTAACTGTGCCTTTAAAACAAACCCAATGGTTTTTCTAATTATGTTATATGCATGAATTTTAAAAAATTAGTTCATGTTAATTTAGATTTCAAAATCTCAACGATAAAATTGTATCAGTGAACTTATCTAGATTTTAAATATAACTGTAAAAGAAAAAAGTAACTACATCAAAACACTCATAATACTCAAAAATTCCACCTCAAACAATGGACGCATGCATTATTACTCTGATTTTTTAAACCATACAGAACTAAATATTAGGTGAAGACCCTACCTTAGGCCCTTCGGAGTTTCACAGTTTATTAGATCCACAATAAAGCACAGCACAAAAGAATCTTGTTGCTAAGTATTTTTCCATGTTGCTGCTGCCGCTTTTGCTTTATTGCCAAAAGTTTCTATCTTTTCGCTTGGTGGAAGAAACCAGAGTGACTCTTCCTCAGGAAGTGCCACCATCTAAAAGATCTGGTACCTTCCCAAGAACTTACTGCAAAAAACAAAGTTGGTGTTCTGTCAGTGTCTGCTCTCACCAAAATTAATTCTGGATATTCTCCATACCAAGCAATGTTCCTCAAATCCAGTGACGAAGCTACTATGAAACTAAATAAGTATTCTTCTCAGAATAAGATTCTTTATGAGCAGCCATACGCGTTCCATGCTACAGTTCCATTGTTCCACCATAACGTATCCAATTTAATAGTTCCTTCTAGACATAATCACTTTCCTGCAATTTACTGAAAGTTATCAGGATTGGAATTATGGGCAGGGAGCTGCCAGACTGCTTGTCAAATCTGGATTAAAGGGAAGCCATGGAAAAAGATGAACTAGTAGTTTGATATCTGTATGATGGCATAAGGGTAAGTTTTTTTCAATCCAGCACTGATATAAAAGTGCCATAGAACCACAGCCTCCATGTGTTCTTTTTAATTAAGGGACTATACTTGAATTTCAATATCTAGGACATAATGGTCAGTGTATTCTCCAGCACCAGCCTAAATTAGGAAGTTAAGGAAAGGGACAGCAAATTACAAAAATCACAATTTAATTAAATGCAGTATTGTACAATTGGGGCACTTAAGATACCACACTTCAACCGTGATGTTTTAAGTCAGGCTTACCCTCAAAAGATCAGCTTTTTCAAAGTTTTCTATTTTCTTGCAAATCCAATTTAAACCACAATTAAGTTTATTTTAAAAATCAATTACTCGTAAATATATTTTAAAACATTCTCAACATAAAGTTTAAATGAAGACAATCATATTAAAGATATCAGTATTTCCATTATAAAGTTAAATGTGTAGGTAAAGCAGATAATTTAATTCAAAATTATGTTAAAGCACATTAGTCTTTGAAGTGGCAGGCATTTTTAGGGAAAATTTTTTAAGAGTCTGATTTAAACCTGATTTTTTTTCTTATAAAATAATTATTTTCTTACATCAGCCTTTCTGATATTTTTCTATTTCTTCAAAATGAAAGAACATTTTTAATTAAGTCACAAGCACAATGTTTGTTAACATGGTAGAATGGTAATATAGTCTTAATTTGGGTCATTCCATATAATCAGAAACTTTCACTGGAAATAGTTAAACACAAAAATATTCTTCATTTCAATGATGCTATGAGTTGAGAAACTAAGGTCAGAGTATCTAAGTTCTCAGTATTTTACTGAGGAACAGCACATTGCAAATACTCTAGAACAGCATAAAGAGATTTACCCCGTAAAACACAATAAAACAAGTTGGAAGGAATATAAGATCCTCGTGGTTACAGAACTACAACTTCACTGGAATAACCAAGACATGGTGGGACAGCCTGACAGTTGGAGTGCTGCAAAGGATGAATACAAGAAGCTCTTCAGGAAAGACAAGGTGGGCGAGTGCCCTCTATATGCAGGAGCAGCTCAGAGGTATGAAGGAGCTCTTCTATTGGACAAACATGAGGCTTGTTGAGAGCTTGTGAAACAGGGTCAGAGTTTGTTACAGACAATCCAACACATGTGAGGAAATGGGCAAAGTATTCTTAAAGCAACTCTCAGCACGCTGTGTATCACAGACCCTGGTTCTTACAGGGCACTTTACCACCACCCCCCCAACATCTGCTGGAAGAGCATCACAATGGGATGCAAGCAGTCAAGATTTCTAGAGGGTGTCAGGGACACTGGATGTGCGACACATGGGGTTACACACAGCTGGGTCCGCTATTCACTAACAAGGAAGAATTGGTCAGGGATGTTGCAAAAAAAGAAAAAAAAATCAATGGCAGCCTCAGCTGTAGCAATCATGAAATAGTGCAGATCAAGATCCTAGGGGAGCGAGGAAAGCAAGTAGCAGAGTATAGACTGTGACTTTAGGAGAGCAGATTTCAGCTTATTCAGTGAACTGGTACATGGAATACCATGTGAGAAAGTTCTAAAAGACAAAGGAACTCAGGAAAGCTGACATGTTATTAATGACAGCATATTACAAGCACAAGAACAGTCCATCACAATACTCAGGAAAACGTGTAGAAATATCAGTAGACCAGCTTGGCTAAACAGTGGACTGATGACAGACCTTCAATGCAAAAAGGCTTTACACAGGATGGTGAAGAAGGGACAGGTTACAAAGAAATAATATAGAAGCATTTTCCTGGAATTTAGGGATGTTTTCAGGAAAGCCAAAGCTCAGCTGGAGTTGAGACTTGCAAGGAATGTTAAAGTAGCTTCACCTGCTGCTTTTGTATTAAAAGGCTGAACAAAGAAAATGAAGGACCTTTGCTGAAAGGCAGGAGATTTTGCAACAGTGGACACAGATAAACCTGAGGTACTCAATGCCTTCTTTGCCTCAGTCTTTACCAGGCCTCTGACTAGAGAAAGTTTTCAGAGGAGAACTGTCAGCAGTGGATAAGGATCAAGTCAGGGTTTACTTGACAGAACTGAGCCCATATAAGTCCATGGAATCAAATGGGCTGTATCCAAGAGAATCATAGAATCATTAAGGTTGGAAGAGACCTCTAAGGTCATCGAGTCCAACCGTCAACCCAACACCACCATGCCCACTAAACCATGTCCCTAAGCACCTCATCTACACGTCTTTTAAATACTCCCAGGGATGGTGACCCAACCACTTCCCTGGGCAGCCTGTTCCAATGTTTAACCACTCTTCCAGTAAAGAAGTTTTTCCTCATGTCCAATCTAAACCTCCCCTGGCACAACTTGAGGCCATTTCCTCTCGTCCTATCGCTAGTTACTTGGGAGAAGAGACCAACACCCACCTCGCTACAACCTACTTTCAGGTAGTTGTAGAGAGCGATGAGGTCTCCCCTCAGCCTCCTTTTCTCCAGACTAAACAGACCCAGTTCCCTCAGCCGCTCCTCATAAGGCTTGTTCTCCAGACCCTTCACCAGCCTCGTTGCCCTTCTCTGGACACGCTCTAACACCTCAATGTCCTTCTTGTAGTGAGGGGCCCAAAACTGAACACAGTATTCGAGGTGCGGCCTCACCAGTGCCGAGTACAGGGGCACGATCACTTCCCTACTCCTGCTGGCCACGCTATTTCTGATACAGGCCAGGATGCCATTGGCCTTCTTGGCTACCTGGGCATGCTGCCAGCTCATGTTCAGCCAGCTGTCAACCAACACCCCCAGGTCCTTTTCCAACAGGCAGCTTTCCAGCCACTCTTCCCCAAGAGTACTAATAGAACTGGCTGATGTCCTTGTAAGGCCACTCTATACCATCTTTGAAAAGTCATGGTGATCAGGGAAGGTCCTTGAGAAACAGAGAAAAGCAAATGTTTGCAAAAAAGACCGAAAGGACAGTTTGGGGAAGCACACATTCATCAGCCTCACTTTGTTCCCTGGGAAAATAAGGTTAAAAGTCCTCTGAGGAAACATTTCTGGGCATGTGAAGGATTAGGTGGTGGCTGGTAACAGTAAGCATGGATTTATCAAGTGTAAATTATGCCTGACCAGTCTGTTTGCCTCCTATAATAAAATGACTGTCTTTGCAGATCAGGGGAGAATGGTGGATGCCATTTACCTTGATTGTAGCAAGGCTTTCAACACTGTGAGAAAATACTCTCAACATACAAGTTTGGGTGTTACAGTCTGGATGGCTGGACAACTAGATGAGTTAAAAATTGGTTGGATGATCAGGCTCAGAAGGTAGTAAACATGTTGTACTGTATCTGGAGGCCAGTAACAAATGGACAACCATAGGGGCCTATCCTGGAACCTGTTTTTTTTCCTTTAAATATCTTTGGCAGTGACTTGGTGATAAAAATACATGCTCATCAAGTTTGCAGATGACACCAAATTGGATGGAACGGTCAATATGCTTGAGAGCAGAGCTGCCATGCAGCGATACCTAAACAGAGGGGAGGAATGGGCTGACAGGAACCATATGAAATTCAACAGGACATGCAGAGCCTTGGAAAGGGATAACCCCTTGCAATAATACAGGCTGGGGAGCAGCTCTATGTAAAAGAACCTGGGAGTCTTGGTGCATGTTCAGCAAGCTAACCATGAGCCAGGAGTGTGTCTTGGCAGCAAAGAAGGCCAACAGTATCCTTGGCTGCATCAACAGTAGCATAGCCAGTAGTCTGAGGAATGTGATTATCCCTCTCTAATCAGCACTCGTTGGACCAATTTTAGAATACTGCGTCCAGTTTTGGGCCCCCCAGTCCAGGAAAGACACTGATAAACTGGAGCAAGTTCAGCAGAGGGCTGCCAAGATGGTCAGGGAGACGTGCCCTGTGAGAAGCAGTTAAGGGAACAACTTGTTCAGTCTGGAGAAGAGAAGGCTTCAGGGGGATCTACTAACAGCTTTCCAATACCTACAAGAAGGTAACCAAGAAGATGGAGCCAGGCTCCTCATGTTGGGAGTTAGTGGAAGGAAAAGAGACAACAGGCATAAATTGAAACAATAGATGTCCCAACTTGATATAAGGAAAAAAAACACTTTTCACCATGAGGACATTCAAGCCGTGGAACAGGTTGCCAAGAGGGAGATTGAAAACCTCCAAGGAAGGAGACTGCACAAAGCCCTGATTAACCTAGGCTGACCCCTTAATTGACCCTGCTTTGAGCAGGATGTTGGACCAAAAATTTCCTGATGTTCCTTCCTGAATTATTCTATGATCCTAAGTTTAAGGAGTCCTATAGACAATGTTTTGCGCACACTTCAACAACTTTCCAGCAACTTTAGAACACAAAACTCCAGGGCTGCATGAACGCTATCCAATTAACTTAAACATGCAGCACAAGACCAGATAAAGTCTCATATGCTTTCTCTCCCAAAATACTACTGCATCTCCAGATGCAATCACAGCTTCACAAAGACAACACATAAGAAATAGCATTTTCCCTGTCAAGAGAAAGCTCAATGCACTAATCCACATGCATGATCAAGTCAAGCTGTATAACTTCTACAATTGACTGTAGAAGACTGCTCACGGACCTGAAATGAAGACCCACTCCAAAGCATCACACTCGCTCAAATGTGTCGAATGAAACAATACAGCTACTGTAAATAGCTACTAATGTGGGCTGTGCAATAGTGTCACCTAGTGGTCAGTGCTTACAGCGAAGTCAGGGCCCAATTCAAGAAGAAAATTTACTGCCCATCTACCAACTTTGCTACTCTACAAAATCAGTGGGGACTTTTAAAGTATATATATGCATACATACACACACACATCTATATGAACCAACAAGCGCAGTAACCAATACGACAAATGCCTTTCCATCATTCAGTTTTAAGTCACACACATCTTTTATGAACTTGAAAAAAGTCATTCCAGAAACAGAGTAAGTTCTTTCCAGATGCAAGAAGCATTATTGTCTGGCCTAAAAGAGAAGGATTTCCAGAATGATGGATTAGTACTGTACTTTTTCATTTACACCAACAGAAAAGAGTTTCCAGATCCTCAGGTATATAATAATCATCCACTTCACTGACAAATACCACATTGATATGTTTCTTGTCAAGAAACAGGCACAAAAAGTAGAACATCCAAGCTCTCTATTCACCGCATAAACATTGTCCAAGTCTTGTAGGTCCAGAATCTGTAACTAGTTTTAGGGTTACAAGTTTTACAGCATCCCCAAACTTTAAGGAATGTTCATGCTACCAATTCTTGGAATATTAGTGATTTTTTCTAATCTTAGACATCTGGAAAATGAGGAGAGGCAAACGAACTATTTCAAAATTCCAGAGATTTGTAAGAATGGTCGTTCCGCTCAGTGAATACACCTTGAAACTACCAAAGTTCATTATATCTTTCAATTTCTCCTGCTATCAGGTCTGCTTACACTTTGTGCCATATTTGAATCAAATCGTCATAACTTTATTAAATTTCCACTCTGTTTGACAGCTTTCCCTTCCCGCATCTCATCTACTGTTCACTTTCTTAGCCAAAAGACTTGGGGATGAGAAATATTTTTGCTATTCTCCATAGGTTAGCAGATACTTGGTTGCACCATACCTCCTACTATGTTCAAAATATTCTTAAGCACATCCCATCACTGTCCAACATCTTCAATTCAGTTTCTAGGTTTCCAAAGCAAAGGAACTTGACTCAGGCAGACGAAGAAAGCCTCTTTTCAACATGTGTTCCACAATGACCTGGCATTTGTTTGGCTACTTTGTATTTTATGCAAGTTTCATAAGCTCTCCACTGTAACAAGATGAAACTGAAATAACAGACTTCTAATTATTAAGTAAAGAACCAAAATACTGCATTTTTCTTGTGGCATAGCAAATACTGAGACCTGGTTTTTGCAGCTTAGCTAATCTCTACATCAGAGATACAGCAATATCACAAATAGGTTGTCCAGTTGCTCTTAGATTTCTCAACAGGCTTCTAAAGACTAAGCAACTGAAACTTTTGCTGCATTGTTGTTTTTTTTCCCCTCTGCTCTTTAGATTGCAGTCGTAACAGGACTAGAGAAATTTCTTCTGTAAAACTGCATCTTCTGGAATTCATAACTGTCACATCGCAGACAGGGTATACAGACAGTCCTTGCTCATACGGCTTACCAAACACTTAAGAAAAATATCTTTTTGTTCACCAATGTTATGACCCTTACAGTTTCTAAGCTGTATACTAGTCCTATAATATTTGAGAACTTCAGCATACTAATGAAGATTCTTTCAAAGACTGTCAACTGATTGGTATATTTCTATAAGCACTGAGTTACTATATAGATACATATATAAAAACAATAGTAGTATATTACATCATGAGGTTATAAAGCCCATATAGAGTACAAGAGATACTAGAAACACCGCAGTAGAGCTAGCTTCCATTCTTGGTCAGTGATACAAGCATCGACACCTACATGTATACATGCAACCTACTTGTATACATGCAACCTAATGAACATGCCAGAATCTGATGTTAACGAGATTTCTACCCCAGAATAAACGGGACAGCAGGTACAGCAGAGAAAGCAACAGACTAAAAAGCTGAATGCTGAAAAGAATTTCCAAGCTCTAGAGAATTCTCCCAGTTAGAAACTGATAATTCCCAGCAACTATCCCCCTCTGATTTTTCTCACATGCCTTAAACAGAAGGGTAATTAACAAGATGTAGCATTTTATGAAGTTACACTTTGCTGAACTGTATATACCTGAAAAAGCGGTCTTCCCACCCTAAAAAGTAAGTTCATGGACATAAATGTTTTTCTATTTCTCATTTTTATCAATGTACAGTGCCAGATATGATTTAAATAAAGAAAAAAGCATACATTAGATGTTGAGTCAAAAGTTTCCTTTAATCACCAGCACAGACAGCATGTTGAAATGAAGGAACAAAGCAGCAGAATTAAAAAGTAAAACAAAAACTGCTAAACAACTTCAGAAATACTTCCCACTTCCAGCTTCAGTGCAATCTGGACGGTAACTTAAATAACGTTTATGATTTGCTTATAAAATTTTGTTTTCAACTGAATTAGACTCAATTCAAACTAAAAAAAAAAAGATTCTTTAGTATCAAGGACAGAACTATTATAGCTGATCTGCTAAAGTTTTGTATAGAAAAATTACCGATTATAAATGAAAAAAATCACTAACTTCTATAATGCTTAAGAAAACTGCTCTTCTCTCTGTACTAGTGCCAGCACTTACCAGTTCAAATTCCTGTGTTACACTTAGACTTCTCTCTAATTAATCTCACATTTATAAGCCTGCCTAAAAGGCTAACTTCAGGTCTTCAAAAACATTCAAAATCAGTGACTTCACCAGAGCCTCCCTAAGAAATAATTCTTAGGCTTCACTTATGTAGTTAAAAAGAAGAGAAAAGAACAGCTAAATAACCAATGTCATCATTTGTCAGCAGCAATAAAGACTCCTTTATATAAGGGTATATACAATGAAATGACAAAAAGGAAGTCATTAACAAGCAAGAAGTAAAGCACATATCAGTTTATGTACTTACTACACCCACAAGACTGAAATCTTTGAAAGTTCATTTACAACTAGGGAACTAACCAAATAGCCATACATACATTGATTTGATAAAAATTTAATACAAAGAATAACCTCAAAAATCTATAAGCTTACCCCCATTGTTTTTCAAATATTTATATTTTCTAATAAGGTTTAAGTTGTAAACATTTACCCTGAATTATTTGACAAGGAAACGATTAGGTTTTCTTTCATTCCCCCTCCTTAAGACACATGCACAAGAAAAAAAAGGTGCTCAAGAAGACAAAAATATAACAGAAATTCTATTACCTTGGATTTAAGATTTCACCAACAATTTCTTGCAGCTTGTCAATAAAATTAACAAAGTTTGAAAGCCCCTTTACATGGACTCTTAAAGGATCAAATAACAAAGATGCACAGCCTCTTCCTCCAAGTTCTACGGTTCGGATAAAAGATGTTGCCATCTATTAGGAGAAATATTCAGAAATATGAAACTGTAGACATACGTGAAATGTATGCATTTTGAAGTGAGCCTCTCCTACAGATTTGCAAACAGTGTATAACAGCTGGTTGATAGCAGAAATAATTTAACTGGAATCAACAGAATACTTCTTAATGGCAAGCTTTGTACATCTCACCATAGATATTTGCAAGATCAATACTTAAATAGTGCAGCAGTATAAAAAAAAACCACAAGCCAAAGCGAAAATGACCCAGCTAAGTTGATATTTACATTGGCCTTTTGACAGCTTAGAAAAAACTTCATTAACATAGGGTATGGAATTTTTTTGTTGTTGCTGCTGTTTAAATGCTCGTGCTGACCTCACAAGAACTACTCTTATATTCAGAGGGCTGTCTATGACCCAAGAACAATTTTAACAAAAGCATGTGAAAGTTGACTTCAGTAGTATATTTATTTTCAGAGGTGCAAATAAAAATAATGTATACTCAAAGCTTCTGAAAAATTATGACAGTTAAGGCTTCTATCATCACAAGTACCCAATTCTGAAAGTTTCCATATATTTTTATATGCTATAAAGACCCCGAAAACAAGAGATGTCCCAAAAGCAGTACGCCTTAGAGGACAACCCCTCAAATTTTTAGGCAACAGTCAGAATCAAAAGCTTAGCAGGTCTCCAGAAAGGTGAAAGTAAAGATAACAATCCAATACGCTTGACACAGATACAGTAATATTAATTCTACATATAAATTTTAATTTCAGGCTATGCAGCTAAATCATAAAGCTCTTAGGACTGGAAAGACTACAACTGGAATTACTCTAGCAAAGAAAGCAAACCTGCCAGTATTCCTGCCTTTGTGCTAAAGATTTCCTGTGGATCAAGTACAGTTCATAGGACCTTGCCTTCCCAATGGAAAATATTCCAGCTTTGCAAGATTTCTACAAGACACAGATGCCAGAAAAGAAGACTTCTTTACACGGTAGAGAAGTTTCCCCTCTGGCAACTGTGAGGCAGAGGTAATAAATCCAGTCCAAACACATACTTTTTTTTTTTTTTTAATACAGTGTTAACAGAGCATTAGGAGCTAAAATAATTAATCCTGGAACCGAGATTTCACAAATTTTCCATATTTATTCAACCATAAAAATCTGAGAATGCAGCTGCTTCAGTGACTGTTACATACCCATACTGTTTTTCCTTGGTCTGCTGTTGTCTGCACTGAGGCCACTGTGCACGCAAAATTTTATTATTTTGAATATGAGGGACTACAGTGGTTCTTTGGAGAAAGAATTCTTACTCATCTTATTCCAACTATTTTTGAGATGGTTCTGTGCTGACTATAACTACTGTAAATATAAATGCACCTCACATACCAAACTGGATTCTTTAGCAACAAGCCTCTAAGCACTGCACATTGATGCCGTAGCTTTTTTAATTCCTATACAAGAGCATTGAGGAAAGAGAATACCACTGTCTCAAGGGGTTTTTTCCAGCTCTGTGACTTTGAAAATATTTAGGAATGTCCCATATCAATCACATCTTGAAGAGTATTTCAAGACTGATCAAGCTGCAAATGACTGGAAAGCATTACCCTCCCCAAATTCTGAGTCAAAACTGAAAAAATGTAATATTGCCCTTTCAAATTTTGGCCCCTGTTCTAGCGTACATGTCAAAAGCAGGGGTTTGTCACCAAAAAGCAATTTGTACACAGAAATACTTTAGGTTCCAGATGTCTCAAGTTTAGCAAATGCACAGAAAAATGCTGTTTTACTATTTAACCAAAATACTTACTTACAGCACTTTAAAACTGAAACGCATTGTAATGCATTGTTAGTGGCTTGGTTTTGTTAATGTTAATACTACTTTGTGATATTTATTTAACCAAACCTCATTGCTTTTAGAGGTATTTGGTAAGCAGCAACATCTAGTCTAATGCCTTCTTTTCTTCCTTTGTCTTTTTTCTTTGATGTGCATACTCGTGACCTCACTTCACACTATTTACCAAGATTTCAAAATTTTAAAAGCAATAATAAAAAGCATACCTTATATTAATGTTTAAGATGGCAAGCTTTTTCAGGATTTCAGTCACTGTTTGGGATGAACAGTCTCGATGCCCGTTCTTACGGTATCACATTTTAAAGCTCTAGTTGTACACATGCACACAATTATTTTTCTGTGCATCTTTAGATCTCATGACCAAGCAAGCACCCATTCCTTCACATGGAGCCTCTGTTGTGTCTTTTTAACCTAGAAACCATGTTTACGGTGGTATTTGATTTGGCTTGCAAATGTCAGTCTTGCATATGAGATTAAAGCAATATTTTATGTTTATAGATCTATTTCATTGCCTCTGATCTACAGCAAGTTTCATTTGACACACATACCAGGAAAATGGACATTTTTCTCTTCTGTGAGGCATGTTTTAGGTTAGTGAAGGCTTCTCTACCAAGTCCTCTGTCAGGAACATTTAGAATATGAGCCAATGCCAGATCGTCCTTAGAATTCACCAACAGGCTTAAATATGAACAAACACACTTCTTTGCCAGGACTGTCACCTGTATAAAAAAGCATCACACAAATTGGTCATCCCGCTGCTAAATTATGTTGGTTTTTTTTAAAGCTAATTAGATATGCACTGATATGATTTTTGGAACAGTAAGAATTTCACCTTGCATAATTTCAAAATGCTACTTTATGGGGATTCTGGAAGTATCAAGCAAGCATGATTAATATGTTAAAATGACGTATACCATACTTGAATATTCACAAAATATTTGAGGGTTGGATCTCTAGCTATTAAAATTGGCTATCAATTTCTACTTCGAAACCTCTTCACAGATATTCCTTTTCTATCCCAAGGCAAAATACTAGCACTATTAAACCACATAAGGATTTGTCATTAACTTCAAATAGGCTAAAATTTTAAACAACTCGCCAGCTCTGCACCAGATTCAGTAATTTTTCCCTTGGCTCCCGGGGGATTTCAATCACAGAAACGCCACTGATTGAGTTTGGACGTAAATTGTGACCCAGCTCCACCCACATAACCAAAATGTAACATTGTAATTGCTTATATTGCAGCACTATTCTGGACCCTGTAAGAGCAACAGTCCCAGAACTGAAGAATTTACAGTTTTGTCACAAGCAAAGAAAACAAAGACCAAAAAAAGGCCATTAACAAAAAGAAAGATAATGAGAAAACCTATATTTGCTATGGAATTTCTTCTTATTCAACAGGATGTACAACAAAAATGGAGGCAGTAAAAAAACCAAACATGTATGTGTGACAGTCTGAAAAGATAGATTTAAGAGAAGGAAAAAAGAGCAAGGAATATTTTTACTACACAAGTCAAAGCAGCAAGAAAGCCATTATGTCAGTGGTAGAAGTACTATCTAGGGGAGAGTCTTAGTCCAGAAAATATTTTGTTGTTCAGAAATATTTTCAGTTGTACCCAAATATTGAACTGAAATTGCCACTCGTCATGAGAAAAGTAAATTTGGAGATGACTAAAGCTCCAGCATGTCAAGCATTGTTATACAGTATTGTGATATTCTGGGTTTGGGGGTTGAAAGGGTAAAAGGAAAGAATCCAGTATTCCCAAAAGTCCTCCAGTCCTCTACTGGGACAGACAAACCTTGTCTGTCTTGTAGTACAAGCTAATGAAATGAAATTGAAGAAGTTTTCTTCACCTACCACTTCACTTTGCAGCATTGGGCAAATCATTTAACTCTTAGTCAAGACAATGTTTGAGTGATGGTGTACTTGTAGAAAAAATTATTCCCTGGTGTTTCAGGGCAGATTAAGTCTACATCAAGCGCCTGTCATAAAAGGACTGTCTTCCAGAACATAAATTTCTGCACTTAGCCCCATACACACATACCTACAATATACTCAAGTGATACAGAGTTTGAATACATATGTTCTGTTTTTTTAAACCAGCAACATTTTAATACCAATAACTGGAAAAGGAAACCATGTTATATTTCATCTTTTCAACATATACAGAACATTGCAAAAGAGACAGAAATAATTTTTACCTTCACATTCTCCTGGCCCTGTCTGTTGACTGGTGTAGAAGGAGTAGAAAGAACAGAACCATTATTTTCTTGTACATTCATTATGCCAGAAATAAATTCCAACAGTTGAACCTTTAATAAAAAGATTAAACTTAAATATGAAGATGAATAGAAAGCAAAACTAGTATTAAAACCTGGTGAAACTATGTTACGTCTCTGCCAGTTTGCTAGGGTTTTGAGGCTAATGCAGCCCTTACAACCTATTTTTGGTTTTAGTCTTTAAAAGTACAACCGTTTTAGTAGAGAAATGAGGTGTAAGATTCAAATTAACTTAGAAAAGATATCTCAAGCAGTTACGTAATACACTTGCACTAAAAGCATCTGCTTATGTTTTGGAGAACATTTAATATGTTATACCATGTTTAGGAAGAGCTCATTAACCCACCCAAGTTCTCTATCTTCCCCATGAGAACAGGAAGAAAAAAAAAATTAAAAAATTGCAGTTTCCATGCCCTTCCTGAACTTCAGTTGTCCTTATAACCTCTTTTGTGCCTCATAACCACATGAGTGTTTGAGTGTAGGTTCTCTGAACCTTTAGGGAAGTAGGCAAGCTTGTTACAAGCATACTTGTCATAGAATCATACAATAATTTAGGTTAAAAGGGATCTACAGAGATCATCTAGTACAAACCCATGCTTGAAGCAGGACAAGTTTGACCAGGTTTCTCAGTGACTTGCTGAGCCTAGTTTTTAATATCTCCAAAGATGAGATTCCACATCCTCTCCGGGCAACGTGTTCCAATATTTGACCACTTTTTCATGGAGAAAGCTTTTTTTCCTTACTAGGGCTGGAAGGTGAACATTTTTAATCATGCTGTAACTAGTAGTTCATCGTATGTTCATAAAATATCTCAGTTCAATTAACATTCAGTTACTGATATAGCTTCCCTCATATTAAAATGACCATCTAATTAAACACACACATTAAATTCAGAAGATGAAATAAACAGTAATTTAAGTCTGCAATGCTGAGAGTGGGCAGTAAAAGCAGACTATTGACTCCTTTCTAATTTTCATTAGAAGCTAGAAGTATGTGCATCTAAATGCAACATTCATTAATTTTTTCAGTATCAATATCCAGTCTTTTGACCTTTCCGTGCTCTAGAGAGCACAGAATAAACTAAAATCATGTGAAATGCTTGTGTTTCAAATGTATCTGAATTGCTACTTACATATATTTTAATCCAATGACATAGAGATTAATCAAATTCATTTTTCATAGACTTTCACAGTCTAAGAGTGGAATACACACTAGAACTTCTCTAGCCTAGAGCATGGCCTCACACGCAGTGTCATAAAAACATCAGAGCTGCAATAAACTGCAACAGAGCTGCTTGACTGAGTGGCTGAAGTGGAACCTCTTCTGGTTTCTGGAAAAATCTAACATGGAACTACATGTATTATAGGGAAGTGTTTGCTTTTAAAAGCGTGGTATTTTTAAAATGATAACCATTAAAAATATTTTGATTGCATATCAACATACAACCAAAACTCCATGACACGTGTTAATCACTAAGCTTTGTTCCAGTCTTATCAAATCTCTACAGTTCATTTTTCAGTTCCCCTGCCGGCAGAGTGATATACTCATAGAAGAGCTGTGGGACCCACCCATCCAGCAGGACAACAGAAAGAAGTAATTTTTGAGTGAATTTAAGATCTCTTTAAAAGATTTAGTAATTTAAACTCATCTGCTTCCCCAATAGAAGAGCAAAGTAACTTGTGAGTAATTTAGAGCTCCTGTGTATATTTAGAATTGTCATAAATCCATAACTGGAATCAAAAGATATGTCAAAACAATATCACAAACAAAATACTTACAGGGGCTATGCTTTCATCTTCAGATACAAGTCCAAGACCATAGCACATCTGACATATGTCTATTAGATCTAACATATTGCTTCTTGCTAAGAAGGCATGATAGGCTTTTTTTAGGTCAGCATAATTTTCAGGTTCTTTCATGTTTTCATATGATAATCCCAGTTTGTCATGTAACAAATATTTCCAAGCTTCCAACACATCACTAAGTGATACTGTGAAATCTCCATGGTGCTAATAGAACAGAAAAAAGCAAAAACATTATGTTTTGTGTTCAGCATAGCTTTAAAAATTACTTTAAAACAAGCTGCATATATATATTAAAAAAACTATTATAAACTAAATATTTAAGTTTATAATAAAAAAAGTCTTACTTATAGTTGAAGTTCTTCCAGTGCTGTGTCTTTACAGTTGAGTTTTGTTATATGCAGTACTTCATAGAATCATAGAATAGTTTGGGTTTGAAGGGACCTCTAAAGGTCATCTAGTCCAACCCCCCTGCCGTGGTCAGGGACATCTTCGACTCGATCAGGTTGCTCAGAGCCCCGTCCAACCTGACCTTGAATGTTTCCAGGGATGGGGCATCCACCACCTCTCTGGGCAACCTGTGCCAGTGCTTCACCACCCTCAGCATAAAAAATTTCTTCCTTATATCTAGTCTAAATCTACCCTCTTTTAGTTTAAAACCATTACCCCTTGTCCTGTCGCAACAGGCCCTACTATTTGTTCCTGATCTTTAAACATACCTGGTATTTTATTGAACTTTACTCATAAGAAAAGACATATTGACTTTCACAGGACTACTGCTTACATAAAGTTATTTATCTGCAGAAATAGTTTTCAGTATGGCAGGCATTTACATCCCAAAGGCAGTAAATAGAGCTCTATTATGTTATTTCAAGCAGTAATCTGGGAAAACATGTGCCGTGTCCAAAAAAAAAAAAAGTTTTTTTCCTGTATTAGTACAGTTATTCTGTAATACTTTAGCATAACATTGATAGTGTTGCTACACAGATCTGACAAATACATTAAAGCAATGCACACCTATCTGTTACTGGTACCATAACTAACATTAACTATACAGTATAGACTACAATATTATACCCAGCTTCTGGCCCACTCTCCCTGTCAAAATTATTAGATTACATTCCATGTGCTCCTCTGCCTTCTCCCCAACCTCCAAAAAGGAAAAAAGAATTACAGCTTAACAGAAAATTAGCAAAATTAATAGAGATTAACAGAGAGTTAATTTAAAAAAGCAGATAAAGTGGGTAAATGACAAAAAATACATGGGTAGCAAAATAACTAACAGCATTTTATTCGCAACTGAAGAACCTTTTCTTATTCTAAGCAAAAAAGAAAATTCAAATTTGTCACAAAGTAACTTAAGAAACTTGTATCACAGTTAGAAGTCCCTGTCTTCTTTCCAACTCTTGAGATGAGTGCCCTGTTGACCTTTGGTGGACACAAGCAGAAAACATATCAACAGGAATGACTAATATCATGTTTAAATTACATATTAGTTTAACATATTTTTTTCAAAGGATTTACATCAACATGGAGACCCCTGCTATTACTACATTTATATGTAGGGGTGTATTAAGTAATCATGCCTAAGCACTTCTTAGAAGAGTGAACGCTTAATTGTAAAGCAATAAGCTTGTAGTTTTGTTGTAGTTCTAAACTGAAAGAAGGGAATAAACTTTTCGTAAGTTATCTCTACATGGGGAACAGAAGAGCCTGAGAATGAGAAAGACCGTACATAGTCCATAATGCCACACGTAATCTCATTTATGAAGCAGAAGTAACTAAAGAACCAAAGTTGTTAGCAAACCTGGCATGGTTGGAGGTTACAAGTATGGCAGCAGGGCACAAATGGCAAACAAAAAGGTGAAAGTGTCACAGCAGATAGGAACAGATAGTGGAGCTGGAATTCACAGAAATTTAAAAACAAGCTGAGTGTCCTGGTTTCAGCTGGGATAGAGTTAATTTTCTTCCTAGTAGCTGGTACAGTGCTGTGTTTTGGATTTAGGATGAGAACAATGTTGATAACACACCGATGTTTTAGTTGTTGCTAGGTAATGCTTACACTAGCCAAGGCCTTTTCAGCTTCCCATGCTCTACCGACTGAGAAGGCTGGAGGTGCACGAGAAGCTGGGAGGGGGCACAGCCAGGACAGCTGACCCCAACTGGCCACAGGGATATTCCATACCATGTGACGTCACGCTCAGTACATAAACTGGGGGGAGTTGGCCGGGGGGCCGCTGCTCCGGGACTGGCTGGGCATCGTTTGGTGGGTGGTGAGCAATTGCATTGTGCATCACTTGCTTTGTATATTCTTTTATTATTATTATTATTTTATTTCAATTATTAAACTGTTTTTATCTCAACCCACGAGTTTTTCTCACTTTTACTCTTCCAATTCTCCCCCCCTCCCGGGGGGGGGGAGGGAGGGGAGTGAGCAGCTGTATGGTGCTCAGTTGCCAGCTGAGGTTAAACCACAACACCAAGTAAGGGACAAAGCCCTGTTATTTGAGTCACAAACTGAGCAGTGTGTTACCAAAGGAAGTAGGATGCAAGCCAGCTACTATCCAATTGTATCAGTAAGAAGCTAGAGGAGAGAGCAGTTATTGCTGCACTCTAAGAAAGAAATATTTAGGTACAATACATAATCCTATTTGTTTAATCCCTGACATTGTCTTTTTTACTTTCAGTAAAGTACTATTTTTTAAACCAAGTGA
>NW_008825614.1:16050940-16059461 GCF_000699105.1 Pygoscelis adeliae | reverse complement strand
CTGAGCATCATACATTTTAATTAAGTTTTCCAGTTCAGCATGGGGGTACAAGAACTGCAAGAAATCTGAGCCTGCCTCTTGTGGCTGCCAATAAAGGAGATGAGTGTATTGTCAATGGTTAAAGACTGTAACACTGAGGAAGCCAGAAAATCAGTTTCAATCCCGGTAAGTCAAGCTATGCACAGGAAGAAAGTAGTGCATTAAGATGCTACTTATGTAAGTGAAAATACATAGTAGCAGAGAATTCTGCTACTAGTTAGATTGAGCTAAAGGTAGCAGAGACAAAACACAGGGTCTCGGATGCAGGATTACATATATATTTCTGGTCTCTGTAATTCAGAATTTGGTCCTTTATTCACTAATTACTTGTTAACCTGTTTTTCATCTCTTTACAACTGACCCTGGACTTTCACCCCTGTACTGTTCTCTGCCTTTCCAAAATTCTAGCTATGAGTTGCTAATCTCCCTACACACCCATACCTCATTATATTCAGTGCCTGTTTTCACCTTGCTCCCAGATCTTGGTGTCTTATCCAATGTCCATCACAATCTCTGTTTTCCCATAGCCCTGTTTATTGCAGACCTTTCCATACTACCATACTCTACATTCTCTCTATGCCAACTTCCCCACCACCACTTCCTCTTTCCCCTGAAATCTGTGACTTCCTGACTTCCTGCTCTTATCCCCTTCTCTTTCACAACTAGACTCCTAATTTTCGTCCACACACTGCTCTTTGATCTACATACCAGTCCCCACTTCACACTGTTAAACTTTTTCAGCTGAGGTCCTTCTATTTGAGTTAGACCTCAGAATACATGCAACAAGTAATTTTGCAACTGTAGCAAATTTTCCACTTTTCACCAAAAAATCAGAGTTCATACTACTGGTATCTAAAGCATTCCTAGTATATGGCAGCAAAGAAAAAAAGCAATGTTATATGGTCATGTAATTCATTATGTAACATGATATAAAATGCCCTGCAACTGAGTGACAAACGTTGCTTTGCTATGTCAATAACGGCAGATAACTCTTGTCTAGTGCAAAGTTTTTATTTTATTTCATGACATTTTCACATTAAGCAACTTTAATCTGGATAAAATAGTTACCTACAAACACCATTAACAACTGAATACAAAGCTAAATACAAAAAAAGGTCAGGAGCAATTCTAATAATTTAAGTTGCTCCAGCCCAGAAGGTCCTTCCTTAGGGTTCCAGCATACTTAGCACAACTTTCCCAATAGACCTGGTTAAATGTACAATTCCAGAGACCTGAAAGTCAACTATATTGATATTGCCTAGGCAAAGAACTGGAGCGAAAATGAAAGAGTACTCATGAATATTACTTTCAGAGCACTTTTTCACCTTCTAATTTGTGCATGGGTTACGATAATTCAGCACTATGAACTTGCATGCTATTCCACAGATTACCAGAATATTAAAATGGCATATATGTTTTCTGAAAAGCACCTGTTTTCCATTTAAGCCCCTCAAAAAATTTAACATGTAATCATATTATAATCCAATTTAAACAGATCAAAACAGCAGTAGGTCAGAGGAAAAAAAAATGTTGTTTTCTCACTTTCTTTTGAAACAAAATCCTCCAAGAGTACCAAGTTAAAGTACAACTTCAATATGGTATCTAATATTCCTAAATTAAATTTAATTAATTCCTCCTAAATCAAAACCAAGGACCTGCAGAGATTAGCAAAGTTTATATTAGTGCTGCAAAAATATTTTAAATCCAAATAAAATTGCACTCCAGATATTAACCTTCCTGATCAGGTGCTCACTGTGACAATGTATTCTATTACTTATACAGTCAATTTGTCAAGTCTCTGGTTTTAAATTAATTAAAAAAAATAACATGGTGTTTTGCAGTAAGCATATGCCAACTGGTTAATAACTTAAGGAAGTTCAAAGAGTTCCATACTTTCATTCCATGATAGACATTGCAAGTATTGTGTTTTACAAGCATAAAAACAATAAAGTATTATAAAGCATCTTCACCTCTTGGTAGTGCAGTATGTTAAGTTTCCTTGGACTCTTATTTTAGCATGTCTGAAATTCAGTAGCAACATTTCATGCCTAGAGACACCATTTTTTAGTATTTTGTAGGCGTTGCAAGCTTTCTAGGGCTAACTACATAGCAAAGCAGCTTCTGTTTTGACAGAAAGTTGTTTTAGAAAACAGAAAGTGATGTGTATTTCAGCAATATCATGTTCTCTTCTGCCTTCCCCAGACAAATGGTCACTAACCATTTTTGGAATATGTGTGTTCAAGACTGCTGTGCTTATCCACCACCCAGGTGTTGTCTCTAGTTCTATTATTTTCAGGCATACTCCTAGACTGCAGTATTGTTGTCTGGCATTGCCCTCGAGTTGTGCGATTCTGCAGTCTTGTCACCTTTGTTCCTACTGAGCCTTCATTGCTTGCTCATGCTCTTGTGCAAGAGAGAAGTTTCCAAACTGTGGTACACAAAGTAAAGCAGCATTTTGAATGTTTCCCCATTTCTGTGCATGTTGATAGTGCCGTGCACAGATTTAGAAACTGGTTCATACATAAGCACGAGTATATAGACATAAGCATCTTATAGTTGTTATATTGCAATCTGCCAGAAGCAAACCTAGTGAAGTTACAGGCCAATATCCCAAGCTTAGAGAATTACCCATGCAAGGTATATTGGTATTTGTTTGGGAATGAACACTCTTTTTTTGGGGGGTGGGCGGGCGCTGTGTCAAGGGGAAAAGTACCAGGATCAAAGAGAGTAGAGGTATGCTCTGTTTGAGGACTGGAGAGCTACAGTATGTATGGGTCAGTGGAACAGTTAGTAGTTGCAACAATAGGATCCTGAAACAGACAAAAAAATTTTACTCATCCAAGCAAACTATTACTTTCTGAAGTCAACACTATCAACTACAGTGGTAATAAAAAGATAGAAAAGTTAGCACACTCTTGGTCAAAAAAAAAAAAAACAAAAACACCCAAAAAAACCCCACACACAGCATGTTCTTGCTTCCCCTCCCACCCCTCAAAACAGAAACCTGTAATACTATAAAGGGGTTAGGAGGGAGAAGAGAAAGTCCTATTGATAAGCTGGGGAGGATGCCTCAAGATTTAAGTAGCAACAGTTTTAACACAGTTAAAACAACTCCAGCTGTTAAGCAACACAAAAATACAAGAAACAATAACTTAACTACTTATGACTTGGTTACACAGGGTATGGGAAAGACAGTAGAACAGTCTCAGTATATCATTTGCTTTTAAAAAAATTCAATTAAATATTCATTATTTCAGCCTTTTTTCTAAAAAAGAGCCTGTCCCTTGTAGGGAACACTACTCAGCACTGGTGAGACCACATCCAAGTACTGTGTTGAGCTCTTGGCTCCTCAGTACAAGGGAGACACACTGACATACTGGAGAGAGTCCAAGAAAGTCCAGTGAATCATCCACAAAGATAAAGGGACAGGAACATCTCACATATGAGGAAAGGCTGAGAAAGCTGGGGCTGTTTAGGCTGGAGAAGAGAATGCTCAGGGAGGATCTCATCACTGTATATAAATATCTGAAGGGAGGGTGCAAAGAGGATGGAGCCAGGCTCTTTAAGGTGCCCAGTGGCAGGACCAGAGGCAACGGGCACAAACTGAAAACACAGGAGGTTCCCTCTGAACATCAGGAAACACTTTTTTACTGTGAGGGTGATTGAGCACTGGCACAGGTTGCTCAGGGAGGTTATGGAGTCTCCATCCTTGCAGACATTTGAAAGCCATCTGGACATGGTCCTGGGCAACTGGCACTAGGTGGCCCTGCGTGAGGAGGGAGGCTGGACAAGATGACCTCCAGAGGCCCCTTCCAACCTCAACTGTTCTGTGATTCTGTCAAAAGTTAGTCATACTGAAGAACAGCCAAGACAATGTCTCTCAGTAGCATCATTACAATGTGTTACAAGCAACATATCATATAAAATTGCTACAAAGTTGGTAGGAATCTCTTATTACCAAAAGGGAGACAGATAAAACAGTTTATGGGAGTAACGCTGTAAAACAACTTTGTATTTTTCTTTATTTGCCAACATGGAAACAAGATGATTTGGGAAAACATTTCAAGAAATACAGGATACTGAACAGAACATAATATTCTTCAGACAGTGTACAAAACGCACTCATGAAAGCACAGGGTAGAACTAAACCATACACCAAAAGTGATTTCATCTAGAATCAGAGAGAGATAAACACAAATTTCTGAAGGGAAAATATATTTCTAAAATCAACAATGTAGCACTTTTTCCTCCAGCATCACAGTCCTAGTGCTAGAAGAGAGATTTACAAAACATTTAAACAAATCTGAGAATTTAAATTCACAGACTCAGGAAAAACAATTGTTTTATATGATGTCTCAGTTTCCCCCACTACTAGCTAAAACAGCCATGGTCTGAAAATAACAAGTGATTATTTGTCCTAATAACCTGTCTTCTACCCCTCCTGACCCACAGGTGCAAACACAGTCAACTTAAAGCAATTACCCTCAACTGAATTTCAACTTGAAAATTGTTATTTCTATTTCAAACCTTAAGAAAGGTTCTTCTTGAAAGTTTTCCTCAATTTTAGATCCATGCTAATCAGTCTAGATAAAAGGTATTAACTTTCACCACAGAGCATGTGCCACTTGTCTTTATGCCATATGGCTACAACTGTGCTACAACACAAAGTATTTTCAGAGGAATTCAAAGCGTATACTTTTTTTTTCTTTCATCCCTGCTATTTGATCAATGTTTTTCACAATGTTTGCTATGCTTATTCTTGGTAAAATTTAAGACTAATAAATTATAAGACTTTTAAACTTTTCTGGAGTTCTCCAAAAAGCTTTGTTATTTTTTATTTCCATGGCTGATACAGGTAACAGTTAAAACACCAAATCCATTAAAATGTCCAGGCTCCCAAAGAAAGAGAATAGTTTTTTGCTGTGTGTAGTAGGTTAGTTTTTTGGGCTTTTTGTTGTTGTGGGTTTTTTTTTTCCCCTCAATCTAGCCAGTCAATAGCCTGTTAGTGCAGTTACTTTTCTTGCAATAATTTACTTTATCATAATAGACTTCCATTCTACAGGTGTTATGTTAACAATACGAAATTATTGTACTTAAATCAGAGACCTAACAAGGGACATGCCTACAGTTGTAATACTCTGCATCTTAGTTTGAAGTTTGTGCTGAACAAAATAAAACAGCCATATTTTACTCTAACACTGTAAACATGAAAATGGACATCCAACTGAAGACATTGAACTTCAGAGGCAGCACATGTAAATGCTAAAATAGTTTTAATCCACATATGCAAGACAAGGTTTATACATACTGCTAGTTTGTCTTATTAGACCAACTAGTATAATCAGAAAAAACAAATTAGGTTTTGAGCACTTAGTCTTTCTGCAGATTTGAAATAAAAGCAGTATATTTCAAAATTAAATGAGTTTAAAATAATTGCTTTAATTTCTGTCAGATCACCTCTGAAAGAAAAGATACTTTTAGAGGGGAGGAATCTGCTGGAGGAGAAAAAAGGAAAAAGTGGAATAAACTAGTTACCTCTAGGGGAAGGAAAGAGCTTATTGTAAGCTGTTAGGAAAGAAGTAGCAATGAACCATAAAAATATCATCTTTATCACGTCTGTAATTTTTGACATCCAACAGAATAACACATTTTAGTTCCCAGAGTTTACTTTGGAAAAATGTTTGTAGTTCTCCCTTGAGAATCACAACAAACATGACAAACAGTGATTGCCTCCACAGGTAGTTTTGCATTATTGTCCTTTATCAGTTCTCTGAGTTCATTCTGATGCACAATAATCTTCTAGTTTTACCTACATGGGTATTGTGAGGACACTGGGATCCTGGCTGGAACATATTGCATTCTATGAAGTAAAAATGTAGAATCTTGGGATTCTAATATTTCTGCTGTAATGTTTATTACACTGGAGATTAATTGGCCAGTTTTATATTTAATGTTTAGGCAAGAGATACCCCCATTCTGCACATTTTAGACTACAAAGCTTTTTCTGGTGATGAATTCGGTTAGGTTAAAGGGTGGTTCTGGAAATATTTCTTCCAAGATATAAGCTTCTTCCAGTAGAAGTGGTAATTTTTTAAATAATATGTTGCAACTAGGAGTGCACAAACTGAAGCAGGTTTTCCGTTTGTTTGGGGTTTTTTGTTGGTTTGGTTTTAGTGTGTTTTTGTTGTTTTGGGTTTTTTTTTTTTAAACTGAAGATTTGTACTACGTGTTTAATGTACTATGCAACATTTGGGTAAGCCTTCCAACAATGGTAATTTGTTTTCATCAATACATCAAGCTTATTGACCTAAAAACGTGTCTTTAGATTACCAAAGTGACTATTGCAATTGTTCTCATTAGATGAGACACATGCAAAGGCTTGACTGCATGTTGCAACAGATTTTGGTATGTTTCAGATGATTGCTAATGCCCAACCTTCCAGCTGTGACAAGTCACAGTGCTTCTTATGGAGTCATTTAAGGGTTACATCCCCTACTTATCATTTGACGGACACTTCTCGTACACATGCAAAGAAGGCCATATATTTCCTAGTGGTACTGGGTGCACACTCACAACTTACGTATAGGTCTTCATCTGATGAGCCTCAGGAAAAAGAGCAGCCAAGAATGGACTGCTGCAAGCACAACTCATGCAGCCTATACCAAATCAGTTTTATACTCATATTCTTCTCATGTCATTCCAAAGCATTTTCGGAACACTCAGAAAAAAGATGCATCCCAAATGCCATAGTTCTCCCACCCTGATCTACAGCACAGAAGAAACATTTGACGGAAATAAACAGAAGTTACATGATCAGGAAAAATAAACTAGTATTTTAATATTAAAGTTGAGAACTCAGATATACACTTAAAACACTTCCATCCTGCCATCTGTCTTGCAGTTCTTTTTCTAAGCCCTGATTCAACAGTGTGCTTAATCACAATTTTAGTGCCCTGCTGCATCTGACCCTCAGTTAAAACAACAATGAAGTGACCAAAACGGCCTTTTCAAGTAGGTACCTAAGCAAAAAGTCCAGTAAGTAAACCAAGTTGGAGATGTACTAAGTACCAAGAACATACTGAAAGAATGCTAACCTGTTTATTGACTTCAGCCATTGACAGTTGTAATGCCATCAGCATGCAGTCTGCTCCACATACAGTAGTCCTTTCAGAGTTTGAAAATAAAGGCCATTGTCTTCTGAAACACTTGATCAAGTTTAAAATTTTTTGCTGGAAAGCAATCATTGTCTAGAGTAGAAGACAGAAATAATTAAGGGAAAAAAAATGAATAACAATGCAAGAGGCCTATGCACGTCTTCACCTTCCAATAAGCTGTGCAAATCCTGCTGTATCTTCTTGCAGATCAAGTTCCTAGAATAAACTCTTCCCACTAAACCAAAAGTCTAGTGAGACTCACCTCACTATGACAGAGCAACTATGAAGGGGTTGAAAGTGCTTATGTATGACATCCTCATGAAGACCCCTTACTTTCCTTGTACATTATGCCAACATAAAATAAAAGTTATCGCAAATGTGACAGTCTTTTCTCTCTGAAACTAGCCAGTCTGAATGCCCCAGAGAATGTCTTATGTACTATCCCCATTCAATATACATTCAGACCAGTGTCTATCAGAATGTTTTAAACCTGGAAACAAGAGATTTAATATTTCCAAAACTTACTAACAAAGACACCTCTAAATGCTTTGTTACCTATATTGTCTTTTTTTCATTCCACAAGTCATTATCTCCCCTATTTCTTTTGGCAATGAGTTTCAGTATCAGTTTTGAATTTGAGTACTTCATGCTTTGATCTTTTTCACCTTCTTGCATTTGTCAAGACACAGGTACACAGGACTTTAAAAAATTTGCCTTCTTTAAGCTTGTTCTTTCCTGAATCACAGCTCCCTAACACTGCAGTGACAGTACAGGAGCAATACCCATACCATTTACTTGCAGAACACAAACCCAATCTTCCCCCTTATTTCACCTAGCTAAGCCACAGTCCACAGCGGGTTTTTTGGTGATTGGTACAATCGGGAAAATTGGTGAAGCGTGGGAGAGGGGCAGGGAAAACAGGAGACATCAGGTAACAGGCAAGACTGTAACAGCAACTGCAATTACTTACTCCCTAAAATGTTTGAAGGGGACAACCTGCTTTATTTTACATTGACATGAACGAAACATGCGGGCCATAAAGGATGAAACAGGTGGGCAGGTGCAAAGTCAGTGTAGGGCAGACAAAAATCTCCCCGGAGGCGTTTCTCTCTCTCCCCCCACTCTGAAAGTTTTCTAAGGGACCGGACCCGTCGCTCGGAGCGAGCGCCCAGCGCAACAGCCCGAACAAGCCAAAAAGCCTGCGAAACAAGCCCCAAATCCTAAACCCTAAGAGCCGGCATTACCGCCGCCCCCGCCCCGCTCCCCCAGCTGAAAACTCCCGGCTGTGGCCGCCTCAGGGCCCCCCCCCCTCACCACGGTCCAGCCTC
>NW_008825614.1:16026691-16050492 GCF_000699105.1 Pygoscelis adeliae | reverse complement strand
CCAGGAGGCGGGCTGGGCCTAGCCGCTGTGCGGAGGAGCCCGGGCCCTCGCCCTTGCCTGAGGACCGGTAGCGCTGTGGGACACGCGCGGTCTCTGGCAGCCTCGCTCGGGAGTACGACTGGGCACTGAAGGGAAGAGGGGGGAGTAGGAGGGGGAGGGGGCGGAAGGTGACGGGCACCCACACGGCTCAGTTGCCCGAACTGTGTTTCCTAAAGGCGTGAAGCTAACAGCATCCTTGGTGTTTTCACTTAAAGCTAGTTCAGGTGGCCCGTGTTCGCGGGAAGTCTTAAAGGAAGGAAACTACGGGCAGGGTTAAAATTTGCATTTGGCCTTAGGAGCATAGCTATACAAGTTATACGGCTAAAGTATTTATGTTAATGTGGTGGTTTGTCGTATTAATTAATAAATAAACATTGCGACTATGGAGAGCCTTTGCGTCTCAGTGATGCCTGTGTCAAACTTGGGTGGCTCCCAAGCAAAATACTCAGTCTTGGATGCTGAGACCTTCAGATTGTTAACACTGCAAAGTCTGTCAAAGGTCTGAGATTTAAAGCTGTTTTTCCACGTGGTGTGTAATTAAAGGTCTGATTTCCCAAAAAGGCTTAAACTAGTGTCAAATATATACTGGGACTAAAAGGAGCAATACTGAAATCGGTTGTGTATCTCGGCCTCTTGTGTTCTAGCACAGGAACCTGATTTTCTTGAAAATTAGTTGAATACAGTAACGTACAAGTTCTTTGGTACACAGAGGTATAGGTGCTCTGTCTGCACTGGGGGTGGCTTAAGTCATGAAACCATGTTTAAATATTAGGCATTACAGTATTCTCATTTACGGTTTTGCAGCCTTGATTAACTCTGCTTTTAGTTAGACCCAGTCTTTAAAGAGGTACACAAATAAAGAGAATTTGAAGGTATCGTTTCTTGTCATTTGGTTGAAAATTTAAAAATTCTGTATGTGACTTTTCTGGTGTGTACTGTTTCTTAATTTCTTGTCTTGGTGTTGGGTTGCCAACAGTAGCACAAAATCTGCAGTTGTTGCTGAAGTCTGTAGAGACAGTTTTGAAAGTATGTTAGCTAGGTTAGTTAATCTTTTGATTGGTGAAACTACGTGCTACATCTAAAAATAACAAGCTTAAGTACAGCTTTTGTGTTTTTAAATATGATGTTCCAGGAGATTTTGATTTGTTGTGCCACAAATACCTTTTACATTTTTCCTTTATGCAAATGAGTAATGCATGCTTTTTAAAACTTTCTGTGTAGGAATGTAGATTTTCATCCTGGAGAAGACATCACTTCCGTGATACCTTGACTTAGTCCACTGAAAATGAAGCAAGATTCTACTAGAAACACTGCTTACACTGTAGATTGTGAAGATTATGTGCATGTGGTAAAATTCAATCCATTTGATAGTGGAGATGCATGTTCCCTCATTGCATATGGTGGCAATAATTACGTAGTTGTTGGGACCTGCAGATTTCAGGTTAGTTTGTATTATTGTTGATTTTATTAGTTGCTTCCTGAAACTTACTTTGCCAGCACCTCTACTGCACAAAGACCCTGGTCGCTTTCCTGTTTCCTCCTCTCCCCATGTAATCAGGGGAGGGTTTTACTTGTTTATTACATTAACAAGTCTGGGATATTTGTTCTTCAAGAAAATATATGTATAAGTATATATATAAAATACACATTGGTATAAATTACTATCCTGCTGGTATAAAGTTCCTTTTGAACAGAATCATAGAATGGTTTGGGTTGGAAGGGACCTTAAAGATCATCTAGTCCAACCCCCCTGCCGTGGGCAGGGACACCTTCCACTAGACCAGGTTGCTCAAAGCCTCATCCAACCTGGCCTTGAACATTTCCAGGGATGGGGCATCCACAGCTTCTCTGGGCAGACTGTTCCAGTGTCTCACCACCCTCACAGTAAAGAATTTCTACCTAATATCTAATCTAAACATACCCTCTTTCAGTTTAAAACCGTTGCCTCTCATCCTATCACTGCACTCCCTGAATAGACTGCAAAGAAAACAGGAGTGCTCTACTGGAAGAGTAATCCCATTTTAGTATCTCTTGCGAATGTTCGTGACTGCTATCTGAAAACTTAAGTGTGCAACTTTGGAAATATGTGACTTAATATTTGCTGTACATTGTTCTTTATCATCACAGGGTAATTGGCTCCTTTTTTGCACAGTTATATTTTGTTCTATGTACATTTGCTATTTAGATTAAATTGTCTTCTAAAGCTTTCAGCTAGCCTGCGAAACAGCAAAGATTACAAGTACTTTCAACTTTACAACTAAAGTTTCTATGTTAATTTTATAGATATTTCTTTTAAGGAAGGACTGTAGAAATAATTACCAAATTTTTTTCGCTTTCCCAATTGTTTTTATTGGCTCTCTCTCCCAGACTGTTAGGAACAGTAAAATATGTTTTCTTGCCTTGAAATTATTTAGCGTCATCATATTATGAAAGTTTTTAAAATGTAAAATACTGTGTACTGTGTATTTTTATACTGTATAAGATTTTTTTTAACTAGTTTTTTTTTTGTCTAGATGCTTGAAAATCAATAGGAGACAACTGTTATCTTTGGAATCTATTTTAAGCTTTTTTTCTTCAACTCACTTCTCTTATACAGTATTATTTTTGTACTTTATCTAATACGAATAACAGCATAACTGGTCTTTTTATTGTTACCATTCCCCAAAGTCTTACTGTTGGAAATTTTCTGAAAAGCACCTAGTGCTAACCACAAAAACCTATTGTCATCTGTATTGCCCTCTATCTTGTTTCTGGTGTAGGCCTTGAAAAGGAATTAATTAAAATGTTGACAACCACTGGTACAAGGTAGTTTTTCTATAATTTTCATATCCTCCCTTCCATATGTGGAGTCATTGAGTATTTCAAAGTAGGGGAAGAAAATGCTATTCTTGCTCCTTGCTTCAAGAAGCATTGAAAAACACTGGATAATTTCATGCTTCCACAGCTAGGTTCTTCCTAGCCTCTACACTATGCGGAGGGCATACAGAGAGGTTCTCTACCTCGAAGCAGAATCGTGACATAGAGAAAATTTTGTAGAAATATCCTTTGAGGTGCTCCATTAGATGTTTTGAAAACTTTTGAAAGTGTTTTAGAGGTCAACTGATTGACTGAGTCCACAACCCCAACTCTTGTTTCATCTTCCCCACCATCCAGTGTGCTCACCAGTGGGAAGAATAGACAAGTTAGTAATTTTGGTCATGTTAGGTGACAGAGGGTACCTTTCTGGCTCCTGCTGTTTGAAGAATGTCGTTCTGGAAGTGCTAGCGTTTTTCCATTGTGTAAAAACAACCTGGAGAGAAGATAGCCTAAATGACATGCTTGCTTTTCTTCCCATTGTTTCTTCTCATTGCAGTGGGTACTTACTTACCATGCTATCATCAGTGGCTTTAGTTGTATCTGTGAAGATATTACTTGTACAGAGAATGGGCTCAGCATCTTTGTAGCTCAGTTCTGATTTTTGTCCTCTGCATTGGCTTCTGGCTTGAGACTGCAATCATTTCATGTATTTTTAAGTACTTACATATTTCAAGTCAATTCTTTATGTTCCAGGTTTTCACTTTGAGGGGGTTACAATCTAAACAGATCCCACATACATGTAACTTTGAAAGCCTTTCATATCAATCTGAATTGTTAGAAGTCATCGAGATGTTGTTCTGGATTAGCTAACTGCAAAATTTCTATAGGAGGAGGATGCAGAAGTGGAAGGCATGCAGTATAAGACACTAAGAACGTTTCATCATGGAGTCCGAGTTGATGCCATAGCATGGAGTCCAGAAACTAGACTTGATGCTTTACCTCCCCAGATAAGGTATTTGTAATAAATGAGTACAATGAATCCTTGTCTTTTATCTGTTTTCCCTAATTCCTTAATATTGGACTAAGTTTAAAGCTTATGGGTGAAATCTAACTCTTTAGAAATCACTGATGAAGTCTCTGAACACTTCAGTAGAACAACAGTTTCATTCTTAGAGTCATTCTTTTTTTTTTTTTTTTTGTTCTACTTCTTGTGCCCCTTGCCCCTCCCCCCAGTGAACTAGCAGCAAATAATTTTTTTCCCCTTATTCATTATTTTAATGGACCTAAAATGTAGTTAGCTCTTTCTTTGTACATCTGTGAAGAAGGAATTCTTTTAAAAACTTTACTAAGGGTGACAGTATTGAAATGGCCTGCTTTATAAAGTTATATGTAATGGTCTGCATAGTATGGGCTGTGTTTAGGAGTAGGTCAGATGCTATTTGTGAGACCCGTTGAGGTGTAAATCTAGAAAGATAATTAACTATTAAATATGCACTTAAGAATTAAAATGTTCTCAACAGCTGGTAAGCCTCTTCAAAATTATGATGGTTGCTTACTGCTACATTTTTGTACAGTCTTTTATTTAAAATATGTTAGAAATTGGTTTATGAATTTATGTTTTGGTATTTTAAAACACTGATAATGAGGGTTCTTTTTTGTGCTCTGCCAGTTAACTTCCTCCAAGCAATGTTTCAATGGGAGTTATGAGAGATATTTCAGGTAATTGATAGTTGATTCAGATTTAGCTTTGTGAAATGTTTTGTGTTTTCCATGAAAAAGTATTCTTGGCACTTGATACACACTATTTTATAGATAAGTTCTGATTACAACTCTGCTTGTTGCCAAAGCAGAAAAGTTAAGTTAGAAGTTTTTTGGTTTTTTTTTCAAAATCTGAATTTTTGTTTGCATGTCACTTGGCAGGTTTAAACTGAAGGGAAACTGACAAAAAGTCAACTATTGCAGTGTTAATTGACTGAAGGGCTTTTCTTTCCTTATTGAGTGTAGGTTTTGTACTGCGGCTTCTGATAGGAAGTTGAGGCTATTTACTTCAGACCTGCAGGACAAGAATGAATTTAAGGTAAGGGCAGCTAAGCTGATTTTTAAAAAATTATTTAGTCTTTAGTGGAGTCTAGTCTTTAACTGCCCTTCTGCCCCATTCTGCTTAATGTACTGTATGAGATAGGATCTGTCACAGTTCAGTGCTCTATATCCATCATCTCTAGGGAAAATCATTGTATTGTATATACCTTTCTGTCTTTAAAGTGCTAATAACTGTAATTATCAGCTACATGATCTTTTGATTTAAAAGTATTTATGTAACAGTTTAACCAAATTGAAGAAAAGCAAGTAGAGGCTTATGGATCATCCAAACTATACTCATAAACAGAATGTTCTACAGGTGAATTTCAAGTACCATGCTGCATAAGGTTCCTTTACATAGAGACCTGTAAAATTTTATGTGGCATTGGTTATTGGACTCCTCTATAAGAAAAGCAAATTTAGTAACTTCTCTTTCATGGGGAACTGGAAGTTGCAATTCAGCTCTTTCAAACAGTAGAAAATTTAAAGAAAGAATACTGAATTTGCAGTACAGAACTGCAGACAGGTACACTAAACATGCCCATAGGCTGTCACTTGTTTATTTCTAAGATAGAAACAAAGGAAATATCTATTTCAAATACAATTTCACTTCCTCTTCTTTCAGCGTAGATGGTAGTGTTCTTAAACCAGTGATATAAAAGAAGCCAGGTCTAAATAGTGTCTTCACTTTATAAGCTGAAGATTGGTTTTCTGGAGACTTCTTTTGTTTGCAAGACACGTCAACTCCTATGTCACTTGGATGTGTACCTATTCTTCAGAATTTTGCCTTTGAAACAATGTCCCAGTCCAAGTACTAACATTAATTAGATGTTTGAGCTAACCGGTTTGAATTTGTTTTGTTGAGGTCTCAGCCAAGAATAAGCAAGGCTAATTAATACTAAAAAATCACGGAGAGGGTTCCTTCCTTTTTAGTGCTTTGGAATGTGATAATGCCTCTTTTGGTGAGAGTTGTGTATTGAGTATAAAGGAGAAAATAATAGACTTTCATTTGTGGTTTGGTAATTTGTATTAGTAAGACAATAATATTTGTCATACAGAAACTAAGTGAATCGCAGATGTCACTTATGTGGCCATACTGATAAGGGAATGAATAAATGCATGGCATAAGAAGTAAAGACGGATGTTACTAGAAAACAGAACGTCTTTTCTTTAAAGAAAATACTTTTTATGTTACTTCATACATGCACATACCCTTAATTTCCTTCTTTCATGTTTGGTCCTTCATCTTATATGGTTTTGTCACCCAGGCAGTGGGATAACTGACATACTGACAATCAACTTGGGTGCCACTTCTAACAAAATATATCTAAAAGTTCTTAATGCTGTTTGCTTGTGAGTTGATGTCTGTCATTCCTTATTAAAGTTATCTATTTATATACTATCTGCCAGTTCTATGATATTGCAGACAACAGGCTTCAATGTTAAGTTGTGAATTAAGTCTTTTAAATTTTTAGCAGAATGTAAAGTTACTTCTTAATTATGTATGTCTATCGCAATTTGAGAAACGTATAGAACTTCGTTTCTTACAGCACACAGAAGAAAGCGAATGGATTAAATCATTAATAACAGTGTAGATAATGGATGTTACTAGATAAGTGAAAATAATCAAACATATGGATGAACCTGGTAGTACAGGCCCTATTCAGCTAAGTTCAGCTGAATTTCTATTTTTTTTAATTTTGGATTAACAAGGGACCTGATGGACTGTGCTAAAATCAAGGAGATGTCTCTTGACTTCAGTGGATACTGGTTCAAGCCATGGATTCCACATGTTTAATAAATATGAAAGCTGTTAATTATTTTTATTGGGGGGTTAATTAATGATCAACAAGTTTATGTGTTTTTGCAAAAAACTGAATGGCACGGCTGTGATAGTTCATAACTTTCATACCTACTTCCTGTCCCTACGTCATCTGGTCCTTATCTTCCATGTCTACACCAGCTTTCAGACTCTCACAAATTGATATGGGATACAGGCCAGACTTAACACTAGGAATTTCCAGTGGGATCTGCCATTTTGCTCATTGGGAACTAATTGCTTCCAGAGAAATAATCAGTAGTATAACTTCACACAAACACACCTTTGATAATTCATAAGCTTAAACTTTTAACATGCAAGTTTATTCTAATGAAGAATTTCTAGTAAGCTGTTTATTACTGAGTTAGAATGAGATTACAAACAATCACTTTGAATATACCCAATGAGATGATTCTTTTCTAGCTTATTAGCAATGCATGATCTATATTACAACCAGAGAAGCAAAGGGGACAACTCAGTAGCACAGTCTGCTGAGCGCTGTTTTTCAGAACAGAGTTTCTGTGATGGGTTATTGTTTTCCCAGTTCTGACAAGATTTTTTTCTGGTATCTGACCAACACAAATAACACTTTAAAACATGCACTTCTAATTTAGGGGAATTTATTACACAGTAGCTTTGACTGGATGCCTAGAAATAAGTTTGAAATGCCACATTTACATTTCCATTAAGATAGCAATTATTTTTCATACAAAAAGGTTCGTTGGAGAACTGATTCATCTGCCCTTAGGACTTCTACACAAAATGCTCTGACTTGCAGTTATAAGCTTCTGCTGCAAAAGTATGTTCATTGTGTAACACATCAGAATAATTTTTTATGCTAGGTATTGAGTGTAGAGACCACAGAGGATGCCTTAATACAACAGGTGTTGGACATTAGAATGTGGTATTTAGGCTGAACAGCCACAGCTGTAAGTACTAGAAGTATAGAAGTTATTTTGCCCCAGAAGGAAACAAGCAGTTGCAATATCTTTAATTATTCAACTCCAGTTGATATGAATAAGCTCCTCCAGTGTCTAATGTAGACAGCAGGATCACAGAATTTATTTTTGTCAGCTGAAGATATCATGGATGCTTCTTCATTTTTGATACTACAGAAGACTAAAGACTGTGTAGTGCTTATGTGATACAAATGAGAAGTGTTGGCTTGAATTCAACAGTAAAGCTATTAGCTTTGTTTATGCCAGCTCCATCACTGGAATTAACAGTAAGAACTTCACTGAGGATGTACTGAGACTGAGGAAAAAGTGAAAATCCATATTGTTACTGGGTCAAGCTTGGTCTAATGTTAAAAACAATCAGAAAAAAGCTAAAAATACATATTTTTACCTATTAGTGAGGATCTTATTAGTGAAAAGGAAGAATGTGGACTAGTGTGTTTATATTGGTAAAAATGTTGTCTTTGAGACTATCTTCTGGGTTTTTTGGACAAAAAGTGTGGAAAAACTTTCTCTGAGCAACCATCTTAATTTCTTACACCCTGACAATCATTGTACTATATAGTTCTTGTAAAGAAAAAAGTAACACCTAACTCTGATTTAAAGTATTTGCAAAACCTCAGATGTTCACAAATACTCAGTGAGCTATGCTGAGCTGGCTTTCAACAAAGTTTGATACAGTGGTTTCCTAGTCAATTGATACCTCAGAAAAGCTGTTTCATAAACCTGAACTTGAACCCATGATAAACACATGGAAGACTTTGATCCATTGTACGGTGCACACTTTACACATGGGATTTTCAGGAGAGGTACAAAATGTGCAAACAAAGCTGAAGGAAGTATGTGATTACAGTCAAAAAGTAATCTCTGAACATTTTGTCTTTTATAATAAACAATTAGTATGTGTTGCTTCTGGAGGGATAGACAGAGTAATCTTACTCTGTTTTCCCAGTGGAAAAACTGTCTTGATGTAATTATCAACAAGGAACTTGAAGCATACGGAGTTTTCCATTACTTTGTCAACACAACTAATCCAAAATTTATGGGTTGGATCAAGCCCAGAACAACAAACAAAAGGTAAAATATGACTGATGGATCTTCGTGAAATCTTTTTCTTCTTTTGAGGTTTTCATTTGGAAATGAATTGTGGCTTCCTTCTCCTGCTTCAATTTTTTTTTAATAAAAAACATATTTCATCAGAACTGCGGAAGTAAAATGAGGCAGGATATTTGAATTCAGAATGCTGAAAATTTTCAAAAGACTTGGCATTTCTGTCTAAATAGTTTAGCATCATCTAAAGATGTATTAGTTCTAGTGTAATTCACTAGGTTTCAATAAAATTATGAGCTATTGGAAAAATTAAGTTGGCTGCTGAAAATGTTTCTGTATTGAATTGATGAGGCATTCATAAAATTTTTAGAGAGGGGGATTTAGTTATTGTGCTGCTTGACTAATTCTTTTTTTTTGATCAGTTCTGCATTTGTTCCTCAGAATAGCTACACTTAGAGAACAGCAACAGTGTGTTCTCCTTTCAGAAACCTGTGGAACTGGTTGTTTTCATTGGACTTTGTTTTCCTCTGCAATCTCTCCATGTGATGTTATTATCCAGAGGATATTTTTGTCTCCTTTTTATGATACCTTGCTGGGCAAAACAAGAGCAGCCATGCCTTGAGACTTAATCAGTGGGACTGAAGAGGATGGAACAGTAACAGATACATCATCTACACGTGGACATTTGCCTCACTTAAAATTTTAAGTGAGATTTCTGTCAAAAAGACCATAGATATAGTTAATGAGAGAAAATACATATAAATCCTCAGATGGAGCAAACTGGTATCTTAACTAGCTACAGATTTTCTAATGAGACCAGAGATGATTTCTTCATACCTAGCACCCATGTGAATGAATTTGAATGTATTTTAAACTTTGACTGGACCCTAAATGGGATGAGTTTTGCATGCTTGCTTAATGCTAAATGTTTGTAAGTTCTTTAACTTAGGTTTCTGAAGATACTGTAAACCTCAAAAGATTACTGATATCTGTAGATTAGTACAAAATACTTTGTAGAATTGAGAGGAAAAAGGTGTCTTGATATTATGACCAGCTGTCCCGGTTTCGGATGGGGTAGAGTTAATTTTCTTCCCAGTAGCTGGTACAGTGCTGTGTTTTGGATTTAGGATGAGAATAATGTTGATAACACACTGATGTTTTAGTTGTTGCTGAGCAGTGTTTATACTAAGTCAAGGACTTTTCAGCTTCCCATGCTCTGCCAGTGAGGAGATGCACAAGAAGCTGGGAGGGGGCACAGCCAGGACAGCTGACCCAAACTGGCCAAAGGGATAGTCCATACCATATGATGTCATGCTCAGTATATAAACTGGGGGGAGTGGGCCAGGGAGCAGCCACTGCTCGGGGACGGGCTGGGTGTCAGTCGGCAGGTGGTGAGCAGTTGCATCATTTGTTTTTCCTGGGTTTTCTTCCTCTTTCTCTCGTTGTTTTCCTTTTCATTACAATGTATTATTATTATTGTTATTGTTATTATTATATTTCAATTGTTAAACTGTTCTTATCGCAACCCACAAGTTTTCTCACTTTTGCTCTTCTGATTCTCTCCCCATTCCAGCGGGATGGGGAGGGTAAGCAAGTGGCTGCGTGGTGCTTGGTTGCCAACTGGGGTTAAACCACGACACCAAGATAGCTGAAAAGCCTTCAAAATACGTAAAAATCATCTAACTTTTAATTTTTACTCAAACTGGGATTTTGCTTTTATTCAGAAAAGCTACCCTGCTAAGTCGGTTTTTGTTATAGATAAATTATTCTCAGTACTTTGAAATAAAAACGTCATGATTAAGAAGCTTCAGGGAAGAACAATTACACAGTAACAAGGTTCCCTTTGAAATTACTTCATGCTTTCTGATACAACTGTAAATGTTTGCTTTTGAGTGACAGTTCACATGTACATTCACACCATGAGGGCTCATATCCTATTATTTGAGAATGGATGATCTATTAATTCACAGTAGAAGAAGAGTGTGTACTATAACCCATTTTCTTTCCTCTTCAGCACAACAGCAGAGAGCACAAAGCACTGTGTCTGTTCTTCTCAAATGCTTAATAGAAATTATGCTTAATTGCTAAGGTGTTGTATGGCTTGCTTGTTTTTGCTTGTACTGTTGTTCCTCATTTTTGGTTTTCTTAAAGTCTTCAGCGTGCATTCTCTTCTGTTTCATCTTCTTTCACTGAGAGTATTTTCACTGTTTTTTCTAAAGGTAGCCTTTTGGTCTGCCATCTTTAGTGGATATCTCCTCTTAGGCAATTTGTATTCTGACTGCTTGGAAAAGGGCATACACTGGACAAGTGGCTGGTTTATTGCTGCTTCAGGAAAAAACTCTTGCTGCTTCCAGGAACCCCTAGTAAAAACTACTATTCAGCAATAAGAGTTAATTACCAGTAATCAGAGTTCTTTAAGATATGTAGATCATGCATACATTCACTTTCTGCTCATTCTCCTCTTTCTTTCTGAGATTTATTATCTTCTACCTTCAAAATTCAGTGTCTTGAAAGGAGGATAAAAAGTTCTGGTGCGATTCATTGATCTCTGTCAAGCAAGAGCATCAAGCTGACCTCTGTGGTAACTACAAGGAATAGTGGGGGGGTCTTTTCACCTACAGTATGAATCTACACATGAATTAGATATTTTAAAGAACTCCAGTTACTGATAAATACTTTTTTTTACCTTCCATATCAAACAATAGCTTTATCTTAACGCTCATACATCTTTCCTTTAGTGGGTCTATTAAATACATTATAGACTGATGGAACAGTCAGCTCTAAGGTAAAAGTATTTCTTTTTTCTTGTTGACAGACATTTGATGGCCACTCAGATTACATTAATGATCTGGTGTTTGCTCCCAAAGAAGGTCAAGAAGTTGCAAGTGTAAGTGATGATCACACCTGCAGGTATGCATTTTGTTCAAAACATTGAAATAGTAGTATTTGGCTTTTTCTGTGTGTGTATGCTTTATATGCTCACATAAATAAACAAGCATTTATTTATTTATTTTTAGTGGGCCTTCATAGCCCACTAACAAGACAACAAGCAGACTAGTCTTGTTAAATAGGTTGTGGACTGGCTTTTTGTTGTGACTTGTGAGGTGTTGGGTTTTTTTTTTTTTCAAAGCAACATTTTGAACTAACTAGATACAATGTGAAGAGAACTGTTCTGTCTTGGAATTACGTACACTATAATTTCCCCTGGTGGGACAGGAATAACAGGCATGAGAATAGGAGAGAGAAAACATGCATAGCTCAGCACTGAACTGTACAGACACTCTCTATCCATTCTGTCATCACATGAGTCCAGTTAAAAACCAGTATATGTATGTGAACTTGTCCACTTACCCAAATTTATCAGCCTTACTAGGAGGTGGGATTACATAGCCTAAGGACAGTACCATACTAATGCAGTGGTACTGGGAGCTCATAATACCATGACTATAGCTGCTTCAAACCCATGTATTTAGTTATTTTTAACAGGAAGTAAAAGGGAAACATGGTTGAATACTTTGAAAAACACTGGTTAAGGTTTTGTAGTACAGGAGTTTTTCCTCGTCCCCCATCCCCCTCTTCTAGTAGTGCACATGAATCTATAAAGCTGCTATTCTTATCCCTCCAATGCAGCTCACGGTTGGAGAGATCAGGAGGACAGCTATGCAGGCTTTGCAAGTCATTGCAGTAGCAGCAAGAGACTTCAGAAAGCATCATCTTTGACTTTTCTTTGTAATAGCTGTGATAACTCAAAACTTGACTCAGTTAAGGAACTGGTTTAGTTTTTTCTCTGATTATATGAATTATATATTTGCTCTTTGAAGTTACCACCATATCAATTCCTATATAAATGACCAGGTAGTACTCAGGGGAAAAAAAGGTCATTTTTTTTCCTTAAAGCCATCTTCTACCTGCTAAGAGACAAGGGAGTAGCTTTTAGAATGATTACTCTGTGTATGGGATTTTGTAAAGGGTAGATCATCAACTGGCATGAATCACAGTTTAGTAGCTTTAGTTGAGCTACTCTGGCCTACATAAACTGAAAATCTAAAAGGCCTGTGATTTTAACATCCCTAGGGAACTCAGAAATACTACTTTGACCAGTAGGCAGATTTTCCATAGACGCCCTGTCCATATTCCCAACAAAATCATGAGGAATGAATAGTAGAAATGTATGACTTATTCGTAGCTTGTTCTGATTTATTTCCTATCCTTGATTTCTTCATTAAATCTAAACTAATATTGGGCTTATTCAGCAAAGAGCTGTTTGAATGTGTGGCCTTCTTTTGTTTATTTTATGAAATGCTCAGTGTTCCTGGGATGAAAGAGAACTGTTTTAAAACCAGTAGTCTAACTGATACTAAATTAAAAGGAAATAAAAATGATATCATTAGTGTATACTACCAAGATTTCAACTTAGTAACTCTGAAAGATATTTTATACAGTAAACCATAAAGTCTTTGGTTAAAAGCCATGGGAAATAAGTAGGATTTTTTTTGGCTACTCGAGTTCTTATTTTTTCCATTCATGCATGTGGAACATGAAGACTTTTTTATTGAATTTAAAGGTTACACTTTCAAAACTAATGGAAAATGCATTCCTTGGGACTTACCAAAATCATTCCTTACTTACTGTGTAATTTGCTTCAGCAGTAAAGTAAGAAGAGGAATAATTCTTCTGTCTGTACTGAGTTTCTATCTTGAAATTGTTCTCAAGATACATCATCTGTTAATACCTTTGGAATAAAGTTCTAGAACAATTAGTACAAGAACATGAAGTTTTGAGTGTTTGGGTATAGTTAGAGTTCCAGTTTTAAGCCTTAATAAAGTCATAATACAATGTCTCAGTAAGTACAGAATATATACAAACATGTTTAGATCTTCCATGGTTTTCACTCAGTAGTAAGTTTAGCAGAGATCTCTAAGGAACTCAGATTTTCAGTTTTCATGCACTAAACAACGTTGCCACAAGCTGCTGCAACAGTGACATCTCAGAGCTGGGTTCAGTCATTTTGGTTAGAAGACAGACAGTGTAAGTCAGATACTGGCTACATTCAATGTTCTTACCTTTAAACTGCTGCTGTGTCATTCAGGAATTCTTGTTGTTTCTTGCACGGTCTTTGTTGGCCTTGTTGGTCTCACAACATGTGACTTTTTCCGAGCTGTGAAGTAGAACTGAATTAAAAATACTCTTGCATAAAAATAATTGCAGTAGCCATCTATGTTATGTAGTTGTGAATAAAAGTGTTACGTGCATTCGTAGACAAGTGAAGAGGTGTTGGTATGTAAATATGCTATATGCTTTAATAATCTCACGTTTCCCTGCACTGAGAATCTCAGAACTAATATAACATTAAAAAGAATTGTTTTTCTGAAAGAAGACACCTTTGGAAGACTCTTAAAACCCACCATGTTGCAGTTACTCACAATTGTATTTATATTAAAGATCAAAATTCCTGTAGCTAAAAATTACATCTGCAAAGGTGATTGAAAAAGTCAAATCCTGGGTCTTAAATACCGTATATTACTTCCTCCGTTTTGTCCCAAGGATGGCTATGTTCCAAGATGGATGAAGCTGTTCATAAGCATATAGTTAATTTATATCTTTGGCAGGATATTGTAATTTTCAAATTTTGCTGTATTTTACTTTTTTACGCATTTCATAATTGCTTTACTCTTTCTTAAAAAATAGAAAATAAAATTATTTTTGAAGTTTGATTGCAAAATTCTAAAGAAAATAGTAAAAGACTGGCAGAGGAAATAGCTAAAATAACTACTGTTATATTAAACAAAAATTTGAATCAGTTTTATTTATGTCATGTGTTAACATATTGAGTACAACTGAAGTAAAAATAAATAAAAGTATCTTGTGTATATGTTAAAAAAATCAAATTTAGAATATTTGTACATTTCTGCTGAAAGCCAAACTTCGTCATGGCAGGAAAGTATATTACCTCTTGGATTTAATCTAATTGTCTTCCTTCAAATCCAGTTGTTTTTTCTTCATGATCTACCTTTCATATCTCAATTTCAAAATTCTGTATAATATTTATGTGTAATTAATACATAATTAATTACACATTAATTAATGTAATACATAATTACATTAATTAATACATAATTACATATTAATACATTGTCCATTTCTTGGTATCATAAGAGCATGCTTAACGAATAAGAAAAAAATCTTTTATGGTAGCTTTAAGGAATATTTCCTTTCGTTCCTTAAAATTATAAAGCATTATACACTTCTTCGAACAGTTGTATTAAGTGTAGGAACGTGTGCGTCCCACTTTGCTAATGAGAACTGTGTGTGCAACTCCCTGTGCACCACTCTTTAAAAAAAGAAAAAAAAAAAAAATTATTGCTGGCTTTTTCATTATGATTTGGAAACACACGATAGGAGGCTGCAGGGATTCAGATGTATAAATCATTTTGTTCTGATACTTAATGAAGCCTCTGCAAAAAGAACATAGGAAATGTTTGGAAAACAGCATGAGCTTAACAGACACCCCTCTGCTGTTGGTGGTTTTTGACACTATCTGATGTTTCTTGAATTATTTCATGCAAAATAGCATCCTGGTAAAACCCACTAGTCTCATATGTGTGGTAAAAATTAACCTCTGACTGTTAAAAGGTTAATTCAATCTGATTAATAACCACCTCATACTCCATCCTCATATTGAACGGAAAGATTAGTGACAGTGTCAGGCCCTTGATAATGGCAGCATGGCAATTTCTTATGGTCATCAAGTGCTGGATTGGCTTCTATTTTAAAAAGCTGAAAAGGACTCATGCATCCCTCTCCCTCCCTCTCTCTTTTTCTTTTTTTAATTATTCCTTAAACTACAGCATCTTCCTCTCTTTTTGTGTGTGTAATAGAAAAGAATGTACAGTTGACTTCCACTTTATCTGTAAATGTACTTGCCCTTGGATTCCTTTCTGAGTTCCGTTCAGTTGCTTATGCCGTGGCTCATGTTGCTTCATAGAGAAGGACTTTGTGAATTTATTTATCTATTAGTCACTGTCAAGTTCAGCCTTCTCTGTTGCACATACAACAAATGCCAGTTTTGCTCCCTGGACAGAGATTCAGGGGAAAGGTTTGGTATCACTGGAAACTAAACTAACTAGACTCAAAATTTATTGTAGTGTTTCATCTGTTTTTAGGGTGTTTTAATCTGTAGTGTATTTGTTTACGTGGTACTCTTATGTCTTAGTTATTTTGTGTTGGTCTTTCTCTAAACAATATGAAGGAAAGCCAATGTGTTTTGGGTTTTTTTGTCTTGTGTTCTTTAATGCGTTGCCAGTGCTTGTTGCACTTGAGACTTAACTTGTTAATTCAATAAATTTTAGTCTTTGGTTATATTGAAAAGTTGCCATTCTCACTTATTCCTGCCTCCAAAATTATATTATATTTGTATCTTCCCATTCCTAGTGCACTCAGTTATGGATTTTTTCTAAAATTTTTTAAAAAAGTATCTTATTTCATGTTGTTATCTTCATCTGTTCATGTGATAGAATTCCCCAGTGTCTCTTCCTATAAGAAATGTCATACCAAATATTTATCCTTTCTGAGGTATGCTGATTACAATTCTCAAGCTAGTTATGCATGATAATTGATGGAAATAAAGGAGAGTCTTGGATTATTTTTAATTAAGAGTCTGGTCTTTGACTTTGCACACTTTTTGTATGCATCCCTGTATGTCCCCCAAATGTAGTCTTACACAATTTCTGCTATACTTTACAGCCACGATGCAAGTATTAACCAACAACTTCTGTTGTAGTTCACAATCACTATGCGAGTATTAACTGGTCTCCTGTTACAGTATCCAGTCAGCTTCAAAAAAAAAAAAAAAAATCACTTTCCAAATCAAATATTTGGAACGTTATTTCAGTCTGGTCTTAAGATTGGATGAATAAGCCTTTAGTTAGGAAGTCTTCAAAATGTGCAGATGAAATGGTAGCTATTTCCTGTGTGATGTATTGTGACTTACGTTAAGGGTCACACAGTCCTAGAATGTAATCTAGCCTAGAAATTGTTTTAAATAGAAATCATTGCATTAGGTTTGTTTAGCAGTTACCTTGTATTTTAGAAACTCATTGGCAGAATTGTAGTTGAGTTTCTCGGTAACAGCCATCCCACAGAAGCATTTAGTTTTACATCTACATTGGAAACAATAAGCTGATAACTCTAACAGCTAATTTTTCTTTGGTTGAAAGGATACAACTGAAGCTTCACGTTTTTGCAAAAATACTGCTTAGTCTCTGGCTTTGCTTTAGATAACTTTAAGGGTATTTCAGTAGCAGTAGTACTGTGTATTTCTTGGGCTTGTTTCTGAGTGTGCATGTTCTGAAATGTGTATTAGCGAAGAACAGTCAGTTGAGATGCTTGAGATACTACATGTGCGTTCCCCTGCCTCTCCCACTTCTGCCAACATTGCGGGGGATAATCAGAATTACATCCCACAGTTACCAGTGAAAAATAGATCAATGCTTGCATATCCAAGTAGATATTACAAGAAGCTAGAGGTAACGTGTATTTTAATGCCAAAATCTGAAAGATTCCAATTACTAATTCTTTAACAACATTGACATTTTCTTTGACCACCAAAAGAAAATGGTGAACATGGGTCAACTTTCTGAAAGAGTATTTACACATTTACTCTGTGAAAAGGTTTTTTATTTCACGGATCAAAAATAAGTGAAGGACATGCTCTACAAGCACAAATTTAGGAACCTGTATGCCGAGTCACGAGATAGTTTTAAGATGGCTGTGCCTGGTGGGCTAGGGCTAGGCAGCACAGATGAATTTCCCCTTTCTCCTCATGCAACCATTTTTGTGGCTTGTTTAGCATGGTGTGCTGAATAGGGAGTTCTGCTACAGATTCTGCAGTGGCAAACTGTTAGTTGGGCAGTGCATTACCAGATTTATAAAAACTTAAATTCTTTATTTTGTCAGTAAAATAAAATAAATCACTAGAAATTATCTTTAATATTACACCCTTCTTTTCTTCTGAACAGCTAGAGGGGATTCCTACGGTTCCACTTCAGCCTTCTGTTTTTTCATGTCCTACCTAGTATCCTCTTCAGATCTTTGATAACCACCTCCATGTGGAGTTGGCAGAAGACCTGAGACAGGGCCAATGTCGGTTGTATTCTCCACGCTGTTAACTAATCTCTGCACCTCCATTTTCCTTTTCTGAGATCTTACTCTCCTCACTCCTTGTGCTCAATGAGGAACAACTTGGTTCTTTACCTTTGTTGTGTCATCTCTGTAACAGGAATCTCTCCCTTCTCCACCTCCATAGGCTTTTCAGGGGTGATAGGATTTTCCTCACACATGGAATGTGTCTGATGGAGATATAAAGAAACATCAGCAAGGGGTATTTAAGTTAGATATTATTTATTAAAAAAAACCAACAAAAAAACAAAACCATTTTGGGCATTTTTAAGAGTAGGTCAGACAGTAATCTGTGAGTAAGGGTTCAAGTATAGTTGATCATGCTATGTGGTTGAAATGGTATCAGCTGTCAAGGTTTGTTCTAGCCCCCACCCTACTTACTAAAATTGTTGGAAATCTTACGCTGAAAGAATTCCCTTTTTTACTTTCATCTTCTGGGGATTTGAGAAATGCCTGAAGGTTACAATATGGTTTTGTTCTTTTACTATTGCAAATGATGATTTTTATTCAGTTAGGATTTGGTTTTGCTCTCCAGTTAGAATTAATCAGAATTCAGAAAGTTAGAATATAAAATAAGGATAATCTCCATTGCCACAAGGCAGGTTTTCAGATGTTCTAATGAATACTTTGCCAACTTTAATAAAAGTCCATTGTGTGATAAAATTACTGCACATACGCAGCATGTCATTATCCATATTCATGCATACTACATACAATATAGTTGTTCCAACATAGTTTGAATATCTTTGTGCTTTGAGATAACTGCAGTTGTCATTTGTTTGGTTAATCATAGGATGTGAGTGACAAGAGAAATGTACTAATATTTCAAGAATTTTCTTTAACAGCATTTGCAACTATCTGTATTTTGTGTTAGTTTAAATTTTGTGAGCACTGCAGCATATAATATCTCAGTCCTTAGTTACTTAAAAATAATGAATTTGCTGAGAAGATTACATATTATTTTTGAAGCTTTCCATTATTCAAACTTTGGACCTTATTTCAACTGTGGTTATTCAAACTTTTCTCCTTTAAATTTACTGTGGAAGCTTTTTTAAATGTCAAAAAAAATACCGCAAGCCCAATAACAAGTCTATAACAACAATGGTTGGTGGGGGGAGGAGGAGAAGCAAGAGGGTGACACATTGCAGGGTTACAAAAAATAAGGATGTTTGGAGAAAAGTAGACTGTAGTTTGCTTTGGTATAAAATCATGGTAATATTAGTAAAGTTTCAAGGGCTTTGAATGGGAGACAAAATGCTCAGTCTTTTTGGATTGATTTACGTGATAGGAATGTGGACAAAACTGGAGGGTTTTTTTAGCATCTGTAGCTGATTTGGTCATGATTACTGAGTAATTGAGTAACTGAAATTCAGTTTGGCTAAATTTTTGGTCTTTGCACATTTTTTACTTGGGTTAGTCACAAAGAAATATTGAAAAGAGTTAATGGAACACATATGTAATTGTAAACTTCCATACCAGCATGGACTTGATGCATTCAGTCAAGTATCTCTTTTGATATGTATTGCCTGGTGGGTTTGTTGTTTGTTTTGTTTTGTTTTTTTCCAAAACTAAGTGATGCCATCTTTGTTATCAATAAAGAAAGAAGAAAATATAAAAGAGGCATTTATCCTTTTTTTCACTCTCCTATACAGTTTGTTACTAACAATCTTGCCATTCTTACAAAATAAGAGATACAAGTTTGGCATTTTATAAATAACAAAGTTAGGGAGGTAGAAAGCATAAATTTCTGTCTCAACACCTAATAACCTCACTCACTTCAGGGAAGGAAACATGATGGCATGCTCCTTTAGCCAAAATGATTCACTGTCTTCTGTTATATCATAATTTTCTCCTTGCACAGTAAATACACATGGAAAGTGTTGATTTGACTTGGACAAATCTACAAGGCAAAATTTTTGGCACTAGAAGAAAGTATTGCATGTTTCTAAATTACCTAATCAAGTAGATATTTCATTTTTTTTAAACAGTTGTCAGGTTTTTGTTTTGACTTTTTTTAATAAGGACACTGATCCTTCAAGATTAGAGACCCTGTGTTTTCCACAGGGAAAACAAATATTTGATCTGTTGTGGTTTGGCATAAGAAAACAACATTGTTCATTAAATATATTTACTTTATTCCCATATATTTTGTCTAGACTTATGATGTATTATTTAAGAGTTTTTTGAAATCTCTTAAATATAAGGCTCTAAGCACCCTGGTGAGATATAAACTGAAAAAGTCTGGAGGAAGTCAGCAAAAATCCTCTAGAATAAACAATAATAGTATGTAGCCACTCATCTAACTCAAAAGACTGGGCAGAACACTACTTAAAAAATTGGCTGCTTCTAAGGTTTTGCGTGTCAGGGAGGAAGGATATATGTGTGTGTTTCGGTGTGAAAATGCATATAAATAGTATACAGCCTTGTTCAGACTGACGTTCGCAACTGTGATGTCTTTGTCCTACAACTGAGCTACTGATTTTGTAGGAAAAGAGGCAGCTGAGCAGTGGCTGTGAGGTAAAATAGTCTCAGTTTTGGTTTTATTGCATTTTATAAACCAAGTAGCTTCATGGCTCATTAACACACATATGGAATGCATCCAAAGAAAACTCACTCATCACCTAATCTAGTTTTGGTGTTTCAGCATACATTTCCCTGTCAATCCATTTTGCCCAATATTGTTGATTTTTTTTTTTTTAAACTGCTTGATATGTACTGTAGGTGCTTCTAAAGGACACGATTAAACTGGCACATGTGATTTATTTGTTGAAAGCTCGGCAAGACCCTTTCTGGGCTAGTGTTATCTCTGCCGTAGATCCTTTTGTTTGCCTTAGCTTCATTTTTAGTTTCTTGTATTTCCATTACTCAATCTTGTCTTACCAGGAAAAAATGGAAATTCATACATTAGACAAGCAAAATACTTTAGTGCATGGTCTTATCCTTTACATGGTAATGTGGATGATTGAAGTTGCTTGGTACTTCACTCTAGGTTGCTTGTATCAGCTAGACCAACACTGACTTTCTTGCTTTGTGTTGTCTCACTGTTATTTATGGTATAGTACAAAGGCTGTAGTGTTGACTTCTGAATGAAGTGGGAATGTATCATCTAGATTTCATGTCTAGACAACTAAACTTGTCAAATAATTTGGACATTGCCTGTTTAAACAGAGGCTCTGCCTAGTTCATCAATATTAAAATACATTATCTTCAGCACTGACTGCTTTTACTGACTTCTATGCACAAGTATTAAGCATCTGCAAATTTCATTCTAGGTGTTCTATTAGTCTCTTTCTTCTTGAAATGATAAAGCATGAACACTATTTCATTTGGTCGCTTCCTTTGTGAATGTATTGAGGCACTGAAAGTTAATGTATTTGCAGTCAAATGGCAACAAATAGTTTAATACTTTGCTTTTTTTGGGGTTTTTTTGCTTTAGGGTCTGGGATTTGGAAGGAAACGAGAAGGCCCATTTTGTTTTACGTTCTCCTGGAATGAGTGTTTGCTGGCATCCTGAGGAGGCTTTTAAGGTTGTGTTTTCCAGCTCTTCACCCTCACCACCTTTAAAATAACAGGAGGGCGGACTTACCTAAACTATGAATCTTTGATGCTGTATTAAGATTGATGTTTGGGGAGCTAGTGTACATTGTAACTGGATATTAGTTGGATCTGCTAACGCTAAGTCGCTGTAAATGAATTCTCATTCCCATTCTCGTCATTTTACCCTCAGTCCCTCACTCCTCCCATCAGAAATATTCCTTTCTTGGTAACGTACATCAATTGTTGCTGATGACTATTCTGGTGATTGCATGTTAACTTACAGTTACCAGAGAAAAGTTCAAGTTTTTCTCAGTCACGGTAACACAGTTCACCAATAACATAGGCTCCTATGAAGCATGCCAAGTTTTGAAAAGCATCTGTTTGAAGTTAGCAAGGGATTTTTTTTGTTGTTGTTCTTGCTTGGAATATATGAAATATGTGCTGAAAAATCAAAACAAATCAATAAACTGTGATTTTATCCTTATCTGATTATTGTACTGGGGAGGATTAATCAGCTGATATATACCAAAATTTTCAGCTTCATTAATGGTCTAGTCCTTGCAATTTTTTATTTATTATTCCTGTTGTGCCAATCAATAACTGCCTTAAGCAGCTACAAATAGTTGTTCAGATTACCACAAACACACACACTTAAAACAGAGAAAAGCAGTCAAATAAGGTATCAAAATATTTACATAGCAATAGGGAAGAAGGATCTCTATTCTCATCACACTTTCCACCAATATCAATATCCGGTCCTTACTAAGAAAACGAGGAAAACTGTTGATTCAGGTGGTATCGCAATTGAATGTGTTTGCTGCTGTTTGCTACTGGGCAACTTCGTTAGCACAACAAAATTACTAGATTAGCCCAAAAATATTGCACTATTACACCAATCTTGCATATTAGCTTGTCTTTTCTTTGACCCTTATCAAAGAGTAGGCACAGGATTTTTTTTTTTTTTTTTTTTTTTTAAGAAAAACCCCTTCAAAAGACTAATAAAACTTGACAGACTTGATGGTTGCTGAAAAGCTTACTGCAGGTCAAAATGCTTGCTGCACCGTGTCCTTTAGTTTGCATAAGAGCATGTTTTGGTGACAGCTCTCTTTTCCCAAACAAACTTGGATGTTACTGGAGTATTGTTTTTAATGCTTCTTTGCCTTCCTTAATTGTTGTTCATGACTATCTGAGAACCATGGTCTCCTCATCATTTAATCAGGAAGCTCTTTCTACAATACTTAATAAACAACTGCTTGAATATATTACTTTAATATAAAAAGTTTAGATAAAATCTCTTGCAAACTGTTACAGGATGAAGCAAGAGATGGTACGTAAAATCAGTAAGCGTGAATCCAGTCTACAGTTACGCTGATCAATACTGTTGTTTCCTTGTACAGCACTATGTCTGACAGTCAGTTCTTTGTACTCAGAACAGGAACTTTTTTCATTTTCAAAGAATAACTTTTTGCTTTACAACTCTTAAAAGCACAGTGCATTTGTGGTTAAGAACTGGTGCTTCTAAGCACCAAAATTATATACATAGATATCTAAAGATATATATAGATAAAATCATGTAATCGTTATGTATAACAATGTGACAGTAGTATAGATTAAAGTGCTTTTTATTCATTGGTGGAAGAGTGTTCAAGATAATGTTTTCTGGTACAAAGTGAAAAATTGTACCTATTTTAATATTATTAATATTTGCTTGAAAGTATGCCAGGTTTGCTATAGAGTAGAAAAGATACTAAGATTCATTACATGCTAAGTTTACAACATTCTATTAATTTCTTTTAACAGCTGATGGTAGCGGAGAAGAATGGAACAATACGATTCTATGACCTAATTACACAGCAGGCCATTCTCTCCCTAGAGTGTGAACAGACGCCGCTGATGTCAGCAGACTGGTGTTTAAAAAATACTCTTAAAATTGGAGCAGTTGCTGGAAGTGATTGGTTAATCTGGGATATCACTCGCTCCAGGTATTTTTATACACAAGATAGGTTTCTTTATTCTCTTCTTAAGCAGTACATGAAGAGGTGTGGCCACTTTGCTAACATAGCACTTAAATGCACTATGTATTATATCACCTATTCAGTAATAATGAACATTCTTCAGGAATTATGAAATCAGTACAGATCATTCCCTGGCATTCTTTGTTTCATCTTCATCTATCAATATTTATCTGTTAAAAATAACATTGTCTTTTTGTCCATTTGAGACAGCACCTCACTACTGTTTACCTGTCACTTTAAGTTTTATGTGTTTGTTAAAATTTCATTTTAAGTCATAAATACATAATTGTTGAGCTATAATAAACTGGATAACTACTTCAGTTTTCCTACTCC
>NW_008825614.1:16015329-16026681 GCF_000699105.1 Pygoscelis adeliae | reverse complement strand
TTGAGATGTAAGCTGCAGGAAGTCTCTGGTTTTCCCTCAGCTTCTTCACAGAGAGTAGACAATGTGTCCCCGTCACTGTTGAAATGATACATGCTTTTGGTACTTACAGTATGAGCTGTAGTTGTTTGCAGTTGTTTACCCTGAATGTCTGTTTTAGTTATCCACAGGATAAGAGACCCGTCCATGTTGATCGAGCCAGATTATTCAGGTATAAGCGTTGTTGTATTCTGTGGTTTTTGTCTTTATAAATCTGTGTATATGCAAGCAGTTGTGAGTTTAGGGACCTGGTTGTGTCTCGCTTAAATAATTTTTAGGGGGACATGGTCTCCCCTTTGTGAAATTTGTGAACGACCTACATTTAGCATGTATGTGTAACATTCCCATTTATTTTTTTCTGTTTTACAATGACATGCATACTGGGCTGTGAGTGGTGAATCATTTACAAGCCATTTCTCTGAATTCATTTCTCTGGTGGTAGTGGAATATCTGACACCTTCGCACAGTTAACCACAAGGGAGAGAACTCCACTTTGTGTGCACTTCTGATAGTCTGATAGGGATATTTGAAAAGTACGTTCATTTCATTCGTAGGTGGTCCCGAGTGAATGAAAATCTGTTTGCAACCACTGGATATCCAGGAAAGACAACTACTCAGCTGCTTGTTCATCATTTAGGACATCCCCAGGTAAATTTTGGAGTTCAGCTTTTGACTGGAATTGCATTTGTTCTCTTCAAATCAGGCTCAACAAATTGTAGCTTTTAACTAACAAATAGTTAAAAGCTACAATTAAAAAATAGCCCAAACAATCCAGAAATGCTGCTTGGTCTACCTATTTTATTTTGTTTTGTATCACCCATGCTAAGGAAAAAGAAATCACACCATGCTTAACCTGCTATTTAAAACGCTGCTTGATCTATATGTTTTATTTTGCTTTGCCTTATCGGTGCTAAGGGGAAGAAAAACACATTTAACCTGTTATTTAATAAATTTTTCAGCATTTCTCATTCTAAAGAGGGTAAAAACAGCTGGTTGTGTATTTTACAGGTTTGAACTAATTATATTTTAAATCATTAATGAAAATATATCCCGAGACAATGAATGTAAAGTATAGGAAATATTTTGGGTTTGCTGGAGTTAGTATACATTTGTAACGCTTACAGTAAAAATATTACCTCCAAACATACTAGTTGTGAGTACACTTAAATAACGGGAAGTAATTTCATTAAAAAAGGTTTCTAAGTTTGAAAGTAATAATAGTGTTAATAATAATGAAAATAGTTGAAACAATTTGTTATCATGGAATATTTTGCTGCATCTTATTTAAATGTAGTAAGTAGCTACAGGAACTAAGTAGCAGATAATCAGATTTTTCAGTTGGATTTCTGTTGTATTTTAACTGTATTTGTTAAGGAGTAGTAAATCTATGCTGTTTATTTGTCTATGCAACTTGGTGTATGTGGTATAGTTATCATTTATATGGTAAGTTGTACTCATATTTCTCTCTCCTTTTTTTTTTAAAGCCCATTCTTACTGGCACTACAGCTGTAGGATCTGGTTTGACATGGCATAGAACTCTTCCATTATGTGCAGTCGGAGGAGATCATAAAATTTTCTTCTGGGTAACTGAAATGTAAAATAAGCATTTGCCTTCAATATGAAACTTCACAGCATAACGTCTCTTTCCTAGTAAAACAAAGGAATTTACTCTTTGTACTGGTATTTATTCACTTGGAGAACATAAGAAAGGAACAAGTAAAATATGAAACATTTGTGTTTGATTTTTAGTTTGCAAATACAAGAGCTTCTGTAAAACCGGTTATCATACATCTGGTACTTGGTTATTTCCCTTAAAATAAAATGTACACTTTTTTAACATGGTATTTGGTGTGAAATGAATTTTTACAAGTGTTTTTTTTAAGAGATTTGGTATCCAGCAATCTCAGTCTGGCAATCTCACTCAGTTAACACAGCTCAAATACTTTGAAATTGTCCCGAGTACCTACAGAAAGAGAACGCCTGTCTCTGTATTAACTTTCCCAACCACCACTATCTTATAAGAAAGAAATGCAATAATGTACTGTCATGAAATGTTGTCTGTGAATGTATTTGCTGAATAAACTAGTTACCACTAACGGTGAAGAAGCTAATGGTATAATCAGAATGATAATTTTAAGAAGTATTACTTCTTTTAAGATGACAGAGGAATTTACTTCAAGTATGCCAAACAGTGTTGCGGGGTTTTTCTGTTTACAGCCTTTTACTTCCAGCCTTTTACAGAAAAATCAAAGATATTCTGCTTTCTAGAAACATATTTTTCTTGCCCCTCCCATACAAGACCCAGAAATGAAGTAAAAGAGGAAAGAGTAAAAGATGGAGACAACTCCTGTCTTCAGTATCCTTTTTGCATGCTTTTGCAAGTGAAGTGATATTGAGATGTTCAGCTAGTGTAACAGCTCCTTACAGCATCATAGCCATCCTTATTAGCAGTAGTTAGATTTTAAAATATTCTTTTAAATATTTATGCTGGACACATACAACCAATTCAGAAGTAGGACAGCAGGAAGTGAGATTACAGTCACCTTTTAAAAAGTAAGACCGTATTTTATTTCTCATCATTTCTTATTCTTGAGAAATTTTGCTTTCCAACTGCCACCAAAATTTACTTAAAAGATGAATATAACGTTCCTCATAGATTAATCTATTTTCAGTACTGTCTATTGAATCTCATCCTTTGTAGGAGAAAGGACTTAATTTCTTAAAGGTTTTAAAGTTCTGTTTATTTTACTCACAAAGCTGTTCTACTGACTGCCCACTTTAAGAAGTCAAATGTGTAAAGCAGTCCTCTAAGGATTCTTTTTCTGGAAAAGTTGCATTCCTTTTTTCTGTTAAGTACTATTGTACTTTTAAAGCATGTTCCTCTAATTATGATACCTGTTAAGGTTATTACGTAACCCTGGGTTGTGTACTAACTAAAAAAAAAAAAAAAGTCATTCTAATGTAAAAATTTTTAATACCTGCAGGTAAGCAAATGAAGATGAACTCTTACGGTGTGGATTTGTAGATTTACATGAGTTACAACAAACTAAAAGCTGCTTACCACCTGTTCCAAGATACTATAATCACTGGATTGTATTTATCAATATTCCTTGTAAAGTTTTTTGCTAACCCTGGGTTGGTTTCCAACTAAAAAAAAAAAAAAAGTCATTCTAATGTAAAAATTTTTAATACCTGCAGGTAAGCAAATGAAGATGAACTCTTACGGTGTGGATTTGTAGATTTACATGAGTTACAACAAACTAAAAGCTGCTTACCACCTGTTCCAAGATACTATAATCACTGGATTGTATTTATCAATATAAAATCCTTTTAGAAAAATTCTATAGTAATTAAATTGATACCGTTATAACCCTGGAAGGTATTTTTAACCTCTTAGGATTGTCATATGTACTTTAAATTGAATTTGTTTGCCCCCTTCTAAACAAGAAAGACTTCTTCTATGTTATCACCATTTTCTTTTGTGTTAACATTCTCACTATTCTTCTATATTGCCACAAAACAAGCCAACAAAAAAGCAGTAATTAGCGTAGATCATGTGTTTTCATTTGTGTAGCTGATAATATCCCTGTCTCCATAAACTGTGATATAATTGGACAATTCCAAACTATTTGGAAGACCTCTTTTACTTTCTCCAGTGGGGTTACCATCTGCTGCAGCTTGATCTCCTGTTATCCCTACTAAGGAAACAAAACCTGAAATTATCGCAGAATTTAATTCTGCTAATTTTGGAGGAAAGTAATTCCAAATCCCAAATCAAAACAACTTCTATAGATAGAAATTGGAGGAGTTCAAAACACTGAAATCTGAAAGACCACTCACTTTGCTAGGCTTTCAATGAAAGAGGTAATTATTAAAGCAATATTTGAGATCCTTGTACAGAAAGCAAGGAAATTATTAAATCCAACAGCTGGATGCCACAAAGACAGGGTAAACAGAGTTGGTGTAAGGGTATCCAACAGACTTAGACAAGGATAAATATTTTGGTATTACAGTAGTGTCCAGTCGGAATCAGTTGCATGCAACCTTTTGACCCCTTTTTTTTTCCCCCAAGTCATTCACTCGCCCACATACAGTGCAACCGAGACAGATTTCATAATAAAAAGAAGATTCCCAAAAGGATTTTATAAGGTTATCCCAGCTGGCTATAAGAAAACATCAAAAGTGCAGAACAAGGAAAGTATTGCAGAAAAGTTGATAAAAGTGCAAATGGGTCTCAAAAGTGAGTAACTATTTAGCATGCAACCAAGAATCGTATAGCAGTGTTCTCGCTACCTTTGCTGTAGTGTTTTCTGTGGACGGTCTTCGGTCATACAGGATCAGACTGAATGGTTTGCATTTGACTATGCCACTTCACTGAGCATCTCGTTGCTTGTCTTGATGTTGGAGTTGTCCAATGCCTGTTGGCTTTATCCTGTAATAGTTTCTGGGGGACTGTACTTACAAGCAGTGGTCCTGGAGCAAGAGCTAGGAGCTGCATCTTCCCAAACAGCATCATCATGCCTTTGGTATCATCTTCTCAATTCACCTTTGATCATGTTCCAACATATATCCTTGTATCTCTGTCCAGTTAGTCATTAATTCTGAGCCAAAATACCACACTGCAGTTCATCTGAGCTTTTCCCTTACCTGTGTATGCCTTTTCCCTGAGATTCCTGGGGAGATGTCTTCCTCCCTCGGAACTGGAAGGACTTCTGAAGTAAAAGAAACAGCATGTTACTTTTTTGATCATGGAATGAGACATAAAAATTGGCCTCCTTTGATTTTCACGACAAAGCTGCACGTGAATACTTCAAAAATGTTTTTACTGAATCTTTGTTTATAGGTCTCTTTCAGAAGTTTCCGATCATTTTCTTGGCCGAAACTGATGCAAAGATTGCATCCTAAAACCGTCGCAAAATACTACATCGTAAAGTAGAAGTGGTGGTAATCCCTGTAAAACTCTTATTTCAATATTTTTAAATTACTTTACGACAGAATGCCTTGGTCTGATATCTGCTGAAAATTTCAGACTGCTTCTTCCTATGATACTGATGGAATTTCCACTACATTCAGCTTTCAATTAACAGATATGAATTAACCAGGCCCCACCTTCCTCTAGCTGCTGTGCAGTAGCTTGTGCGACAGAAGATTCCTTTCATGGGAGGCCTCCAGCTGCTCATTGCTGTTTGAACTTGCCCTATTTTCTGTGGAAATCTCCATGTTCACTACAGGTGAGTGTAATGAATACAGACAGATTATTTCTAGGTGAAATGTATTATTTGTGCTTTAAATTATTATTTTCCTCTAGAAGGCTGGCTATTTGATGCAGAACCCACATAACCGATGCACAGGTGAAATTTTCACAGTGTGGATAAGCAGCCATGGTGTCGGGACCTTCTCCACTCTTCCCTTGTAATGCAGCAAGTGGATTTACGGTGTCTAATACGCTTCCTGTGCTGAGCAGCAGTCCCCGACGCATCCCCTCCCTGCCACCATCCAGGGGACCTTTTCCAGGCAGGTGCAAATAACTGGTGTTACTATAAGACTCAGGTCCTTGGAGTCCATATAATGTAGAATTCTTTTATGTTCTGTTTGCCAGATACACACGAAGTGTTTGCTATGTTGACTTGGCTGACTAAGAGCCATAAAATAAGTTTCCCCTTTTTTGGCTTGGGCAGTAGAGAGTTAAAAGTAACTGGCTGAATATATGCAACCAAAAGGAAACCCCAGTGCATAGGAAACAAGAAAATGCTGGGCTAGAACTTATTCAACTTGTCAACTTCAGGATGGGTTTGGAGGACACTCCAGTCTTGACTGGTGTGTGCTTAAACTGCAAAATAAGCAGACTGGAGGATGTTTTAAGATACAGCACTTTGTTCATCTCCATAGTTTGACCAGAGAGTACAGGCTTAACAGGAGGTTTAATTGGCTCGTAAACACAGCTAAAAATCTTTGTGGGTCTGAGGGGAAGGATTGGACTGGGGCACGGCTATCCTTCCGGATGTGTAGTGAAACTGAAACTTTTTTTTTCTGTCCACTCTCAGAGCAAAGCTTTACGTAGCACCTAGCTATGCAGACTGTCATATGCTATACTCAGCACCCATATTGACAAAGGCAATTTGCGTTAGGTATGTGCAGGTGCGTTTTGACTAAGCCTTTTTTTTATTTAGAATTGCTCAAAACCCAAGGGGGCAGAGGGCAGAAATTCTTTTGTTCTGTAGTTAATTCAGAAGCCAGGATGCTTGTTTTTAATACTCCGTTTTTAAGGATGACTTAAAACTATTTACCAAGGATTGGAAAGATCTTGCCAAGTTCAAGGCTCTTCGTATTACTTCTTTCCAGTATAAAATTGGTATTTAGAAAAAAAAAAAAAGAGCAGCTGATGTTTCTAGCATGTTCCCCATGTTCGTCCGTACAGAACAAAATAATTAGTTAATCCTCTGATGTTGCCTTAGCACAGTACTTAGAGAATTGAAACTCGAAGAGCCATTTTCAGAGAACTGCAAACCATTTATCATTTAATTTCAGGTTGGTTTTTTTTGAATGAACCTACATAACACCTGACATTTGTATTTCTCAGTCTATTTAACTGTCAAGGGTCGGTAATTCTCTGAACCTTCTGTTTGCTAAATTTGTACATATTCTGACATACCTAAGTTATTGAGATAGACTTGGTTTTTTTTTAATTCAGTTGAGGGAAAAATCATTGAGGCAGTATCAGTTTCATATAGAAAGCTTTGCCAGAATACCCTTTGCAAGCATGGATTTAGAAGACTCCATGGGAAATCAAAAAAATGTTAATCCACATGCTGACCTTTTCAGCTGTTCATTGGACCACCTTAGGAAAAACAACTTTTGCCCCTATGGAGGATCAGGTGACACCATGTCTGGAAATTTTTTTGGATCAGCTTTTTGTTTCTATTTAACTTGCTTCTCAATTGTATAGCTATTTGAGTTCTGTGCTGATTCTAACAGAATATTGTGTCTTGAGACCTGTAACAGTATATAAGCATATAAAATGCATACGAACATGGTAAGTTACAGTAGCACTTGCCAGTTTTTTTCAGCTTTTGTTTTGCAACTGACAAGAGGCTCTGATTTTGTGCAATATAGAAATCTATGTAGCAGATCAGTTTCAGGGCTTTGAAACCCATGCTGTTGCCTTTACTGTTTAGTGTATGCGAAAATATTTTTTACTAATGATGAAGACAAAGCTTTGATCAGTTTTCTGTACACACAGCTTTTGCACTCCAAGTTAGCCTCAGCATCTCTAAGGTTAACATCCTCAAAGTACTAACGTTCAACTGAACTGCATTTCAGTTACTGTTAAACGATCTTTAATCTTTACTTCACTGAAAGGTGGAGCTACGTGCCTGTGTCTTTAAATGCCTGCATATATATGTACACATACATAGGGTATAAACTGCCAGCAGTTACGTACTGTACAGTATTTATTCCTTAATTTGACATTTATCATCCAGGATGGATGCTGGTACAAAATACATTTTCAAGTCGTACACACTGTAAATCTGGATATTATCACTCAATTATTCTTTATAAATCCTCCCATTGGGGGTTCAGTCATTAATAGTTCAGTTTAACAAACCAGTTCAATTAAAACATTTTTTAAGAGGTTTTGGAAAAATCTGGATCATTCTTCTCTGTTCTCTGTTTTCACTTTTCATACCCTCCATTTCCTAATTCCAGCTGGGAGAAGAAGTGCTGTGTTGCAGCACTTTTCTATGCAGTATTTTTGGCCAAATTAAAAGCAGGAAGTACCAGAAAGTTCACAGAAGAGCATATTCTTGTGAGATTTCTTGTCCAGCTTTACAGACCAAAAGAGTCAGATAAGATTTTACTAAGCATTTACATTACTGAATTTCTGTGGCATTGCCTGGAAAACTTGTATTATGGACATTTTATGGTAAATGAGATGAATTCTTCTTGAATATAACTTAGGGGTTTTTCTGAGGTAACTAAGGCGGCAAGATAATTCACTTAGATAATTTAAACAAACAGCTCCTTTGCCCAACAAAAATCTGCACAATTCCTATAAGCTAGATTGAACCTATTGAACTTTGTAGGCTAACCTCTTGTCCTTCCTTTGGGAGATGTGAGAAATTGCCAACTACATGTCATTGCTCCAAAACATAGTAGGAAACACTGGTTGTTCAATAATTCAAACAGTCTGGGCGAAAAGATTTTGCTATAGTGTTTTAGTAAGAGAGTAATAAGGATGTGCGTATGACAACAGGTTAGTAATAAATATATTATGAAAGTAATAAATATAAAATCAAAGAAAAGCTGCTTCAGTGCATAAATGAGAATTTTATGTAAACTTGAGTAACAGATCTAAGTGCTCTGTGTACAGCTACCATGGATTCTGTATATGGGTTTGTAAAATGCTTAACAAACTGAAATAATTCGGAAGTAAATTGAGAATTTTGTTGAATTTTAAACCAAAATTAGCATAGCACATTTGGGTTCTAATCTTCAAGGTATTAAAGCAATTAGTGTGTTTTTATTCATCTCATCACATGAGGCGCTTCCTACTGATAGCCTCAGACTATGGTAGATTCTTAACTGCTCTAAATTTAAGATCTTTTTTTTTATTAAATGTAGCAGTATTTAGATGTAACCATGAAGAATTTTCACCAAATATTTTCTCCACTACACTCTATTTGGATTCACCGCTGTAAACAAGGACCCCACATCACCCTGATTTGTCTTGCCTTCCAGTAGTACACAAACTTAGAATTTAAATGAAGTAAAGTTTTACTTAACAGGTTGAGCTATTGGTAATCTTTTGTTCCAATGTTATAACAAACATAGCACACATCATCATTCTAGGATTTTTCGTTGCTTAGCCTGGATTCTCCAAAATTTAGCCCAGACATCAGGACTGGGAATTCAGTGTTCAGTTTGACATCCCATCCCTTTTCCAAAGCACAGATTCTTTTCTGAATTGATTATTCCTGGCTAACATGAGAAGAGATTCCGAGAGTCAGTGACAGTTTTCATGGAATAACCCAATAGATGCAATTTCCATATACTGTTTGAGTTGGGGTTTACTAACAAATGCAAGTATGCGTAATGCTCTGTCTGGAGCCATGTCTCTGGGGATTTAAAGGACATTTCTCATCTTTCATTCATAGTTAATCAGCCTGGGAGTTAGATGCTGTCGTGGTTTAACTCCAGCCAGGAACTAAGCCCCACACAGCCACTCGCTCACTCCCCCCGCAGTGGGATGGGGGAGAGAATCCGAAGGGTAAAAGTGAGAAAACTTGTGGGTTGAGGTAAGAGCAGTTTAATAAGTAAAGCAAAAGCCACGCACGCAAGCAAAGCAAAACAAGGAATTCATTCACTCCTTCCCATGGACAGGCAGGTGTTCAGCCATCTCCAGGAAAGCAGGGCTCCATCACGCGTAACCGTTACTTGGGAAGACAAACGCCATCACTCCAAACGTGTGTCCCCCTTCCTTCTTCTTCCCCCAGCTCTATATGCTGAGGATGACATCACATGGTGTGGAATATCCCTTTGGTCAGTTGGGGTCAGCTGTCCCGGCTGTGTCCCCTCCCAACTTCTTGTGCACCCCCAGCCTCCTCACTGGTGGGGCGGTGTGAGAAGCAGAAAAGGCCTTGACTCTGTGTCAGCACTGCTCAGCAGTGACTAAAACATCCCTGTGTTATCAACAGTGTTTTCAGGACAAACCCAGAACATAGCCCCATGCTAGCTACTGTGAAGAAAGTTAACTCTATCCCAGCCAAAACCAGCACAGATGCATGATCTATATGCAATTGCCATTCCTGACTCTCCATAGAGGCAACATGTCCCCAAATGTTTAATGACTTGTTCTTTAATAGCTTTGATCCCAATCAGTTGTCTGGCCGATCAGTCCCAGAGAAGAGATGTTTTCGCTCATAGAAGACCTGTTGAAGAGGCAGAAACCAGATCATTTAATATTCTACAAGATGGGGTCAAACATACTTTCTGTTCAGCTCACAATCTCTTGTACATAACTGTGTACAACTAGATATCACACTCAAAAATTAGCACAGATGGTAGACAAATGGGCAGGAGGACCAGGAGTTCAGGTCCCGTTCCTAAGCTTTCACTGTGCCTATCAGTTTCAGCCAGTAGAGCTCAATCAAGCACAACATAAAAGATCAGATGTGTGTCTAACAAAGAAGTATTTCTGTTGCTGTTTTCCTGAAATGTCATGGGTGAGGTTGCATGAGGTAGCAGAGGTATCTGTATTTTTGCTACCGAAGCCAACAAGGTCTTACTCTGTAACGCTGCTCACCAGACTCTAGTGTTCAACACACGCTGTGGCCGATTTGATTCAACGCATGAACCAAGCAGAAAACAGACTCTCCCCTAACGCTAGTTCTCCACCAAGATGGCAATTTGAACTGCTTTAAGGAAGGGATCACCGTGTGCTGTAACTGACAAATGGTAAAACGAACGCACGTAGACGTCAGTGGGGAGCGAGAGAGAGAGATGGGAAAGCCTTTCTGGTGATGTAACCCACCTTCGTATCGGGACCCCACCTCTAAATGCTCTGATCAGTCCTTTGAATCTGTCGTAGAGAAAATAATACAAGCAACCACTGCAAGATAAAAAAAAAACAGGTTAGTTATTTTACGGTTAGGGAATTCTTCCAGAGGAACAGCTGGAAACCTCTGGTCTAGTCCCCATTTCCTTGGAGCCTGGTACCGCTGAGGTTCTGTGGCTGAAACGGAATAGACCTACTTACACCCTAAGCTTGAGAATCGAGTGAAAGCAGCGATAGGTACTGCTGAACAAAACGAAAACGTTGGACAGGCCACAGCTATGTTCACCATACCCCCTTTTTGCCTTTTGCGTAAGCACAAAGGTGCAGGAATCTTTTGTAACGTGATTACAGCATGCTTTTGTCTTTTTCAGAAGATCCCGGGGTCATTCAGTGCTCGATTTTTTTGCTCCCCATATTCAAAGTGTAGCCCTTCACCGCCCAAATCACGCATATGAGCACAGAAACAGTTTCTTGACTGGCTTTCCTCATTGTTTCTTCGATGTTTGACCGCCGGGGAAGACGCTTTATCTTCACAACCTGCATTACCCAGGGCCCGGCCCTGGGGCTGTGAAGTGGTGTCCGTGCCAGTGACCCGAAGCAGGACGATGCCGGGGGCCCCCCCGGCCTGGCCGGGGCCCCCCTGCGGCAGGGACGATTTACAGAACAAACCACACGAGTTTTGGGAAAAGCAGTGCATTTATACTTCAGGAGCATCCGGCCACGACGGCTTGGTCCGTGCGTTGCCCTGCCGCGGGGGCGGG
>NW_008825614.1:15991203-16014758 GCF_000699105.1 Pygoscelis adeliae | reverse complement strand
GTGCCGTCGGCACCTGCTGCCTTTGTACCAGCGGCCGAGTTCCCGCGGCGGGGTCGCGGGAGGACGAGGCGGTTCCTCCTGTCTCAAGCTGCGCCTCCAGGAGCGCGGTACTAACTAACGGTCTCCAAAGGCGTTTTGCTGCAGGGTCTGTGATAGCGTTACGTCTGCGGGCTAAGCCGCTTCAGCCTTAGAACTGTGGGGCAAATCCCGTGCGCAGCTGCTTATTCATGTCTTTTGACGATGCAAAAGCATACTTCTAGCTTTGTTTGTCAAACACGGAGCATAAGGATAGGACGGTTCCCAGTGCCCCGGTGATCCTTCCATCCTTTGTGCTACCCCATAAATTTCTGATAAGGTCGTAAGCACTGTTTGACAGTTTTGGAACTACGGAATTGAACCTCGGCAAACCCTGCCATGCAGGTGCACGGACTGACGACTTGAGACGGTAGCAACCACAGTCTCACAAAAAATCAGGATGTCTTAAGAATTGCAAAGTGTAGTGAATGGCGACGCTGACAAACGGAAGGCCAAAGCAGAGGTGAAGACCCGAGAGTCGCTGTATTCACAAACTGTTGTTCGGTGCAGCTGAAGCCTGCCTGCAAATATTTTTCCTTGTAAATCCTTTGCTTTAACCAATTACGATTCCATAGAGTAATTTCCTGTGTGAAGTTTAAGACTTAAAAACTGTCCAAGGTAATTAACCCTGAGGCACTATAATTTTATACATAAACATTTCTGTGAACGTTCCTGATCCCAGTCTTGTATAACGGTTTAAATAAAAATGCCAAACAGTCTGTTACGTTCTGAGCACCAGGCTATTTTTTAGCAAATAGAACGTTCTACCTTTTGGTCTAAAAAGTATGTGTGCATCGGATCTGACTTGGAGGAGTGGCACTAAAGTGTAATTTTAGAGTAATCTGGGCTTGTAAATAAGAAAAAGTATAGGTAGCCACTAAAAACGGAGACAGCGATTTCACCACTCTTTATTTTTGATTATGGTGTTGGTTGTAACTGAGTATTTGTATGGATGACTGAGTTTTCTTTTCCTTCTTAAGCTTCAGAAGGAAAGATTCTGATTTCCTCTCTGTTTTTTAAAAATTTCAACACTGTTTTTCAGGAATGTTCACAATTTCATCCAGAAGTGTTTTCTTAAGTAAGATAACGGTCCTTCATTTATGTGGATCTTGTTGCCTTTTCTGTGTATCCTGCAACTTTTCAACTGTCACGTTAGTAGATTTTTAGTGGAAAAGGATTTGTATACATGTATATGTGTACATATATTAAAAAATTGTTTGTATATATATGCATTCATAGCAAGCACACTTAAGGCAGGTTTCTAAAATAATTTCTTCTAAAACATCTGCATCTTTAACAGGTTTTTGAATCCAAATGTGAGAACTGGCATCTATGTATAATCTAATTTTCTTATATTATTTAATGCAGGTTCCTGCTATTCAGCAGAAAAGAACTGTAGCATTTCTAAACCAGTTTGTGGTTCACACAGTGCAGTTCCTCAACCGCTTTTCTACTGTTTGTGAAGAGGTATGTTTATTATTTTCCTAGCTGTCAATTTATACAATGAAAAAACTTCAATATTTTTGATGCAATAATACTAGTAGCTTAAACCAAAAAAATTAGTCTGCTTTCTGTTCAAGGTTTCTCTTGAGTAAGTGCTTAAGACAGATTTTTTTTTCCCCAAGATATCCACATGAACTGCTGATTATACCACACTTAATCCTGTTTCCTTAAACTTTTGTGTTTGGCATAGTCTTTGAACTTTTTGATACATGGAATTTGTTCTGAGCAGCTCCATCTGTGGATATTGTCTTGTTTGGAAAGAAGGATGCCATATTCCTATGGTGCTGAATCCGTTTTGACAGTCAGTATCCTTCTCATCTGTGTCCTAGGATATTGCATCAAAACTTGCTTTCAGGTTTTACCACCTTTAATTTAAAAGGGTGATACACTAAGCTCTGAATGTAAATAATTTTGATATGGAAAAAAAGACATTTCTGGCAAGAGATTAGTATGGAATGTGAAGCAGTTAATTTACAAGCGGTCTTTTAAAAAAGAGAAAAATAAAAATATTTAGTGTTAACAAGTTTTTATGGTAACTTTAGCGTTACTGGAAATATACCAGACTGACAGGACTAGAATGGCCCACTGAACAGGGCAGGAGTGCTTCCTCCCTTGTAGAAAGGGTGTTTTCTAACATGGCTTTGAGCTTAACCTTTTTGTCATTAGCGGTTTTTTTTTTTTAAACTGTTCACTAGTTTATTCACTGAAGACTACTACATGGCCCTAGCCAGCAGGGCTAGGGCAGCAGTCAAATCCAATTAGACTAAGCCATGTAATCTGAGAAATTCTGTTATTTTTTAGTAAAGTTTAGAGCCAGACCCATGACAAGTATAAAATTTGGCTACCACATCAACGTATGGAGCTTCAGAGGAGAAAAAAGTAATTTTTTTCTAGATTTTTAAACTTATTGTAATTTGATACGTGGAACAGTGTAACTGCCTGGTGATGCTGTTGTCAGTTGTCCAAAACTCAGTTTTCACATGATCTCAAAACTAGCCCTTACATAGGCACTATGGAAATCAGAACACATATATTTAAAGCCATCTTGAGCACACAGCAATGCTGTGAAGTCTAGTTAATAAAACAGTTATTAGTTAACCTAAACGCGTTGTTACCCAAGAGACTAAATAGTTGCTTTATAAACTCCTTGAAAAGTTTTTTGTCTTTATGAAGTACAGAAGTGTTTTTAATGTGAAAGGTCCCAGTCTAAATCAACAGAAGCCAAGAAATTCAAAATTAGGGCTGACACCATCCTTAACTCTAAATTTCTTGGCTCTTGTCTAGTCAAACTGACCCGTAAAGTTATATAACTGTCTTTTGTACATCTTTCATCACCTTTCCCCAGCTACATGTAGGGCACATAGTTCCTTTCAATAGGAACTAACTCCTCTTCATGAACAAAGAACCATCTGTAAACAAGTCGGTGCACTATCCAAAAAGACTAACTCCTGTCAGTCTCTTTTTACTTCTCCTAGCATATTGGCAGAACTGCCATTTTCTTAGGGTGTTAAAGTTCTGCTTCAGAGCCAGGCAGAATCTTGCCAACGTGCCAGAGAGCTGTCAGAGTGGTACATATCTGCCAGCCAGCGTGCTAGCCAACTTTACTTGGACAGGTCTGGTGGAGTATGGTAGTGATTAGTTAAGAGAGTGACAGTTCTTATAGGGTAATTTAGAAAAGCTTAAGTTGTATTTAAAAAAAAAAAAAAAAGTGTCAAAATTTGATGGAGGTGCACCTGGAGCATGTAAAGCTTCTGGTTAGTTCTGGTTCACTGTGCAATTTGACTCTCTAAAGCAGGACTTTTCAATCACCTGCTGTATTCTTTATCAGATTTTTCTACTTTTTATTTGCTCAGTTACATACACACACATCACGTCTTTTCATCTTCCCCATTTGGAAAAAGCTTTGAAGAAAGATGTTTTGGTAACTGCAAGAGTACAATTATTCTCCAGTTGCTCAAAGTAATACCCTATTTACTTTGGCTTTCTTTTGTACCTAGTCTGTCTTCATTTCTGTCAGTCATTATTTGGGAAAACTAACTGCCTAGTAAAATTATTTAAAATTTGAACCACTGTAGCCACTGTACTAAAAAGGGATGTCATTGCTTCATTTATTTCATAATGTTATCATCTCATTTACACTCTACTCTGCCTTCAGCAGGTAGAAGACGAAAGTGATTTTGTTTAGCTAGATGTGAACTGCTTTATATATACAGGTGGCCTAGGGGAGCGTTTTCACGTTCTAATTGTTTTCCATTCTAGAAATTGTCAGCGCTCTCTCTCCGTATCCAACAAATTGAAACAACACTCAATATTTTGGATGCAAAGGTTTGTATGTGTACAGACTTTGTCTTCTAACAGTGACAGCCTCCTAGGTTACATGAACTAGCTTCCTTTTCATAGTCTGAATTGAGCAAGTAAGTTTTCATAATGATTTGAAGGAGCTAATACAAAACGCCCACATGGCAAATTCTCTCTTTGCATGCCTTGCCGCTTACATTGTGTAACATTTGAACGTGTAGTGGATGTGGAAAAAAGGAACCAACAACACATATTGGAAATGTTGGTTTTGTCTGTGTTAAGTGTATTGAACAGGAAAGGAGCACTTGGATCTTGAAAGGGCAACTGAACTATACAGCAGCTTACTTGTGTTGATTTTATTGCAATGTTTGGTTTTAAGAAAATGGAGAGAAGTTTTCCGATATTAAAATACGCAACTTGTGTTGCAGGGTTGCATATGAAATTGCATTTGCCATGCAAACTTGAAATTTTTGCCCCCTTTGTAAAGCAAAAGTAGCTTTGTAAGTGTTACTGGATTGTAAGGATTTCAACCGCTATAAGTAACTAGATAGGTGCCTTGTAAACCTTTTGATATTGAAATGTGACCTGAATTGGATCTAAGCTAACACAAATGTGTCTGGTGTATCTTCTTTAGCTAAAATGACAAAAGGATATAATCTATAGTCATGTATTATCATTTAATTTGCTAAAAGAAAAAAAAAAAAAACAAACCCCAAAACAAAAAAACCATCCCTTGTAAAGTTTTAACGAATCCTTCTTTCAATAATGATAGAAGCAATTTCGGTTGGCTTTTCTGGGAGCAGGGGTAGGACATTTTGAAACCATTCATTAAGATCTTTGTGAAAAAAATACTGTAGTAGTACAAACACTGCTTAATAACTCTTATTTATTTCAAAATATTTAGAAATTATCAGTATTGATAATTTTTGCAGAATTCTTCATAATCATGTTGAATAGAATTTCCTTCAAATAAATACGCGGCATATTTAATATCCACTCTCAGCATTTCCTTAAAAAAGAGTGAAAGATGTGGAAAATAGCAAAATCTTTAACCAGTCACCCATCTGTTAAGTAATAGAGCTGTTCTTGTCATGATTTCATTCACTGTAGACGAAGTAGCAGAGAAGGTGGCATGGTTCTTGTGTGGTTGATAAGTGCAGTAGCAAAATGCTGGGGAGCTGTTGAAGCCTTTCCTGCACGGCAACCCTGTGTTAACAGTGAAAGCTCCAATGGAGTGTTTTGGGGTTTTTGTTGTAGAAGCCACCTGAATAGAAAAATCTTCTCTTTTTGCCAATCAAAATACCAAAACTAGTGATAAAACGTTACGATTTTACTAATGTGAAACCTACCTGGGGAACATGTGGTAAGCAGCATACTGCAGATTTTATTGTACACGTAGACTTATGATACGCTCATTGCTTATTTGATGATGTTTTGTACATTCAGTTGTCCTCTATTCCTGGCCTAGAAGATGTCAAATTTGAAGTGTCCAGTGCAAATATGAATAGTCTTACAAATGGTCCTGTGGCACAAGGTACTACAGATCAACAGACAGCTGTATCACCTCAATCTGGAGTAAGTAATGAAGCATAACTAACACATGGAAGGAATATACCTCTCCGTGTCAGGTTTCTAGTCTCATTTGAAATAGATGGAAGAAGCAAGTCTATTGGAAGAGAGCAATCAACTGTAAAGATCTAAAACTACATTTTTCACTAATGAAGCTGTTTTAACGAGTGACTTAAAACAAAAAAGGGTATACCCTTTCTTGAATATGTGGCTTAAATAATTAGAACTAACTCAAATCTAATGGTAAATGCCTCCTTCCTCTTCTTCAATCACACTAATATATGAACATGAATTACATCAGGGGACTGGGAAGGTCATGAATGAAAATAACAGTTCGAATCACATAATTCCAACTCTTTTCTCCTTCCTTTAGAATGTGAGCTTTCAGCTCAAATTGGACTTTCTAGCATGCTTTATTTTAAAGAGGTTATTACAGTGAATGTTTTCTACATATTATCATCTATGTACAGAAAATGCCAGCTTATTGTAAGTGATCAGCATTAAGATCCTATCCCTGCAGTTAATTTTTTGTTGGTTTTGTGTGTGTGGTTGGTTGGTTGGTTGGTTGGTTTTTTAACCCAGACTTAAATCCTGTGATCACCACTTCACCAAGTGAGGCTTTCTGGCTCATTTGTAGATGGAGTTCTTTCCTCCTATTATAGTTTCTTTTCTTGGAATGTCCAATTCCAATCTCTGCTTGTTCTCTTATTTGGTGGGAGTTGCTGTGGAGCAGCAATAGCTGGAGTACTCTGCTGGCCTTTCCCTGCCTGTTGAAGATTGTAACTCTAATTTGCAGCCAGCAACGTGGGAGACAGAATGGACAGTTAGCATTGCATGTTTCACTCATGTTAGAGAATGACTCCCAGTTATTTTGTTCTCTTTAAAATGTTCCTCCTCTCAGATAATACAGTAGGGACAGATATTCCTGAAAGGAGGTTTCCAATGCTACTTTGAAATGGTTAGTTTAATAGCAAATATGCAGTTTTCTGTTGTCCTTTAAATAGTACTATAGCTTCTTGTCATTTTTCATTTTTTTAATTAATTACTCTCAAGGATTCTTTGCTTTCATTATGTTATCCTTTAGGTTAATGGTTTATACTAAAAAGTATAGTTTAGAAGTTATATGATCTGTATGAAACATTTGTCAGGGGATCAAATAATTATTTTGAGGAAAAAATACATTGGACCACTAGGGGAGATGTGAAGATATAACCTTAAAAAATTATTTTTTATAAAGTGAGCATTTAAATTTAGTTCTGTTTTATTCATTAAATACAACAAACTTAACAGGGCTATTACAGGCTATTTTTTTTTTCTTGTATTGTGCAATAACTTAAAATTGTGACTAAAAGTAGGAAGTCACACTTGTAACAGTCAGTAATCAAAGATCTGGTTTTTGTGTATTCATACATCTTGGAAATCTCTAATACTATGAGTGTAGATCAGAATCATCTTGATGTAAGAAGAGTTGTACTTTATGCTTAAATTACAAATTTTATGGATTGAAATCTGTCCATGCTTCTGGTCTGCATACCTAACCATTAAAGTGTTACCTTCTGTGTATACAGCAGAACAATATGCATGAAGAAGGGTTACAGAAAACAGAGGTAGTAACAGAAAATGTCAGAACTGTGGCCAAGGATCCAAGATATGCCAGATATCTCAAAATGGTACAAGTGGTAAGTCAGTTCTCTCATCATTCTTTGGGTACTCCATTATTTTTAGGTGGAACGTCAACGCATAGCTGTAAGTGAACATTAAATGACTGAAGACATATATTGCATCAGTTATCCTTAAGCTAGGATAACATCCCAGTATTTCTAGCACATCTTCTCTAATAAATGAGTTGATAAAATACATTCCCTCAGACAGCTTCAGGCAGGATCTTTCTACAAAATTCTGCCAATATACTTGTGAACCAAAGGTGTGAAGATGTGTAAATGCAGAGCGGTATTAGCTGGAGTCACAGAAGATGCCCCTGACAGTGTAGTTATTCTGGTAGAATTGGTGCCATTCCCTGCACACAGACATGATTACAGTTTGGTTTTGCTGTAGGGTACAAAATGCACCTTTGCTAGTATAGACCAGAGCAGGAGTATTTGATATTTCTGTAGGGTTCAAAATGGAGATAGAAGAATTGCTTCGCTACTTGGTTCCACTTCAGTTTCCTGTTATTCATGATGCAGGTTTTGTTTACCTCTTTATCTGTGGGCTGTTCTACAGATAAGTAGAAAATAAATTAATGTAATCTCAATACTTTACTTTGGTTTTTTTTTCAGTAAAATTTCTTTACTGAAAGAGTAGTTAAACATTGGAACAGGCTGCCCAGGGAAGTGGTTGAGTCACCATCCCCGGAAGTATTTAAAAGACGTGTAGATGAGGCGCTTAGGGACATGGTTTAGTGGGCATGGTGGTGTTGGGTTGACGGTTGGACTCGATGATCTTAGAGGTCTCTTCCAACCTTAATGATTCTATGATTCTGTGATTCTATGAGTATTTACATGTGTGAAAACTAATGAAGGAGTGAAAAGGTGAATGGGACATTCTTGGTGACATTTTTTAAGAGCTCTTTTTTTCACGTCCACAAAATTAAAAATGAGATTGCAAACAAGGAAAAAAATCTGTCTTTATTTTCAAGTTGTCAGCGGAAATTTTTCTCTAAAATATATATTATAATTCTGGAAAATACGACTGTGTCATAGTATTAGTAAAATGTTGCTTATGTTAAAACTAACTTCATGGTTTCACTCCTTCTTCAGAGCAATTATTAAAATTGGTGTGCTTGGTACTTTGGATGATGTTCCAGACCTTATTTTTCATTTGAATCACAAATTGGCACTTTATGGGTAGCTTATTACAAACCATTTGGAAAATGTAGCAGTGGGGTAGTAGCAGAGAGTAGAACGCTATGTTAGTGTATTGATTTAATGCCAGACTTCAAAGTGGATGTGAAAGGGCTGGATGGTCTAATTACTTTTGACTGGTTTTTTTTGGTGACTGCTAGAGGAGTGAGATCTCACTTTCCACATTCATCCTTTGTACTGGCAGTTCTGGTGACTCCTCTGCCAGTTGTAAACAGTGTGGTAGGAAAGTCAAACTAACATACTACAAATTAATGTGTGTTTTTTATTTGCCAAATTTGTCTTCTTGTCCAGTCAAGTATTTCAGTTAGTGTCATTTATTTGCCCAAATTAAATTTCTAGCTGAAGATTTGTTTGAACTGATCGTGTATTTATTGCTCACAATATTTGTCGTATTTAAGAATTAGCACCTTGAAGAAATATTTCTTTTACAGTAAAGATAGCTGTTCTGTGAAATAGTAACAAACTCATTTGGATGGAGTGCAGTTGAGCATACTACGTTCATATTTTTCAAAATGTACAACAATAATATTCAAGCAAACCTTACAAAAGCAATATCATATTTGCTACAATAAATGTTCAGAACACTTCTATTGACAGTGTGAGAGGAGCAGTCTACGATTTCAGATAAACTTCATGTTTAAAGTACATATACGCTTACTTGATTCTAAACACCACACATGACTGCACAGACGCCAAGATACTGACTGGCCTGATATAGATTGATCCTTGCTTTGAAGGACTGAAATCAAAACCAAACATGGAGAGCGCACTGATCTTCAGGAATTGCCAGCGCTGATGGTATGTGACCTCCTTCTGCACTGTGGAGAACCAAAACCTATTTTGCAACAAGATTGCTACTTGCACTGTGGCTTCTCCAGGACCTGCACACTTCCTGAGCTGCAGGACCGGGCTGGGAGTAGGGCTGGGGTACACCGTGGTGAATGTGTAGTGATTTGGATTATTTCAGATCTTAACTGAGCAGAGGCAAATGCGATGGAAATTTAGTATTGGCTCCCATGTTAGGAAAGTACACCTGTCCCATTTCAGTGGACCTGTGTGCTCAGTGTAGTTACTGTTTAGATTTAAAAGAGTTGTCTGTTTTATTTTAGTAAGATTTAGGGTAACAGCAGTATTACGCTCTGATTTTCCAGATTAAAACTTATGGAAGTATGAAAGATAAAGTAATTGTAATGACCTAATTGTATTATAAACAGATATAGGTACAACCTTATTAGTTTTCCTTCAGGAAAAAAGTGTACTGTTGAAGGGTATTTTGATTAAACTTAAGATTAGTTTTGTAAATCTATAATATATGAGGGTACTGAGAGATTTTTTTCTTACAGATTTTGATGCATACAATTTTGGAATAAACGCTTCTCCAAGCGTGAACGTAAAAGCATAATAGTTTCCAATCCATTCTCAGAAGTTCATATACCAAGCTCCCTTTCATTGAGAGCAAATACGAATTCCACTTTGCCTGATCTGACTCAGTCTGGTTTTCACATGGTTTGAATTGATGCATAAACACTTCATCAGTGACTTCTGAGCTGGGGAAAGGAACCCTAAGAGCAGTCAAGCGAGGGAAAAAACATTAGCTAGTATGAGACGGTGTATAGACACACAATCCCTGGTGACCAAATCTATACTAGAATAAGTGAATATTTTAAACTGTCATGAAATACTCAAATGTTTTCCCCTTTGTAACGTACATTAGTTGTGAATTACTGAGAAATTCTTTATTACAAGCTAATACCTCGCAGCTATTTGAGTCACATTTTTGCCAGTATGCCTAACAGATTGCTAAAACTGTGTACCTGTCTGTGTGCTGTTCCGGAATCGTCAAACAAAAGTCTTGATTGTGATTCTTACTGTGAAACTGCACAAGGAAAACACAGTAAGACAGCTAGCTTGGCTCTCCCTTTGCCGGGTTAGCTACTGCAACTGTCACTAGTACCACATGCTTCTCTGGAACATTAGTCGTGGCTACCCTTTATTTTATCACTATGTTACTTACTTTGGAAAACAGATATTTGTCCTGTGCCAAAAGAATCCTACACTACTTTTCATTTAGGTTGTGAGGCCTCTCCTGACTTTCCTAGACCACTAGTGGCTTTGTCCCTTGGAAAGCAGAATTTTTTTTTTTTCCCCCCCCCCCCCCATCTTGGCATGCAGTGGTCCAGGTGGTGTTTCTGATGGTTTGCAACAGGGGATGGCAAAGCAACAAGTTGTCTTTGAGCAACTCTAGTGGAAACATAGAAGCAGTTTGTTGGAATGTGTCTCGTAAGAGGACGTGGGTCAAAGTGTTCTTGGGTGTGTGATCCAAGATGAGGGGATGTTTAGGTGTTGCTGAATAAAATAAAGTGCAGAAGCTGTGGAAGGACTTGCAGTGAAAGGAAGGAATTTTTTTTAACACGTACGCAGTTGGCTAAAATCTGTCCACAAGTCATAGAAGATTCAAGCCTGACTGCACAAGCACTTGTATTCAGAGGAATCACTTTTAAATTGTGCTTCTGTTCTCATGTCCTGTTTGCATTTTTCTGCATGCTTTTTCAAGACTTTTCCGATTTTTAGCACTGCCTTAAGGTATCCTTCCAGAGCTGTAGCAGATGCACTTTCCTGGTTTTCCTCCCTCTTTGGCTATACCCTCAGCATGGCCGAGTCTTCCTCATCTTTCTAGCACAACTGTTCTCTGCTGTCTTTGTGCTGCTTTGTGCTTTCTTCACATTCTCATCCATACACATAACTTCAGCTTCCTGGTTTTGTCTGCATGAATTGCAAATATATCTGCCCATTCCTGATTGTCTCCCTTCAACTTTCTCTAGATGTTTTGCCATAAATACAAGAAGGATTAAAAGGGCCTTTGGTCTCAGTCGTTTCTCGCTTCTAGGTTCATACTGATGGCAACTGAGATTATCATTCCATGCTCTTGTTCAACAAGTGACATGCATAGATTTGTATGAAAGTGTAGCCTAAAAGAACCTGTGGCATTTAGTTCACCTGTTTGTGTCCAGTAATTTCATATTATTCTTCCTCCCACACAGGGTGTTCCTGTAATGGCAATACGAAACAAAATGATTTCTGAAGGGCTAAATCCAGACCTTCTTCAGTAAGTAATTTGTAACTTTCAGTAGGGCTGGAATGCAACCACATGTTTAAAAAACTTGGGAAAAAAGTATGCTTAGAAAAGCTTTTTTATGGTATTGTGAATCTAAATTATCAGCATTAAAGCAGGTTTTGAAGTCTTCCGTGAAAGGCGTTTTTAGCATTTTATAGGTCTGAAGAGGGCCATCAGTACCAAAGGAGGAGGGATGCAATCTCAATTATGAGCTGTCTTTTCAGTATTGTCTAGTCCAAGGCCAGGCCCAGGAAATACAGAGTCCGGAATAATAAATGGGGAGGTACTGCACCCTCCCCAAGAGAAGGTTGCAGGACTTTACCGTTCAGACTTGAGAGGAAATGGAAGGGGTTCTTCCAAGCCAAGCAGAGGTGGTGCAGTTCAAGGAAAAGGATATAGCAATGACAAGGTAACATTTGACAACGTGCATGTAGCGATGAGGAATCAAATAATGCGTCAGTAGCCATTTTCACTGTACTGTTTAGAGCATGAGGTTTTTCCCTGGTATTTTCTTCCAACACTTCAACAACAAAATGTCATCATTGTAGGGTAATAAGAACAAACTATTTTATTTTACCGGGAGCATGAGGGACAGCACAGTTGTTTCCAGATTCCCTCAGTAGATGGAGTGTACAACTTGACTTCAACATTGACAGTGTAAATTGAAGTCAGCAGTTTGAAATTGTGACTGTTGATTGAGCTGACCTGATGTGAAGCCTACTAAGAGTAGGTACTCATTTTCAAAGCTACTTGTCTGGCCTTAAGCATGAATTTTAAGCTTATTTTACATTTGATACGTAATTTAGTTTTACTGTACCGTTTCACAGAATTTGTTAAAGTGATGAAAATATTAACTTTCATTCTTATATTATAGCCACTAAACTGTTTGAAATACTTTTGCATCCTCTTCAGAAACTGCCAGTGTATTAGAAAGCCTGCTTCTCCTTTCCAGTGAAGTCTTTCTACATTTTGGAAAGGCTTATTCTGAAACTAGCAACTTGTTTAATAAAATAAATAAAAATACAGGAAAACTGAAGTGTCATCATATGTTAAGTCACTTCCTGGTGTCTAAATAAGCCTAAAGTAGGTACTCCTCATTTGATATTTTTACTGATCAAATGGGAAATAAGAAAAAGAACACAAGTAAGAACCTGTGCAAGTCTGAGACAGGATTATAAAACATGGGTTTACTGTATGTCTGTTAAATGTGTTGTATTTCTTAATCTGCGCTTCTGGTCCATACCTTTCTGTAAATGCTGCTATTTCTTCGTATTTGGATGGATTTTTATAGTAGATAAAAATAAGATAATAGGTTACAATTTCAAAAGCTTTTTAAAAAAAGTACTTGCTTCTGGATTGTCTGTTTTGGGTTAAGACAGAAACGTTATTACTATGGATTAGGGCTCATGGAACATGTTTGGGGTTTGGTCTCAAAGTCCATCTTCAAAGATTCTGTGCAACACTAATGCTTAGGCAGATTTTCTTTAAAATGTTATTGATTTGAAAACTATAGCAAATCTACTTCGTTAAAGCAAGCTAATTATTTGGCATAGTGCATAATGCCTCTTTGAAGAATTGGTATTATTTGAAATACTTTTTTAATATTTTAAGGAGTCAGGGGTGACCTTTCTTTTAATCTTCTTGCTTTCTTGTCTCAATGTCACAGACTCTTTTTTTTTATATGTGTCTTGCCATTCACACCACATTTCTTGGATCTTCAGGTTCCTTAGGCCTGCTCGCTCAGTCCCAGTGAAAATTAGGAAAATGTACATATTGCTGTGTGCTCAGCCGCTTACTGCAGACTCTCCCAGCTACTTGCCAGTGACTGAGCGTGGTTTTTCTGTGGCTGCAGAGATGCTAATTCTAATAATACAGAGTTGTTCATACTCTCTTCCTTCGGCTGCTTTACTTCTGTTATCGCTCCTTTCTAACTTTTTACAGAGTTTGAAAACTGCCTATTCTATCAAGCTCCCAATGTATCTATTTTTAACTTTTATTTCTTATCCTTCCTCTCTTGCCTGTCTACAATTCCAAGAGAGTTTGTCCTGCCCTCGCAAATTAAAGGAATTCATTGCCATCTTCCTCTCCTTACTAGAGGAGAGTTTTTGCACTGGTCTCTCCAGATCACATGTCTTTGCACAGCTCTTCTGTTTTGTCATTACCACGGCAACAAAGAATAATATTGTGCAGTGGTATTTGCATGAGAAAGCAAACGCTCTCAATTTATTTTGGAGGTGTGCGGGGGGGAGGGAGAAGGCTCTCTTACAGTTCTTTAACGCACTTCTCATTTTTGCACCCAAGATGTTTATAAACACTTTAAAGGTACCTTATGGATTTCCAACAGAGAAATTATAATGAACAGAACTAAAGTTGGAAAAGAAATTCTGTGGCGTGACACACAGGGGTAGCCCCAAGATAAATAAAAATGGGACGAATAATACGATTGACAGCTTACTTTAAAATGCAATATTTTATCAAAGAGAGCAGTTAACTATCGTACAGGAAGCTAGTTTCTGTGAAGATCATTCTTCCCCTTCCCCACGTATAATTGCGTGTATATTTTCTACCTTGGTTTCAGAATTTACCAGGCTCAGTCTTGCTTGTATTGTCAAACTCATTACATACTTAGGAGGGAGACTCCAGGGAGAGCCAGCATCTTCAGTCGGTAGTGTTAGTTAGTCTTTAGATGGCTTGCTTCTCTCCCCCTCATTCCCAGTAGATTCCCTGAGCAAATGTTTTGACATGATGTTAAGATCCATTTTAAATATTCTCTTCAAAACTAAATACAAGAGATCTGATCATTTATAGTCAATAAAAATCCCATGGCCGCTCTTGCATGTCAAATTTAACCCAGTGTTCCAGCCAAATTCCACTCTGAGTAATTCTTTTTTGCTTCTCTAAATTATCCCTGCAGTTTTAGTTGGATACAATATTGTTCATTTCCTGTCTTATTTTTTTTCATGTACTATTTACACTGCTTAATGGTGTACAGCCTGTTCCTTTCAGCCCTAGAACCTCTGAAGATTGAAAAAAATTGAATTAATCAGTATTGCCTGCTTTCAACTCTTTCTACGAGTGTTTGCTACTTCTTAGTGATCTGTCATTATTTCCGAGAACCTCAAAGGTGTGCATTCAAACTGATGTCTACAGAGTTTTGATGTCCAGTGAGTTACAGTTTCTAGTGTTTGTCTTTCAGTTGTAAGTGAATACTAATAAGGTGTGAGTTTGTAAACTGTTAACAGTTAAAGTGTTAAATGTTGTGGATATAAAGTGCATGCAATTGTAATGAAAAGATGGTAGCATTACATGCTAAGTTGCTTGTGTTCTCAGCCGCCTTCTAGGATTTACAACATATGTTTTTGTTGCCTGCAGGACCCCAGATGCCCCTGTGCCTGCCTGGGGAGATGATGGGAATGCAGAAGACAGTTCTGATAGTGAATCTTCATTTAGTGACTAAGAGACTGATTTCGGCCTTTGGAAACCTCTGTTAAGTGCTAATGTGTTTGGAGCTTTAGCAGGACAGTGGTTTCGCGTGGGTCACGTGGGTGACGTGATTTATCTGACAGCATTTTTAAGAGCTAAGATCCTTCATGTTCTCTCCCATAAAGTTTGAACAGGCAGCGTATTTCAACCTGAACCTTTCCACCGTGAAAATCAGTCGTGAGATCTTTGCAATTTTTATGCTGCATCATTTCAGATTCCTTTCTGATTCTTCTGAAATTACTTTGTAAAACTGTAAAACTCTAAAAATTCCACGCCTCTAAACCTCCAGGTCTCTAAGAATGCATTCTGGTCACTATTGGATTTTCTATGTAACGCTTTTTACCTAAGTTGCCTTCTTTCTGTCCATAACATACAGGTAAAGTAACTTTTCAAAATGAAATTGTTTAATTGTAATCTGATGAACTGTATTTTTTGTAATATATTCTGAAGTGACGCAACAAGAATTACACAGAAGTCAGCTATCTTATGGTGGTTGCAAATGAGTGACACTTTGTTTTGAAAGAAACTAAAGTACAAGTGAAAAATATATTAAAAACCAATCTGAATCTGTTTTCAAAGCATACACTGCTATTCAATTTCATGTTAAGAGTCTGTACAAAGTTGTTAAAGAAATTCCTGCTCTGTAGAAGAGTTGGTTTATCAAATTCAGGTTGCGGTGGTGTAGAAAGCTACAAATATTGCAAGATTGGTTTGAAAATGACACTGTGAAAGAAGCAAGTGACTAGGAGATTATTAATGGAATACCAGATTCTCACTTCTCGTTCACTGTCACGTGGGTCAGTAGAAACCACTTTCTGACTGCTATCGGGCTTATTCGAAAGGAGCTGTGGCTGAGCAGTTTGCATAGGATAAGAAATCACCTCCAAGTTGGTGCCTTTGCTGATAATTTTGGCAAAGAAGCCAAAATTCAGTTTGTATGCTACCTCTTGAGGTATGCATTGGGGAACAATGTAAAGAAATCCACTTGGAGCCTGACTGGCCCTGAAGACTTCCCTCCAAAGCACTTAATCTACTCCATGAGTCAAAAATGACATTTCATTAAAGAATCTTCTTTAATATAATTTGTTCCACATGAAATTCTTCACAATCTATTTGAATTCCCCAGATTATTGTGATTATACCAGAATGCTGTGGGGCAGGCAGTCATTCACTTTCTGGTATTTCACGTTCTTCCTGAGACCCAGAGAAGACTAAAACTGAAGCTCTAAGTATATAAATTTGTTAGCTTTTATGACTGAGTCATTATCTTCTCGCTTAGTTATTTATGCCACTTCAGTAGGTTAGCTGCTTTTTTTTCTGTAACAAGCATGGCTCCCACTTGAGCCTAGCAGATGTATTTAAGCTCTTCATAACCTGTAAATCAGAGTAATGCCTGAATCCCTACAAAAGCATATATGCACTAGAGAATGTCTAGAGATGGCATTTCGATGATGAGTTAATTATTAGTGAACACTTAAACAAAAATATTCAATAGCTAACACTTGGTAAAACTTGGCAAATATTAACGTATTAGCAATAAGTATTTCAAAAGTAAATGTTACAATGCTGTTTCAGAAAGCATATATTAAAACACTGGTGACTTTTTGAAATCTATATTTGAAAACTCATTGAAGCAATCTGTATAATTAAGGCTATGTTTTGTAAACCAAAGTTGTGGTTCTATTTTATTCCCATATGTTGTTTTCAACAAGATAATGAACATTCTTCTGAAGTCTCTGCAATTCGTGTTTCTCAAAAACCAGTTATGCTGAAGTTGCATCAATCTGCTAGCTGAAGGGGAGAGTTTTGAAAATAGGGGATTGGAGTTTAACCTAAGCCATGTTAGCAATCTGACTAGAGGAGAACTGAACATCCCATAGTTGCTATTCTAACAAGAAAATTTAAGGAAGACTGAAATTAATGAGGACTGTGTGTTCGATACTCTTGAACTGATATTAACCTATGTAAGGAAGTAGCATGATGTAAAGAGTTGACTTGAGACATAGTGGTTCATTATTTTTTTAAAGAAATAAACAAGGTTACCAAAACACATTTAAGGAGGTATGACTTCCATTGTGTATAATTTTGAAGAAGATTTTTGTGTAATTTCAGTCTGAAAAACTTAAAATCAATTGTCTTTTACACCACTACAGATGTATTTTTATGTGGAATGAAAAAGAAAGCCGCTAGCTGACTGTCACTTGTTAAAATGAGGGATAATTAATTGGTAATTACGTATGTCACAGGATAACAATTTCATTAGCAGGCACGCTGAATTTAATTGCTTAAGACTTGGGGTTTTTTTCAGGGTAGCTGTTTACTTTGGAATAGTGCAATCTTGGTAGGCTTGCACAAACGTTAAGAAAAATCTTGCCACTTTGCCTCCTCTCCCGGTTGAGCGGTGGCACGCTGCACAGTAAAAATCCAAGTGTTTGAACTGTGAGGAACCAGGGAGGAAAAGATAAAACCTTCCCCTTTTACCTTCGGGGCATCAGCAGCCATAATCCTTCCACTGCCTTCGGAACCTCTGACCGCATTGAGCTCCTCTATTCCTGCCAGTCTCATCTACTAAACACGTCCCTGTGCTCTTAGGTTGTAGCCAAGTTCAATCTGAGATGTTTCAGCTTAGGACACATGCTGACACAAGAAGCTATTAAGTATGGGAAGGCTGGTTTGAGACTGAATTATGTCAGCTGTGCTAGTCCTCCTTGATCTACAGCAGTTTTCTAGTGAGATGATGCTAAACCAGAAAGTTGGAAAGTCCTTAACCGCAAGCTAAATACTATAAGCAGAGAATATTCCAACTTGCTCATTATTTGCCATCTGTTTTGGCAAAGAAGGTGGAGGGAGTATTTCAACTTGGCTGCACAGTAATCAGATATACGTAGTACTTTCAAGGGAAGAAGTCCATTTTTAAGTGACTATTATTTTTAAAAAGCTTCCAACAGCAATGAACTTTTAAAAGATGCAGTATACATTAAGAGGTGTCAGTCATACACATCTAATATACCCAAATTTTACATGGATTTAAAATCATCATCCGGGGCAGTATTACAATTTGTAGGCATGAGATCTACTTCAGCTTGTTGCTGGAATAACTGTTGAATGCATCTGTTAATACTAATTACGTGCTATTAGTAAATTGTGTACTCAATGTTTAAACAAACTTTTTTTTTTTTACCCCATCACCATCTTCCTCATTTTGCAGGTGGAGTGCAGAATTTATAAAGGTCTGTTTCTTAAAGTTATTACAGGCATTTTAAATGCATGTAGGTGCCTTAAGACTAGATGCATATCTGTATTTATATGAGTAAAACCTCAAACAACTGTCAAAGGCAAAAACAACATCTGGACATGATAATAACCTTATACTGAAGTCCTTGTTTAGCACTCTTAATCATTAATCTGTTCCTTCTCAACTCTCCTGTTCAGCTGCATTTGAAAAGAAAATTGATGGTTCTTTTTCCAAGCTGGGTCTCTTCCTCTCTCTTGTTTTTCTTTCCAGTGTGTGTTACTTACACCAGTGAGTAAGTGTATAGTTTGACATTCTGTGAAAAAAAGTCATAAGAAGCTGCAGCCTGTACTTGGAAAAAGAGAGTGTCACTAAGATCAGCACTTTGAGCGGCGTGTGATCTGGTCGATTTTGCTTTCCATAATGTTACGTAGCAAGAAACTGAAGCTCATCACGGTCTTAAGCTGTCTGGGAATCCAGTTTTATCTCTGAAAAGCTGAACTAAGGTTACAGCGTTACAATGGATTTGTCTGCAAAACGGAACATGTATTTTCTTACTCTTCAGAAAATTTGGCAACCTGTTGTCTGAGATGACTGCAGGTCAAATGCCTGCACTAGTGGCCAAAGCATTATTCCCCTGATACTTCACGTGACGGTGTCTCCACTCAGACCGCAGGCAAGACAGGAACTGCCGCGTTAGCTCGGGCCTGTGGCTCGCTTAGTCTTGCAGTTCTGTCTCTGGTAAAAATCAATACTTGAACGGAAGGTGTGAGGAGTACCGCAGTGCTCCGGCAGTCCCTTCTCCTGCCACCAAGATTATACTCCGGCTGTGGGCAGAGATTGATGTTGAGTGCTAAATTACAAGTTTGTTAGTGCTTCCAAAGATGTTTGCATTAATTCAGGAAGCTCTGTATATTCCTGCCTTGTGTTTGACTGTCTAACTTTGCTAATACAATATTGCTTTAAGGGAGTTCCATGGGCGAGTTCATTATGAGGGAAACTAAGTAGAAAATGAAAATAACATGCTCCATGCCACACAGAAAATGAGTGACAGAAACAAGCTTAGCGTAGGTTGTGTCTCCACATACTTATATTCATTTTGAGGGAACAGATTTAAATGGCTATAAATTAAAATGCAGGTCATTGGGTGAGGACAGATGTAGCATGAAACACTTACCCAGTTTTATTTGTTTGGGGTTTTTTAAGGTTGTTTAAGTCAGTGTCTTGACCTTAAACAAGTGGATTATTTTCTCATTCAGTGTATTTCCCATTTTCAGGTAAATGGGTGGTAAGGAAAATTCTGAACAAACATTCACTTTGCAGACAGCTGATTTTTTGTGCATCAGACTTCGTAACTGGTACCCTCTGCCCGAAGGAATGAAATGGTAAATAATAGTATTCTCTGATTTAGGTAATATACTTTTTGCCTATCAAGCTCTTGTATGTTCTAGTATATGAGCTTGTACTTGAAAGCTGTCTACTCCATATGAGGACTTGCTGTTCCCTCCACACTAGAAATCCCTTTTTGTGCTTCATTACCACTTTCTGTCCTGGTCTGTGGAATCAGAAGTTGTAGTAAAGTGGATGCTAGGCTTGGGACCAGTCTGCTACTGGAAAGAGCACGCATCTGGGTGCTGAAAAGGACAGGTCAGAACAAAGGGATCTGGGAGTAATTTTTTATGTTTATATGAGCAGTTCTTTTCATAGGTGATTGCCACCAACTGTTTAATAAACCTTACCCTTTATGTCACTTGTAGTAGTGAGAACTTGAGTACACTTGAATTGCCCTGCAGTGAAGGATGGACAGTGGAAAAAAACTTGTAAAGTCCATTTTAAATGATAACTCTCCTAAGAATTGTGATTATCCTTTTTGCTTTCAGACAAATGATCTCTAGTGTTCAGCTGACTCCATGCTCCCAACAGATTCCGTAATCCTTGTGTGATTTCTTGTAGCACGGTTTGCACTGTTTTTCAGGGGCATAGGGAATTCTTCCCCAGTGAGAGCTAAACTGTTCACAACGAACGTCTTACGGTGTTGATTTCTCTATACCGCTTCCCAACAGCTCTTTGAAAAGATACACTTTTGCATGCAGAGATGATCCTTTGATCCTCTCGATCCAGTTCACCTACTTTTAAAGTAGAACAGAAGAAGGGAGGGAGATGAACAGAGAAAACGAGGAGTGTCTCTTTTCTCAGTTGTTTCATCATTTGTGGTTTTAGGGAACTGCCAAATAATAACAATGGAGATTTTTTCCAAGAAACCTTCAACAACATTGTCTTGTTTGCCCAGCATGATGCCTGGCATCATCAAAAGCACAGGGTGAAATAGGCAGCAGCCAGTATTTTTGTAATAATGGATTAGGTGAAAAATGGTTCATAATGCCTTTATCATGTGTTAGGTGTGGTTTAGGGAACTGATGTCAAAAGCTTGCCTGCCTGCACAAAAGCATATATTGAGAAGACAATTTCAAAGCAGCTGAATACAGTTAAAATATCATGGGCGGAGGGTGATTATTAGTATTTTTCTTAGTGTAGCTTCTCTTTGCCTCTGACTTGGCTTTCGTGTCTGCCTCCTCTTCTATTGTAAACATTAGGCTTTGTTATTGTTCTTCCAGCCTCCTGGCATCCTTGCTCTTCAAACATTGTTGAGTTGACCTATTGCCATACTTTAAAACCATGCAAGTCTCTCTTTTGTGCTCTTCCATTTTATAGGATGACTCTATGATAGCTTCTGCATAATATTTTAATTGTGGAAAGTGTTCCAGCGTGATTTACCAGGAACACACCATCACTTTGCACATGTGTCTGTCCTTAGTTTTCCTCAACTTTCAGAACCTATTGGCTCGTTTCAGTCACATTCTGGTAGCGGAGAGAGGCAGATGTCTCACAAGATCAGGGTCCCTATGGGTTTGATGAAAGTAAGTAACTGGGTAAAAGAGAGAGAGAATGTAATAGTATTTGATCCGAAGAAAGGCTGCATCCCTGGCTGAAGCCTTCTTAGACCCCAAGTGATCAATGTCGGAAGGAGGTGTTATAAAGTACCCATTTATGCTTTTCCTCTAAGGTTAGGCCCTCTCGTCAGCCAGAAGCCTTTAGATGTCTCCAGTTACAGCCCTAACTCAATTCTGGATTTTCTTTGTTCAGGCAATGGGTCAATCAGCAGAACAGCACGACACTGCTGTAAACCCACTGCCATAACCAGTGGCAACCAGTCTGCCCAGCAGCTAGAACCTGAGGGTCACTAAGCAGGGTTTCCATTGTCTCCAACAGATTTTTATGAGCGTGAGGCCATGGTCTGTAGCCCTGCTATAGGAAATGTGCACGTAGAGCTTGCATCTTAGAAATCAAAGCCAGTCAGGCACATGTTCGAGCTCCCTAGGAAACCAAATTCTGTTCATTTCCCTGAACTTCTTGCTGCAAGTATACAGTACCAGAAAACATTTCAAAATGTGACCAGCTTGGATGAAGAGAGATGCCATGCTTTTGTGGCAACTGAAGCTTTGGCAGAGAGAACAGGAACAATAGGACAGTTCTCTTCGGGAATTATTTATACTGTGCTCACAAGTGGGCCACGCTGTGCTAGTGTTGTGTAAGGCAGTCCTCAGAAAATCAGGTGGGAGTACAAACTTTCCTTTTGCCATGTAAACAGAGTGGGTTGCATAACCGAACTTGCCTTTCTCCTGTTCTGGACGTTCTTTCCATTTCAATTATTGTGTCTATATCTTCACGGATATCAGCACACGCTGCACTAACTGTTTTTTTCCAGGACCTGCCTCTCCTGGGCACCCGTCCCTTTGCTCCGTTACAGGCTGTTGCCCTCCACAGGATTTCCAGGCGTTACAATGAGCCTCAGCCACCAGCAGCACAAAGCACAGCTACCCATCGGCAGGCCCCAGCTGGCTGCTGCACGGTGTGTTGCTAATCTCACCTCTCCCGGGGACTGAATTGCTCAATCTTGCCCAAGCATTTGACACTGAATTCTCTCCTCAGATGCCTTCACTAGGGCAGTGTGATAAGTAGTGCACGCGCTGTCGGTAAGGGGGTTTGCCAGGCTATATACGATGGGGCTCTGCTGCCCCAATAACCTGACTGCAGGAGCCGTGAGCCCCGCCTCCCCCCGAGAGGGCTTCCTTTTTCCTTTTTTAAAAGAGGTTATGATATTTTTTTTGTTAGCTTTTAGTATGTCTCTGTTGGGCATCTTAACTACCATTTTATTCACACACTGAGCACACAATCAAGCTATAGCCAGAATTAATGATGTCACACAGTCAGTTCAGGTACTAGCCATGCAACTTTGAATGCCATACTTTGGCCGTTTTTTCCGGTATGCATCCTTATTGTGTGAGACTCCTTACCACACAGGAGTCACCTGCCAAGAGTATCGCCCTGCCATAAGAGAGAAACTTAGGATCAGCAGTCGTTTTGCTCATGCCTTCCAGGTTTCTTATCTGTCAGTTGCAGGCAATTGTCTACCCATGCAGTTTATGTCCTTTCTCCAATAACATGGGCACTTCGTGCTTGGCTAGAAGATGATAGACAGCATTTCTGATTTTAGGTTTGCATAGCAGATTCACGTTAGTGCCAGTCTTCACTTAATAGTTTTGCTTGATCTCTTTTTCTCTAGCCTACATAGGAAAGCACAGTGAACTGGGGATAAAAAAGCATTAGTTGATGGTTAACTTGATTATGGACAGAGTCTTTATCCTTAGATTTTGAAAGTTTTTATTATATAAACTCTTTCACGTCACAAAAAATGCATCCACACATACACATTCTCACATACACACTCCTAACTTCCCAGCATGTTTACATTTTTAGTTCCAATTTGCAACACTTCATCTGTTCCTGAGCAGTGCACATTCTTTATTTATGTCCAAGACCCAAGCAAACAAAATTCCTTCAAACATCTTTCTGAATTAGAGGAGAGATGACAGTGAAAAAAAGCAAAACAATTAAATTCTCTCCCACTTAAATGAAAATTTTACTGAGGCTTGTTTTGTTACATAGTGTTATAGTGAAAACAGATGATATTTGAAACTTGGCTTTGAAGCAAGCCTCCCTTCAGCCTCCACAGGCAACCATTCCCCCTCTGCACATCACTTCCAACAGCTCTTTAGTGCAAAATATTTCCATGTTTATCCTCCAGACAAATTACAATTGCTGATCTTAAGTCATTTGTGTACTAAGAAAATGATGTGTTGTCAACCCCAAATCCCACTCTTCTTCATAAATCCTTTCTTTCATAAAAAAATTAAATGAAACAAAGGGGGAAATAATTGCATTTCTTTCTTTTCTTTTAAAATGTTAGGATGGCTTCAGTGGAATCAGCTCATCGGTGGGAAGTGCAGTGAGCAGCACATACAATTAGCCCATGTAGCTTGACCCCAGAGCGCTCTGGTAGCTTGCGTATTGCCCA
>NW_008825614.1:15978753-15991143 GCF_000699105.1 Pygoscelis adeliae | reverse complement strand
AGGACAGGACTGCTGACACGAAAAGAGCAGATGTTGGATATACCTCCCCTAATCTGTGTTCTTTACAAAATGACTGTGAACCATTTATCAAAATGTTTAGCTTGTTTTGATAGCTGGACTAAATTGTAAACAAATGGTAACCACATGTTATTTACGGCAGAATAATTTTGCTTTGTTTGGTTTTATGAAAGCATTTACACAGTATTTTATGCAACCTTAGTGACCTACATAAGGTTTTGGTCTACAAGTTATACTCTTTTTCTGAAAAACCAAAGAATTAACAAAACAGATGATGGCAGGATTTGTTTTTAACCATAGCAGCTGGTAATTTGATGGAAAAAAAGCAGTAAAACTTCTTTGGTGTTTTCAGAGATCAGAAATTCTCTTTTCTGCTGTCCCAAGGGCCGTTAAAAATATTCAGGCTTGTTGCTGAAGTTCATTAAGTCATGGAGTGATAGCAATACACATTGCCATCCTTAATTTCAGCTAAGTTCCCCTAATTCTTGCCATCACAAACCATTTCCTGGCTTCTCCTCACCTTGCTCTGAAGTGTTTTTTCTTTGGTTTATGGTTTTTTGTTACTCAAGATTTGGGAAGAAGGGGGAACATTGTGATGAAACCTTCTTCTGTAAAATCACTGAAACCATTACACCGCAGTTACAGCTCTGCTCTATTTGCCTTTAGGCACAAGCCAAGATCAGATGGTTCTAGATCAGCAAGGAAGAAATGGGGAAGGGAAAGCCACATAAAAGCTTTTCTCCTCCCTAGCGCTTCCATTCAGGAGTCCCAGAGGGAAATCACAAATACAAAAATCGTTCTTTAACAAAACACAAGTGAAAAAAAAAAAACCCCAACCCCCAAAACACTAGGGCGTGCAATATCGGAATTATTTCATAGTAATGTTGGAAAAGTAGTAGCTGAATAATTTTGTGGCTTGGTTGTTATTTTCAGGATGGTTTTGTAAAGTTGCATGAGAGAGAACAGAAACCTCTTGGTTAGGATTTGTAAATAGAAAACATCCTAAGGCTGCTGTCCCTTTCCTCTTCTGGATCATTACTCTCAGGAAGCCACCTGTAATTCTCTTCGTAAATGGTCTGTGCTGCATGTGAAAGAAGGAAGGGAGAAAGGAAAAAAAAACACCAAAAAACAAATTTGCCAAACAGAACACAGAAAAGTAAGTATTTTTGAAAATGTTTAATTCTCCAGGAGGGATGTCACCAGTTTTTGGTTCTCTGATACATGGGGAGGAGAAAGTTACAGCTGCTTTAAGCGCTATCAGCTCCATTTTACTGCCAAGATGACATACTTACATGTGAACTGCAAATATAAGAAACACCCGTGCTGGTATTTCTCAGTGTTGGTCTGTGATTTTTTGTATGTTATATGCACAAGCTTTTCCAGTGAAAGACAAAGGATTAAGTCATTAACAAAGGCTTTCTTTTCCCCATAGTTAAATCAGTCACTGAGCTTAAAGAAAGGCTAAAGTTAATGAGTCTGCCTTAAGAGTCCCTTTCACTTCTACTACCCAATTTAGTGTCTTGACTTATGGGCTGCTGTATTTTTCATTCCTTCTAAACCCTTTCTGCATGACATTCATTTGCATAAACAATCCCATGGCAATAGCAGGAATAATATTTAGCGCTCTAAACCAGAGGGTTTCATCCATATTTCCCAAAAGTATGTCAGCTCTGAGTGCGACCGGTCAAGATGCCACTTGAAATTCCTGCCTGCTCTCTTACACTGTGATGGTGAATCTGAGCTGGTTGCAGCAGCTTGAGCCAATTTTCAGCTCATGTTTCTTTCATGGGAATGACTGGAGCTCCTGGAGAGGAAAGACTGACCTTCTGCACCTTTTACTTCGTCTAGCTCCTTCACGATGCCTCGCTGACTTGCCTAGTCCCCTCTTTCCATGCTTCTCCTCATTCCCTGCATCCATGTCTTGCAAAATGGCACAGAAGGATTTATAAAAATTTCAGAGCCGCTTAGAGCAGATTTTTAGACCTGCCATGTTTCAACCATTGGGGCAAAATGTGCCAGACTATGTGCCCTTCTTGGGATGATTTGTTTCTGAAAAGTTTAATTAAGAATGTCTTCTTGAGAAAGTTAGGGAGAAAAAGTCAGTTGCTTTTTTCTGTACTTTTAAAAAATAGTATTTTTGAGAAGCTTCAGTGTCCTCACGTTTAGATCAGAGGGGAAGCCTTCGTCAGGGAGCAGCCAAGGGCGGGTTCCCTTCCCCTGAGGGAGGGCAAGACGGGAGCTGAGGCTGGTGGCAAGGCAGGAGCAGGGCACAGAGCTGGCCAGCACGGGCGCAGTCCCACAGCTCCTGGGCGAGGTGAGCAGAGAGGGTCCGGTGACGGGAGCCAAGTTTGACCAAGAGTCCAGATTACCAGGCAAGTCCGTAGCAATGAGACAGGTTTGAGGTCATGCTGAGTTTGCAATTCAGGATCAGGTCCGGAGACAAACACGCTGGTCATTACCCAGTCCAGTGATCACCAAGCATGTTCGTAGTGTGGAGGAAGGTCTGAACTGAAGCTAGAAAATCAGATCTGAGGGTTTTCTCAAAGAGCTCCAGGACCGGTGATTGGACTCCTCGATCGTCTCTCTCCTCCCAGCGAGGTCCAGCCCCACCAGAACTTTACAACCATCAGTAAAATCTTTGCTAGCCCATTTCCCCCTTGTACCAAGTTGGGACGGTGCCCCTGGTAGCACCCAGCCTGGCACCACAACGTGCCAGAGCGGGAGGGACGCAGGACCTGCGCAGCAGCCCGCAGCAGGGATTTCCCTGGCCATTTCTGCTGCTACAACATTTTCTGACGAGCTCCCCTCAGCTTAAAAACATCAGAGCGCCATGTGCAAAAACCGTGAAAGTAATGGCTGCCCTGCACCACTGTCCAGGAAAGATAATGAAATGAAATGGAAATAGAGAGCATAACTGCAAAATTAAAACACAAATGGCAGTACACTTGCAGAGGAGGCTAAGATTGTACTGTTGCACAGGTAGCTTTAAAGCTGACAATTTACAGCTTGCATGTTTATGGGAAAAAACGCATGATGGTTGCAAAGCCCGGTTTTGGCTTGAAATTTTAATACGTATAAGCAGCAGAGACTAAGAGAAAAGGGTTGACTCATTCTTCTTCTGTGCGGAGGGGTAGTGTGGAAAAGATACCAAATAACACCTAATAAAAAATAGGCAGTGGTGCATATAAATTAAATGTTGGGAAGAGGTCTGGTAAAACTTTATTTTTTGGCACTAATAGCACACACCGAAAGGCTCTCTGAATATTGGAGGGGTTTCTTGCAAGAAAACTGAAAACCCCAATTGTAAGAAAAGGAAATAGTTTTCTGACAGAGCAGTAAAAAGGTGCAACAACAGATGCCCTGATAAACATACCCAGTTGCCACAGGCACCTATAACGCATCCTCTAAACACATTTTTTTGGCTGGCGAGGTGGAAAAAAGGGCAAATCTAGGATTAAAGAAAATTGCATCCCACTTCGAATGTCTGGAGAATGCCTGAATGGTATAAATTGTGTATCTTGGCCATCCCCAAATATATAGGCAGGCACTTGAGGAAATGAGTTAGAACTGCATTTCCTCAGAGTCAAAACTCAGTTGCAGCTTTCAGTAAACTTGTATTTTTCCATCTAACATGGTTAGTGACTTGGATTCCTAATGAGGAAAAAAGATAGTAGCAAATAATAAAACACATAAGTGGTGACGTATGTCCCATACGGTAGCAGGTTTTCTCTAACTGGTTAGGTGGAACCACAGAGATACTAAAAGTTAGTTTTTCCCTAAAAACAAAACACACAAACAAACAAGCAATCTAGTAAAATGACAGCCAGTACGACTCTGCGTCATTCATTTGAGCTCTAGGGTTGCGGTAGCTTAAATTCCACAAATGCAGAAATGTTCATCTATGTTTGTGTGGATATTTTGTGTTCAGCCAGTGAGTTCAATTCACCTGTGTCGTGGACAATCTGACAAAGATTTAATGGAAAGATCTGGAAAGAACATTTTTTAACCAGTTTTCTGATTTTGAAAGACTTCTAAGTCTTATACTCTTATAAAAGTATACTTACTCTTATACTACCTCTCTAGAAGGAGGTATAATTGATTTGTATGACACTTTAAAACAATGATTTCTGTCACATTCCCTTTGGAATACTACAAATCTCTATGGTCAGTCAGAAATATTTGCGTAAAGCTGCTAAGGTTGCCTTAATGAAGATATGATGTATTTTGTTCTTTTTCTATTATACTGTGAGATGTTTTGGCTTTCTTTTTCATCCCAATCCTGTCTTAAATTCAAAAATAGGAGTGGAGAGACTCCTATTTGTTCTACATACGTAGCTTCTTAGATTAGTTCATACTTAATCCGGAAGCATTATTACCAAAGAGGAACTGAATGATCAAGACAGCCCATACTTTGTCTCGTATTTAAAACATGCAAATAGGAAATACCATGTTCCGTGATTTTACCTATTTGAAAAGCCGTAAGTCTTTCCAGTCTTTATTACCGTCATCAGTGTAAGATCTGTTACATCTGCTTATTAACTTCCCTAGCATCCTTGCAGTAAAAAGACTTGTACTTGCAAAATGATGGATTGAATTGCACGCTAGAAGTTATTTCTGATTGACAAAGTTCTACCGATCATTGCGTTCGTTCCTTTTCTTGTCTACGTAGGAGATGATTTGTACACAAGGGAGAGAAAGGCCCAAGGACAAAGCGGGACTATGTAACAGTGCGTTGCAGGTATGAACTTTTTGGTTTTTAACATCACTTGCTCTGATGGTATACTCATCATGGCAAGACAGAAAGACAGAGAGCAACTTAGACCGGCATGATAAATGCTCTTTAAGGTCCCCAATAGGTATGGGTAGAGCAGAAAGTATGAGCTCAGAAAACCTTTGTCCCACATCAGCACATGGGTACAGGTGGCCAAAGGGTGACTGCTCCAAAAATTTGCTTAGCACCACCTGTTTTAAGATAGCAAGTATAATAACATTTAAACCGCTGCAACAGCACAGACATGCTACCTAAATAGAAATTATCACGTCTGACTGCTTCAATACAGTTAGGCAAATATATGACAAAATACAAAATTCTAAATGTCACGAGAGGCAGGAGATTTTCTGCTGTCAGATCATTGTAAGGAACTTTAAAAAGATTTAATGTTAAATTTTCAGTTTTGTTTTCCTTAGATGTCCTGACTTGGCAGCATTCAGTTCCAAAAGCATCTGGTTTTGGTACAAATGACTCATAAATAAAAACTTACTGTAGAAGCTTTAAAGCTGGCACATAGTTTTCCACAAAGCAAAATCATAAGGAACTTATTCTCAAAGTGGTAATACAAATACTAGAGTAAAAACACAGGGTGACTGGAGGGAGTGGGATGGAAGAGAGTTAATCACCTAAGTGCAGAAAGCTAAATTTAAAAGGTGGGGTTTTTTTCTTTTTTTGCCTCTTTATTGCTTCTTTTAAATGCAAACAGTCCAGAATTGCTTAAAAATCGCATTCGATCCAAACTAATTCAGTATTTAAAATATTTGCATTCCTTCGTTACTGTTTCAATCACAGATACAAACCTTGGATCAAGGACACCTGTGGTGAGAAGTGCCAACAGAAATGTGGCAGACTAGTCAGTAAGAAAGCTTTAGCGATAGGAAGAGAGTCAGATTTTGCTGCTTTATGATAATAAACAAGGACTGAAAACAAGCCTTTGTATAATTTCAGTTTTTCCACATTTCGGACCTTTCCAGCCAGTTTATGGTTCCTGCGCTCTCCTTTCTGCTAAAAATAACAATAATTGCCTCCCACTGATTTTGATCCACCGAAGGCAGGAAAAGTTGGAGTCCTCCTGCAGGCGGGCTGCAAGGAGTTGCCAGAGATTTTGCTGCCATTTGGTCTAACTTGCTGAGAAGAGAGCTGTACCTGGGATTTATAGCGGAGTCGTGCTACTTAACCGAGCTAAGCGTTGTCAGCAAGACACCGAAAACTGAGCAAGCAGGAACGAGAATGGGAGGTTAAAGGAGAAATAGCATGCCAAGGTTATCGTAGTGACGAACTGAAGTTAGGATGAGGGCAGCAGTAAAGACCACCGGCTTTTTCTTCATGGTGTACCACAGTGGCCCTTATTTGGGATTTTGTCCCCCTTGTGCTCAGCTTTCACAAATGGCATGAGCCTTTCGGCCAGCCGGCAGCCCGCAGGTGTCTGTCCCGGCCACCATTTTATAGGAGCCCGCTGGAGACAAACCCACGTAGCCCTCCGTCTGTCTGACAGTGGGCAGCCCTCCTCTCCGGTTCTCATCAGCTGCTGCTGCTGGCCGGTCATGTTTTCTGCTTCTTTAAAACCGCAGCTGAAACCTTGTTTTGGTGAACTAAGATCAAGTAAATGTAGCGTGGTTCCATCCTTCCTGCCACTGTTAGGCTGGCCAGACATGGAAACACCTGTCCTCCTTCATGTGCCGGCAAACCTTCGGAAAATAACCCCACCGCCCTCTGACTTGAAAAAGGCAAGTATTCAGAGAGCAAATTCTCTTTCCAGTCAAATGGAGTGAAATACTCAAATTCTCATTTGATTGCAGCTTTTATATTTACTGATCTGTCAGCATATTAACATTTTGGAAGTACACTATGTAAACTTTCACTCATTTTTTTAAAAGAAATTATGCAGACAGTGCAAAATAAAGCCTGTTTTCTCCAGGTAATGCATTAGTTGCCCTTGAAAAACTTGTCTTATTTCTACATTTCCTGCAGGCAATTTGCAATAGCCAATTACATAGTAATGACAAAAAAAACAGGCTTCCAAAACTACATTCTGTAGACCAAACTCAGTGTAATACCTAAATGACTACAGAAAGAATTTGTTTTTCTCAAAAAGAATCGAGAGAAAAATTATTCCAAGTCAGTAATAATTTAAAAATTTAAAGCAATGAACTATTGTCAACCTTCAGATTTTGTCTGCCAGGAGCCCGGAGCATTGGTGGTTCTGAGAATTGCTGTGGACGAATAGTGGTCCACAAACTCTGCTTGGGAATCACTTTTCCAAACCGTAACTGAAATTATGACAACTTATAACTCCAATTTGGCTTCTATATGAAAGGCAGAAATACAATATCACTGTGCAATTATTCACGTGTTGTTTGGTTTGTTTGTTTTTTTTTTTTGTGTCCAAGGACAACTGCCATTCTGGTTGTTTCCCTGATGAAGGAGTGTGAATGAGTGCAGTGTCTGCAGCTAAGGCTAGGTATCGATTTACTTGGATATGGAAATACTGATGGACTTGACTTTCCTTTGAAACCTGAAGAATGCTAAGTCAGCATTGTGACAGCTGTGCCTCTGCTCACGTTTTGAACAAACTTTGTTTTGGATTCCTGGGCCTGACTGCTTCTTAGCTTTATATTTATTTTACACTTTAAAGTTCATGTTACAAGATAGGTGCTCCTGCTTCTTTTTTCTCCATTTTGTTATAAATAAACAAATATCAGCATCATACAAAGTTCATGGAGTTTACAGTGTGATTTTTTTCATTTGGTTGGCCTGCCTCCAGGAAAGAAATAAATACTTTTAAGTTCTTGGTTTTAGGTGTGTTCTTTCAGAATGAATGGACTTTCCTGCCCAGACTGTTGCCATTTGTTCCTCAAAAAGCCCGGAGTAATTCCTGTAAAGACAGCTCTCCTCTTTCATCTCATGAGGCGTAGCCTGGAGTATGGATAGTGAAGGATAGCGGTATCGCCCCAAACTTCCTCATTCCCAGGGAAGACTTTCCTTGGCTTTAGTAATTAAAAATAATACTAATATAGTACTTTTCTATTCTAGTCTAATTGAATTCTGGTGACCAAGGGTGTAGATTTTCATAAGAAAAGTTTGTCACCTGTCTTTGCTTGCTTCTTTGGGAACTGCTGCAAGAACAAAAGGTTTGGTACTGAATGGTATTAGGTTACAGGTAACATAGCCCGGGATAATTTCTTCAATGCTACTTCCACCCTTGTGCAGTAAGACTGGAAGATCTGTTTTCTGAATGAAGGTGTTAGTTACTCCTTTCACAGGTGACACCCTGTGCCTCATGAACCGGCACGGCAAATGTACTTCGTTCTGAGACTGCAAGAAAGCTTGTGTGCTGGGTAGGAGAGAAATGCAGCTGTTCTCTTCGGGATGCCTTCCTAAATAAAGGCAAGTGCTTTGAAGCCCATGTGCTTAGCAGCCTTCAAGGGCTTCTTCCACATGAATAACGAAGCCTTGCTGCCCTGAATAGCTCCAGAAGACAGGATCTAGCAGCTTTGGTCCAGGCACATAAAAGAATTTTCCTAATCTAATATAATCACAGCATAAGTCTGGGGAGTTCATTTTTGCTATCATATCTGATGAACGCTTGATTTTTGGCTATCTGTTCTCTAGTTTTCTGCCCCCATCTAGCATAGAATAATTTTAAATACAGGACTTTTATAAAAAAAAGGGAGAAAACAACCATTTGGAGGTCACTTCATGAAAACCAAGGCAAACATCTACTGATTAGATTACATCAGATGGAGGAGTATCAGTCATTCAAAATGATGTTATGCAAAGGATGGATACCTTTGAAACTTTCCATCCAGCAGTCCTTATTGTTGAATCTGGATATGTGATCCAGATCACATTTAGATAGTTCTGATTGCTACCTAATGAGGTAAGATATGTTTTGTGACACTATTCCAATAGCCACGTGAAAGATGAGGTCACATATGCAGACTGGACTGATGAAGACAGCTGTCCAAGACTTCTACATCTGCAGCCTTATGAATGCTAAAAACTTAGCCTGCCAAGTCTGCGGGGCATTTCAACACTGTTGCCATAAAGGTATCAGCAAGTTCTTTTGTGAAGCCTGCAGTTTTTTGGCAGAGTGTAAATGAGCACAAATCTTATGTTAGCTTTGGCTCTGGGTTCTCTTGCAAATGAATACGTTTTTATCAGTCTTTACATGAAGCACCGTTTCTGGATAAGAGATTGAAAATGATGTGCCAGTTGTAATCTGCTAATTAACCCAGTGTGTCAAGGTGGATAGCCCAGGGTGCTCGCTGCCATCCAACCTCATCTCTGCGATTCCCTTAATGTTATGTCATTGTATAGAACAGTGTCGTAGTTTAACCTCAGCTGGCAACTGAGCACCACACAGCCGCTCGCTCACTCTCCCACCCCATTGGGATGGAGGAGAGAATCGGAAAACAGTTTAATAATTGAAATAAAATAAAGTAAAACAGTAATAATAATAATAATAGAATATACAAAGCAAGTGGTGCATTATGCATTTGCTCACCACCCACTGATCGATGCCCAGCCAGTTCCCAAGCAGCAGCCCCCCAGTTTATGTACTGAGCATGATGTCACACGGTATGGAATGTGCCTTTGGCCAGTTTGGGTCAGCTGTCCTGGCTGTGCCCCCTCCCAGCTTCTTGTGCACCTCCAGCCTTCTCAGTCGGTGGAACATGGGAAGCTGAAAAGTCCTCGACTAGTGTAAGCACTGCTTAGCAACAACTAAAACATCGGTGTGTTATCAACATTATTCTCATGCTAAATCCAAAACACAGCACTGTACCAGCTACCAGGAAGAAAATTACCTCTATCCCTGCCGAAACCAGGACATACAGATAGTTAATTCTTTTCAGGAGAAGCTCATTTTTATTTGTTGTTTCACAGCAGTGCACAGAACTCATGGCCAGTCATTCAAACATACCTAGGCTCAATTATAAGCACGTATGTATTTGTAGAACTGAGGACAAAATTTAGTTTATGTATTCAACTGCTGGACAGGTGATGACAAACAGGATACAGCAATTATACAGACCAGCCCCACCAGTAATGTGTGCGCACTGAGTATTTCAATAGTCAGTAGATAAAAGTGGTATCGGTAACCATTGCTGTTTACCTGCCTCATAAGTTACTGTCAACCAAAAATAGTAAGCCGGAGGTTTTTCTGCAAATGACTCTTGAAGACCTTTTCAAAGTAGTTAACACTGAGCAGATAAGCGTGACAGGAACAGAATGTGATTTAAATCCAAGCAGAGTGGAAAGATTCCAGAGGATTTCAATGGTGTTGAATGAGTCCTCTCGTAAACAGCCTTCTTAACACAACAGCTACCATGTAGCATGGTTAGGAGATCTCATGTTCCTCCCGAGGCCAAATTTAAGTACCCCCAGACTCTACTCCTTCTCTCCAATGAATCTGGAAAGGGCAACTGGTGCGTAGCCCACTGCTCAGTCTGGCTCTTCATCTCTCATAATTGCACCATTATCACCCATAAGGAACCCATTAATGTGGAAGAGGTTTTGAAGCCAAAGCCTCTCTTTTCAGAGCCCTGATCTAGGAATGCTTTAAGGGTATATGCCAGCTCAAGAATCAGATTCATTTTGGTTCTGGGAATCAAACCACAGCCTCTGAAAAACAATGGAATTCATGGCTCGTTCCAGAAAGTTAAGCAACAGCCTCAGCTTTTTGCTAAAAGAAGGCTAATAAGGTTTGATGTAACATCAGAGGAGCTAATTCAGATCTAATAACAATACTTGTTTTTTGAACACTTTAGCCTTAACACAAACAATTTCTCACTTCATAATTTTCCTTCCTAGGGCCTTCTTTTGGAATATCCTACAGGCAGATGTCCTACTTAACAGGAGACCCCTCATATTCTGCCAATTTCCAGCTATGTTTAAGTATTTACTGATTGAGAACATTTCAACCATTAGGCAAAGAATCCTCTCTTTCTGTGTGGCATGCCAGATGTCAGCTGCAATACGATCTGCAGAAAGACACGCTGTCTTAAGGCTACCTGGGCAGTAGTATGAGGGGCTTAGTCATTTCTGCCTTATTTGAAACAGCATTGTCCCTATTTAGAAGTAGATGTTAGGAAATAATGAACTGCACACAAAGCAGCGTGTTATGCGCAGGGTTGAGTGGCAGAGGAAAACTAGTTTACACTGCACCAGCAGAAGAATTACCGTGAACAATATGGAGAATCAAAAGCAGCAGCAAACATGAAATGATCTCAAGGGAATGGACATTTCGGAATGTGATTGGATTTGTATTTCAAGTTTAAGAGGATTCATTACAAAAACATTTGCTCCCATCATTGTAAATGTAGATGCAAGAAGTAGCCAGCTACTCTGACCTTTATAAGCAGCCAGGAAACAACATAAGCCTAAATCATCCCAGTTTGTTCTAGGATCTTAAATTGCAGTTCTGATAAGGGGTGGTAGCTAAGTGGGTGGGGGAAAGATGACACCACTTGGTATCCTTTAAAAAGAAGCAGGTTTAAAAACAAAATGAAAAAATACGGGGGAAAAAAGTGACAAAAATGGCTAGGTTTCCTGAAAGGAACTTGCACTGGAATTCATGTCCTGTTTACAATACCCACTGTATTGTGGGAAGCTATACCTCTATAGCTTCCTATTTGTACCCTGCACAGGTCTGGAGTAGCTGTGCACAGCCAAAACAAAGCTAGCTCTGTGGGCCTGTTCATGCACAGCATTGGAAAGAAGAACATAAGCTGTAAATGAAGTTGTTTTAAGAACAGGTTTTGTGATTATACTTTAATTACTAGTGAATCAGCTGGTCTCTGTTCAAATTTGTGCAAATCTGAGATGAGTAAGTTGGTTAAAAAATATTTTAAAATCCTAGGAAGCTAAAGGCACTAAGGTGGCCATAAATAAATGTTAAAGAGTAAAACTAGATGTTGAAAAACAGACTCCCCAGATATGTTGGACAAGAGCCTACAAAAGCCTTCAAAAGAATTTTCTTCAAAACACTATGAAAGTTAACAGGAAACACTTTATAGGAGACTTCATGATAATTATAAAGATGTTGTTTGATGCTTTCTGAATAATGTGTTCCCTTGTTTAAAGAAAACGATACTGACAATTCACAACAGCCCAAAAATAAACGACTGGGGCAGCAACAAATGTATGCTAAGGAGTGAGTTCAGATTAGCAATATTTTATGTTAAACAGTGGTTTAGCAGTAGACTAACAGAACTACCCCCTGTGCAGACTATTTAGGAGATGAGAATTAATTCCATAGGTTTGGTTGGATGAAGTACAACAGCACATTTGATTGTCCTAATGCAGCCCAGTATAAACACAGGTAAGAAAAGCCATCTCCACCCTTTTCTGCTGGAGTCTCTATCCTCCTTCCCTATCCTTGATTGTCAAGAGATGTTTTAAGACTTCATTACATATTATTTGATGTGGCTCTTCCAGCTGCATCAGCGTAGTTCTCTTCCCTTTCCTCCTCCCCAGATCAGTACTGGTCCATTAGACTCACCAGAGGTTTGTAGTTCTGTATCTGTTTTATTTCCTATTTCATTGTTTTTCTTTCCTGATTTTATTTTATTTTATTTTATTTTATTTTATTTTATTTT
>NW_008825614.1:15957664-15977594 GCF_000699105.1 Pygoscelis adeliae | reverse complement strand
TTTTATTTTATTTTATTTTATTTTATTTTATTTTTTTATTTTATTTATTTTCAGTAGTGAGCGTGGGGCTCCTGACTTAGGTTTCTCTTTTCCCATCTTGTGATGGGAAGGGTTCTTGTGCATTGACTCCTTGAGATGTATTTCAGCCATCACTTAGCTACCGGGAATGGAGAACCCATCACAATCAAGCAAACCCTCCTTGCACCCGCAGTGACACCCGTTTCAGAGTCTCCCACGTGGCACCAGAGACAGGAGCAGATCACCACAAACATCTTTCCTGTGTAGCTCATTCCTCAATGTCTCATTCTGGAGGCTCTGTTCCTCTTCTAGCTCTGCCAGTTTGCTGGCAAAAAAACTCTCCCGTGTTCCCTATGGGACTGCCAAACAAGCTGGTGTCTTCCCACCAGAAGCTACATGGGAACCTTTACAAACAAGCACGATCTCCTGTTGTCCCAAATTCTACGCTGAAAATCCACAGACAGGAGAAATCCTGGCTCTGACTGATCCGCTGCAATCTGCGAGCAGGTACCTCCTCCCCAGGTCCTGTGACTGCAGTTACAAATATAACTTTGCTCCTAAGAAACCTGCCAAGGTATTGGTCGTTAGTACCCGGAAACTGGAGAAGGGCTTCCCACTCCCCCATGTAATGCGCTGTCATTTAATGTAATTGATTGTACATTCATTACAGGATAATAAAGAGTTCTTCATGTTCTTCTTTATTTCCACTGAGGCCAGCGACAAGTGGCATGTTCATTTCCACAAGCTTTGAGGCAAAATCCTCTAGTCCTACCTTTTCCTTCCTCTCTTTTCTTATGTGGGGACTCTTCTCTTTCTTACCTGTTCTCTCAGCTTCTAAACTTTACACCTGTTTCTGAGTCTGCATGTCTTGAGAGTAACTGACAAAACTGATGAAATCACAGGGGAGCTGCTGATTCTGTCATAAGGTTGCATAATTTAGTATTCCAGATGATGACCCACCTCCAGCTCCCCTTGAAGAAAATTAAGAGATCATTAATCCCCGTTTTGCCATGCCATTTAACAGCTACCATGATTTACGGGATGCTTTCAGTAACCTATCCATGATATTTCTAGGATTTTGGTTTCCGAGATTTCTGTTTTTCCAAAACCCAGAGGTATGCACAAAGGCAGTGTTTCTATTCTTTCTAGAAATGCGGGAGAGACTTATCTGTCCCCAGTCCTGAGTTGAACGCTTGATGCACAGCACTTTCTGCTCGCTGAATTTAACTGGGTGGTTTGAGAGTCAATCCCCTTTCATCCTTCAACCCCTACTCAAGAAGACTCAGTGGTCTGCAGGACTGCGTTTTTACTCCAGAAACTGTTTTTTATTTGTCTGTTTGTGCATTTTTCCATATTGAATTTTTATCTGACAGTGCAATGAACAGTTTCCAACCCTGTCTTTCTTTAGTTTCCTCTCACTCCTCTTTAGTCCTAACATTGTTAAATATTTTTGCAACCAGAAGGTATTTTTGGAGTGAATATACTGCCATGACTCTCTGTTTTCAATGGCAGCGCTCAGTTCTGGCTGCCATGAGCACACACAAGATGCCATGTAAAACTGCAAGCTGATTTTTAAAAAATCTGATTATATAATGTTGTACCATTCCTTTTGGTTGAAATTCCAGGAAAGTAGCAATAGGGATTTTTTATTGCCTACCCTAAACAGTAAGCATGTTTTAAATTCAGTTCAAGACTAAAAAGCTACGCTACTACAATAATAATGTTCAAATTTTAAAGCCGTTGGGCAAGGAGGGGTACTGAAAAAATATCAGCTTCACCCTTTGACAGCACTGGCGATCACCCTTTAAAATCTGCTATAATACTATAATTACCCCAAATATTTGGTTTAAACACTTTTAAGCTAAACAGCCATGCCAGCTGTAGGCAGGATATCAGTTGAGAGTTGATTTTGGTTGGCAGTCAGGTCAGAGAGCACCCATGACTTACTACCTGCATACATTTAAATTCCCCAGACATCAGATTGAGACCACAAAATGGAGAAAAGTAAGGCTAATTTGTTGACTGTCATGAAGAAAGATGATTTCTGGAACAGAATCATAGAAACCACATCCTAATACTAACATACTAGAAGAGCCGTTTGCCAACACAATTTGTGTGAATTGAGTATTAGGTAACACAGAAGGACAGAGGACAAAGGGAGAAATAAGAAATGGTGCCATCTCCGTGCCCCCCAAACCGAGAGGAAGCCATGCCAATGGAAAGCCTCCACACTCCTGAGAAAACGGGTGCTTGCTGAAGCCTGGCTCCTGGTTCCTTGGTTGCTTCTAAAACTGTTACAGCTACTTGGAGACTTCTCAGATCGTGCCACAGTGCCATGATCTTTACACACAATAGCTTTTGCACTGAATTTCAAATTAAATGTTATTAGAGGCTTAATCAAAACTACGTCCTTCTGCAATGTGTGATATTGGTTATGATACCTCAGGTCTAAACACTTCGCTTTGAACACTCCATTTCTCTTTCTCCAGTAAGAAGACAAGTTGGGTTTAAGGAGCAAGAGCAGAGCAAGCAGAGAGTCTTAGAGCCTGACGTCTCCTTCAAACTGCATACAGAGAAATAACTTATTTTCCAGATTCATCCCTGAGGTTATTCTGCTGATTCCAGAAGCTATCCGGGAAACATCCCCAGGCCCTATGAACAACATACGCACTTGCTGAGCAGAGCAAGAAATACGAACAATTAAAGCCAGTAAAAGGCTTGTAATTTGATTTTAGTTGATTAAAGGTAAGAAGATCACTTTTCCTTCAAGTGAAGGTTCTTATCTCCTATTGAATTTGAATCTTCAAAGATTAAATAGCTGTCTATAAGAACAGAGTGATATTTCATCAGGAGGAATTTTTGAACGTTACATTTTTGCCTTAAGATCAAGAGCTATGGTCAAAATCAATTCTAAGCGGTAAAGACAAGATTTTACGTGTAATCCTAGTGAAAGTTCAAATCTGTACAAAATTCTATTTATAACTTTTTAAAGGAGAAAACCCACAGATTATTTTACTATGAAAAACTGTCCTAGGGAAGAGACTAGCAGTTGTATAAAACAATATTTATGGTAACCCCAAAATAATAGTTTTTGACTTTTCCAGGTCACCTATATGAACTAAATCTAGCACAGATTACTAGAAAAAACAGAGCCAACCTAGAAATGCTGGGATATGACAAAGCCTAGCTGCATAAGCCCTTGTTTCAGATCATTTGACCGGAGCATATTCAAGGCTTTTGAACTATCTACACATCAGACATTTAAGGGGGAAGCTGGTTGATTTGAACAAAAAAAACTTCATTGTATTATTGCTGAAGAATTGCATCACCCAGTCACCCATAGACAGACAGAACATAAATAGTTCCAGATTCTAGCTAAAATGAGCAAAGATAAAAAAGAGCCTTTATGCACAAAGATAAAAGCTAAGGCACATATTATATCTCATTACCAGTGTTATTTCCTTTTTTCCTGGTTAGAATTTCCCTAGTCTTCCACAAGACCTTTAAAATTAACTTTAAGCTATTGACTTTTTGCGTGGTTTCCGCCTTTGCCAAGCAAAACAACACAAAACAAACCCCCTATTGCAGACAGATTATCTTCTCATACTGACCTGCCTCTGTATGTGACATTGCACGCTTGAGTGACACCTGCTGTGACCACCTTACCAAGTTGATGTTAATCTGTTCCGCCACCACTCTCCTTCTTCCCATTGCCACGGCAAAATACTCTTGAATAACTCAAACCAAAATAAAAAAAAGTCTATGAAAACCATCTAATGTGTTTCAACTATCTGATGCAGTGAAAGAGGAAGGAAAGACACCTCTTTGCAGGGAGATCCGTCCGCTGCTAATATCTCTAATAGAAGTAGGGCTACCGAGAGACGGTTCCTTCAGATCTCATGATGAAAGTCTAGGTGTTCATCAGAGAAACCTTCTTTGAAACGTACCTTCCACTTACAATGAATTTTCTGAGTGTGTGTTGGGAGAGGTGTCGTGTTGTGGAGTGAGAAGGTTCTACCGTGTTAAAGATGTCTATCAATACATACTTTGTTAAAGCACTTTCCATATTTATTTAAAAAAAAATCCACGCAACATTTGATGAGAGTTTTAAAGGAATGTCTACGCTCAGCGTGGCTTATTTAAGACCGAGAATGCTGAACTTGTATAATTCCAGGTAAAGTAATAGATGTTCAGAGGCCTGGATTATTGCTACTCTTCACAGAAGACATGCAAAAAATGCTATCCAAGTGTTTAGTTAGGCAAGGAAATAACTGAAAACAGACTTACTATATGTAAACAAAAGTGGATTTTAAATAGATACAGCAGCTGCCTTTGAATTTTTTTTTACAACCTGACATGTCACTGTTTCTGGGTGCAGAACAGCTACAGTTTTGAAATGTTAAAAACCTGTTCTTTTTATATTGTTGTTTCGTGAAAATAAGATCTATATTGTCTTCTGGCGCTCCATTGCAAACTGACAGAAGTCTATTGAAGCTACTGAGTAAAATGTACCTTCTCTGTAACAGGGTAGGAAAAACTTCCCACGGGAAGTGGCTTAATAATGACAGCTGAATTGCAGCTCGCACCAGTGCTAACTACAGCAAGGGGCTCCTTTGATTTAGACAAATTAATATGGATATTGAAGTTGCTATGAAACTATATGTTGCAGTAGCAAAACATATGTACTTAGATTAAGGCAGGAAGGGATGGCAAGAAAACTTAGATCTGACTTGTTTTCCACAAAGGCATAATAAAAAAATCATTTAACTGGGTCTCCAGATGACTATTAAAAACAGTTAAGGCTACCTACAAAACTATTGTACTTGCTAGCCTGAACGCGGAAAACAAACCCTGATCATGTGGTCTGCTAGTGCCATCTATTGTGTACAGGGAAAAATACAGATACCAAATGTAGACGTTGCCTTTTTTTCTAGTGAGAAATACTCTTTCTGCATTACAGTACCAATTAGAAAACATAGCCAAAGCTCGTAAAATCACTTCTGTTTTTTATAAAATACAGCAATTATTATCACTTATGTGTATTACAGCAACATGCAGGACTCTAACCACTGTCAGGCTTCATCATGCCGATACTGTTTGTGTACGCATGTGCGGACCACATGGGCACACACACACACACACAAATGCAGTGGAAGACAGACCCAGCTGTGATAGTTTTAGTCAAAGCTACAGAAACCTTATAAATTACAAACTGCTGCACCTTCCTTACGTTATGTCAAATTTCTCCCAAATAAAGGGACATCAGCTCATCTTCCAAGGAAATGAACATTACCCCTTCTTAAAATCCAAGCACCATGCTGCCTTTCACCATTTCTTGGAGAAGAGCAGCTCTTGCAGCTCTTCTTCCAGCTTCTTCCAGAGAGAGTATTTGTAGTGGACTTTGTAAAACACTAGGATCAGCTCACCAACCCCAAACACTCTGAAGTCTTCGAGCAGACCCTCCAAAGCCTGAAGGCTTGTGAAAATGTGGTGTCAATATTGAGACTCAGACTCTGTATTTACAGAGCAGTTTAAAATACTGAGCTCTTGAATGTCTTTACAAACTTCACGCTGAAACGTCCCAAACTTACTGACATATATTACCATAATCCCTCCAGTCTGCCTGAAACTTTTGCAACCGGTATTACTGCCAAATAATAATGTCCTTGCCATCAAGATCGTTTTGCTACTATCAAACATAACGCTGCTGTCAGTATGCAAACAGAGCAGATCAGAAATAAAAATTTAGAATACCTTATGCGAAAAAACAAAGGTGCAGTATATGGTGATCACGGGCTGAGCACACATGGGAGAGAAGAGCAGGGACAGTAACCGTGTCCTAGGACAAAGCGGGTTTTCAGTATTTTGTGTCGATCGAGTTTCATCCTTACAGGATTTGGAACCATGGTAGAGACTGCAATGGCAGTATTTCGTCAGTAGATCAAGCTGCACAACCTAGAAAAATGAGGCTTTGCACTTCTGGAAGGGGTAGAGAAATGATTTCGCGTAATCACTAAAAATAACAATAACTGTCATGTGATTTACTGTAGTTTATGCAAAGAAGTTTCTCAATCACTCACGATAGGCTGACAAATGGAAAACATCATGGAAACAGAGTAGATGGTGAAAATATTTCTAGCATAGCTCCCAAGAAAAAATAGCTATTTCTTGTTGCTAAGAAATGTGAAAATATAGGAAAAAAGGGCCTGCTGCAAAGCAACAGAAGCATACTGTGACATTATCTGTACTAACCTGTAGACATCACTTGGTTGTAAAAAATTAAATAGCATTATTTAACAAAAGTCACCCACAGCTAAAATGGTACACCTTGCGAGAATAACTTTTTTTTTTCAATTGCTTGCATCTTGTCAACTCATATTTCAACTGAAAAAAATAATTAGGATCTTGACTGAAAACCTGCCTGGAGCCAGATTACAATCGAAGTGTTTTCAATAGTTGCTCAGTGCACAAATGAAAGGGTAATAACCCATTGTCTCCATCTGCACGTCGATGTTTTTGGCCTAACAAATTAAATAAAAGGCAAACTGTTGCTGACGCGTTCTTTTGGTCATGAATGTAACTCATACAAAAATGTATTGATAAAGCTGAGAAAAATGGGAATGAGTTCTTCAGTACTTGAATTAACACGTTGATTTCAGCAAACAAGATTACCCTGGTTCAGCCACTTTCTCTGAAAAAGTTTTGTTTGTTTTTTCTCTTTAGCAGACTGTAAGCACTGTAAAGGGTGGCAGGCTGGATATGATTCTTTTGAGGAGGACAGAGTACTAAGAGATTAAATAAGTGTGAACTTGTTTCAGGAGCCTTGTATTGGGACGACGATTTAATGTTTCCTTAGTGTTCCCTCACCTTGAAACTTGTGAACTTTTTTGTGACTTTCTGCCTACAAATAATTCTTTTCCTGCTTAAGTGTACTTGGATGCACTGTAAAAACACACTAATTTTAGTTAAGGCTGAACTTCAAGTTAACGTAATTTCTTTTATCCATGTAAAGGGTTTAGTAAATTGATGAGCTTAAATCTGATACCATTTGAAATAACTTACGTCATAAGTCTTATGACGTAACCCATAAACTTAGTACTAGATTTGATTTTTAAGATGATTGTAACTATAAACCTCTGCAAGATAACCTGAATACTGTGGAAAGCAAATCTGGCAGTGAAAAACATTTTTACTATTTTTATTTGGAAGAACTTATAAAGAAAACGTGGACTCTCTAAGTTGTGAAACAGCTGAATTTAATACAGTTTAAAATACACATTAAAGGAAATATGAACAGATGACTAGTCTTAAGACATCACTCTCCAAAACACACATTTGTTTTATCTCATGGAAAATCAGCAACTGAAAATCATCAATATTTCTGTGTGATAGACTGTGATAGACCATGGCAAATGTAATTTTCAGAGAACTTGACTGATAGCCAAGTGGTTAACGCACTAAATGGAGGTAGTGAATCAGTCCACGAAAGACCCTTTTGCCTCCAGATACTTGTAACATCTGACTTCTCAATTAGTTCCTTTCCAAGTCTTTCATTACAGAAGTAAGTTTATAGCAGCAAATATGCCATGTCTTCACTACAGAAGCTCTCCGGGATTTTTTTTCTTCAGTTTTTTATATATATATATATATGATACTCATAGACATATAACTGAACACCTGAGAACTACTGGTGCCTCTTCTTGTTTTCCATTCACTCCCAACGACTTTTTGGAGGCCCTCTTCATTCCATCATTGTAGGTTAAAACACAGGCTGGAAAACTTCTGCTTTGTATTAACCACGTAGCAGTAAGATTTCTCTTTAGTAGATCGTGCCTAAATGTAAATTTACTTTCTATTCCCACTTCAGTTTTAAGCTTCCTATGGCCAGCAGTGCATAAAGGGGAAAAAGGGGTAGACTTTTACAACATACATTGCAGTGATGATTAGAAAACATTTTTCAAGCAATATAGTTTAAACTTCTCCTAGGATTTGTATTTGTATACAGTGCCCACTACCAGAAATGTGTAGCATAGTGTTGCCATCTACTAACTGCAAATTTCTAGTCTTGAAACAAAGTTGCCCGCTTCTGCTCACACCTTCCTCCACAGTCCTTGCAACTTAACAGAGTAGGAATTCAGCCTTAGTGTTTTCCATTGTCTTCAGACTTCCCTATTTGCAAAATGTACTTTCTCAAGTTTAAAACCAACATTACTCATCGGACTATAACAAATGAAAAAGTATGGATATGTCCAAAAGGGAAGAGCTGAGGAGATCAAAAGTCTTTGAATGACTTTCAAGTGCTTCTACAGATTGCTTCTATTACAGTATTTTTAATATATCAAACAGTATAAAAATTACAAAATATTGCAAAAAGGTAGCAGGAACATTGCTGCGAGTTTTTAAAATGTTTTAGTGGATGCTGTTATAGATGTTGCAGAGTTAATGCCATGGGTTCTTTATACAGCTATGTCTCTCTGCAACATTTTATGTAAGTAAAAAGAAACCTAGAATATTCATATATATATAAAATAGAATTTCCTGCACTATCAGGAGTCTTCATGTATTTCTGTTGATATCCTTAAAGAAACTCTCTAAAAGAAAAATAAAACAAGATCAGCTTAAGATAAATTAATTTTACAGTTCTGTGATATAAAGTACAAAGAGATAAAACAAAAATAATGTACTTAAGTGAAATACATACTGTGAGAAATTAAAAAAAAAGAAGGCTTAGTTTTCTTAGAGTCTGGCGGTTGTCTTTTCTGAATTAATAGTTTGGCTTTCTGTAAGCACTGGTTAGGACAAAAAGAGGACAGAATCTAAAAAACCTTTCTGTCATTGTCAAACACTAACATTGGATTTCATGCTATTTTATAGCCTGTAATTTAAAATGTCTGCATCTCTATTTAGTTTAATTCCATCACTTTCTCTTATTTATTATGTTCACAATATTTATATATAGTTAAACTTTCAATGTTGAACACTTTGGGGTCTATGATCTGAACCAGACTTATCAACTCATTTAGCTACTCCGAGGACTACAGCATTGCCTGCGAATATGTATCTCCAAGGGAAGAGTTTGACTTTTGATAAAACAGATACCATCATACATGTAGACATCAGAGAGTGATGGACTGGCAATAAATACCTCCCCCCCCCAAGTGGTAAATTTAATGATGCATGCATTTCTGAATGGTACTTCAGTATTTTTGTCAGTATTAGAAGGCAGTTATTTGCCTTTAAGATAATTGTGTAATTTTGAGTAATCACTTTTTTTTTTTAAAGCGTTTTGTTCTGCAGAACCTAGCTTTTTTTTTTTTTTTTAATAAGGGAAAGCTCTGCAGCCATGGTCTACTAAGTACCATCAGTCAAAAGTAAACAGGTGTAGAAATGTTTGCTATCGGTTAGCAAAACATATGTTAACTCTGAATCCTTAGTTGAAAATTGATTTCTGTATATGCTTATGAAAGTTATGTACAGATTATATATAAGTATTAAACATTTCCATGCTGAGCAAGCACGTAAGTGAAGAAGAAAGTAAATTAATTACAAAGTTTCACATGACCTGATGTCAAACTTTGGTTTTATGCCAGAGGACTTAGAGGGTTCTCACTATTTTTCCCCCCTTCCCACCTCCACGAACTCTGGATATGGTTTCCAGCGATTTATCACAGCACCAATTGGCTCACATATGTGACCTCGATTATTAGTTCTACAGTTATGCAAGTGCTTGGATCTAGTTTTTGACTTTCTGGGACTTGTGTGAGGCAATGGTATATATGAAAGACCTACGTATGGGGTATGACATCTACAGTGATTACAACTGAGTTAGTTCATCTTTGTAATTATGGTACAAAACAGCAGTTCTCAGGCCTTTCTACCTTAAGCTCTCTACCCTAGTCTTGCAAAGATCCAACTACTTTATGGGGAAAGCAAACATCCAGAAGTCTGAGAAGGATAAGGAGGCCATGATCCTCCTAATGCCTACAGTAATATCCAGGAGGTTTTGTCCTCAAATCTCCACAAGGCACTTGCCACGAGCAATGTTTTTTTTATTTTAGTTACAAGTTCTTTTGCCAAAGTTAAGCCTCACACATTGGTATTTCCAGCATTTTGTGTCCCTGTACCAAACAAAAACCCCATGAAACACTGCAGCTAGAACATGCTGTGTAAACAAGAGTTGGCGAGGCAGAGCTTGGCAAAGTAAGTTCAAGGCATGCCTTTCACAAATCGTATAAAAGTGTTTTCTTTTTAACTAATCTAATATTTTCTCTTCCTTAAAGTCAGGCTTGATGCATCACCAGATCCAGCTACCCAAACCAGAAGGTTTTCATGTCAATACTTTTCAAAAAATATTTTATATTCTTCGCATTGTGAGGGAATGTATATCAAAACGTGTAATTTTTAAAAAGAAAGGAAACATCTATGGTTGAAATGCATTGGATTATTACATAAAATCCCTCAGGTAGAAAGAAATGCAATTTTAGTTGCATCATTTATTTTGGTATTGTGTCACCTTTAGAGGGCCTCTTTCTACAAAAAGATTGATAAATAAGTAGAAGATACTACTGTACTGAATAATTTTCAAGACCAGACACCTATTAAACTATTAAACTGGTTTATAAAACCAATTTTTATGTTTTAAAACCCAGGGGAAAAATATTCATTAGGTAGACAGAAATCAGTTCTATGACTGATAAAATTTGTTTCTGTATAGCTTTGGTATATCTAGCTGAGATAAAGAAAGGTAATTTTGTATTGCACTTGTTGTTACACAATTCATAGCACTTCTTAGTCACTGCTAAAATATGTAGATACCAACCTGAAAATCTCTAATGAACGTTAAAAAGAAAAAGATAAAACCAAAGGCCACCGTCCATTCACAGATCGCACTCACAAAATGATAAGTATAATCCTGATGGGATGAAACATAAAATAAGTTTTCAGATAAAAGAGCTAAACAACATAACTGTGGAATTCTATAAAAATAGACATTTCCTTCTGTAAATTCAACAAATATTCTAAGACTTACAACTCATCATCCCAATACTCTGTTGTATAACAGTCAATTCAGATTTAGTTTTTACAGAAAGGGAAGTATATCTATCAAGGTTGCATATGTTCCATTAAGCAACGTCTTGTGCACTAACATAAAAGATAGTACAAGAAAACTACAATTAGCACAAGATCAAAACATAGCTTGAATATAATTTGCACCTGAAAAAATTTAGTTCTTATGTGAAGGGTACCAAAGTGCCCATATTCAAAACTTTTACTCAGAGCCACTGAGTTCAGTAGTACTATTCCTTACAGTAAATTCTCCGACGTTTTAAAATGGAGGGCTACCCTTGTATGACAGGTCCTGACAAGACCTTTGTTTTTAAGTAGACCATCATAGAAAATCTATGTAATATGACACAAAAAGAATGTAAAGTGTTTCTTAACATGCCATCAACAAACATGCCATCCATTTCAGCAAATATTTTCTCATCCTTGCATCTCAAGTAAAAACAAAAACCTCAAGAGGTAGATATTACTAAGTTTATGTAACTTGTGAAGATTTATCTCACAGCTGCCTTGCCACTGTTTGGTTGAAGTACATTTGCCAAGTTTGCTTTTATTAAGCTCCTCAAGCAGGATACACTCTCTGCATTTTTTAACCTGTTTTTTGAATACCTCCATGTGGCAAAGTTTGTCCAAAAAGAAAACTTACCTTTCATAGTTATCATTCCAAGAACACTGAAATCAACTCAAATACCTGATATTGACTTTAGTGTGCTCCAGGTCAGACCCCCAGCGTTCATCACAATAGTAATGACTATTTAATAAAGAATAGTGACAAAGCTGAGAAAACCAATGTTGTAAAAAAAACTCAGAAAATTAAGAATCAAATTGGTCCACTTCTGTTTCATGTGTGAAGTTCATTTTCAGGCAATGCGATTATAAAAGGAAGTAGAACAACTTCCAGAATATCTTTTTTTTTTTTTTTTTACTATTTGTTCTATGGGTAAGTTTCAAACGCTTGGTTAAAACGAAAGTCTAACTCTCTGAAGATTGACCCATCCGTGACAAGTTTTCTTACCCAAGCTGCAGACAGTTTTCTAATGAAGAAATAACTCAAAACCAGCATTGCACAAATCAGTGAGATTTCACAAATCTGTTCATGATAATGTACTATTTAAAGTCTCTGAAGCATTTGTAATGCTATACATTTTTAGATAAACATAACAGCATACGCCAAATAATATGATACAGGGTAAGTTGGCTACCTAATGAGATTTTACCTTTTCACCTGGTGTCCAATCAATTTTTGTCATGGAAATTTGTGAAGCAAACACAATCACTGGGAAAAACACAGTGTAAAGGAAACTATAAAAGTTTAGTGAGTAATAGTGAAAACGTCTGCTTACAAAAAAAAACCCCACCTCCCCCTTCTGTAACACAGGAGATCCTGAACAACCAGAATATAAAATCAAAGTATTAAGAAGACAAGTAAATGAAACACATTATTGAAAGGTAACTGATAGCAGCAATCAAAACAAATTTCTGCACAAATAAAGGTTTCTGCAGTTCTTCCAAAGTACAGAGGGTAAGGGGAGACACTCCAAAACTTAGTTCACATTAATGATTGAGAACTGTGGGAGTAGAGTCCTGCATTGTTCAAAGGGGAACCATGTTGGTTTCCATTGGTCCATAATAGGTGCCTTGATACATTTGTACAACTTTCTCTCAGGTCTGGGGCCCTCTTTAAAAGCCCTTTCACAGCTGCTGAAACCAAAAGCAGGCTGTAGCTGGCTGGCTGATGTGATGATCTGCTGCGACCACTTTTCAACTCTGGCAGATCACCTAAAGACCAATAAAATCAATGGGATGACTCTAATTTCAGCAGGCTGTGGGGAAAGCCAGTAAGTGTGTTGAGTGTGTCTCTAGGGGAGGCATCTAATGAAGCCAAGCACCAACCAACATGATCAAAAGCATCTGCTTAGGTTTGAAGGAAATTTTGTGTATGCCAACTGTATTTTATGTCTGTCTGTTAGGTTCATTTTAGAAGCGGTGCTCCCCTTTTGCAGGTCTTTCTCCGTACCCTCCTTCAAATGAAGGAGGTTGGAAAGTTGGTCTAGCTTTATTATCATATGATCCTATGAAGAACACTGGGGCATTAGATTTAAATATACCACTGAAAGAAGAAACACAGCTTTTTAGAAGACGAAGAAACTCATCTTTATGCTATTAATGGTGTCTTGACATGCTATATGCATTATTAGAGAGTCCTAAGCAGAGACTGCAACCTCATTTTAATCCTTTAGCGGCAATGGTTTAACTTCAAAGGAAAATCATGAACGCATAAAGGGAAAACTGTGGGATACACTATAAAGGATACTGGGAATGAAAGCAATGCATGATATTACAGATATGGCCATTCTTATGTGACACACAAAGTAAGTGTTCCATTGTGGACAGGACTTGTAAGAGATTATAGACTGAAGTGTAATGTATACAACACCCGAGCCAAATGCCACCAAAGCTCCTATGTCATGGACACTGGGAACAGACAGCTCCTAGAAAAAGAATCAGCACAATGGTTAGCTGCTACTATTTGTACAGTGGTAGGAATCAATGAGCTCTGAGAAGACGGTAGCCACATTATGCTGGGCACGTACAAGCAGTGGGAAACAGTCCCTTCTCCCAACAGTCTACACAGGGAAGATGAAAGAAAATGGAGGAAGAGTAGCTCAGAGAGGTAAACTAACCATGTCCAAAGCTACCAGGTCAAAGTCCTTTCCCATGTTGTCATAATAGCGGAGATCAATTTTAGTGCTGTTCAACAGTTGGTCTGTTACCAATTAATGTTTCCACAAACAGGACCTGGCTTGTGTTTTTCTTAAGAGGTTCCTATACCTCCTTTTTCCCTTTACCCTGCCAAAGATTTTCATCCTTTTGCATTTAAAGTCTAATCTGCATTTGTGTGGCCATACTCTAACTAACGGTAAAGTTTCATGGGAGCTGTTCTAAATAGTGACTGCTATAGCTCCATCCCCAACCCTCCAGTGGCCAGCCACAAGGCTCCAGGAAATAAGTCAGCAGAAAATTAGTTATATATTAAAAAAAAAAAGTGTTACCTAAAATAAGCTCTTGATATGAAGGTCTTACACTGTCAGTCTCTTGAATTATCCAGCCCTCTTACTCTTCCCCATGTCACCAGCCACTTTTATTCAAGTTACACAACAGGTGAAAGTGTGTATAAAATTCCAGCATCACTATTCATGGCCTATATTTTTGTAATGCCCTACCTATGGAAGATTCTCTCCCTTAAAACACAAACAAGTAGAACATCCAGTAACAAAACAGATGAAGAGAAATTATTGTATTCTAAATGTTTCCAAAAATTATGAAAACAAAGTTATGCCACCTTGGAATCCAATATCAGACAGATAAGTTAGCTCTAAAGTTCCTTTCTGTCACCAGAGCGTAGCAAAACATGTGCTGTGATCTGGTCTACTACAGTTCTATTTTAGTGATTCATGAAAACACATCTATGTACTTTCATTACATATTTTAACATCCTTCCTGCCTGGAGGCCACTGTTTTCTTTGTCTTGTAATGGTGATTGTGTTCACATGCTCTTTTAAATTATTTTTCCCCGTGCTTTTCTATCTACTCATTGCCTTCTATCTCTCTGTGACGTATTAAGTTCTGTCAGATTTTAAAGCATGTTCCTCACACAGGTATTTAAGTGGCATCTCATCTATACTTGCATTTTCTTCTCCTCTGCCCCACTTTTTGCCTTCCATATAGGAATGACAGGATTTGGTATGGAAAGCATTAAGCAAGTGTAGCTGTTGGCTTTTGATTTAGCCCCATACACAATATACAGAGCTTTTCTAACGTGGGTCTCATGATTGCTCCTATCAAACTGCCACAGCTTCCCTAAAAAGCCCATCACACTCAACCCCTACAGAACCTGGGAAATGTTGCTACGTCTGCTACAGTAAGCCTCCTAAGCTTCCTAGTCAGAGACGGGAAGATCTCTCTTTAACCACGTGTAAAGTCTAACAGGCAAAAACAGACCTGTTAAGACCTGGGGTTTCGCTTTGCCTTATTCATTAAGGGCTACGGGATGTTTCCTTCCATATCCAATTATCTTCTTAAACCTAACCCTCCACTGTCTTTCATTTCTGTATTTCAAGCATTGTGTTATTTAAAACAGAGAACAAACACCTTATTCATGAGCATTACTTATTTTCTCAGAAACTCTTTTGCTTTAGAGGACACACTCCTAGTGTTTTCTCCCACCTCGTTTCTCACTTTTGCTAAATGTTCAGAGGCCAATACCATTAAAACCCCATGCTACCTACCATATCTTACCTTGAAGCAAAAAGGGTGACAAAAATTTCCTTACAACTAATTACGCTACTTAAAAGACTCACCACAAGTGGCACTAGATTTGAGTAAATAAAAGCAACCCTTAAATATTATATTTCCAGTATAATCTCACACTGAAGCCTTTTTAACAAACTAGGTATTTTGCTTTGGGAAAAGAGAAAATGAACTGATGCCCAACAGTGTCAATCAGCTCTACTACAGTACTCAGGTATGGTGTTAGTTCACCTGCTGGGGAAAAATAAGTGCTAAGAAACAAACAGGTAGTGCACATGAATGTGAATTTTCTGCATAACCCACTGATTAGAGGGACTAGACTGAATGCTAAAGAAGTAATTTCTAATTCCAGCTTTGCTTTGGTCTCCTGACCTGAAGCAATCACCTGACCTTGAGCAAATCTCACAGCCTCTTCATGTCTCAGGTATTCTACTGGTAAATGGGGATAAAAGTGTATTGTTCACTAGTTGCACACTATACAGACCAAAGACTTGCAAGCCACCACTTCCATCTTCCTGTGCAATTAAGCATGCTCAAAAATCTGCTAGGTCAGATCCTCAGCTAGATTAGATCCTTACTGTGTTCTGAACCCTCCCTACAAACTGCACTTAACATGGAAAGTAAGGTCAAAACAGAGGAAAGAGAAATTAGATGAGGAAGGAGTTTATGAACAGGCAATGAGAGACAATAGAGATTAGATAAGACCAATGTTATAACTGTCAAGGGGCCCCTTTGGAAACTTTAGGATCAAAGTTTCTGCTTCCCTGACTCTCCCAAATTATTTTGCATTCCTGATTTGTCTTTTCCTCATTGAAGCTGAGTTTGTCTTCTATTTCAGTCAAGCAACACTGTTCCCCATCATCTAACTTTTTTTTGTGCCACGTAAAAATCTAATCGATAACAGTACAGATATTTAAAAGTAGAATACCATGCTTAGAATAGACTGCAGTGGCTGTAGTGTTTGCAATCCACACACACTGCCTGGAGGTAAAACTAAAAAGAGCAGGAGTCAGTCTAAGGCAGAGTTTTTTGTCTGAAAATACCATGTCAATTACATGCAAAATTGTATTGGCTCCTGAAGCCCTGACAATCCTTATTTTCAATTTATCTATATGTTGTCAGGTGAGCACAACAGTATTTACCAAAATGTTCCCCAAGGTAGACAATTCTTCAAAAGAAATAATTCACCTGTTTCCACAGATCTAAAGGCAATATCTCAAACTACCTGCCAATTAAACTTGACCTGATTCTCAGCTGAAATTTTCAGTGCAACTGTCCTAATACTTCTTTGTGTCAGAATCTACCCTATTACACGCTTCCTCACTAGAAAAGGTGAAAAGAATAATCTGTTTCAATATTTTTCTTCTCTGTTGAATTTTCTTTCAGACACTGAGGGCTGGACTTCTTTAATTTATAATGAGATGCCTTACCCTTTCTGGCAAAGTAAGTGGTAATTCTACATGTGCCTATCAAAAGATTTAACATCCTGTTATGCCATCTCCTACAGACTTAAAATAATGGGCTAATATTGTGCTCAATGTTCTAACCTGTCAGATAGGTCTAGTTTATTCTGTAGAAAATGCTGCTAGTGTGCGTGCCATCATTCAGGTAAAAATACAGGTGTTTTTGCTAGTCTGACTTATTCTGCCCTACCTGACTGTAAGCAAACTAAACTGCGAATAGCAAATCTTTTTTACAGTAAAATTTTCACAGTAAAAATTTTACAGCAAAAGCATCTATATTAAGTTGTTTTCTAGTACAGACATGTTACAAGACAAGCACAGACAAAACGCCTTACTGACATAACTGTACAAGCAAAAAATCTAGTATATAGGGAGAAAGAAAATCTGTCTTTTTAAAGCTCCTGAAAAAAGGCAGGAGCAAGAAAGACATTATTACTCCATTTGCCAAGTATCCACACTGGGATAATGTTAACCACTCCTACCTATTTGATTTTTTAACTAGTAAAACAACTTCAGTTTCATTTATGATATGAAATTTACAGTCATACCTGAAAAGTTGCAACTATGCCCATTCCAATACAGCCCATCAATCCAATACATAATGAAAATATGTTGCATGAAGACCTAACAAAGTGCGATGACTCATTTTGCTTCTCTATTAATAAATATCTGATGTACATTGTAATTACACCTGAAAAACAAAAAATAGATATTTTGTTCAATGATCATGTATTGCTTACATTTTAACACCTTGCCCTGTAACACATTAGCATACAGAATAAAATAAGCACAATACAATAATACTGCTTTTAACTACTGCGATGAAGAAGAAAGGTAGTGAATTTCAGATGTATTACTTTCAGATAGAACTGTCTTAACATTATCTTAGTCTTAACATCGCACATTAATGCTATCTAGAGATAACTGCACATCACTTCAAGAAAAACACTAACTTAAATCCCATTCTTCTGTGCATTTTAGGCACAGAGGCATTGGCATTCCTCCTTAGGAACAGATGTTACAGGAGATGAACCATAAGCTGGAAGTGGGAGAATTTATTCTGCTCTCATACGCAGTCTTGTACCAGAACTACATCTCCTTATAATGGATGCTCTGAAGAATTAATACATTTTTGTACCATGTAAAGAGAAAAAAATATAACTAGCGGTGTATCCAGAAGATATTTTCAAAGCTTTTGGGCCAATTCTGGCATCACCAAACCACTACACACAGATTTTATTCCAGCCTACGTGACCCCAATATGCAGTTCACTCCTGACAAACACCTCTACGGAATTAGAAGATGGTGGTTCATCGGGATATAATAAGCTGTAGACTGGATTCCACAGCTTATACAGAACATAGTTTCAGTCTACCTACAGTTGGGAAAATAAATCGGGTAACTGTCCAGGCACTATGAGGTCACAGGAAACACACCAAGATAGTGTGACTGAGTGAGGCTCTTAGAAAAGGTAAAATGTGATTTTTCATAGAATCATAGAATCATAGAATGGTTTGGGTTGGAAGGGACCTTAAAGATCATCTAGTTCCAACCCGCCTCATGGACTACATGTATACAGAGGTACACAGCTCTTGATCCTCCATCCCCTAGAAGCAAACAGAAAACGCCAAACTTCCTGATTCAAGGCCAGTGGACATTTAGTAGAGGAGTAGACATCTTGCAGAGGAAACCAGGTGTTGCTTCAACACTGTTCTTCCCTTTGCTGCAGCATCCTAGAACCTGAAGTCTCCCTACATCAAAGATACAGTTTTTGCAAACTAATTATGCGATCTTTCTTCCACTTTTTATTTCCAGCTGCATTGACTACTTTGCACTGATGAGGTGCTCTTAAGAGACAGAATTGCCTCTAAGCCTGCACTTACTGACCCTAACCTGGCCCTCTAGATATTACTTCCATCTATCTGATACTAGCATTTGGCTGTGGAGTACTTTTTCTGCAGAATATTGTATGGACTGCAATGTTTTTGTGAGTTTTCATGTCTTTGCTGTGTTCAAACCAAGTATTTTATACATACCTAAAAGTGCTGAAATATTAATCATAAAACCAAAGATACCACTCTCTGGAGGTTTAGTTCCAGTGTCACTAAAGCAGGAAGAGAAAGAAATTAAAAGTTAATTGAGATCCGTGAACCATAAATGAGATGTACATATGAAACCCCAAGAGAAATGTAGCTTGTGTGAACTGCTGCTATGTGCATAAGACATTTAAACATATAAATTGGAATGTCATCTGCCACACACTTAACCTCCATTTGTAGTACTGAATCTTTCTTTTTAGAAAGAAATAGTAGTTTTAGAGCATACTATTTAAACTGTATTTCCTCTTTTTCTGTATGCAATATGCAGAGATGTGACAGAGTGATACTTTGCTCATGAATGACATAAATGATTACATAAATGACATTTTAGAAATGACATTTCTTTGACCTGCTAGACCTCACCTGTGTGAGAGTACCTACAAAATTTATACACATACATACATGCATACATATATATGAAAAACATCACATATACAAAATACGTGTTATGTAGAAAATGGAATACCTTCCCATACAGCGCTACAGGCTTGGGGAAGAGTGGCTGGAAAGCTGCCTGTCAGGAAAGGACCTGGGGGTGCTGGTCGACAGCCGGCTGAACATGAGCCAGCAGCGTGCCCAGGTGGCTAAGAAGGCCAATGGCATCCTGGCCTGTATCAGAAATAGTGTGGCCAGCAGGAGTAGGGAAGGGATCGTGCCCCTGTACTCGGCACTGGTGAGGCCGCACCTCGAGTACTGTGTTCAGTTTTGGGCCCCTCACTACAAGAAGGACATCGAGGTGCTGGAGCTTGTCCAGAGAAGGGCAACGAGGCTGGTGAAGGGTCTGGAGAACAAGTCTTATGAGGAGCGGCTGAGAGAACTGGGTCTGTTTAGCCTGGAGAAGAGGAGGCTGAGGGGAGACCTCATCGCACTCTACAACTACCTGAAAGGAGGTTGTAGCGAGGGGGGTGTCAGTCTCTTCTCCCAAGTAACTAGTGATAGGATGAGAGGAAATGGCCTCAAGTTGCGCCAGGGGAG
>NW_008825614.1:15953006-15957408 GCF_000699105.1 Pygoscelis adeliae | reverse complement strand
TATGTGCAAACACCCACCCTAGAGAATGCCCTTTCCTCGCAGGAAGAACACACTCCTGGGAGTATGTGGGTTCAAGTTCCCTCAGGCAGGACTCCTTTATACAAGGTGAGTGCTCTGTTGAAAGAATACTGTGACGCCATCACCTCTTTACGCTATTTTTTCTTGTCTAACGTACAACCAGTTGATATCTATTTGATCAGGCTCTGTTGGTCAAGCCAATGGAAAACATGTAGCTCATAAATCTTTACATAATTTGGGTGTGAGCTGAGTGTTCAGTTACTCAGCAGTACTAAGAGGCACAATTGTGTGTGTAAACAGAGGGACCCAAGGAACTCTACTGTCAGAAATGTAAACACATAAGGATTTTAGCTAATGTCAAAGTTCAGTGGAAACTGAGCAAAGATTCTGAGAACAAAACTTTCTCTTAGGTGTACAATGGGACAAGTAGGTACTAGCTAGAGATTTTTTTTATGTGATGCAAGAAGATGAATACTCTTCATTCCAACAGTGAGGCTGGTTTTCAGTGCTAAACTTCTGAACCTACCACTGAGTGCAGCCAAAATGACAGGTGCTCAGCAAGAATGCCTGTGCTCTTTAACACCCAAAAGAGAAAGCACTCTCTACATAAGCAATCATTCTTAAAGATTTTGACAATTTTGTTAAGTTCAAGCCAGAAGAGTATGACCATATCAAAAGATTTAATTTTTTAGAAATTAATATTTGCTCTCAAACCCCTTCTATGTTACAGAAGCCTTTGTGTAATCAGTTGCTAAGTTGATTTATCAAGAATGGGAGGAAGCTTAGGGTGAAGGGAGAATCCTTTTCTATGAAAAGCTGATGTCAAAAATAGAGAAAAACCTTGTATTTCTTTTGACTAGATTGGTTGCAAATTCAAGTTTTTACAACTTCTCAGGCATTAAGAATCCCTATTCATCTGTATTTTCTTGTTGTAATGCTTTCTGAAGACTTGCTCCAGCTTGCACTCTGTATTAGTCTTGTTTCTCTTTGATAGTGGAGTTGATGAAAACAGTACAGTAACTCATTTTTTTTGTTTGACACTTCTGAAAATCATCTTAATCCATGCTTCATTTAGTCCATTTTTTAAGCTTGAACTTCACATCTTTTCCTCATGTTTCTGGAGTGTTTTCATTAATATGACAAAGGATTCCATTTAAAAAGTGGGCCACTTGTGACAATCTTGAAGGACTTTTGCAAATCAGAAACTGCTCTATGCTAAGTACAGGACTGTGATCACTTCAAAGCTTTTGAAGGACTTTAGGTGAGAAGAGAATGGAATCGGCACATGCAAAGAAAGCCATTTGAAGTTCTTGGAACACTTCACATCCTAAGAGCAATCCAAATAACCTGAAATTGCACTGAACTCCATACATTTTTTAATTAAAACTTTTCTCAAGCTAAAGCTTTACGGGTGAATTTTGCTATTGTTGATTTTTAAACTCAATAATCTTAGATGTATGCTTTCAAGAAATTTCATACCAAGAACACTGTATCATATCTACAATGTATTTACAAAGTACTGCACCAGACTTCTAAGGACACAATCTTTTTAATGCCATATTTTCCACTAAAAAATCCCTGAAGCTAAATGAAGACTTAGGTACATTTTTGTTTTACTTCTGGTCTGCTGCTTTGGAAAAAGGAAAAAAAAAAGTATTTGTGACAGTTACTTTCTTTTCATGAAAAAGAAAAAAACAAATGGCACATATGAAACAAAACCATGTGCTCACTTATTTGCGATGGTGCATAGGTGAGCACAACCACCATGGAAAAGACGAGGAACCCTGTATGAAAATGACAGCATTTGTGTCACCATCTCATGTAGTAGAATTCTACAAACAGTCAAACAGTCTTCTGAAGAGTGGGAAGACAAGAAGGTAGAGGAGACAGGGAATACTCACCAAAAGATTCATCATCATCAAATTTTCTTCATAGCAATCCTAAACTATTTTTCTCCAAACTGAAGTCCCAAATTTTTAAAGTAGGAAGATTATATTCTGTCTAGAGGGATTCTGATTGATCCAGAGGTACTAAGTGGCAACAAATACCTAAAGGAAAATTCCCTTTACTCTTTCACTGAGAATTCAAACCACCAAACAGCCACTCCAGCACATCCAAATTAGTTTGGATTTTGAGTAGTATAAGCAAAAGAACTAATCTGGGCACAACCTAATCATCTTTTAGGCCACAGCTGCTGGAAAACAGAAAATCACTCATATTTTTATCTACCCAGAAATGTAGATAAATAAATCTATACGGTTTACTTGATGAGACATCAGCACAGTTTCAATAAATTTAGATGTGGTCTTTCCCTCACTGTGACAGCTGTTACATGGTAAACAAATAAAATTGACAAGTTACCTCAAGGCATACACAGGGTACTTGAGGAATGTAAATTAGAATTACAGAAATGTTGAACTAAAATTTGTCAATATTTTTCTCCTTCATGTAACTGGAATTTCCCCATACAAGCTCTATTTAATTTTTGTAGTTCATTTTAAGATATTGCACAACTGAAGTGTTGCAACATTCTTCCTCTTTCTTTTTTATAACTCTAAGTTTCACTAAATCTTGTTCTTAATCCCATGATTCAGCTTCTTAGGCTAAAGCAATGACTGCAAAATAAGAACTATGGTATGACTATTGGCCTGCGTACTTAGAAGGAATCATCATATTACTCCCAAGTGCACCTTCTACGAAGACCATATGCTTAGACCCTGTGCCTTCAGAATTATTACAGATTGTTCACCAACAGTCAATGTATATCCTTAGTCCAAATGTTGTGTTAAAAGGATGTAAAATAAACATGACATCTGTCTTTTAAAAAACTTTACTAGCAAATGTAGAGGGCCTTAAATGTGAGTGGGTTTGTTATTTTTAAATCACTGACACAGCCTCATATGTCTTGGGGTTTTTTTTAGGGTATGTGGACATTTATTGTGATTCCTTAGTTAAAGGATAAGAATTATTTTTTCAGTGAGATGTTCAGTTAGACTGATAAAACTATTGCAGCTGTGATACATTCATCAGTTATGCAGCTGTGACTTGTATGTTTTGGTCTACCTCTTTAAAAGGAATGACACTTACAATTGAGATATCCGGGCTGTCAAAAACTTGACTGCAAACACAATTATACAGAAAAAACTTGTCCTGTTCTGTCATATATTTTATTCAAGGACATGGCTTCAACATCAGAAACATCATTTGTCAAATTTCTTACTACAGGACCTCAAAATCCTTCTGAGCACAAACCATGTACTGAGTGTGGACACAGTTACATCAAATGGTTTATTTTTCTTGGTTAATAATGGATAAATTGCACTGGTTACAAGTGCTTTTGTGTCAGTAAAACTGCGTATGTAATCAAGGAAGAGCATGAGTATAACCACAATTGTTAAGACAGTAGGGTATTTGTGCATGTACAAGAACAAGGCTTTCCAAGAGCTGAGTCCAGATTTGGGCAGATATTCTTAAAAAGTTTTCCTAACATAAGCATGAAGCCCAACTTTCTTTGGCTCAATTTGAATGAAGCTCAACTTTCTTGTGGGTTGCAGTGTCATTTGTACCATCTTACTTACTTGTGATGACAGACCCTAATTTTCAATCAAATTTACGTGTATGTACAAATCAGGTTAGCAGTCTTCTGAAATTATGCACGTCCATAAAGTCCTTCAAGGAATTAGGTCTAGATGTATCTTGAAAGATGTATTTGAAAGTCTTTTTTAGATCTTCTATACATCAGAGACCACTCTTGGATTTCTGGCTTACCTTTAATCTATTAAGAGCTAAATACTAGTAATTTCACAGCTCAGATTTAAACATTAACATAAGCAATGTACAAACAATGATTTACACAGATTTGCACTTAAATGACTAAGGTTATAGAAAAGAGATGCCAGTCGTCTCTCAGGGAGCCTTCTGAGAAGAATTCACTGTTCCTATGCAGAAATTTTAAAAATGCGTGTTTTTAAGTGTGTGTGTCCTACAAAAGCTATTGTAGGGCTTCGAGTCCTGTCACCATGCGGTGCAGTTTGCCCAAGTTCTAGAGTTACACAAACAAAACTACATTTCCACCACTGACTCCAGGGCAGTCACCTTAAATTTTGCTAGAACTGGGCCTGCAGCACTCTTTGACTCCAGCAGAAAACTGTGTCAGGTCCGTCAGCGTTGGGGTCCGGTGGCTCTCAGAGAGGGCTGGGTGCTAAAGGTGTGATGGGTGACAGGAGCGCGCAGCAGGCTCCTGCTCTGCCTCCCCCCTCCCCCCCGCCCCCCCCCCGGGGGGGGCCCCCGCCACCGCTGCCTCTCCTCCCCCGGGGAACCCCACGTCCGCGCCGGGGGCCCGGTCCCAGCCGCGGGGGGGAAGGAGCGGCGGAGCCAGCGGTGA
>NW_008825614.1:15944605-15951945 GCF_000699105.1 Pygoscelis adeliae | reverse complement strand
CAAACTTGGTTCAGAAGCCCTGGGGTTTGAAGGTCTCCTTGTGGAGTCCTACATGGTACAAAAGTCACCCACCTTGGGCTTTCATTTCAAGCAGATAATGTAGCCTTGATTTGCAAATCTTCTGGGGGGGGTCACTTTTCCACAAACTCTGAGGGAAACCACAGTTTAATTCAAAATCATGCTGTGTTCCACATTTTCACTTTGGTTTAACCTAAAGCCATGGACAATCCGTCAAGGTTGTTTCGATTTCCTTTGACTCACATTTGTCTGCTTTCCAAACTAACATCCAAACGCACGGCCACCATTCTGAAACACAGACAAATATGTGCACACTTTTCGTCTCCTTGAAAATTTATTGTGGGTCTTGTCTTGCTACCTTCAGTACCACCACCACATTTTCTGTGGTGGAAGCGTAGTAAGATAGGTGGTGAGTACTTTGCGTGCCTTTGAAGATATTAGGAAGCGAGACAGAAATTTAGTAAATGGACTTGGGATAGTGTACATTGGTGTAAGTACAGAAAAGTAATCACACCAATTATTCTACCGCTAAGACTGGAGGCACTCTACACCCTATGCCTTTTGGCAGTAACATGTTGCTCACATTCTTAACGTATAACTTGAGTCTAATAATTCACTGATACTTCATGATTACACTCGAGCACTTTAAAAACAAAAAAGCCCATCCCTTTTCATATTGGCTAATAGTTCTGTACTACGCTGAAAGAGAGGTGTTTTAGGTATAGGGAAAGCAAGGGTTTGGGAAAAAAAAAGAACAACAAACCACAAATTCATACTTAATCTTTCCATAGGTAATCTGTCTTCTAGTAATTTTGAGTGGCAGAAATTTCTGGCTGAAAGAAAGGGTTTATTTCTTTTTAAGTTAGAGATGCAAAAATAATGGAACGATATTAATATTTGAGCTGTCTTAATAACTGCTGACTTAAAACTTTTTGTTTAATTACCCCTCAATATCAGGTATCTTTGTTTTTTCCCTTGAAACAGAAAATTAAAATGAATACCATACAGGCACTATAACTAGCCTCTTTGCTAAATAAATGGACTGCAGAAATGTATCGATGTTCACTGTATTTATAGAAGTAGAATTTGACATTTTTTTTTGTCAGTAACATAGTATTCCATTTTGGTTCCTTGTAGAAAGAGGATAGGATTCACTTTATTTACTGCATCAGCATTTAAGTGACATTGTTGGAAAAATGTTTCATCCACCAGTCTGCAAAATCACATTATACTAACTATAGTTTTGTAAGTAGTAAATAACTCACTCTTAAGTGAGAGTTGAGTATTTAAATTCTTCACATGACTTTTTGCAGTGCCTGGACATTATTTGGAGCGAAAGAAAAAGGCACGTCTTTGGCTCAAGCAGGTGGTAACTTACTGTTTGGCGATCACTAGCAAAGGCACTTTGTTGCTATGTAAACATTTATTACAGCTCATGTGATGTTTCTTTGTACTTTTATTGTAGGAGGTGGTCAGTAACAACATAATTTGAGCGGTGATTTTTAATTTGTTTTTGTCAGCAGCATTAGTAAGTTGTTCTTCAAAAGATCATTAGGAGCTGCAAGGAGTAACAAATACAGGTTACTCACAAACTTGGGGGAAGTAATTTTATTTACTGGACTTGAGAACATTAGTGTGATATTTCAAAGAAGGTCTATGTATTTTGATTTATTGTGCTTTGGACAAATTGTATTAAAACACTGGCAGTACAAAAATATAAAATAACTACAGACTTTAATGTAGCTTCACTGGATTTTTGTAGATGAAAAATTAGATAGGAGCCAGCAATGTGCGCTCGCAGCCCAGAAGGCCAATCGTATCCTGGGCTGCATCGAAAGAAGCGTGGCCAGCAGGTCGAGGGAGGTGATTCTGCCCCTCTGCTCTGCTCTGGTGAGACCCCACCTGGAGTACTGCGTCCAGCTCTGGAGTCTCCAGTAAAAGAAAGACACGGACCTGTTGGAGCGGGCCCAGAGGAGGGCCACGGAAATGGTCAGAGGGATGGAGCATCTCTCCTGTGAAGAAAGGCTGAGAGAGTTGGGGTTGTTCAGCCTGGAGAAGAGGAGGCTCCAGGGAGACCTTATTGAGGCCTTTCAATACTTAAAGGGGGCTTATAAGAAAGATGGGGACAAACTTTTTAGCAGGCCCTGTTGCGACAGGACAAGGAGGAATGGCTTTAAACTACAGGGGGTAGGTTGAGACTAGCTACAAGGAAGAAATTTTTTACGCTGAGGGTGGTGAAACACTGGCACAGGTTGCCCAGAGAAGTTGTGGATGCCCCATCACTGGAAGTGTTCAAGGTCAGGTTGGATGGAGCCTTGAGCAACCTGGTCTAGTGGAAGGTGTTGTGCCCATGGCAGGGGGGGGTTGGAACTAGATGATATTTAAGGTCCCTTCCAACCCAAACCATTCTATGATTCTGTGGTTTAACAAAGTGATCGGACTACTTCTTGTATGTTTAAAACATTGATATAAAATTATGCTTGTCAGTGCAATATCATATTACGATCATTAGAAAAATAGATGTGTCAAGATGTGCAAATAATAACATCCATGTCAGTGATTTGAAAACTGACTATGAAGGTAAAGGAAATAGTCATGGAAGAGACCTAAAATAGGCCATGCTGGTAGTACTTGTATCCCCACTTTTCTTCTGTTTTATTCACAATCTGGTTTCCAAGAATTTTGTATTTATTATAGGTGACTATTTTCTTTATCACATTACCTTCTGAGGAAAGTCAGGTAATTTCAATTAGCTAAGGTGCATAAAGAGATCTTCTGTGCAAAGTGTCATGTAAGAAGCTCATTGTTTTGGCATGTCACCTACATAGCACTCTTCAGTTTTTAAAATAGTGTCCTACAATAAATTTTGCCTTGGCACCTCCAATTTGAGAATGGTTATATACTGATTTTTAAATCTCTCTCTTTCGCATTCTGCTCTCCTTACTGTCCATAGCTGTATTTGATTAAAAAAAAAAAATGCACTCATTACTCAAATGCACTCCCGTTGCCTTGTGGGTGCGTACTCCATGGACTTTTTCAACTGCTGGTGAGAAGTTTATTTATTTGTCATTGGCAGGCATTCTCTTTCCAACAGAAAATACAGGTAGCTAAAAACAATTTGAGGGGAAGGGCTGGTTTGAAGTCTCAGGGATTGAAGCAATAGCAGGGCAATCACCTTTTCTAGATACATAAGCACCTCACTTGGAGCAGTGATAAAAAGGATATTGGATATTACTTCCTAAATCTAGGCAGAGTACTTGCACACTTCACTTCTCTGGTATGTATCTGTCACATCTAGACCATTTTTTCTGGTGAATCCATTCTGGTATTTAAACAATGGAGGTTGGGGATTTCTGGACTGGCTTGTAAATAGTCCTGGTTTCCTCTGAGAGAAGCCGAGACAGGCACTGCAATGGTCTCTTTTGTAACAGCATGGTCCTGATACTGGTTTGCTTCAGTCCTTCCCCTGTTACACTTCATGCACTTAAACTGCTTGCTGCCTGAGAATTGTGTTTACAAGAAAGCTGTTTAAAAATAAGGGTATGGAGAAGTAACACAGCTTAATTTAGGCAGATTTTGAGAGAGATCTAAATAAAATAAAAAAGTGCTGGCTGCAATGTGTAATTCCAAACTCACTTGTTATAAAGTGATATGGAACATGAAAAACCTACTTAGAAAACCTCCCCTCCCCAGACATGTTGGTCTTTAATATCTCTGCAAGTTGTTCAGACAGATCCTGTGCAGAATAGTTGTGGTAGCTCTTACTTCCCTGATTTGGTAAAGAACTTGCTGGAAGATGGAAGAACAAGCAAGATGAGAACATGACAGTAATGAAAAGTCTGGAACATGAGCGAGAGAGAGGTTAAGTAATATGAATACAGTATTTCTTAAGTTACTTCTTAAGATCTTGTATTTTGCTACACACAAGCGCTAGGAAAAAAGCAGCCCTGATCCATGAATGGAATGCTTACATTTTTTTTTACTAACACCTGCCAATCCTTTAGCAAACTCTACAGCAAAGCCAAGTGATTTTTGTCGTACATCATATGTATTTTTTAAAGATGAGTAAAGGGTACCTCCCAAGCTTCTTTGGGCTGTCATACACAGGCATTCAAAACCCTAAATAAAATTGAAAATACAGTTTTATTTTGGCCTGTTACTTCACTGTTCTAGCACTTTTACTCTTTCTTTAAACTTGAAAGTATTTCCAGTGTAGAACAAAACCAAAACACCTAAAAATCTGCGTGAAGATTACATTTAGAATATAAAAACATAAGGTCTGCAGATTTTGTGCTCCAAGATTACTTGTTGGATTTGTTTATATGTAACCAGACCTGCATATCCAGGGAGCTCCACTGTAACGACATACCCGTTGGAATTCACAGACTTACGACTGCTCATAAGCAGAACTAGATCTTCCCAGGGAATAAAGTGAAAGAGAAGAGGAAGAATTTGTTGCTTGTAAAGAGAAAAGCAGCGTATGGTGAAATAAGGAAAGGAGGGTGTAACAAGCTGTGCAGCAGCTGGGGACTGCTGTGGTAAAGATGGTATTGGCTGGGAAGAAGGAAGCAGTTGCCAGCCACAGGTTGTGCCAGAAGGACGTTTACAGGAGGAATCAAACACACTACCTGTGACTTCTGCAGATTACTGTGTGAAGGGTTCAAGCTAGTTTGTGGTATCTCTTTCCTTCCTCTTTGGTCACATGCCAAATGTCTGTAACCTTCCCTCAGTAACAAAAGCATGTGTAAGCTATTCTCACTTCTGACATGAAGTTCAGAATGGCAAAAATAAGAACTTACAACATCTGTGAAGTCATGCTGTGAGGCATTCATGGCATTACGGTAATATTTCTGGCAAGTAATGTGATTTAATTGTAAAGCAGTTGTCAGGTGTTACTGTTCAAGAGAAAAGAAGGCTTATTTTGCTCAGTTTGTTTTGGTTCCCTCTATAGTTAGCTAGATTATAATATCTAACCAAATGTCTAACCAAAATATAGATCAAGATGTCTCAGCTGTCAAAGAGAGCAGGCAAGTCAAAAATATTGACAAGTCCCTTAAGAATGAACAGAAGTAACTACTGGGTTGAAATGGTGTAGTTTTCTCTCCAAAAAAGGGTAGAAGCTTCCTGTGGTGTGGGATGGATTTGGATCAGTATCTCCCAATACTACTGAGATTTGAGAAGTGTTATTCCAGAATTCCTAGAGAAGATTAGCTCTCAAAATGTATATTTTTAACTCCTCTACTCTCTATTTTAACTTTATTTTCAGGTGATGTTTTTCAAAAAAAAGGATTTAGTGGGATAAATCTTTGTTTCCAGAATGCACAAGCTGTAGACTGATGTGGGCTGTAAAGGGCAAGAAGGAGACTGTTCAGCTGCAGATGAACCATTCTGCAGTGGCTTTGTTCTCCCTCACTCTAAATGAGGTAGTCAACGTGCTGAAGCAGGTAGTGGGAGGATTCAGCTCTAGCATTTTAATAATTTTGGCACTACATTTTTAGATAAGCACATTTTTAGGGAAAAGGCAATCATTCAAAGCAAAATGGTAGCTTTTTATGTGGCCTTGCCACCTGAGAAAAGTACCTTTGCAGTTTTCTTAGTGGGACAGAGCAACCGACACTAAGTTTCTTGCTGAACAGGAAAAGGAAGTAATGAAATTCATGATCTTAAGTCCAACTAGGATGCAAAGAGATTAAAAGAATCAGAGTCTAAACTGAGAGAATTTGATTGATCATAGGAAAAGCTGTCAGAAATACCTTTTTCTCAAGATCAGAAGTGGCTAATGATGTGCTATGTCCAACATAAAACCTGCTGGAAATGGGGAGTACCCACTGCTGAAAAATCAGATCCTATTTTCATATGTTAAACTAAATTTGCCAGAACAATTTATGGGTGTTGGTTTGTCTGCCTTTACTGCAGCATATTGCTAAATATAGGGCATTCAACTGTTTCTTCCTGTTTGTACAATGCTTTGCACATTCCTGGCTGCGTTACTGTTTGCTCCTTTAATAAACTTCCTTCTTTTGCGTCTGGTCACAGTTGACACCAAGGTCTAACAAGGCCACAGAGAGCAGCTACATGCGCTTCAGGGTAATATTATGAAATCTCTTTATGTTGGAACTGTTTGTTTCAAGCTGATACAAATGTAACAAACAGACTTACTTAGTAAAATGTAATTTTACAAAACCTAATATTTTGTCCAATTTTTTCTTTTCAGTTTTAACAAACTGTGTTTTCCATCCTTTCTTGGCCTTGGCCAAAGTCCTTCATAGTTCTTCTATATCAAAGATTTGTGCTGCGTAGACCAAAAATAACATGGAATAAAGGATTGTTCTTGTTCAGTAAAAGTGCAGTGAAATCAGTATCACGAGGCATAAGCAAATGCCTAGCTTTGTACCCTGGCCATGAGCACTGCGACAACCTGTGGGAGCAGAGCATCACTGCTTCTTATTTGGGTGAGGCACTCTGGATCGAGGAAAAGCTGGTGCAACTCTGGGAGTCCCAGAGGAAAGATCCTGAGCTATATCTGGGTCTTGTCCATACCAGCTTTTCCACACTCATGAACAGCAGTGGCAGATAGAGGCATCAGGTTTTCCAGAGGTTCGAGTTGTGCATTGTTGCAGCCCCTTATCAGGGTTCAATGGGAGGTGGGAAGTGGTGCCACAGGCAGCAGCGGCCAGAGGCTGCCCATTAGGGCCCACCTGGGTGTGGTGCTCCATCTCATAGGGCCACCCGCCACCACCCTGCTGGAAAAAACACCCTTGGTCTTCCTCCCTGGGTGGGCCCTAGGGGCTTCAGGTTGTTCCTTGGAGGCTCACAGAGCAAGAATTCAAAGTCTAGTTTTTCTGGGGAGAACAGAGTAATTCACTGCACTTGTCGGGTACATGAAAATAAAGGACTCATGATGAATTCTCATCATGTTCTGAAACAAAATAGACATGAAGAACAACAGTTAATAGGGCTTTCCAAAAAGACCTTGTGCTAATTATTTCCACTCTACTCTCTTTGCAGTCTCTTGAGCATTTTTAGAGATAGAATGTATATTTCCAAGCAACAAAGGAAATTGTTCATCCTAAACAGGTCCTTTATCTATTTCATCCTTCTGTCTGATACTGTGATCCGTATCAGGTGATTGAGAGCTAACTAACCAAAATTAAATGCTCTTCTAATGTTCTGAGCCTCCATCTTACCACTGTGTCCTGGTGTTGGCTGGGATAGAGTTAATTTTCTTCCCAGTAGCTGGTACAGTGCTGTGTTTTGGATTTAGGATGAGAATAATGTTGATAACACACCGAAGTTTTAGTTGTTGCTAAGCAGTGCTTACA
>NW_008825614.1:15936408-15943457 GCF_000699105.1 Pygoscelis adeliae | reverse complement strand
GCTGGGAAGCAGCCCTGCAGAAAGGGATCTGGGGGTGCTGGTGGACAGCAGGCTCAGTGTGAGTCAGCAGTGGGCCCCGGCAGCCAAGAGGGCAAACTGCATCCTGGGGTGCATCAAGCACAGCATAACCAGCCGGTCAAAAGAGGTGATTGTCCCGCTGTATTCAGCGTTGGTGCGGCCTCACCTTGAGTACTGTGTGCAGTTCTGGGCCCCACAACTTAAGAAGGATGTGAAGGTCCCCGAATGCATCCAGAGGAGGGCAACAAAGCTGGTGAAAGGGCTGGAAGGCATGTCCTGTGAGGAGCGGCTGAGGACACTGGGTTCGTCTGTTCTGGAGAAAAGGAGACTCAGGGGCAACCTCATTGCTCTCTACAGCTTCCTGAGGAGGGGAAGTGGAGAGGGAGGTGCTGATCTCTTCTCCCTGCTATCCAGAGACAGGACAAGTGGGAATGGTTCAAAGGTGTCCCAGGGAGGTTTAGACTGGACATTAGGAAGCATTTCTTTACAGAGAGTGTGGTCAAACACTGGAACAGGCTTCCTAGACAGGTGATCGATGCCCCAAGTCTGTCAGAGTTTAAGAGGCATTTGGACAATGCCCTTAACAACATGCTTTAACTTTTGGTCGGCCCTGAATTGGTCAGGCAGTTGGACTAGATGATCGTTGTAGGTCCCTTCCAACTGAAATATTCTATTCTATTCTAGTCTAGTCTAGTCCATTCCATTCCATTGTTTTAAATATGCTGCAGCCTAACTCCCTGATTAATTTAATTCATTTTAGTACTTGATGGCTCTTCATCCCTTCTTCCACAGAAGACAGAGCAGTTGACATTCTGCAGAAGAACTGGACCAGGCCAAGTTGCCTGCTAATTTAACCACATTGACATTGTATAGCTGTCTGCAAAGTTTCAAAAGGCTTCTTCTGGCTTTCTGCAGGCATTTGTTATTTTAGTTTGAAGTGCTCAGAAAATAATGGGGTATTTCAGGGGAAAATGCTGGTAAGTATTACACTTTGAAAATTTTATTTCAGTGCCAGGTGCACATGCTGCCTCAGCTTCATCTAGATGCTCACTTTGAGAGATTTTAAAAATGCCATTTTTCCAATCCTTTGCTCTTCAGTCACTGCTTTTTATTCTGTTTCTAAGTTATTATTGTTTTCCTTTTTTCTCTAGTTATACCTCATATTTACCAGCCGTGCTTTGCAGCTTATTATAAATATCCTTTCTAGTATCTGCACAAATAGAAAAGTAGTGGAAAGGGTAGGATGACTGGTTGCTGTTTAAGAGATAATAAAATGTTTTTTCCTGTAGAGAAATGGGGCCAGTAGAGAAATGGGGTCTGAAGCAAAAAAAGGATTCTATATTCTATCAACAAAATTTTCAAGAAGTCACAGATGTTCCTTGCACACCTATCCAGAGGGTTAGGAGCTGAACATCTGAGGATTTTCAAAACTAGTGACACACTGAAGTACCAAGCATGATTTTCAAATTTCCACTTTTGCTGCAGTACTGAGTGAAAACTCTCACTAGCTGCATATAATCAGATTGCATTCGCTCATGAGGCTAAAATTACTGCAGACTGATTTAGAGATAATCTATTACAAGGCATAGCATTAGGGACCCATATCATCTCTCAGAAACTGACATCCTGATCACTTATATTCAATCTCTGCTTTAGAGGTAATGTCAGTGGGATTGAGTCTTATCAAAGGCTAAGATCTCCACCAATGGTGAGTCAAAATGAGATTTTTTTTGAAGGATTGAATACTGCCCGATGACTGTCTTTTACTCTGTTATGTTCTGAATGACTAATTTTGATCTAATTATTGTATTTGATAGATAGTGGTACTACCAAATTCACTGCACTGTACTGAGCTACTCATTCCAATATGCCTAAGGCTACTGCTTTAAATAGGATTTCGGAGGCATAGATATTAATACTTTCTTGGGGGTGTGGGAGACGAGAGAAGTCCTAGAAGGCCCTATCGTCTCCCGTTTTCTTTCCACGGAAAGTGCAAGTGCAGCTCTTCAAAATACTGACAAGCACACCAGCCTGTTTTGACTGCTGTTTAGGGCCTAGCCCTCTACAAAGTCCTCTGTCGGCTCCTAGGGGCACAGAAGATACGTAACTTCTTAGAGGACCTGGTCCTTAAGAGTTTGTTAATCCAGTAAATGAACATGCAAGGGTAGCAGAGAAACCTTTGAAGGGCTTTGGCAGGGCAGAAGTGGGCCAGAGCTGTAGAGAGGGGCTGTAGGTGTCTGTTGGTGGGTCAGCAAGTGTGTCCAGCTTCCAAAATGTCATGCTGCAACTCAGCTAGTTTTAACCCAGCTGCCACAGATCATGTTAGTTGTGAAGATCTGGCAACGCAGCTTTCACTGTGGACTAACACCACACATGCTTCTTACCAGGAGCTCACGTAACCCACCCTGAAGTCCACACTGGCAAGTCTTCACTATTACTCATCTTCTGCTAAACAGGGCAAAGCTACCCTGGCCACTTACACGTGCCATTTTTGCATCATATAGAGATGTAATTTCAATGGTAGGTATTGACAACCAAGGAAAAATTAGGAGGATTTCTGGATTATGTTTATGCTAATAAAACTGCTTTTATTATGTTTTTTTCTTAAATGTTACTGGAAAAAGACTAGACCAGATGCACAAAGGTAATTATGGAGCATGCATTTAGGCGGGTGTCTAGATTACCACTAAAACCAATAGGAATTTAGACACTTTTATAGGAGCTTTTGAGGACTTTAATCCTCATGTGCATTACAAGAGTGAGTGGTGAAATAATTGGCTGCTTTTTTCTCCTCTCCGTCCTTCAGTGCATGGGGCAAACCTGTTCGCAGCTGTGTAGAAGAACTTCTAGGTTTTTTACAAAAGTTCTTAGAAGATCTCTTGCGAATAGGGCAGAAATAGAAATGATGGCTGCCTCTGCTGCAAAACTCTTCTATGATGATAGATAGCCAAGTCGCTTCAAACTTTCCACAGGTAAGTCATTACCTCTATGTTCTTTACTTTTGCTTGCCTGACTTGAGATGCCTCTGAATGCTCAGAAGTTCTGAGCATTCACAAATGCAACCAAAGTCCCAAAGAGCAAGCTGCTGAGCCTTCGGAGTACTACCAGTTAGCTCCTGTACCGTGAAAAATCAGTCCTAAAGTGGAAGCAGGCATCAAACTTGCTGAATTTTGTCTTTGCCTTTGTGCTTGGTAATATTTGCTTCATAGAGGTGCTACAAGATTAATTCATACTTGTGAAACAGACCGTACAGTGAGGAACACTGGAAGCCTATAAGGATGTTAATTCTCTTCACTTCAGTGCAAGATTCAAGGAGTGTGCAGTGAATATTATTCTTGGCTAACAGAGAAGCTTGAGATGCTAGGTTGATTGTTTCTGGTCTTCTGCCTCAACGAAAGATAATTACATTACTGCCTTGGATATTTAGCTCTTACTCTTCTCCCTTCCCAGTAAATTAGCATGCAAAAGATTTGGAAAGAGTATTCCACAATACTTCAGCTTTTCTAAGGAAGGAACAGTGTGAGTGATTGCTGTTTTCCCAGGGTGGACATGAAGAAGAGTAGCAACAACTCCTGCCTTCCTCAAGCCTTTGAACATTACAGGATCTCCAGTCCCATTTAAAAGAAGCAGTTGTTACTTTCCTCTTGGAAGTAGCTTCTACCCCCTCTTAGAAAGAATGTCTAACTGTAGTAAGAAAAACATCTCAAATTCAGAGAGCTTTCTGAGATCTAAGAGAGAGAAAATGTTGGTGAAGACAACTTGCAGAAAATCAGGATCAAGATAAAGTGTGTTTATAATTATTTGACTGCTTATTTAGATTACTTCATATTCCACAGAAGGCATGCCTTTGCTTTAAGTGCTGCTACGTGCATCTTCAAGTTAATACAAATACAAGTACAGTTAAGTAGATTATTCCAAGAGCCCAATGGTTTACATGGATAGTGATTTGGCAAGGCTCTTAATATATGTTTGATTATAATGGCAGCGTCTAATTTTTAGATATCCTGACACCTAGTGGAATTTATTGCTCCAAGCAGAATATCTGGGTTGATCTGCCTGTACAGTGACTGGGGAAATGAAGAAAGTTAAGTATCCCATTCTTCGATACAATAGCAAGATACTCACCTATACAGCTGCCTAAGCAATGCATTAGATAAAATGTGAAAAAAGAATTTGGCCTGAGCCCAGCCCCTTTCAGAGACATGCTTACAAAGCCGGTTCCAAAGTGATGCAAGGTCCCTGATCTGGTTTCTGGTTTTGAGCTTGGAAAGATCTTCTAGTGACAGATGTAGAAGGATCCAAACAACTTGGATTCAGAGTGTCTCAAAAGGGATTTGAACCTGCATCTACTACGTGTACTCCGTAACTTGCAATTAATTAGCAAGTTGAGGGTGGCCTTGTTTTCATCCATTTTCCATCATGCCTTTCTGTGTTACACGGAATAATTAAGCCTTTGATGGACTGAAGGTGACAACAGTGTATGAACCCATGGCAAAATGGGAATATAGGGGAACATCTGGAGTATGGAGTCCTGTCTCCTGTCACAAGCTGGCTAAGCTGTCTCTTAAAGCTTGGTAGGTATTCCTGCTATTGCTATTTCAAATATATTCCAGAATCTACTTTTCCTCTCCTTTTTTTTGTTTTGTTTGTTTTGGGGTTTTCTGTTTTGTTTTAACCTGGTGACGTGATTGCATTTAGTTTAAATAAACTTGTGATCTTCATTCCTGTGATGTGAACAAGCCAAAATCTTTTAGTGTCTTCTTAGAAGGCAGGATCTGGTTGCTCCTTTTCGTGCATCTGTTTCAGTTTAAATATATATTCCTTGAACATAAGTATTCTACAAGCAAGGACACGTGTAGTCCCATCATGATTTGTACAGTAGCTTTTTACATCACTATATCTACTGGAATAGTTTGGCTGATGCCTTACAAAATCATATAAAGATTATGTGAATTTTAATGGCTTTATCACATTGGTATTATATGGAAGTATTTATTAGTCTGTATAAATGTATCATCCCACACTTTAATTATTAATCCAGGCCTTGAAGTCATTCAGTTTTCCCTGACTGATTTTCTGCTTTACTTTGGTGTCAAGTCTCTCAGCTTCGTATCTTCAGCACATTTTAGTCCATTTCTGCATTTATGCTGTATTGTTGACCAGAACTAATGTTTTGTTGTCATAATCTGCATACATGCTATACCTCAGTTCTCAATGGAAACCTCAGCCTGCTGACTCACAACACCAGGCCATCACTAGTACTGCAGCCACAGTGCTGTAGGCGGTGGTAAAGCGGCGCTGACGTTCAGTAATAATACCTCAATAATAATAGTGCAGTGCTTGAACGGGAGGTGCAGGTGAGGGAAGTACCAGCAAATATCTAAAGATTATATTCCTCCAGGGTAGTACTTTGGCACATTGGTGAGAACATGTGGAGGAAGAAGACTGCATGTGTTAGGAGAAAGTGCTGGCTGTGCACAACAGGTAATGAAAGCTTAGCCAGAGGCTTCTGCGTACCCAGATGCACTCGGACGGCTGGGTTCTCATGAAGGGCCAAATAAGAATGATCACGCTGATAACACAGGATAAAGAGGTGGAACACAGCACGGTGTTGTGGGCTCTGAGACTCTGAAGGTAGCCCCTAGTGAATTTGCCATGCTGTCCCACGGCCCATGAAGAAAGGAAAAACACTGTGACACCAAAAAAGTAAATAGGAGTAGGGCTCAGTGGATTGGGAGAGCTGTGCCAAAGACCAATATATGTACTCTTGGACGCTTCTTAAAGAAGTACAGCCAGGTGCAATCCTGTCACACCACAACTGTGTAAATATACTAGGACAAACTTCTGGAAATGGTCAGGCATTGTTACTTTACACGGGGAAAAATAAGAACAAATAAGAAAAATAAGAAAAAGTAAGTGGGTGATGTTCGCTGCTCAGAAAAATCACTGCAGTGACTTGTAAGAAATACTTGGAAGAAGACCTTTTGATGCAGGGGTAAAGGACCACAGAGATAGGTGCTACTATCTCTGGCCTCATGAAGGCCTGTGATACCACTCTATCTTGCTCTGGTAACCAGAAGTGCCCCTGCCTGATGAAACTTTTGACAGTGGCGATACCAGCAGTCCCATGTAGATGGCTGAACTTCATGGCAGAAACCAAACTGATGCAGATTAAGGACTTGCAGAGCCTGCTGTCAGCTAGTGACCTCTGACTAGTTTCTTGTTATCATGTTTTTGCCTCAAGAACTGTTCTTGAAGAACTCCATGAAAACCCTTCTTCTAGCCTAGTGGTTCCCCTTTCACAAACCTATCCCTGCACTTCATTTCTGTGCTGAAACACGCATGGAATTGCTTAAATGAAATCTCAGCATGTAGCTCTACTATATCTTTATGATATCCAAGAGTCCTTCCGATCCCTCTTAGCTAGGGAAAGCGAATTTGCCTTGCAGCATATCTGGAAGCATGACAGGATGGTGCAGCTCTGCTGGCCACAGCTGGAGAGGTGTTTACATGCACAGAAAAATTGTCTTGTGGGTCTGTCATTTCAAGATCACCTAGGACATTACACATCAAAAGGTTTAAATTTTATTCTACAGCCAGTAGGTAACAAGGGAAGAATCACAAGTACGAGCATGACAACGACATGAAACTGGTGTGGTTTTTCGTTCCTGGGTGCATATTCTCACGTGCATCGATTCACTTTTCACATGTCTGGGGGAGCGTTGTCAGCAAAGCACTGCAGGTGCACAGGAGGCAGCGTATTTCGTGGCCCACCTGCTGCAAACGCAGTACTGGATCCGGATTTCTTTATCCAGATGATTTCTTACAAAAACTGCAGGGGCAATCTGCCACCTCCGGCCGGTCTGTGCCATGGGTATGCCTCGAAGCCTTGCGCCTGTAGCCCTCAAGGCACTGAGCGAGGAGCTGAAGAAGTAAAAAACCCCCTGAATTCTGGCCCCTTATTGCCTTCCGGTGTTGGGCGCGTTGGGAGGGCAGAGGGAAGCCCCGCAGACGCGGGGGACGGCAGAGGC
>NW_008825614.1:15920738-15935455 GCF_000699105.1 Pygoscelis adeliae | reverse complement strand
GTGGGGAATGACGCCGCTCTCCTGCGAACGCCGGGGGTGACGCCAGTCTTCAGTGCCCCCCAGGGGGTTGTTCGGTGGTTCCTGACAGACTTGGCGGGCCCTGGCAGAGGAGGGCCGAGAAAAACCTGCGTGCTGCGGGAGCTCGTGTTTTCTTGCCCGGTGCAGTTCTTCCCACTTCCCGTATCAGGTGATTTATTAGTGCTGTGTTTTTTCTTTTTATTTGACTCTTCTGTGCTGAATGTAGCCTTCAAATGGCAACCGGGAGTGACAGAATCTTTCTGCCTTCCAGAGTTTAAGGAGTTAAACGTCACCTCTCCAACCTGCCAGCAGCTCAGCAGAGTCTGCGTTACATGGCTGGCTGCTTATTGCTCGGTTTGCCTCTTACTTTGTAAATGATGCAATATAATTTCTACTTTTTCTAGATACGATTTTATACGGGTGTATAGTATATTTTAGAGTTTCGTTTCATATTGCCCTGTCTGTTTTGGAAGTCATCAATCAAAGAATCTGGAGGGGAAGAAAACAATCCTGCTTCAGTGTAGCGTTTGAGAATATAGTAAGAATTCAGGGAGTTAAAGAAAGTATTTTTGTCAGTGTAAAAGGATGGCAGTGTTAAATGCAAACAGACTGGTATTTCCTGATTCCTACATTTCTCAAGACAAGTTTTTTTTCTTTTTCTTTTTTCCTTTTTTTTCTTCCCTGTTTTATTTTGATGGGCGCTTTCAGATACAGAAAAAATGAAGGGTCGTAAAGAGTATTATCTGAAACTCTCTAGTGTAGCACGATCAGAACTTCATTTCGTGTAGCTGTACATCTTCTTTGCATAAAGTACTTCATCTCTGCTGTCTTGCAGTGTTCACAAGTTCCTGAAACGATTGATAGCCATCAGTGAATTAATTAATTGTGTAGTACTTTTAGCCAGCTGCTTGTACGTGATTGTCAACTTGGATTGGTGTATACCTCTTGGTGCTGTGAAACTTTGAGTATGCTTTTTGCCTTTCTTCAGAATAGGGCCTTAAACCCAACTTTAGGATTCCTTAGAACTTTGAAGGTTTTCTAAGACACTTCGGTAGTTGTCCAGGTTATGGCTGATTTCACTGAGAATCAGTCAAAATCACTGCTCAGAATTATTTTCCTACCAAATCTTAGTTTGCTACTAAGTTTCCAGCCCTTTTAGAGCTATTTGGAAAGCTTAGATGTTATTTAGACAGCGCGCAAAGAACTGGCAGATTCATGTAGGAGTAAACTTTCAAAATTATATGTTAAGAAAAAAGCAAAGTGACCAGAAATGTTTAAAAAACCCCAAACAAAACACCGACAAAACCTCCACCCTTTATGGAATGACCATACAGAAAAAACTTTTTTTTACAATGATTGTAAATGAGCATGGTGAGAGATGTTTGCATGCGTTTTACTCTTTACTTTTATGATTTGAAGTGGTGTGTCTTGGTAAACGGTGGTAGTTTAAGGATTTAGGCGCGACTAGGCTTGTGAGAACAAACACTATTAGACCTCTTCTGACAACTACAGTGGGAACGGAAGACACTTCTCTTCCTCAGTACAGAGTCTGCAAGGTAGTGGCTAATGAAAATAAGTAAGACTGTTTTGAAAATGAAACCAGAAATCTTTCTACTAATTATCAGGTCAACCATTTTTAACAGTCAGTGGGGAACTGTCAAGTAATAAAAAGTAGTGTGAGGCAATGCTTATCAGACCCTGGTGTCTGAGCAGCGTTTGCAGTTCTGCTTTTCCCCCACCCTCAGAGGCAGCTTTTTCATCCTAGAAGGCAAAATTAGATCTGCTTGCTTAGATTCATGCTGATATCAATATTAATGCTGGCATAAAAATGGATGGCTAGGGCAAATAATTTGAGATTGATAATGATGTCCTCACAGCCTCAAGGTGAAAATGAGCTTGATTTCAAGAAAAAACTTGAGCTCAATGAAGTAACAGTGCATTAAGCGTGATTCAGGAGCATTTCTGCAAAAACAGATAGGGTAGCCAGGTCTAAGCCAGTGCTGTAACCTAGTTGTAAGATGAGCTTTGAGTTTTAGGACAGTGTGGTTGTAAACCCTTCTTGGCCATCCTTGTGTAGGTCGCTCAGCGTTGTAAAATGTTTTGTAACTGGAACATGCCAGAGCCACTGTTATCACCTGCCTGATACAGTATCTCCTAATAGAGGGTGTCTCTCTCCCTTTTTTTTAATGTTGATCCTTCAGTGGTTTTATAATATCAGTATGTAAAGTTGAAGCAAAGTGGCCTCCAGGCATTATTGCAACACAAATAATGTGACAGGAGGAAACAGTTACAGGAAAAAAATGTATCAGGTGGGAAAAGCTTAAATTTTTCCTAAATGTGTTTCTAGAGAGAGCTGTCCTGGGTCTTTTTGGTTATAGCTGCACCAAGGCAAAAAGCAAATGCTTGAACGGTTAACGTTTTTCTTCTGGAGAACCATACTATTCATATAATAAATTACATTCTTACTCAAATACTTCTGTATTTCTTCTAGAAGCAGATCAGTGTGTGTCAATTCATCATTATCAGTAGTAGCAAATGTTTCAGTGTGGATATCTTTCAGTGTGTGCTGTATTAAACTAGCGTATTTGGCAGAAGGACGTAATGACTTGTGCATGAACAAGTGTAATAGTGTTTTTTTAAGACAATTCCTGACTTTGCTATTTAAGGGAGGAGATTTTATGTTCACCTGGGAAATCATGTGTCCTTTGTGTAAGGGGAATGAACTTGTGCAGGTGTGATCTTGGCTACAAAGATTCTGTTTGCAGCTTTGGCAGGAATTGTGTGTGTGCACGCTTGTCACCCAGCCACATGATGGGGCTTCCCTGCTCTCTAGAAGGCTTTAATTTGCTTTAGTGGGCATGAGGATAGAGAGATGTGTGTCTTCTTAAAAGGGAGGGAGGTAGTTTTTATGTTATGGTTTTGAATGCTATCTTAGAGAAATGGTATATTTCATGGTTCCTGTGATACAAGAAGTAAGCAATGGTAAAATTCAGATCTAGGAAGAGTGGTAAAATAAGTACTATCCTTTCCTGGTATTTTTTTTCCTCTTTGGTACATATAAATACGTACTTGTCCAGGTAAAACAAGCCACTACCCCTTCATCTCTAAAGCAGCATAAGGTGCCACTGTAGTTTTTAAGGTTGGACTTTCACTGTAAAAGATATCATAACAAGTTTATCTCAGGGTAGAACCTAAATGTTTTATATTTTTTTTGTCTCAAATTACTTGTGCTTTTTTGCTATATCAAAGCATATTAAGCCTTTTTTAGCATTGAAAAATCTGGGTGTTTTTTCTTTTTTTCTGTTTAGAACCATGATATCAGATACTTTGTTAGTAATGGAAATGTAACTGTGCCTTTGTTTAGTGTGTGTGTGTATATGTACATATAAGCATAGAGACAGAATGTAAACTTGCAGCTTTCCAAAGTACGAATCAGCTTGTGGTTGGTTTCCTGTATAGCTAATTTATGAATATGCCCAGGAATGGGGCTGGCCGGCAGAGGGCATTTAAGCTGGGTGCAGCTTGGCATTTTAGCTGAGTGACCTTGATGACCTTGGTTGGGGAAGACAATGCTGACTTCAGCTGTGTGTTACCCACCATTTCTCCTCTGCTCCAACAACCAAGTAGAGGAAGATAAAGCGCTCTGGTTTTTGAGGGTTCATCTTTCTGTTGGTTTAGCTCCGTGACTTGGCTCACTGCCCGTTGGGTGAACTCGTGTCAAGCTAAAGGGGGGGTGGCAGAAATGCAGGGGGATGGAAGAGAGGCTGCAGCCCGCAGAAATACTTTGCTGTTGGGTTAGTCTGGCTGCAATGTTAAGACGTCGCCTGTATTGGGAAAGAGCTATTGTGTTTTAAGTTCGTGGCTGGGTTAATTTGCATAATTTGATATGCCCTGACCTGACTGTGGGTTTGTAAAGCTCAGGTTTCAGAGGTGTGTGTACTTCAATATGTCCTGTATGAGAATAGAAAGGAAGACAAGGAAAATTATGCGGGGGGGGTGGGGGTGTCCTGCTTGCATTGAAGTATATTTGTTGAGAAAACATTGCTGAATTTTTAAAGGCTAAGAGACAAAGGGGAGGTAACCTAAATGAATAGTAGCTTAAAAGGTGTGTCTGTAAAACACAAAATCCTTTCTTGCAGAGAAAAAACAAAGTTTGTTTAAGTCATGTGTCCTCTAAGCTCTGGGCCTGATTACTGGCTCAGTGTAATAACTTAGTTTGGATTAAGTTCTGGTCAGTTGTGCATTAATGCGTAGATCAATTTGAATCAAATTCATTGTGATTATACATTTCAAAAGGAGAAATATAAGTGTCTAATTTTAGAAGATGGTGACATCAAGTTGTTTTTTTTCTTTGCAGGTTGTCTTGGAGTGGAGTAGAGACCAGTATCATGTTATGTTTGATTCATACAGAGACAACGTTGCTGGCAAATCATTTCAGAATCGGTGAGCTTTACTTGCAGCTGACAGTATTGTACATTTTACTGTTCAATGAATTCTCAGGTATTTAAATCAAATATTCTAGATGAAGTAACATACTGTTGAGTAGGACCTTATTGTATGGGCTCTAAATCTGCAGCAAATTTTAAACTTAGTGGTTTTAAAATTGTGAGTTAGTGCTTAATATCCCAGCTTGGAAGATGTTTGGCATTTGGAAGTTCTAGTCATATAACAGAGTTTACATTTTAAATGCAGTTAATTCATCCAGTCTCTAAGGAAACATCAAAATGGTGATGATGTTAACAACAAAGGGAGGACATAACATAGTTTCTACATTAAGATAGGAAAATGTAAGTACTGTTCCTGTGCACTTAAAATTCCAACTTTCAGTGTTTTGAAAAGTTATTTTTCATTTACCTTACATTTTCTGTGACATCTCATGAGGGACGTTATTTAGTAGAGAAGTCACAAAGCTAGCAAGAAGAAGTTTTTTAAAGCTGAGCACATGGGAGAAGTCACTCACAGCAAGTTGGAAACCAAGTCATATGGGTCATTTGTTTCAGTTGCATTAACTGCTACATGACTTCTTGTGGTTTCATCGTTCGTGTCTGAATAGTTGTGGGGGGTCTGTTGCTCAGGAAGTCAGTGGACTGTGAATTGGTAGGTGGAAGAAGCTACTAAGGAGATATCATCTGACTCTTAAGTGTTGATACACTCGACTGGAAAAAAAAAAACCTGAAAGCAGATGCTTAATCTGCCTTGAGGTTTGTTGAATCATGGGACAGTAGAAATGATCAGATCAGTATGTCACGCTTTAGCTGGTGTGAGATAACTCTGTAAAAGTACATTGCATGGTGTCAGTAAATCCTATGCACTTTTATAGTCTCATCTCTTACTCCTCTCCCCCATTTTCCAAAGGATGACAGATGAAAGCAGAGTGATACAGCTCATATGGATGATTAGCTTAATGTTTACATGTTTCTGCAGTGCTGAAGTGAAAGCATGGTAGTTTGTTCCTGTCAGTACTCAAATGCCTGACTTTGATAATTAAGTACAGTGCTTTTATAAAATGGTCGAGTTTGTCCAAAACAAAATCGCAAATCTTACTGTTGTGATGTAGGTATAGTCAGTTCCCATTTCTGCATTGTGTTTTCTTACTTCCTTTTGGTTGTGTAAAGCACTCCTTAGCTAGTGTTGATTTCTGTGAATTGTGAGCAAAACATCCAGTGCCTGGGGAGGAACTATTGGTTGCCTGAGCAAAAGCTTAAGGTTTTCATGATGGGTGCTTAAGTTATTCTGGTTCACCCATATGCCTTTAATACTCTTGTGTCAGGCCTGAAGGGGAGGTTTGTTGTGATATTTGTGTGCAGATACCAACGTCCCGTAAAAATTCATACCAACAAAAAGTCTTTGTGGAGACCTACTTTTAGACATCCATTAACTTTTAGAAGTCCCTTGTCAGGGACTTGTCAGTTTGTTTTTATTATCAAACTTCACAAATGCAGTAATGGACCCCTTCTTGCAGTATGCACTGTATCAGTGATGGTTTGATGGAGTTTTTAAGGCTGATATCAATGCAACATGTAGGGTGTCACACAGTTTTTATGTGAACTGAGGATTGTGAAGTTCCAGTTTTGATCCTATCTTATCCATTGATTTTAATCAGTTCTTATTTTGGTGTTAGAGAAAAACATTCAGAATTGGAGAACAGGAGCTTGTTGGTTTGGAAATTAAGCAGATCCACTGCTTAGTGCAAAGTAAAAGCTGCATGGCCTTTAAGAAATATTAATGGACCTTCAACTGAATTAAAGTAGCGGTATCTTCTAGGAGCTTTGCAGGAAAACATCTCTGTTCTTGTCAAACAGTTGTGTTATAAACTTTTATAAAGAAAATCTCAGTGTAAAATGTAGACAAATTTGTGCATGTGGGCAAGCTCCTTATGATTATAAACTCAAAAAGCTCCTCTTCCTGAGTAACATAAAAATAGTGATGTTGCTAGCATCATTAGTTACACCTATTGAATGCTGTTCTTTGCCAGACCAAGGAAGACTTCTTGTTTTACCTTGAAGTTTAGCAATTGCTTTGCTTTGCTTTTACCTCCTGTTGCACATCCTTTGGCATCCCAGCTGTTGCACTTTCCAGGTAGTCACATCAGCTGCTAAACTTCCTGCTTACATTGCATTGGCTCTTACACAGCTTGAGACAGTGGAGTAGAAATTCTGTGGCTTTTTACCAAGCCACCTTATCCAAACCCATTTTTGAAGACTTACTTAGTTTTGGTATGAAAATAAAAGGGAGAGAAGGAAACTAAATAATCGAGTTACATGCATGAGAGTCTTGGATGAGAACTCTTTTATTTCTCTCCACCAGCAAATTCTGAGTTTTGGCAAATGCTGAAGTGTAATTTTCCTATTCCAGGACATGACCAAATCATATTTAAAACTCCAAAATGTGCATGGAAACAAAATGTGAAGGAACAATCCTTAGCTTTTAAAATGTACAAACTGATTTCAGTATGGTACAGCAAGTGAGAGCCATCAGTCGTTGGGGAGCCGTTAATTGTTGAGCAGAATGAGGCTGGAGAGAGGAAAAGATGCACAAATTAGGGAGCCAAGAGGTACTGGAGCGGAAATAGCAATGGAACAGTTGAGTTGCTGTTGGTGGGCAATTAGAGAGACGTAACAGGCAGGAGAGCTGGGAGGTTTACAGTGGGGAGCTTAAGAGTGTAATAGACTTGCACTCATTCATAAAGAGGCTCAGCAAGGTTGGAGATCACCGTATGGTAGCTTGGGAGAGATCCAGAGGCTGCTGTACTCCTTCAGCAACTGTGGACGCTGAGACAATGAGGCTTTGTCTTCTAGCTGCAGTCTCAGCTGTGAGCATGGCTCTCCTATGAAAACAAATGTCACGGGTACAGAAAATGCTTCCCGGCAGGTGCATGGAAGAGGCAGCATGTGACAGGTCTCCTGTCCTACCTGGGAAAGCTGGTGGCTCTGGCTTTGTCTTCAAGCAGGATCCTACTGATGTTTTTAGGTTTGCAAGTAAAAAATGGCTATGCTTTTGAAAGAGGGAAATATAAAGGAGTATCCAAAACTAAGCCTCTTTAATTGTCTGGGAGTCTCCAGGGAAATTTCCAAAGGCCGTGTTTGCTGATATTAGAATCAGTAGCAAATAGGAAAGTTGATGATTTTCTGTAGAAAGGTGTTACATAATTCCCATTTAGGCAGCTCATCTTGGGCTTAAATGTGTTTGCCAGACTGGTTTTTGTGGTGAAATGCATAACCCCACATGAAGGAGAGACGCAGCTACAGAACTTGAAGGAGAAAGTTTTTGATCTTTTCTGACTTGAACAATTTGTTAAAGGACTCTGCTATTAAAAAATAGTGTTTGAGAAGGATAATGTGGAAGCGGCTCTCCTGTTCCTTTTTAATTTTGAAGCAAAATGGCAAATAGGAAAGTTGATGATTTTCTGTAGAAAGGTGTTACATAATTCCCATTTAGGCAGCTCATCTTGGGCTTAAATGTGTTTGTCAGACTGGTTTTTGTGGTGAAATGCATAACCCCACATGAAGGAGAGACGCAGCTACAGAACTTGAAGGAGAAAGTTTTTGATCTTTTCTGACTTGAACAATTTGTAAAAGACTCTGCATATTAAAAATAGTGTTTGAGAAGGATAATGTGGAAGCGGCTCTCCTGTTCCTTTTTAATTTTGAAGCAAAATGCAGCCACGTGCTTTTCAAAATATAAACTCTCAGTACTTTTTAAGAAGCCATGAAACTGACCGGAAAGCTTTGGCAAAGATCAAAAAGGTGAAATCTTAACAGTGTTACTGATCCTAATTGGGAGCAACAAATTAATTTGTATAAGATATCTGGTTTTTATTATTGTGTTTGATAACCACTACTTTCTCAAACAATGTATGCTGTAAAAATGCATTAAGAAAATTTATCCGAGTATTTGGATAAATTTTAAGCAATTAGACTAGTGAATCTGCAAACAGTTCACTTGCTTTAATAGCCTTTTTTACTAGTCTCTATTGCCACTGGTAATGAAGAATGAGCTTGCCATGCCAGGGTTAATTCAGAGTTGACATACCTGCATCTGACCAAAAATGCCTTTCCTCTGTGGAGTTTATTAGCATTTGGCTGTATGTGACATCATTTCAGTGCTAAAAATTAAGTGTAGCAAATTACATAGTTATATGTGCTATTGCATAGAAACACACTTTAGCAAATGGTAAACTGGGGAGAGGCTTCACAGAAGTGAAAATTGCCTCATACCCTAGAAAGAGTGGGAGCTGAAGCTTTTTTTTTACATTTTGTGTTCTTCGATGAAACCTGGGTTTCATCAGAGTGCATAAACTCTGCACTTTGCCCAGAAGACTGAGGGTTGGGCATTTTTTGAATCAGCTCACTTGCATCGGGTGCTTCCACCTAAAACACTTTTGTCCTAGCTGTAGCATTCAAGGGACTGTCAATCCAATAATTTAACTGATCACAACAAATGTAGAAAAGCTGGAAGAGCTCCTGCCATTGAATTTCTACTTCTGTGGAGGACTTTTTAGTTGAAAACATGCCTTGAGTTGCACCTGTTAACGAACCAGAAGCTAGTGTCATCTCCTGAGAAAGAGGTGAAATAACTGATTAGAAGGGTAGTTGTATTCAGTAAATTTGACTTTTTTTTGCCAGCTGAGAGGGTAGCCTCCTGCAGTGTTGCATGTCAGAGATGAGAGAGGCTTTCTGGGTGGTGTTGCTGGGGAAGGCAGCACTGCTTCTTAGATGTTCAAACTGACCGACCATTATCCTCTAAGTGTCATAGCTCAGGAACAGTGATGAATTGAGTACAAAATGTTCCTGTCTATTGTGCTGTGACCAGCACAACCCTTTGGTTGCCCTTCAACCAAATTTTGTGCTGCAGTTATTGAATCTCAGCCAGTAGAAAATGAAGCTGAGTGGAAGTTGTCTGCATGTCATACTGTGCAAGGAAAGGTGGAGGAGATACTCACCTATAAGCTCTGTCTCTTTTTGAATGCTTTTTGAAGGATGCGGTGGGTGGGGAGGGAACACCTTTCCTTGGAAACCTCATTGTGTGACCCCGTGGATCTTAACGTTAGAGAAGCGTTCAATGTTTGCTAGGCCATCTACAGTGTAGGAAGGTATTGAATAGCTTGACACTGGAACCTTTGAAAATAATAGTTGGGGCATCCTCCCGCTGAGTCTGGGACTGAGAGGTTCACCTATGGCAGCAGCCTGGAGTACCCGCTGAAACAAAGCTGTGGGCCTCGGCGAGGAGATTATCATAAACAAATAGAAAAAAGGTACCCAAAACCCTTTCTTTTCTTCTGCCTTAGGTATGCTAGGAAATCTTTAACTGTCCAGAAGCAGCTCCAGGATATTCAATTGTGTCAAGAATGAATTTGACTGCTGTGTCTAGAGTCTGAATTCATGTACCTTGCTTAGGTTGTTGTTTTATGAAATGCCCTGTTATTAATATCCAAGAGGCATTCCTAGGATAGAGACCTGGTCCTGCTGAGGTCTTATTGGCTCTGTGCAATTAAATAACAGCAAGTATGGTTTTAAGTCTTTATAACTGGTGCTGTCCTGTCTAGTGTAGTTGGTGAATTAAGGGTGTGCCTGGATGCTGGTACTGATTTGAGTAATATTTTATGGGTTCAAAGGAGTTGAGTTATAGGTTGATGTCAGTGAAATTTGGAGCATAAAGTTTAGATTTCATTTAGTTACTGAACTGTTATAGCCACTTTATGTCCTTTTTGGTTTTATGTCTGTGCTGTTTTGTCAAAGGCTTGTGTATAATTAAGAGATGATATATATAGCTAAAGAGAAGCTTTTTGCTTTGTCTTGTTTGCAGCCCAGACACCAAGTATTTCTGTTGTTAGACAGAAATTGCTATCGTAGGATGCCACAAACACTTGTAATGCAATATTAAACAGCTTGTAATGTAATATTAAACAGCTCATGTAGCTTTCATTTGAATTATGTAGGCTTTGTTTACCCATGCCGATTGATGTGGTATACACCTGGGTGAACGGCACAGATGTTGAACTGATCAAAGAATTGCAACAGGTCAGAGAACAGATGGAGGAAGAACAGAAGATAATGAGGTAATAATCTTACGTATTTTTTTCCCTTTAACCGACAGCAGGGATCTAATGCAGTACTAGCCCTCTTGGTTTTTCTGCCATGTTGTTCAACATGAAAATTCAAAGCACATTTTCTCACTTCTTCATTTGATTATTCTCAAAACCTTGTTTCAGTTCTACATTTAGCTATGAAGTACTCTCTAATCAGAAAACTGCTGAAGATACAAAGCATAATAATTTAAAGTAATTAAGGCTGTTCTGTCTTGAATTTGTAAAATGCCATGCAGAAAACTCTGCTTTGTACATGTAATTTTTTATTGATTTCTAGAACTCAGTTTGTAAATAATAATGAAGCTATATCTCAAATGTATAACCTCTCTTCATCCCTTTTTTCCTCCTCCCCCCCCCCAGTATTTCTTTTTATAATGGGCTTAATAAAATCTTAAGCATGTGTTTCTTAAAGGCTCCTTTTTAAAGTTAGATTTGTAGTCTCCCAAACATTGAAACTGAGAAAGAGGAAAATAATTTATTCATGTTATAAAGGTATGAGTCAGCCTTCTAACCAAGGAGGGAAAGACATGTATTGCTGCATTTGATATGATAGATTGTGCTATACTGTTCTGCAAAATAACTGATCTAAGGCTTCAAACACAGGCTGCTGCAGATACCTTGGATTGTGTCTTGTAACCATTGAGTTAGGTCTTAATAAGCAACTCTGTGGTCACGTGATCTGTTTTGGCCAGAAAATATGCTAAATGGAAGAACAAGTCTGTATTTTAAGGGTTGTAATAGTTTAATTCAGAATAATCTGAAATCCACAAGTGAGCGGATTGATCTGATTTTTGGTATGACTTGCAATTTAGGTACTACTGAAATGTGATCACAAGTGAAGTTCTGGGTCTTTGTTTTGCTACCTGAGCAATGAAAGTATTAGTAGAACTTCAAATCCATTAAGTTTAAACATCTTAAGTATAGACATGGTCTCTGCTCTGAAAAGTTTTCAAATTTATACTAATCTTTTCCTAGCAGTTCATGTAGCAACTGTTAGTGGTTTTAGCTTTGTCATCACTCATGCTGTGATTCCCATTTTACAAAGGGAAAAACACGTTGTTTTTTTCCATAACGCTGATTTGGAAAGTTGATATCAAGCTTATGAGTAAGACTCATGTCCATGCCACGTTCATTATCTACGGGGGCACCTGGTTCTCTCCCTTGTAGATAACTTTTTTCACGTACTTTGAAATCAGTTAGCACAAGAGCTGTTTCGTGGGATCAAGATAACTGCAGAAGACAAAGGCAAGGATGCTATAAATCTCTGCTAGTGAGTGTATATTTCGTATTGCATAGCAAAACTTAGTAAGTTGTAACTTTCTTGTTGATACGCCTGAATTGAGCTAGTCATGGTCCAGGTGCTTTATTCTTCAGTGGGAGAGAGTAGCTTGATGGATGGTGGTTCTCTTTCTGTTGGTGTGTGTAGAAGGGTGCCCTTCTGATATTATTATGATTATTATTTAGCGTCAGCGCTGCACTACCTTTACATTAATCCTCATTAGCTTCTATGTGCACATGGCAAATGCATGATAGACCTTGTCGGAATATGTATGTTAGGCAAAACAATCAAGTCAGCCTAGTTTCAGGTTTCTTACCAGTGTTTTTCATATCAACTTCATTTTTGTTAAGTAATCTAATAATAACCCCTGAAAATCCTGTTAGCAAAAGGAGTCGTGCTGCCACAGCTGTCAGTACAACCAAGAATTTTTGAGCTATACTGCATGAGGGTGAGCAGTGGGGGGCACGCGTGTCCCTTGGCAAGGCCAATGGCGAGGCCTTGGTGATTTTATAACTGGGTTATCATTGCTTTCACAACATGTCCCCGACTCAGTTAACAATCTGAAATTAGACTAAATTCCATACTGTCAACTCAGTGTTATTTAATGTAGTTGTTTCAATTTTGTAATAGGGAAATCCTTGGAAAGAATGCAACAGAACCAACAAAGAAGAGGTGAGTTTTTGTGGGTTTGGGCATAAATTGGAATAAATGATATCATACTCATTGTTAGCTGAAAGCGGGTGCTGGTTGGGGAGGTTGTTTGGTTTTCTATAGACTGTGCATGCTTTCCTGCTATGTTACTTCAAGAAAAGTTTACAACATGATAATATATATGTTGAATAGAAGTCGTGTTATTGTGACATATATGACTGAACTTCTTAAAATGTGACAATTTCTGAAGTTCAGAAAGCATATCCTTGTCACTGGTTAGGCATAGTTCCTATTCAGAGTGTGGATTTTTAATGCATATGTACCTTGAGTTTTATAATTCAAAAGCGTGAAAATTTTTTCAGCGTTGCTTTTACCTGCCATTTGTATACATGGCACTGCAAGTAATTGTCTGTGGAGGGTCCAAGCCTCTTGTGCCTCTGCTGCCAGGAAGCGGCAGGGCCCGGTCTGTCCCATTCTTCATTTGGCTTGGTCATTCTGCTGTTTAGAGATCTTTATAAGGTCTCCTCTGTGGGCAAACTTTGAAATCTTGGAAACTTTTGGAAAAACAGTTATGGGAATGAACTAAACTGTAAGTCAGATACTCGCCTTCTGCAGCAAAATAAGTATGCTCTTAGTAATTTCCCCTTGCCACAGCAGATGTTAGAAATAATAGATCAGAGTTTACAAAAACATCTGTCATTGCATCTAACATTGACTCTTGTCTTAAATTTTCTACTAGTGTTAAATATACCTTTGGTATTTTACCGTAGTGAGAAGCAACTGGAGTGTTTGCTGACACACTGCATCAAAGTGCCAATGCTTGTCCTGGATCCTGCGCTGCCTACCAACGTTACACTGAAAGACCTGCTGTCCATTCATCCTGCTTTACAAGCTGCTAACAATATGTTCTTTGTAGCAAAACCAAAAAATCCTTCTACCAATGTGACAGTAATTGTTTTTGATAGCCCTAAGGATGGTAAGAACCTATTTGTCAGATTCCAGCCAGTTTTCTAGAGGAAGCTTTTTAGTAAGCTGCTGTGAGTTAGTGGGGTTTTTTGCCTCCAATACTGACTCTGCTGCTAATTCTCTGTTTGACTTTAGCAAGTCGTTCAGTGTCTCTTGCCCTCAGTCTGTTCCTCTAAATGATGACATTAATGGTACTGTTTACCTCCCAGACAACTGATTACAGATGATTAGACTTCTATGCTTTAAAAGACTATTGCAAAACAGGTTTGATATCTGAATATCTGTGTTGCACTGATAATCTTGAAAGACCGATGTTTAGACTGAGGAAGATTGGTTTTAGAAATCCTCTTTTAGTTGCTGTGAAGTCTAGTTTGAATATTGTGCAATAAGTTCTGCCCTTGCTCAAAGGATTGTATACCTTAAAACAAAGTTATCCATGTGTTCAGCATGTATAAGTAGGATCTTAGAGCAGGTATAGGCTTCTTATTTTAATAGGTAGCACCTGACCACTACCACCCACTAGCCCAACCACTGGTGTTTATTTTACCACCAAGAATTATTTACCAGCTGTAAAGACAACTCTTCACACCATAAATATCCAAATCTTTTTAATTTGCAAAAGTGTATCTTAGTTACGGGAATATACAGAAGAAGCGACTTTCAGTTTCTGATTTGCAATGCATTTTATTTATTCTAGTTGAAGCTGCCCATTCTGGAATGTTAAAAGACAACAGCAAACAAATAGTATGGAGGGGTTACTTGGTATGTACTTTTAAAATCTGTTGATTAGCTTTTGTATATGTTAAAATTTTTGTACATTTTTAGAAAGTGTTTCTGTGCTATTCCCTTTCCAGAACTCACATGCAGTAAGAAGTTAAAGCTTTTAAAATAACCCTTATTTCAATTTTGAAGTTTGGGTTACGTGATAAAATATATACACTATTAAATCTGGATTTCCGGAAGGCAGACTTTGGCCTGTTCAGGACGCTGGTTGAGAGAGTCCCTTGGGAGACAGTCCTGAAGGGCAAAGGGGTCCAGGAAGGCTGGACGTTCTTCAGGAAGGAAGTCTTAAAGGTGCAGGAGCAGGCTGTCCCTGTACGCCGCAAGAAGAACGGGCGGGGAAGACGACCGGCCTGGCTGAACGGGGAGCTCTTGCTGGGACTCAGGAAAAAAAAGGAGAGTTTACCGCTTGTGGAAGAAGGGGCAGGCAACTCA
>NW_008825614.1:15863613-15919010 GCF_000699105.1 Pygoscelis adeliae | reverse complement strand
GGACGTGGTTGAGTCACCATCCCTGGAGGTATTTAAAAGACGAGTAGATGTGGTGCTTAGGGACATGGTTTAGTGGGCATGGTGGTGTTGGGTTGATGGTTGGACTTGATGATCTTAGAGGTCTTTTCCAACCTTAATGATTCTATGATTTTATGATCTGTCACCTGATGAAGGACTGACAGATAAATGTGAATTACTGTAAGTTTAAAAGAAGTCTTGATACCCTGTTTTCTTGGTTTTAGACTACGGACAAAGAAGTTCCAGGTCTAGTATTAATGCAAGACTTGGCCTTCCTTAGTGGATTTCCAGCTACGTTCAAGGAAACAAATCAGCTACGAACAAAACTACCGGAGAGCCTGGCCTCTAAAGTAAAACTGGTAAGGGTCTGGAGGAAAGAGTAATTTAGTTGTACTGTTTTTTTGGAATGGTTCACATATGGGATCTCACCCACCTAGAATACTTAGGATGTTTGTGATAGTAATCTGTTTTTCTGTGTGACTCTGTTTTCCTGAGTTGTGAAGAGTAGTAAATAGTGACTCAAATAGTTGCCTTTAAAAGACCAATTGTCTGTTCTGTGACTGTGAGTTATTAGGCATTTAGATTTGCTAGCCTGCAACTAATTAAAAGTACCAGCCTTATCAGTTTCTCTCAGCCATTTGCCATAGGCTGTTGTCTTGCTGAAATATACTATAGCACTGGCTTGTTTAATGTGACAGAATTTTGTTTATGTAGCTTCTTAGCTTTTTTTCCCCCTCTTTGCTTGTAGAAGAATTATCTTAATAGTAACAACACTGGATTGTTTCACAGCTGAATGCTGTATTTCTCTCTGCCAAGTACTCTGTATGGTCTTGAGCAAGTTGCACTTCAACTTACCCACCTGCAAGGCAACAGTAGATCACAACTTGTGTGACTGTGCTATCCATTAACATTTTGTGCCTTCTATTCTCCCCTGCCATTTGGACACCTTTTCCAGTTACAGCCAGGTTTAACAGATGGGTAAAAGTTTCAGAAGTCTGTGAAAATCATTGGCTTATGTATGGGAGAGAGATGTGACTGGTGGTGTGAAAGGGGTTGAGGCCAGGGAGTTTGTGGAGGAGAATGAATTAGCAGGGGTAAAGGGATGTCAATCTGTAGGTAATCTGACTTCGTTAGTCTGATGCCCACCTGTAGGATGTGCTAATTCACTTTACAGCTTGTTCTTGGTGCTCGAATGAGCATGACTGACTTTTCTTGTCTTTTTTTGGCAGGCTGGGTTAACAAATCATGTATTCTGCTGTTGCAGAAACGGTATTGTGTAGCCCCTTTCATAGCCTGGTTACACTCCAACTTAATGCAAGCTGAGTTTCTTCTTTCTTGTCTTTGGCTTGTGTTAGCAGGCTGTCTTCAAGTCTTGCTAATGGTAGAAACCTTCCGAAGTAAACACATTTGTACCTCTTTTCCTACACACTCTTAAACAGTTATTTAAACTTAAATAACTCTTTCTTTTGCCTTTGTTTACATCTCTAGTGTATCCATAGAGAGTGGCTATGGCTTTTCCTAGCCTTTGTTTTACTAAGTTAATCAGGCAGTGCTCATCCCACAGCACTGGCTCTCCATTCCTTTCATCCTTCTGACAGCCCTTCCCTGCCACTTCCATTGTGGATTTGTCTGCCTTCAACACAACTGAGTGGAATTTTGTACAGCATTTTAAATGAGGCATCACCAGAACTTTTTACACAGTGAAAAATACGTAGTATGTAGCTAACCCAAGGCTGGCAGACCGTCAGAGACTTGCTGCGTGCTAGATTATGCTCGTTGCAGACAGTGCTGCCACCGTTTCTACGTAACCTCCCTGGCATCCTTCCAGTGTTTGTGTATTGGTGCCGTTCATAAAAATTGTCTCTTGCTATTGTGAACCTGTTGCTAGTTTGGGTGAGTGATGGCAGATGTGCTCTGGTGTGGCCAAGGCAATCCTTCCTTCTCTTTCCTAGTGGCACATTGGTTAAATAGCAGTGGATATTCATGTGGTCAGTCTACCAGTCTCTGCTTGTTTTACATGCTATGGGTATTTTTTTTAATTGCTTTAAAGAAATGGTGTTTACTGTGGAGAAATGAGATTGTTATCCAACAGGAGATAGTGCTTCAGTTTTGCTGTCTGAGATGCTAGTTTCTTCATTTCAAGTTTGTATGAGGAACATTGTTAGTTTGAATGCTTCCTGAGCTTCAGAGCCATCTGAAGAATCTTCTTTGAGTGCAGGTTCATCCATTTGGGTTTGGAGCCTTTTCTGTTTCCTCACCACAGCTTAAATTATGGGTTCCTGGTAGTTTTAACACATTTGACTTAATGGACCTGAAGAGCTCAGAATACCTTTGACTTCAATTACCAGTTCTTTTCATTTGTTAAACTTGCCCTTTAGCATTCAAGAAATTTAGTAACAAGATGTTCCTTAATTATTTTTTTCTGTTGCAATTTAAAATCAATTAGCTTATGTTTTCCTGACCTAGGGTTCTTTTCTAGGAGCAGCTCTTCTATAACGTTCTCATTAATTACCAAATTGGTATCTGAAATAATATTGCCTCTATTAGTTCAGAGATTATTTGGTAGAAAAGAAATCCGTCTGCTTCCATCTCTGGCAATAAATCGGAGCACCATCCTAGGCAATGATTGTTCTCTGGTCGAACATCATAGATATAAGCTCTCATAGTAACATAGTTCTGAATAATGTTCCCCCCTCAACCAATATTTGGAATTTCATTCTCTGTCCCTTAGCGGATGTTGCTTTATGCTCTTTTTCCAAAATGATTTTGACTTAAATCAGTTCTTTTATCCATAGTACCCTACTTTTTTTGTGTGTGTGTGTTCTGGTGCCTTCTATTGTTAACACTTGGTGTTCCTTTGTCAGAGTAACTTTTATGTGTCTTTCTTGGACCCTTCAGTATCTTTCTGTCCTTGATGTTCTACCACCTTCTCTTCTTCCCTCTGATGTCTGCTGTCATGGCTTGTACTAATATTTTTGCTGCTAAAACATACTTCTTTTAGTATAAGAATACCTGTTGTGGGTTTTTCTTCTGGTTTCTTTTTTTTTTACCTTGTTCCGCAGCTCTTCCCAGGTACTCTCTAACTTCATTAGTTGTGGTTATTTCTCTAATTGCATTATCCAACTATTGTTCAAGTCTGTGTTGATGCTTTTTCTCCTTAATACTCCTGTGTGGATTTTTGCTTCAAGCACTGAGAAGTTCATAATTCTCTCCAGGATTTCTGCTGTAAATCTGTCAAGCACGGACCTTATTCGTAGACTAGGACATGTCTCTTGTGCTACGATAGAGACCTTTCATGGACACCTTGGAAGAATGAAACACCCAGATTTTTCCTAATTACTTCTGAGCCATCTGCTGGTTTTTTATTATCTTGTGGTTTTAAGACTTGTGGAGCGATTCTGCCTGGACCTTAATTTTTTGATTGCAGTAATTTTTTTTCCGTTTCATCAGATGATCCCTTTCATCTCTTTTGCATTCCAATAGGATCTCCTAGCACTATTAGTCCAAGAAAAAACATGATGGATGGATTCTTTCTGTGTTCCGCTTCTCACATCCAAGCTGCTGGCTAACCTGTTGTCTGTATCCAAGCTGGTCACTAGCTTAACTCTTCAGCAAATCTTAAAAATGATGTAGTTTCTCTGTTTTGCATTGCTGTCCAGATGAACATAAAGGCTGCATCTCTGGGGTGTCTTAGCTATGTCTCCCCTCTCCTTGTCTGTTTTTATGGAAGCGACATCCAGTGCCTATTATCTTTTTACATGGTTTTTCCTTACCCTGCCTTGGTTGTGTTTTTCTCCTTGTCGACAGTCATGTGTCATCCAGTTGATCACAAATCTTTCTGTTTGTGCTGGTTCTCTTTTCCTTGGTGTGTTCTTATCTTTGTGTAAACATTACTGTTGTGATCAGCTCATTATCTGTTGCTAAGAGCTCCTCTTCTGCAATTTTGTTAGGCTGTATAAACACAATTTTTCTCAGGTATCCACAGCATTCTGCAGTTTCTCCATCCAGTCATCGTTGCTGTCTGTGTTTCTTTTCCTGGTGGTGGATGCTTTAGAACAATTAAATTGGGATTATTGTATCTTGTGTGGTCATAGCAGCAGATTCTTCCCCAACCAGTTCTCTACTCTTGATAGTAGCAATTTATTTATGTTATACCTACAATGGAATATATGTATATAAATGTAAGAAATGTTCTATTTGCAAAGATAAAAATTTTTACATATGAAGTGTGGATGAGGTTGTTTCTGTAGAAGACTTTACTAAGATCCTAGCTCAAATAGGTTCTTCATTCAGGGGATGTTGTAGGTAGGCAGTTACGGTAAACATAACCAAGTGTGGTTTCTCCTTAGCAAAGAGAGAGATGCTACGTTAAAGCTACAGCTCAGTAGAAGAAAGGTTGGTTGTTTACAGTCTCCACTGAAATTTGCAGCAATTCCTCTGCTATTATCACTTCTGGAATCTAAGGTCTGTGAAGTGGTGTGAGATGCCCAGTGGAGAGGAAAGAAGTGGCACCTGAGTTTAGGCTAGACTTGTGCCTCATAGTAGCCTCCTGATGCTTAATGGCTTTCTGTAGGCTCTAAGTGGGTGTTTCTTAGTGCAATGCTGGAAGTAAAGAAATAATAATAAAAAATTTCAACAGTGCTGCTATTAGAAGGGAAGAAAGTTGAGAAAGAGAGGAGTGTAGCTGTTGGTGCATTTGTGCTGAATGTTGATAATGCTGCTTTAATTGGATTGCTTTAGTTTGTTTGTTTGAAATCACTTCTGAATCCAAAGATGATCAAAAATTGCTTGGACATCTGGGCCAGGTGTTTCTTTTTCTGAAAATCTCTGAGAAAAGCAGCTGAGCTCAACTAGAGGGGGTTAAATTGTGAAGATTTACTATATAATGAATCAATTTCCAAGGTGAATTATGTATGTTACGGTCTACTGAATTTTTGTACTTATGGCCTGCACTGTAATGTAATGATATGGAAGTTTATTTCCAGGTGAAAGGTAAGCAGCAGTATGTCTGCTGACCACATTTGTTGTTCTACCTTGTGTGTGTTATGACAGATTTGGCTGCTTTTTATTTTCCATGCTTTCCTAACAGTGCATTAGTAAGCCACTAGATGGAGGTGTTACCCTGGTTGTGCAGCTGTCTGCTGCTAAGCCGTATTTCTTTAAAGGCTGTAAAGATGTTACATTGTACCTATACATGAAGAAGAACAACTGAAAAAATTTTTTCACTTTTCCTTTCCCCCATTACCTACATTTCTAAAGAAAACTATTATTGTTCAGCCTAAAAGAGATGCTTGTGACTTAAAAACTAGGTGATGATGTAAAGACTGACAAGGAAAGGATTGAAAGGGCAAGGGGATTTGATTTTTTTGATTTTGTTTTTTTGAGGCTATCATGCTAACACTTTTTCACTGAAATAGTATACAGTAGTGAAAACTTTTGGAGAAAGGTGACTTTCCTTTAAGATTTAATATCCTGATTGCTTCAGGGAAAATTGAGAGCTTGCAGATCTCCTTCCTTTGAAAAATATTGTTACTCATTAATCTACATGCACACACATATACACATATATGGACAAGTTACATTGGAAACTAAGGGCTGTAATGTGTCTTAATGACCTTGTCTTGCTAATGGAAGAAAGTCCACATAGGAACCTGCAGGCAAAGTGATGCTGGTTGTTTGCTGTCCTCACTGCCTTGAGGATGGGGGGTCTGGGATTCTTACTGCTGCTGTCGTCAGTGTTGATGGAGCAGACAGGTGGCTTCAGGAGTTGGTGGTGTATGTTCACACAGATGTAATAAGCTTTGTAGGAAAAAAAACCCTAAGGCATTGCATTGGTTTTGACTCTTGAGATGACCCTCCATTTGTAAAGACAACAGTATTTCATACTTGTAAAGCTTTTTGTAACCCTTTAACACACATGCCCCCCCGCTTCCCTTGTTATGTGGGCATATGAGTTTTCCCAATGTCCATACTGGAGTGTGAAAAAAAGGAGCATCTCATTTCCTTAACAATCAGCTTTGGTCATTAAGAAGATAAAGCGTAATAATTTAAAGACTGGTTAAGAGTCCAAGTCCCACCTCAGAAAAAAATGTGCTCTTGAACCTTGAGAACATGGAAATGAAAGTATTTAGTTCTGCATTGGGTGCCTTAGCCCATCTGGCCTGCCTCCTGGTCTAGTAAGTCTAAGCATTGCCAAACATGCTGGCTCCAAAGGAGAACCTGCATTTAAAGTTACCTGGTGGGGAGAATGCAGTTTCCCTGTCTCGTTTTCAAGTGCCTGATATAAATGTGCATGGGTGGTCGTCTGGGCGTGTGCCTGCACGGTGTCTTTTCAGCCTGCTTGTGTTAGAAGCAGAGGCTTGCCTGATCACGCTGACTCTGTGCATCTACCTGCTTGTTTTTCTCTTCTATTTTCACAATACCTTTGGATCTGCTCACCTGTTTTGTCAGGATGAAGATGTTCTCTAGAAGATAATATTTCAAGGGAATGGGCAATCGTATGCGTCCCCATTGAGAGGAGGTTAATACCTGTGAGACATTAGAAAATCTGCCAGGAGAGAATTCCATTTTGAATGTATCGGCAACAAAATGCTCAGAGGAGAGCTTGCAATTTATTAGAATCTAGTTAGTTATGTCACCAGATAACTTCATTAAAATCTAACTTTATTGATAGCTCTGCTTATGAAAAGACTTGTTTCTTAAAAAAGGTATTTGTGGGGAAAAAATTGATGTAATAAAAATAATCTATTCAGTGCAGGGGTTATCTTAACTCCGATGCTGAGCAGTGGAGCACACTTTTCCACTAACTTCTCTTGTTTGTGCTTGGACTGTTACATATTTAAAAACCATAGCATATATGCTGTGTTAGTGGGGGGGAAAGGGGAAGTGTTTGCAATAAATCTAGTTAGGAATCTGTAGTACAGGTACCTATTTTGCTGAGTTTGGTGGAAACAAGTTAAAGAGAAACTAAATGTTCTTAAATGCTTTCAGAGCTCTAGAATGGTAATATTTTTGGTTTGTTATACGTCTGTTTTAAATGACAGATTCTAAGGGACTGTGTGACACTGTTGTATTCCTAAATAAAGCACATACCCACTGATGGCAGCTTTGCAATCTGTAGCATTTTGATATCGATATTTTTGGAGGTTGCTAGCTGCAGTCCGTAACTATACCTCAGCGATTTAGCTACTGAAGCCATCCTTTCCATCTGTAGGTTCAGATGATTCCCTGGAAGGTCTGAGATTTATCAGATTTTTCTAATGGCAGGCCTCATAAGTCAGATTGAAAGATCTCAAATAGCATATGAGTCAAAGCATCAACAGCTTTAAAATGTCACAAGTGGGACAGCTGGTCTTGCTAAGGGAAGAGGTGCTAACTCTGGGACAAGTGTTGTTTTAAAATGAGCAGAAAGGGCCAGATTTAATAAAAAATAAAGAAAAAAAACACTTAAGGGTATTATGAAATAAACTGTGATGGTTTTGCTGTTTTCGAACATGTCAGTATTCAAATTTTGTTAACTTATGAATTGCTTTTACAGGTCTTACTGCAACTGAAAATCTGGTAGACGTGCTTATTTGCGTTATGTTGCATGAAGGAACAAAAATTAAGCATAGCATCTAATAAATACTGTTAATGATTAACTGCATTTATTCTCAGTCTGACTGTTGAATGCATGCACTTTGGAGAATCAAAGCGTGGTTCTGCTTTTAGCTTGTTTGTGTCTGCTTATGCTGCTTCATATGGTAAACACAGCATTTTATTGGGTTATGCTATATTTCTAGTGAAATGTTTTGGTGCCCTGTAATTTGTAAGCTATACTAGCTGTTAGAGAGGGCATGTAGTGCAAGCCCCTTCTTATCCTGTGCATTATGAAATCTGATATACAGACTTACTAGTGGCAAGAGATAAAAACGGCAAACAGATCAAACAGTCCCCAACTAAGAAATGACCTTAACAGCGTATTGGCAACCATCATTAAGGACTTGGAGACCCACATGGATTAGTTCTGGAGCCCTTTGTATCTCAGATTTCTGAGCTGTAGGTTGATCTGTAAACCATTCTGAAAATTTCACGCTTCTGACAGCAACGATGAATTGGTGGCCTTAATTTTCTGAGAAGAGCATTGGTTAAGACGGGGGGAAAAATGTATGATTCTTTCACTCATATAATACAGTTGTAATAAAATATTAATTTTGTTATTGGGAGTGGGAGGGGATGGAAGGGGGCTTATGGTTCACCTACTCCAGAAGTATGTATAACATGGACAGCTTTACTGTTGCTGGATCGTTGTGTAAAGAGAAATTTTCTTCGGAAAGTGAAAAATAAGCATCTAGAAATGGTCTATATCTTTAAATGTTTTTCATTTCTCATTTTACTACCACTTTTTGTGTTCTTACAAAATTGTAGTTCTTTAAAACCAGCATTTACTCATTGTTCTTATTAGAAACTCTAGTACGAAAAATACAACAAAAAGATGGAATTAGCAAAGGAAGAGTGCTGCTGTGAGTGCGTGCCAGAAATTATTTTCTTTGCTTGTGTAGTTGCAGCTCTATTCAGAAGCCAGCGTGGCTCTTTTGCAACTGAATAACCCTAGGGGTTTCCAAGAACTAAGCAAGCAAGCAAAGAAGAACATGACTATAGATGGAAAAGAACTGACGCTTAATCCTGCTTATTTACTATGGGACCTCAGCTCTGTCAGTCAGGTAGGCAAATTCTGTTACAGCATGTAAAGGTTGTAGTATTTAAAAAGTGCAAGTAGAGGCTAACTAGTCAATGACAAGGAACGTAGGATTTTTTCCAGAAGCTTGGAAGTGTTAAGAATCCAGTATTTAATAAATTTGTTGTAAGAATAAATGTTTAATGTTCTGTTTAATGTTTATTTGTTTATATGCTTATTTAATATTTAAATGTTTAATAAATATGTTGTAAGAAAACATCACAAGAACACTGTCGAATTCTGAAATGAAGGAGGAAGAAGGATCAGAATGACATTTAATTGAAATTTTCATGTTCTCCACTAAGTGAAAAATTTTGCCCTCTGCACATGTTCTGATAAAGTTGTGTGCAGGCAAGTCCTGAAAGGCTTAACTGATTCCGACTGGCAGATAAGCAGGCTTCTTGTGCGGGGGGGACAGAGGGCTTTGTTAACAAACATGATTATCTCCTTCCCGATATGTTTCTTTGGCATTTTTTGCTTTGCAGCATCATATATGCTGAGCAAATGCTAATTACTTCTCTTCCAAAAATTTTGAAGACATGAAATACAGATGTCTGCAAGGAAAGGAAGTTTACTTTGAATGCTTTTGATACAAGCAAGGATGTTTAATTTAGCAAAAGGAAAGAAAATAACAAGGTGTCTCTTTCAAGAGAAGATCTTCTAAAATCTTGGGGTTTTTCTTCTGCTAGAATTTAATTTTACAGTAAATGTCAAGTGGCATGAGTAAAGAAAATGTGCCCTCTTCAGTAAAACTTGGTCTGTCTTTGTATCCTGCGAACTTGGCTTTTGGAGAACTTCTTGTTAATACAAACCCTGAACTCAAACTTTATATTATACTTCCCCATGTTGAAATTATATATTATTTTGTAAATGGGTACCTAGCCAATGGATGCTGGTGTTCCTGAAATGTTTTCAGGTGTTATGTTTTTGAGAATGTGTAAGCTGTGTTACTGTACGTATTAGAAAAGAAGGAGACTTATTTACAGTGTGTAGAATCTGCAGTAATTGTTAAATGTTCAAATTTTTCTTGAGTTTCCTGTTTCAGTTGGGCATACTTCTTTTAGAAATGTTCCTTTTAGGCAGCCTTAATTGTTGTTTTTAGAAGAGGTCATTAAGTTCTCATAAATGGGAAAAGAAACATATGTTACAGTGTCATGTAACCTGATTTTGTTACTTACCTGAAGAGCTTCTAATTAAAATGTTGTCTTTTTAACAAAAGCACATGGAAACATTTAGCTATTTGGTAGTGAATATTAGGCTCAGTTTTGTTAATTTTCTCCTGCTTAAATTCTTTAAAATGGAAAGAGCAGGGGATAATTGAAGAGCTGCTACATCATGACACTTCCAGTGTATCTATATTAGGTGACACTTATATACGGCTTATGATGCAATGTACTTGGAAGGGCCCAGCCTCTTAAAACTGGATTTCTGAAAGGTGATACTACTGATTTGAAATGCAACTTGGCTTTTGGTCAAGATCAGGAAATAACTGAGACTAATAATCCAGGAAAACAGGAGGGTGTGTCTTTTCTGGAGTTCTTTCTTCGAGAGCCGGGATCACACAAGGCACCGTCATCTTGCAGCGTGGTCAGCAGCCATCCTAATGATACCAGGTGGTCAGCCACTGGTGTCAGAAGATTGTGTTGTTCACCTTGATAATTCACAAGAATATGATCCTTTAGAAGAATAATGGTACTTGATCAGTGTACTTTTTACTTTTGCATTGTCTAAGTCCTCAAATGCTTATGCATGCACCCATATGCTAAAGCACACTGTTGTTACCTGGCTGGATCAGACCTTGAATGTTCTATTTAAAAATCTAAGAAAGGGTTTTTTTCTTTTTATAGTCTAAACAGGATGAAGATATTTCTGCCAGCCGTTTTGAAGATAATGAAGAGCTGAGATACTCATTACGATCAATAGAGAGGCATGCCCCTTGGGTACGACATATTTTCATCGTCACTAATGGGCAGATTCCTTCCTGGCTTAACCTGGATAATCCTCGGATAACCATAGTGACACATCAGGTAAAACCCAAACAAACAAAAACCAAACAAAAAGCCCCACCAAAAACCCCAAACAAAAATACCAGCATGAAAGTGCCACTGGTACTTCATTTAGTTCACTTTTCCAAATACTGAGGCTTCAGCTAACGTATACCCATGTCTACTTTCCTTATAAAGTCTATTTATAAAAAACCCGGGGAGAGGAAAATGTAATCTGAATCCATAAACAGTCTCTCAGGACCACTAATAACCTAATAAGCTTGTGTTGAGACAGGATGGATTACAATTACTGGAACTAAGAAGATGGCTGCAAAAAAAGTAGCTATGCATTCTAAAAAACTTATTTAAAAAGAGAAAGGGAATTCTTCAAGCTTCCTGAATAAGTGAAACAAAAATACTCTTGTAGCTTCTTATTATTAATTTGGGAGTAATTTTGGTATCTGAACATGTCATAGGAGCCCTGAGCAACCTAAGTGGTAACAAGATACTAATTCAACTTCTGTTGGTGTCTGCTTGTGAAATTACTTGAAAGAATCCTGGCTTTTTGAAGCTGGAACAGGTTCAACTTGCTTGAAACTTTGTGCAGCCTGTACTGCATGAGAAGTATAAATATGTGTACATTGGGCCTGATCCAGTACCCAGTGAAAGAGAAGTTTGTGTCTTTGCATTGAACCAGGTGCAGTTTCTGAGTTAAGCAGCAGACTTGAAAATGGTTTTGTCTGGGGAAGATGAGATAGCGAAGTTTTTCTTTTTTGCTAAAATATTTTCACCTTTTTTGCCTTTCATATCTCTTCTTGTTCCTGATAAAACTTTTTTTTCAGTACATAAGTGTCAAATATACCTGATGTCCCTGACCTTTTATGGTTTGGGGTTTTTTTATTTATTTTTGCCTTCTGAAACTGTTCTGGGTTGTTGGGGCTCTTTTGTTTTAGGAAATATTTCAGAATGTGAGTCACTTGCCTACCTTCAGTTCACCAGCTATTGAAAGTCACATTCATCGTATCAGTGGCCTCTCTCAGAAGTTTATCTATCTCAATGATGATGTTATGTTTGGGAAGGATGTTTGGCCTGATGATTTTTACAGTCACTCTAAAGGTCAAAAGGTAAGCCGTTATGAAAGGTTTTTTTTACTAGAAATAGATGTAAAACTTTTCTATGCTAATGTAATAACAATCAAAGAAATACTACTTTGAAAGGGAGAGCAAATATAAGATTTCCCTTCACTCCCTGCTCCCCCTTTTACCTCTAAAGGTTCATTATTCTTAACTAGACAACTGTTACCAAAGGTGCAGGGTGGGGAGGGCTCTGTCTTTTTTTGTACGTGCGCTGTGTTGATGTACGAGTTGCAGAATCACTCTTTTCCATATTCACTCACAGGTTTCTGGTGGTATAAAGGTTCCTCTGTCAGGCTTTATGCTTTAGGTTATCAGTGTCGTTCTCTAACTCTCCCACTTTTTGTTGGAGCACTGGTAAGACTGATGTGGTGTTTGGCAGCTATCAGTCTTCCCTCCCTTGTAAATTCTTCTTGTTTTGTGGGAAATGTTCAAAATAAAACAGAATCAATTCTTCCATGGGAACACTGAGGTCAGATGACATTCAAACTGGTCTAATATTTAAATTCATCACTAATTACCTCTGTTGCAGACACCCATATTATCTTTGCCCAATCTATATATAATCATATATATAATTATTTACTAAAAGATATATTGTTGCATGTTCATGAACATCAAGTGATTTAGTCTTTCAACAGACCTATTATCAATAACTGGGGTAATGCAAGGAAAGCAGGCTGAGGAAACATTAGCAATAGTCATGCATAAAGGCTCTGATTGCCAGCAGAGTTTTAATCCATGAGCTTGATCTACAAGAATGACATGGAGGAAAAAATTAAGATGCGTATTTATTATTTATATTAAAGCAGTAAGTACACAAGACACTAGAGACCACTGAACTAAACACTGCATGCAGGCAGATGCACACACTTGTGTACACACGCAGAAGGGTTGTACAAAATCAGTTTAAGCTACCCTAAAATGACTGTTTCAGTACTCGAGGATGTTAGGAGGCTTTTGGTTGTTTTAAATCTTTAAGGGCATAGGCATATAATTGCAAAATCATATTGTTAGTGTGTTTCTATTCTTTAGTTATTCTTCTCAGTTATGATGATAAAGTCAGCTTAGGTGCAATGTTGTTTGTGATAACCTGATCAGTAAGTAGGAAATGTGCTGCTAAAATCTTGAAACAATAAGGCCTAAAGGAAAACATGTGTGGTTTTTAATGCCTCCCCAGTTGAAAATACATGCACCCACACACTTTTTTTATCTTGGCAATTCTTAGAATTATTTAAGTCATAGAGGATCAGATGCTTCAGGGATTATGCTCAACATGTGCTGCTTATCTCATGATTGGTTAGTAATGAAGAAACATTTTGAGTCAGGAGAACAAGTGAACTGCAGAGCTATTTCAGAGTTTAAGTTCCTTCTTATCTGATAAAAGATAAAATATTAATTTTCATTGGAATATGGTTTCCGGAAGTGGATTTGGGATGTCCTGATTTCTATTTCTGGCCATTGCTGCCTTGTTGTATGGCCTTGGGAATTCTTCAGTTCTTCCTTCTGTTTGAGAGGGATAACATTTACTTCACAGATGATAGGGTTTAAATGCTGTTTGTAAAGCCTTGTGAATACTTAAGGCACTATACACAGGGAGGCATTACTTTAAGTCTCTGTATTCCAAGAAACAAGCTCAGTTGACTTCTATTTGCCAGTCCTTGTCTCAGACTGTAATGTTGTTCCAGGTTTACTTGACTTGGCCTGTGCCAAACTGTGCTGAGGGATGTCCTGGCTCATGGATTAAAGATGGTTACTGTGATAAAGCCTGTAATAACTCAGCATGTGATTGGGATGGAGGTGATTGCATTGGTAAGACAGCAATATTAAATTTAGAAAAGGTGAACTGTTTGTTTTTTCTTATAAGAATAATTCTGTAATTCGTCATTCTCCTGTAACTACAAAATTTGCCTCCTTTAATAATAAAAAAAAAAGTTGCCTTACAGATGAGAACCTTATTTCTTGCAAAGTACAATTTTCTATGGAAAATGACAGCAAATAGTAGGGCATAGGAAAATCTTTGGGTACCAGATTTGACTAGCTGAAAGGAAGGTTTTTGACATTCAAATTATTATTATATATTATTGTATAATATATATAAAATATTCTATATTATTTGGACTCAGAATCCAAATAATAACAGGACTGTGAAGCTGCACCATTAGTTCCTAGATCGAATTTTCAGGACTGCAGGGTAGGAAAATGAAGTGGTGCTTCTGGATTGAGGAAGTGATGCCACTCTGGGGGGCTGTAAAGTCAAGACTGCAAGCACGAGAAGAAGTAAATCAGTTTTCTGCCTGCCTTTTTGAAGTTAAGACAAAATATGCTGGAGTTTTTGTTGCAATTTTAAGTTGGCTCCTAAACTTCTACAGTGAGATTGTGCACACTGTAGATTTTACACTAACTCACAGAGGTCTAGTTAGCATTTGCCCCATTTTAATTTCACTGGTGATAAATAAGATTGTTGACTCTTCAGTCTAGCTTTAACACTGTGGCTTAAAATGTGCCTTTCCTCAGACATAAGGATTTCAAATGACTGGGTTTTTTTGTTTTTGCTTTTCTCTCCCTGTAGGTAACAGTGGGGGCAGTCGCTATGTTGCTGGTGGAGGTGCAGTTGGAGGTATCGGGAATGGACCACCATGGCAATTTGGTGCAGGAATAAGTGGTGTTTCATACTGTAACCAAGGCTGTGCTAATTCCTGGCTAGCAGACAAATTCTGTGATCAGGCCTGCAATGTCCTCTCCTGTGGATTTGATGCTGGTGACTGTGGCCAAGGTATGTAAAATACATTGCTGATAAACTTTCTGTAGGGTTTCTCTTGAATTGCCTGACCGTTTTGGTTCATTGTTACTCTCTGATTGGGCTAAGATGCCCTGTACAGTGTCATGGAAAAGAGCTGTTAGCAGCTGAAGAAAAAAGTCAGACGCCTCTTGTATTCACTAATCCAAGCCTGAATCAATATTATATGCTGCTTTATTTAATAAAACCATTTTTGACCAAGCATGGGTGGGGTGCTTGATACTTTACGGAGCAGCAAGCATCAAACTCCTTGCCCCAGGAGGCTTATATTTCAAATGGAGAAATTACATTTCAGTTATGCAAACAGTCTTTACCTGAGTAAGGACAGCTGACTTGATGGTGCTCGTAGTGGTTAAGAAATTAAAGAACCAATCTGATGCTGACAGTGTGGGTTCAAGCCTGGCTCTGAGCTCTTGCCAAAGGCTACTTTCAGTCACCTGTGAAGTTGTCTCAAGTTTATTTTGATATGAAAGACTAGAAGGAGTGAATGAAGTGATTGAGAGTGCTGTCTGGTATAGGCAGAGGAACAGAAATGGAAGAATAGAGGCTCCCCTGCATCTCAGCTCAAAGGCGTTACTGGCAATTCTGTCGCTGGCAGTGAGGTTTTGTTCATGTGAGAGCTGACAGATAATGTCTTCTGCTGTGGGAGGGAGAAGTTCGATTCAGCCTATCTGATTTTGGAAGTCTCAAATCAAGATGCAGTGTAGTAGTAAAATCCAACTGTTGTAACATTAATCTACTAAAATGTGGCAAAAATGTAGTATGGGCATGTTACTTATGGCTGATAACATAATTTTAAGTGACATGTGATAATGAGCCACTTAGGCTCTTCCGGTAGAGACTGAAAGAGTGATAAATTATACTGGCTTTTAGAATTACCACTGGAATTTCTGGCAGCTTTATATATCTGAGTATGTTCTAGTCATTCATTATTAAAGATAGGTGAGCAAGAAACTGGAAGCTACAGTAAATGTTCTTTCACAAAGCTGTTTCCCTGCTAATATAGTGAATCTAGCTGGGCATATTGCAACTAAAATGACTGAAAGATAAGTGTCACACTGCAAATTGACAGAAATTTTTGTTTCTTGTTTTTTTTCCAGATCACTTTGAAGAGATGTACAAGGTGACGCTTCAGCTTAATCAGACCTACTATGTTATTCCCAAAGGTGAATGTCTGCCCTACTTCAGCTTCAGTGAAATAGCCAAGAAAGGAATTGAGGGTTCATACAGTGATAATCCAATTATCCGACATGCTTCAGTTGCTAACAAATGGAAGACTATCCACCTCATAATGCACAGTGGCATGAATGCAACCGTGATCTATTTTAACCTTACATTTCTAAATAAAAATGATGAAGAGTTTAAAATGCAGGTAGCTGTTGAAGCTGATACTAGAGAGGAACCAAAAGTGAACACAACTTCCATGCAAAAATCCAACTCTGATTTTAAAACTGCAACTTCAATACCAGAAGCTGAAATGATATTTGAGGATATTCCTGAAGAAAAACGCTTTCCAAGAGTCAGGAGACGTCGAAATGGCACAAAAGAGAGTCTACACGAAGAGGTGGTGATACCATCAGTAAACGTGTCTCTCCTTCCTGAAGACGTTCAGATTGCACTGCAGAACCTGGACTTAAAGCTACTAAATGGTGACATAACTCAGAAAGGATTTAATCTCTCCAAGGCTGCTCTCCTGAAACCTTTCCATTTTTTAACTACAGTAAAGAGGAGTATAGGCCTGGAAAAGAAGGGCGTGCATAATCGTTCAGAAGATCAGAACCATACCAGCTGGCAGAAGCCTTATAAAGATGTAGAAGACGGCAAAATAAAAACAATAAAAGCAAATGAAGACGTTCCTTCAAGGCTTGCAGGAACAAGGGGGACTGTTGTGACAATGAACACAAATAAACCGATTTCTAAAGCAAAGCCTAAATCCACACTTCCAGCCCAGAGTGTGGGAAATAAAAATGAAACTCGAGAAAAAGTACTGAATGCACTCATATTAAGAGAAACCCAGAAATCAAAACATACTGGAAATTTAGATACTGGAGGAGATGCACAGGGAATAGAAGGAGGAAAAGGGCATATGCAGGTGGATGTAAATGTAAGGAAGGGGCCAGTGGGAAGAAAATTACAGTTTTATGCTGGAAGTTACCAAGGCTTTTTGCCATGGGAGAAAAAGAAGTATTTCCAGGACCTTCTTGATGTGAGTATCTTAACGTCATTGCTTATTAGAATAGTTGCATCTTTCTGCATTTAGTGGAATACTGTTAATTTGATCTATAAATTTGGAATGTGTCTTGCCTTTGAGGCAAATACTGAGATTTTTTGAAAGCTCCTTTTGACTTTTCACATAAAATATAATTTGTTTATGATCTGGGCCTCTCTTAGCTAGGTGGCAAAAGCTGAATAGCTATTTCTGTTCCCCTTCTACTGCTTTTTTTAGTCAGATTCACTTTTTATTCATGTTGGCACAGTGCTATTTTTCAGACATGGCACTACAACAGAAAGCTTAAATTTTGTTTTGATTGCATTTATGCAAATATGGACCCAGTTTATTTGAAAAAAAAAAAAGTAAAATGTATAATGGTAAGTACTTGGGTTCTAAAAGTTAAATTGAAAGTCTGCTAACAAAACTGAATATCCAGACCGTGTCAAGAAAATGTGTAGGAAGCTGCCTCTGCTTCCAGCCAAAGCATTTTGGCAGTTTTGAAAGCCTCTAGGAGAGAAGACCGAGACCGCTTCAGTTGGTAGCAACTGCTTTGCACTACTCCAAATGGTAAAGGGGCTGTGTTTTTGAAAGAGTACCTCTTTCTGTTCATCCGAGATTGAATTTTGCATGAGGAATCTTTATATTCATAGGATTTCAGTTTATCAAATATGGATGGATAATCAGCAAAAAAAAGGCAATATTACAAATAAATCTAATAGCAAACAGGGACTTCAGTGTGTGTGTGTGTGAGGTGTCAGAGCACAAATATTAAGTTTTTTATAGACTGCTTTTCCTCAAAGCATGAAAATTTTCTTTTCATATTCCTCAGTTCTCTCTTTAAAAAGAAGAAAAATATTCAAAACTTTTCTTCCCATTTTTAAATATTGGAAAGGGTTGGCATCTGGCTGAAATGTCATTTTTCCTGTGTGTTTAACGTTTTTGGTCTTTTTCGATAATGTAACCTTGATTTATGCCTGTCCTGCTGTTCAGGAAGAAGAGTCATTACTCAAACAAATGTCATACTTTACTGATGGTAAACATTTTGGAAGGCAGCTGAAAGATACATTTGCTGATTCCCTTCGATATGTAAATAAGCTTTTAAACAGCAAATTTGGATTTACATCTCGGAAGGTCCCTGCTCATATGCCTCACATGATTGACCGCACTGTTATGCAAGAGCTACAGGATATGTAAGTATGTCTTTGTTTGGAGTAATGTAAAACTATAGGTAATTCTACCTTCCTATTGATGCTTTGCTATAGCTATTTCCAATGTGTTGATGACTACTCATTGAAATTATATTTTGAAAAGGGAAATAGAGAATATATTACAACATGATAGTTGTGCTAAAATAAGGAGACTTTTGAGGACCTTGTAAAATTCTAGATGAGAATTTGCTTTTAGGTAAGGAATGTTTTACTTTAAGAAACCGGAGTACTAAATTAGTTTACATTCTTATATAGGTTTCCTGAGGAGTTTGACAAGACATCATTTCACAAAGTGCGGCACTCAGAAGATATGCAGTTTGCTTTTTCATATTTCTACTATCTTATGAGTGCAGTCCAGCCACTGAACATTTCTCAGATCTTTGATGAGGTTGATACGGACCAGTCAGGCATTTTGTCTGACCGAGAGATTCGCACGTTGGCCACGAGAATCCATGAACTACCATTAAGTTTGCAGGTACTCTTTCCTTACCAGTAACTTTTAGAGTAACTTCAGTTTTAAAGTCCAAAACAGTTAAAATGAGTCAAATCTTTATTTATCCTTGCTTATAGCATCTGTAACACTTGGCAATTCTTAAATTTTACATGGAGAATATAACATTGTGTTTTACTTTATCATTGTTATATGGAGTCAACAAAGAAATTCAGTTCTAGCAGCATCAGAAAAACGGATCACTGGTTTCCAAGTTCAAGAAAGCAGTTAGTGTGAGTTTGTCAGAAAAGATGTTCACTGGTAAAAGCCACTGTGAAGAGTGGGATCCTGCTGTGCTTACTCTTGTTCTTGCACATAGTGTAAGACGGTCCTTGCCCTGAGGAACTTGTGGCCTAAAGAAAGAAGTGAGAAAAAACGTAGCAAAGAAGTCATACTAGTAAATACTATGACCATATACAGAGATTCACATTTCTGTTTATCAGGTTCCCAGAAAAACAGAGACATGGTCTTCATAGGACTTATGCTCTTAGAGACAGTTAGTAGAGAACGAAGTGTACTGTTTCTGCTTTACAGAGAGGAATCGGCACAAACCAATAAAATAATTTGTTCTTGAAGTAGCACATAAAATCACTGGCATAGCTGGAACACAGTCCGGCTTTAGTGTGTTCTTGACCTGTACCTTAGTCAGAAAAACTTCTTCCTGTCCTTTCAGTTCACTTTTCTGTTTGTTTGCTTGATTTGGGGTTTAATATGCCACTGCTGGTTTGGGAATTCTGTAAAATCAGTAAAGGTGTGGTTTTCATTTAAAAATGAAAATGACATTAAGTCATGCTTTATCTGGTCTCAGTTCAACTATGCACTGAGCGTTTGCTTTACTTAGGCGTATGGGGAGTCCTACTGACTTCAGCAGTTACTGAATTGGGGTCTGCTGAATATTAAGTCGTCTTTTTCCAACAGTAGCATGGAACTTTGTTATGTAGGTAACAATAAATATGTCTGTGAACCCTGGATTTTTAGAACTTTGTCAGTGAGAAAATAGGATTATCTTTTTTTTCTTTCTCTTTCTGTTAGGATTTGACGGGTCTAGAACAAATGCTAATAAATTGCTCTAAAGCTCTTCCTGCCAACATCACTCAGATCCATGTCATTCCACCAACTCAGGAAGCATATTATGATCCTAATCTGGTAAGAAACATTGGTCTTAAAAGATGCTTGGTTTCTTTCTTGAGAATGTATTTACTGTGCTTGAAAAGCTGGTGTGATTTCTAGAAGGAAATTATATACAAATGTTTCTCCTTGTGTGTACATGAAGTGTTCTAAAATGAAAATTTTACAAGCTACTTCCTAACTTATAAAGTCATTAATTTCCTTCAAAAACAGAGAAAAGCTGAGCTTTAGAATGTTACTATATATGGGATTTTAAGTCATCCTTGCTAGGAAAATTCACTTGTGAACCGAAAAGACAATAAGCCCAATACCTCTCTGACTGGAACTTTCTGGTAAGTCTTTATCTGAATTATAACCCATGTATTTAAAACCAAAACAAAACCCCCAAAAAACCAAACCATCAGATGGACATCTTTAGAGTAATTCTTCCTAATTTGAAGGCTTCAGACTAACTGCTTTTAACTTCCAAAGATGGGCTGACAGGAACCTCATGAAGTTCAGCAAGGAGAAGTGCAAAGTCTTGCACCTGGGGAGGAGCAACCCCACGCACCAGTATTATGCTGGGGGCTACCCAGCTGGAAAGCAGCTTGGCAGAAAAGGACCTAGGGGTCCTGGTGGACACCAAGTTGAACATGAGCCAACAGTGTGCCCTTGCTGCAAAGAGGGCTAATGGTATCCTGGGCTGCATTAGACAAAGCATTGCCAGCAGGTCAAGGGAGGTGACCCTTCCCTTCTACTCAGCACTGGTGAGGCCACACCTGGAGTCCCATGTTCGGTTCCAGGCTCCTCAGTACAAAGGACACATGGACATACTGGAGGGACTCCAGTGAAGGGCCATGAAGGTGATTAAGGGACTGGAGCATTTCTCTTATGAAAAAAGGTTGAGAGAACTGGGACTGTTTAGCCTAAAGAAGAGTAGTCTCAAGGCAGGATCTCACTGATGAATATGAATATCTGAAGGGAGGGTACAAAGAAGATGGAGCCAGGCTCTTCTCAGTATTGCCCAGTGGCAGGAGAAGAGGTAATGGCCACAAACGGAAAACACATAAGGGTCTCTCTGAACATCAGAAACACTTTTTTACTGTGAGGGTGACCAAGCGCTGGTGCAGGTTGCCCACTTGTGGGCAGTCTCCATCCTTGGAGACAGTCAAAAGCCATCTGGACATAGTCCTGGGCAACTGGCAGTAGGTGGCCCTGCTTGAGGAGGGAGGCTGGACAAGATGAGCTCTCGAGGTCCCTTCCAACCTAAACCATTCTGTGATTCTGTGAAAACTGAGGTCTTAGGACTAGATGTTCCTTAAGGATTTAAGTCCTTAATTGCTATTTTAGTGGTTAAAGTCTCATTAAAATCTGCTGGAATTTATGAATCTAGATCTTCAGATCTAATACCTAAATTTCTTTTACAATGAGAATTTAATTCCTGCATCAACCTATGCATTTGAAAAAAAGCGTGCATGTACTTTACTAAATTGATGACCTCGTGTTTTATAGCTTCAAACCAATACTGTATCAGAGCAAAAATAATTTCGATGAGTACAGATCATGAACTGTTGGGTAGTAGAAGAGCATTATTGATCCCCAACACATGCAAACCATAGTACAGAGATCTACAATGTGTGTGTAGACAAATATATATGGACACCAACTATTTTTTTCTTTTTTTTTTTCTTTTTCTTTCTCCCCTCTGGACACCTATCCTGCCTTGTATTCTTATCAGGTTATGTTACAAGGTTTTAAAAATATTTTCCCCTAAGTCTGAATTCCAGGAAAGTCCTAAATGAAGCCATTCTGTCAGCCTGATTTGAAGAAATAGAAGTGTGGATTTGAGAATCCTGCACAGTCTGAGGACATTACATCCAGTATAGCCTTACTTCATTTTGCCTCATTATGACTCTCAATTCAGTTTGCAAAATTCTGTGAAGTAAAAACTTTGAAGAGCAGTAATAAAGGATGGCTGCCATGAGTATGTTTTAAGATGGGGTTGGAAATAAGTCTCAGTGGTTGCGAACAACGTTAAATTACTTTAATCTTTTTGGAGAATTAGTGAAATATTACTAATCTAAGCAGTAATGCCTAATGTACTAATGTTATCAGTCAGTTCAAATAGTGACAAAATAGTGTTTGTGTTTAGCACAGAGGCATAATTTATTTTTACTTCTGTTGTCTGTAACAGCTAAATTTCTTGGAATGAGTCTACTGCCATAGAAATATCCCTTGAGAACAGGGATTTTATTTCCCAGAATTGTTTCAACATAGCCTGTGTTAGAAATAAGGCCTAATGTGTATCAGCAGAGTTTGCCTGGCCAATGTTACTGGTGGCCTCTACCAGAGGAATGTCAAAGACAGCTGTCAAATGAGCTACAATTTCTGAATATTTTATTGAGGACGAAATCTAGAAATTGCAATGTTTTTGCCAAACATGATTGTATTTTTCATATATTCGTATGCATAGGAAACCGTGATGTTATGCACCAGTATCTTTATTTTGTTTTTGTTTTTCCCCTCAACAGTTGATCAAGAAACTATTGCTTTTCATTCCAGGAGAGTAAAGCATACACAGGCCTTTCTAGCTGTAATAGAAGTTTTCTACAAAGTCCATCTTTATTACAGACTCTGTAATTTTCAGTAACCTGTTATCTAAACAATGTTTTCTTCCAGCCTCCAGTAACAAAAAACCTAGTGACTAATTGCAAACCTGTGACTGACAGAATTCGTAAGGCATACAAGGACAAAAACAAATACAGGTATGTTGTTACAGTCCTGTGAAAAGCCATGCTAGGTTTTGTAAAGCAATAAGAGGTATAAATACATACATGACCAAAGATTGGATGTGTATGTTAACAAATCTTAGCTCAATTTATTTTAACAGTGGAACTGAAGAAACATACTGATATCTGCTTATGTGTGTTTCACTGTGCAGAATGATTTGATTTTTTTCATATTTTCTTATTTAGTAGACTAAATATTTCCATGCTACTTGTGTCTTCTTAATTATTATTGATTTTGTGAGCTTAATAAATGGAGTATGATCTCAGGTGAGACTTCAAGGAGCAGGCAGGGTATTTTCTTATATCAAGATAAGAAAGGTAAAAAATACCAGTGTGGTGCCTCTAGTAAGACTGCTGAAAGAGCATTCGACCCCCTTTTAAACTCAAGATATCCTTCAGAAATTATATACTTATGTATTTCATATACTTGTTTTGTCTGCAAGTTATTAGGTGGATGAGGAAGGTTTCATTTGTATTTAAGGATGTAGTTTTATATACTCTTCTGTAATTTTAAGATTTTTCTGGGATTGGTGATTGAATAATAACAACATGTTTTCTCATGTCCGAAGCGTAATTATAAATTACAATTGGAAATTTTGTGTGTTTAAAAAAAGCATAGGAAGTGTTACGTCTACTTTCAGATCAATTGTTACTCTTATGCCAAAACTTGTAGTTTACATAATTTGTATCAGAATTCAGTTCTTCGGTTTATGGGTGGCTACTAATAAATCTACAGGAAGGTGGTTCTGCACAAGAACATTAGCTGAAAAATGTAAATATACTGATAGAAATCAAATTATAAATTGTAATGAAGGTTGGACAGTCAGATTAGAAATAAGTTAAATATTAATTTAATATTTTATTTAATATTGAATCTGACTTTAGGTTGTTAATGTATAAACATTTTTTGTAATAATAAGGTTTGAAATCATGGGAGAAGAGGAAATTGCCTTCAAAATGATTCGCACAAATGTTTCTCATGTAGTTGGTCAGCTGGATGACATACGAAAAAATCCCAGGTATCCTGTTTCTTGATTTGTATGAAGTTTTGAGGTGGTTTTAATTTTCTGCTTCAACTGTTTAAACTATTTGTGCATTGAAAAAAAAGTAATTTATTGCAATGTATTTCTACACTGTGTGTTACAGGGCAAGACCAATTTTAAACAAAAGTACTTCTAATTTTTTCTATTTAACTGAAGCTAAGTGACTGCTCTCTCTGTTATGCTAGGGGTTATCTCATTAATTTCTGTTACACTTTTATAGATCCAAAAGCTTTGAAAACTTACAGATAAACTTCAGCTATTTTTGAGGCTTTCATTTTTGCCATTCTTGAGGGCATACAGTTTATATCGCAGGTAGCTTTATTTTAAAGGAAGAGCATTTTGATATGCTTTACGTAATAATTTTAAAATAAAACTTAGGTGTGGATTATTTTGTTACAAAATGAGTTTTGCATATCCATTATGCTTTCATGCTCTGTTACAACATGGCAAGAGGTATTAATTTAAAAAAAAAATAAAATTTGGTGAGAAACCATCCAAAGCCGGAAGGTAGTCCTCTGTTTCTCCACTCCGCAGTGGTGAAAGGTTTAGATAACCAAATCTGAGAGTAGGCTCTGTAGTGTTGCATTAGGCTCCTGAAATGACTGTGAGATAAACGGGGAAAATAAATGTCCCGGGATACATTTCACAGCAACCACCTTGCAGAGCAAAGGGTGCTGTATTTGAGACTCAAGTCTGAATGTGCTTTGCAGAAGCATTTAACTGTAGTCCTGAGCCCATTGCATAAGACGGGTTCAACAAGACATGGTGAGATAATTTAATAGCCGGCTGTCTTAAAAGTGAGACAGTGCCTCCACCCATCTCCTCTCCTTCCTTCCTCTTGGTTGCACGCTTTTATCTTGCATCTTGCTTCTGTTTTAAGAAAACTAGAGAGTTCTCTGCCAGTTTAATGAGTTTGGCCTCAAGGAGGGGTCTGACAAGTGTCAAAAAACAGAGCAAAGAGGAAAGTAGGACCAGGTACCTTGGGCCAGGGAAAGTGAGACCTCGTCTTGCAGGTTACAGCAAGCTACTGGATAATCTCAGCTGCCTGTAAAGCTACACCATTCTTTGCATTTCTAGATAAAGAGCAGGTTTTCACTTGCCTCTTATACTGTACTACTTGCTAGGTCATTCATTCAGAAAGGGGAATGCTAGTCTTGAGACATTTTGCAGCTGAAGGTGGTTTGTATCTATTGCTCTTCCTTACAGGAGTGACTTCTGGCCACAACTCTTGCATTCCAGTTCCCACAATGACCTGGTTCAAAAGAAAAGTGGGCAGTGTCCTACCTCACCCTGCCACTTCGCCTTCCTCCTCCATTTCTTTGTATCTGCTGGCTAGGACTTTTTCTCAAAATGTAGTTGTGATTGCAAGCCTTCTGTTAGGCCCAAGGAGGGCACGTAATGTGAGTTTCTCACCTTCAGTGTGAGAAACTCACGTAATGTGAGTTTCTCACCTTCATGAACTTGAAGTTCATGCTTGCAATCACTTGGCTTCTTACTTTGAAGGAGGGTTGCTGATGTCAGACTTGATCCTGATGCTGTGTTGGTTGTGCTATGAGTATGTCTAATGGATTGAGGCCTTCTAGCAACTTAAAATGGAGCTGCCTATTCTGTGGAGTGATTGCATCCTTAGATGAGGATGTGTTTGCGTAAGGGTGTCTAGTCTGTTGTCGCAGGAACCTCAGCAGGCAAGATGAGGCAGGCAAGCTGATCTGTCTTGAATCTTCCCTAACTTTCATATGATGCACTGGCATGCTATTATGGACTCAGCCTGAGACTCCATATATGCATACGCTTTTGGTTTGTTGGTGTCCCCCCCCCCCCCCCGAAGGAACAATAGTGTATTGTAGTCCCAGATTGTTGGCTGGTTCGTGAAGCGAGGTTGAGTTAATTGCTTGGACTGTATTCCTGCAAAGTATAGTGCAGTACTGTAGTCATATCTTGTTAGCAAAGGAGAGCTGGCATGGCTATGTAGGCATGCCAGTTCCTTCTCTTTGCCATGCTTTCCTTGCATATAAAACAACAGAATAGTTATACACAGTCTGTAAAAACAGGTATTTAGTGCCTCTCTTGGGACGAACTAAAAGTATTTTTCACTTACTGATCTGCCTAAAATGTTTGTTTTGCATCCTTAAGGAAAAGTGAGCCTTAATCATCTAGGCATTAATTCTGAAATATCCAAAGGGATGTCAGATTTGGTTTCTTTTGGATGGATTAAAACAGGCTTTCCATTTGAAACAGGTTAATATCCTCATCTCTCCCACTTACTGTGCTTTGGTTTGCTCTGTGTAGCAGCCTCTCAGTCCGTAAACGGCATCACTTTCAGATGAAGCTAAACAGGGATATAGACTCCAGGAGTGCAGCTACTGCATTCCCAGGGCTAACGAGCTGCCAGTCCAAGGGACAAGGTCAGGGATAGTCCGGAGTGAACTCCCAAAATGCTTATAGTGTAGACGTATGATTGCCATAACCAGCTGCTTTGCATAGTATTACTTCACAGCGTAGACATAGCCTGTTCATCTTTGAAGAGGAGAGGTGTATTTTGTTTCTCAGATGTAGCAATTTGAATGACTGTTTGTCCCCTGCATGTAATTGTCTAGAGCAAGGTTACCAATTCTGCCAGATTCAGTACAGACTGAGGAAAAGTGGTAATGCCCTGTGCAGGCCGATTCATGTGCTCTAGCGTTCTGCTTATTTCCAGCTTCATGTAGGAAGTCTGAACTTTGCTCTTTGAAAGAGCACACCATACTATGGAGAATACAGCTGACCAGAACTACTTATTTACAAAGGTTAGCAATTACAAGGCATATGTCACCAGATATGATTTCTCCCTCTGGGGAAAAGGTAAGGGTCTTGTATCTCACAATATAAATAAAGCACATAACCTTGCCCATATGTGGGAAAGGGAATTTTTGTTGTCAAGCACCAGGTCAGAGTGGCCAAGGGTACATAGCAGTCTAGCACACTAGCTGCTGCTTTAGTTTTAATAATTTGCAGTAACTTAGATAGTTCTGTGTTTCTTATATGAGAAGTGACTCTCTCCAGGAGGCATTATGGGGAGCATGCTTATTTGGCGTCAGTGATTTCCATGTGAATTCTATCCAGGTTGTTGTTGTTTGTATTTTGGTTGATTATACAAGTTCATCTTTGGGTCTCTGATTCAAGTCACATCCTGCCCAGTTTATATAGTGTTCTCAGTAACTCAAAGCCTGGGGACCAAGCTTTGCCTTCTCTTGTACAATCTTCTATAGTTTTTATGTTGGCTTTCTCTGAAGAGTGCAACATACACAGTAAAATATTAATAATCTCGTATATTTACCTCCTGCAGTGGAGCTCATTTTGTTATTTAAGATACTTTACTTATGACAATTTATTTAAAACTGTAAAAACCCTTAGCCAAATCATAATGCTGGCCTTTCTAACCTGCTGTCTATATCCAGTGGTGGGCTCCAGGATGATGCATACTAGTGCCCATTAGATGGCAGCATTATATAAGTAGAAGACAGAGAAATGTGGCTTGTCATTTGATTCCTCAGAGGTTTTGACTGGCTGTCAGCCTTGGTGCTCTTAGAATTAAAATAAAATTAATTTAAAATAATGCAACAGTAAGGAAACTGATTACCAGTATCAAATGTATCAATTTGGTTTTAAAAGGATACTGTATCAATTTTGTTTAAAAGGATTGTGTTTGTGTTCTTGATTTGCCAATACCTTTGCCGTATTATTAAAGGAAATATTCTAACAAAGACTTCCTGTTTTCTAGAAAATTTGTTTGCCTAAATGACAATATTGATCATAATCATAAGGATGCTCAGACAGTTAAAGCGGTGCTTAGGGATTTTTATGAATCAATGTTTCCCATACCTTCCCAATTTGAACTGCCAAGAGAATATCGGAATCGTTTCCTTCACATGCATGAACTCCAAGAATGGTATGTTACACAGGTTCTCTTCAAGTTATTGTAGTGCAATAGCATATAATTACAGGCCATATTGGTACAAACCATTTTTCCCCCCAGTATTGTCATGAAGGAGTTAACAGCGAAGATAATGTGAAAAGATTTGAATGGACTAAAATTTGAGGTTTGCAGGGTTTGGGTTTTTCTGTTGCTCCTAAAGTCATTAACATTTCATTGATTGGCCCTAAGCTACTTCAAAGACAAAGGTTTAAAAGAAAAAAAAAATCAGGACTTCTGACTTTCTTTAAGTGTAAAAAAACCCCCATTGTTTGGAATGCCTGTTGCAGAGGGACAATAGAAACTGTTAACTTTCTCAGTAACTGATTTAATTATTGCTGTCTGACAGATTAAAAACAATCAGCTGGATAATCAATCATCAGAAAAGATACGTGTGTCTCATTTTTACATAATGTGTGAAATTTTCATGTGTATTTACCTCTTGCCATTTTATAAATAATATTTTAACTTCAGATATTGGAGAAGTTGATTTGAGAATACGAGCAAAACTTTGGCAAGTGTCGTGATAAAAATGAGACAAGAAGAGTGGTATAGTAATGTTGTTGCTGATCAGGAAATTATGAGAGCGTGCTGTTATAAGGAAAGAGAAAATATTAGAGGAACTGTAGAAAGGTTCAGAAGGATTGTAGGTGAGAACAGGCGTGGATTGTAGTGCTACAAGCCCTGCTGTGTAGCAGTGGCAGAGAGAGTGGGGGGCAAACCCATTTCAGCAGTTAGCTGTAGAAATTTGGGCTGGAGGAGTAGACATACTGTTGGCTTTCCTTTTGAGGATATCCACCAAGGCTTTGTTAGCTTCACAAGAACACTTTCATTTTGACTTGTTTGTAGCCAAAGCAGATTTCTACCAGGGTGGGTTAAAGCATGCCAAAGTGCTGGCGGAAATCCACGTTTATCAAAATGTTTTACAGAATCATAGGGCAGCCCAGGTTGGAAGGGACCTCGAAAAATCATCTAGTCCAACACTTTGTGGGAAAGGGAGCCTAGATGAGATTATCTAGCACCCTGTCCAGTTGCTTCTTGAAAACCTCCAGTGGTGGGGACTCCACCACATTCCTGGGGTGGTTGTTCAGTGAATGATTGTTCTCACTTTAAAAAAAATTTCTTATATCAAGACGAAACCTCTCCCAGTCCAACTTGTACCTCTTGCCCCTTGTCCTCTCCGTGTGGGTCTTTGTGAAGAGAGAGCCTCCATCCTCTTTCTAGCCACCCTTTAAGTACTGGAAAAAACTTTCTTTGCCTGTTTCATGGAAACTCTTTAAAGTTTATGTATTTGCATTTATAATATATGAAGCTGTTTTTCTGTTTCATTCTTTCTTTGTGCAGGAGGGCATATAGAGACAAGCTCAAATTCTGGACCCATTGTGTTCTAGTAACACTTATTGTATTTACAGTCATCTCATTTTTTGCTGAACAGGTAAAATTAATATCTTCTTATCAATTCTATAATGTCTAATAGATTGCTGTATCTTCAGGATAACATAAAATGGATTTCTTAAATAGGTTTTGACGAGTAGCTAGGATTTTTCCTTCATAAAGCAGATAAAGATGATACATGACTGGTGATTAGGTTCCTTCAATTTTTAAGTCATGTTGAGATTCCTTGAAAAGAGAGTCTTATGGGGGGAAGGAGAGTGGTGTTCCCTTTTCAGGCGCTTTGTGACTGTCAAGTCCATAAGTGTGCTAAATTTGGATGTTCAAAATCAGTAATTGTTTTTGAAAGTCTTGGTCTATTAACACACATATTGGTAAAAGTGCGAAGTAAGTTAACAGGAAGAAAATTTAAGTAATGGCAATACTCTAGTCCTGAAGAGGATCTCAAGGTATTTAGGGGCCTTATCTAAATCTCTTCCCTAAGTAATTGCAAAGACTTCTATTAAATTCAAAAGGTTTTGAATTCGACTTGAAGGAAAAAGCCTCCACTTCTGCAAGCATAAAACGACTTTCTTGAACGTGATTAATCCTGCTAAACTTAGAGGGAGTCAATGGAACAAATCATATGGGTAATTCTTTGCAGGTTGGGGCCTTAAGTAACCCTTTCCGTGGTCTGATGAAGAGGGTGTAATTCTTGAAAGGTTGGCTTTTGATTATTATTTTTTTTTCCCACCTCTAACTTTTGCATGAGTCTTTCCCTTGATTTTCAGCCTTTTGTATATATTAGAAAACTCGCCCTCCATTAGTAACTTGGTTTTGGAAGGGGGTACTCAACTCAGTGGTACAGCTAGGTATGTAAATACTGTTTTAAGATGCCAGCTTTGTGTTGATCTTTTAGAAACTGAAGGTGGCCTGATGTTATATTAATTTAAACACACAAATGAACTTTAAAATAATCAGAATGTAGGCATACTGTGTTTTTCACTTTCTGCTTGTATTCTGGTTATTGAGAAGTCCAGTGGAAATGTGCACGCCTAATAGATGAATTTGAGTAAATAATTTTCTTCCTGTGCAGTGAAAAAAAATACAGGATTGACTTAATTACCATGGATGGTACAGATTTTATAGTTTCTAGGATGAAAGCCTGACCAGCTGTGCACCTCTAGCCCAGCAGAGAACTAAATATTATATTTTTTTCCCTCCTCAGCTAATTGCACTTAAACGAAAGATTTTTCCAAGAAGAAGGATCCAAAAGGAAGTTGGTCATGAACGAATCAAAGTGTAGAAGAGCTTTATTTTGGAGATCAGTCTACCTCAAGATGTGATAAGCATTTAAAATCTCTCACTCATAAGTGTCTTTTATGGTTTGAATTTTAACTATGTTGATATGAAGTAAAAAAATCACGCATCTACAGTCAGAATCTCTGCAGTACTCTTCATAATATACAAGCTGCTGGAGCTGTGACGATGCAAAACAACAAAAAAAAATATTGCAGGAAACCTGTACATAGGCAGTTTTCAACAGATCTTACTTTACAACTGTTAGTTCATGGCCATGTTATCCTTTTTTATAAAAAGGGCTATCTAAAGAAATGTAGCTGCATTTATTGCAGTGGATGTTGCCAACTAGATAAAATGTTGGAAGGCAAAGTTGTTCGGGATCAGCTTAACAGGTCCTTGATCTTGCGTTCCAAAACATTTTGCAAATTTCTGTCATTGCTGCTTTTTTTAGCCCTACGGGAAAATTGAGAATTATGTAACTTGTCATTTAGATTTGGTATACATTTATTGATGTTGACATTCTTTAAAGCACAGTGACAATTCATTCCCCTATTTGTAATATTTAATTGGGATTTGGAAGAAATGTATGCTAATAGAAAAATACACAGTAAAAGAACAACTAATGGTCATTTGAAAGATACTTTATATCTGGTGTATTATATTCCAAAGAATACAATGGTGTTATTTCTTGACTTGATTACAAAGAGAGGGTTGTAATCAAATGAAAATGATCAAGGTATAGTATTTCACAAGCATTGTAAGTATAAAAGCAAAAGTGCCTCTCTATATGAATGGGTAACAAACTGTTTTAATGTAACAATGTATGGGAGCAGTATTTCACTTCAGAAAACAATATTTGTACTGACATATGAAGCTTTGGTGTTTTTAAATTTAATAGGGTTTGGCCCTGTATTTTGCTGAGGCACCAGAATAGTGCGGTTTTATGTGGGAAAGGATACTGAATCTTTTTGAGCAGAAATTTTTGGTGGTGTATCTTCAGTTAATTGTACTAGCAGTATTCAAAAAAGCATTAATTTTTGTAATCAGATGATGTATAAAATGTATGTGCATATGTATTGTAAAATACATGGTTTGCTTTGAAATTAACTAAAATGTGATAAAAGTTTTGTCTGTTGTTTCTGTTTTAAAGTAAACCAAAACTCACCCATTTTAATAAATTAGCCATTAATGCATATGAATCCTTATGATAAAAGTTATTATTTTTCCCTTAAACTTCCAAGAGTAATAATTTAATATTTGAAGCGTGAATGGATTCTCAAAGTAGAATCAAACTTTCAAGCATTGTAAAAATGCAAGCACTTTTACTTATTAAGGTTATATTTCATTGTAGCAATAAACATGTTGCTGAAATGCAGAATATAAATAAGTAGTTTAAATCTACAGTACTTCAGACTAGCAGAAAAAGAGACATTTCAAGAAATACAAGAAAACTTTGATAGCTTCTTACACTTCAAACTATTATTAGATAGATTCAAGTTTGACTAGGATCTGTTTGCTTTTTTTTAAACTAACATTTGGCATTCTAATCAAAACAGCTGGAAAAACGGTTTAAATTTTAAGGCAGTTTTTCTGCTGAAGTTAAGTATAAATGGTTTGCATAAGTAGCTTAGATGTCACTGCAATTCATTTTTGTTTAAGCAGTTTTCAAGGTAAGTTCATGGCATTTTGTTTAACTTCAGCAACAATAGCCAAAAGATGTAGCATAAACTGACTGAGAAGCATCCATTGAAAATCACTGCTGAAATTTGTGAGCACGGTACCTGGGGAAAAAAGCAAGCAAGGGAAGTGAGATAATACGCGAAGAGTATTGCGGTGGCAACCAGGCACTCACCCAGCCGCTCGCTCACTCCTGCCAGGGGGATGAGGGAGGGCATCAGAAAAGTAGAAGTGCTGCAGTACCGGCGTTACCAGGGCTCTTTTGGTCACCACTGTAAAATGCACCACCACGGGGGCTGCTGGGAGGAAAGTTAACTCCACCCCAGCCAGACCTGGTAAAAACTTAAACTTAGCTAAGGAAATACTAAGTTGAATTTCTCAAAGGGTTGAGGTTGATGAGAAGATTGAAAATTGAAATAGTGCTAGGATTTTTTTTTTTTTAATTTGGGTTTTGCATTTGGTCTTCATAAATAAAGAGCAAAATATCTTCACTAGTTGAGGACTGAAAATCCTGTGAGAACAGCAGAAAAATCTGAAACGTGGAACAGATGGTTTGTAAAATTAATCTGACTGGAGAAATATTGCCTGTTTGCACTGACTGACAGAAAAATCCTCTCTCGGCATCATACCCTAGCCCACATACACCATAACAACCTATTTTGCAGACTTTGTGTTGTCTGAAGGAGAAAATAAAGCCATTTTTATTTAAAAAAAAAAAAAAAAAAAAAAAGGTAGGTGAGATTTAAACGCGTTTAACGCTGAATCAGGACGACGAGCCCAGCCTGGACCACAGGCACTGTTCCTGAGGCCCCCATGGGTGGTGTTAGTGCGCATGCGCCCTCTCCCCTTTGTGCGGCCCGCCCTGTTTCCCGCCTTTTCGTCGGGGGAGGGAGTTGCTGAGGCGGGCCCGCCTCCCGTTATCCCTGCCTGCCTCTCGCCTGGAAGAGAGGGAGGGAACGTGAGGGCTGCGAGGGCCTCTGGTGCCGGTGGGGGTGAGGGGTTTTGGGCGAAGCGGTGTTCCCTCTCGCCTGCGGGAGGGTGTGAGGCGCCCTCTCTCCCCGCTGCTGGGGTGTCCCCTCCGTGTGAGGCAGCGGCAGCCGTGGTGAGCGCTGCGCGGGGGTGAGGCGGTGAGAGTGGAGAAGAGCCCATCGCAGGGCGGAGGCAGAGGGAGAGGGATGAAAGGTGGTTGGGCAGAGAGTAAAGAACAGCGTTAGGACACCGCAGTGCCCCTCAGCCTTTGACACCCCAGTGGCTTCCACTTCGTACTTGTGGCAGTGGTGTGGTGCGGGCCCAAGTCTCCCTTGCTGCTCTGAGGTAGAAACAGGTGGGCCCCTGTTGTGAAAAGCCCCACGTAAGAGATTCACACAAATACTGGTTTATTTCATATCTTTTTGGGCAGGGTGAAAAAAGGAGGTGAGTTTCTCTGAAAAACTGTTGTTAAATACATAACTGTGGATTGAAGATACTTGAATCGGCTAAACAAGGTAGCTACACAGGATGAGTGACAGCTGTATGGGGTCATGAGGTGGCAAGATTGTTTTGCAGTGTCTGGAGGGACTGGGAGTCCTGCTTTGTATACTGTTTTTCAATACAAAGAAAAGCGCCTGTATGTGAGATAAAATATATGTAAATAAATACCTGTTCATGCTTGCAGTTTAAAGTTGAAGCGCTTTGGCAGCACAGAGACATGCACAGCCAGGTGCTGTACCGGTACTTTGCTCCTTGAATCATGTTTTCAACAGCTGCAGTAGTTGAAAAGCAGAATGAGTCTTGCAAATTTTCTCTCATTTGAGGATAATTTTGATGCAAGAGCTTTTGATTTTCCAATTAATAATTTAAAGAGGTTTGGGGGGTTGTTTTTTTTTAAAGATACTTGTCTAAAAGTCTTCACTTCATACTATAGCATCAACCACAAAAAAGCTGGGTATTAAAAAGCAGTGTTTCTTACTTAGTAGCTTAGTATGATCACGTTGTATATATCCAATATGTGGTTAAAGAAAGATTTTCATAGCTATGGACAACTAATTAAAAAAAAAGAGAAATGGGAAACTCCGGTGTGTGAGACAGCTGTTAATGTTGGGGGGACTTCACAGACCTGGAAATTCAAAGATCTTTACTGGAGTTCTCAATTTCAGTGTGTGAACTTAATTTTCAGGTCTATCTTTGCCCTGCCTTGTGGAAAACCTATTGATATTTCTTGCTGTGTTGAATTGCATCTAGAATGAGAAGTTTATTCACTGCTGAGTCACATCTTGCTCAGTATGGAAAACGGGGTACTTACAGCTGATTTTTTTCTGTATTCTTTCCATCTTCTAAGTAATCCTGTTATTTTTTGGAAGATTTTTTAAAGTATATGTCATGTGACATTTAACTTGAAATGCTTCATACCTCTTGCTATCAGACAAAGATAATGAGAAGAAATATTTCAGCAAGGATTCAGTAGCTTGCTATTTCCTGTTGTATTTGTATATTATTTCTATTGTTGATAAAGTGCTAAGAAAAAAACGATTTTGTCACTCATGCATTTAATGATGAAAACTATGCTCTTTTCCTTCTAAATTGATATTTTACTCCTTGAATATTTATAAAAATACACAGAATATATAAAAATTAGTATTACTAAAGTAATGAATAGTGTTTTTTAAGAGGGCAGTGTATTTGTAAAACATTTACAGATACAGAAACTGCATTAGTTACATTACAGAATGCAGACGCATAATAGCTAAAAATAAAGATAATTCAGAAAGTGAAAGTTGCCCAGGATTTTTAAAAATGGCGTATGTGTGTGTATATTTGTCTGTCTAGTGTGGGATGGCTTGTAGAAGCAGATTGTTCTTTATGGTTTAGCACTTAACGTATTTTGTAAAACAGACTATTGGCATAGCTTTTTGGGAATGCAGTACTGGATATGACAAAATACGTAATAAACATTATGGAAGCCGAGCAGGCAGGCACCTTAAGAAAGTGCATAATTTATTTCCTTGTTTTTCAGCAGAATAAAGTAGGTAGCTACTAGCCCTGGTATATTTTTTTTACCCTGTTCTTAAAAACACCACTGATGAGTAATCCTGTGGATTACCTCAAAACTAGAACAGTTTGACTGCTCGAATATCCTCACAGGTGGAGACTGTTACAGGGGTGTCCATAACAGGTCAATGTATGCATGAAAACATACTTCTCTTCAAAGTACTGTGGGGGAAGTTATGTAACAAATACAACATACCGTTTCAGTAGGAAGAAAATCTCATTATGGCACCATCGGGAAGAAAGCATGGAGGAAAAGCTGGTAAACCAGCGCAGGAAGATCAAGCCATACCTACCTATGACTTTCAGGAGGAAAGAAAAGAGCTTAGTGGATCAGAGGAAGATATTAGAGAAGGTGCTTATATGATTTTTTTTTTTTTTTAAACATGAAGTTTGTAGTATTTCTGACTATGAATAGAAATGAAGACACTTCTGTGTTAGCGAGTGTCTGAGCAAACATGGTTCACAATGTTTGTGACAGCTAGCCTCCTATTGTATAATTTTGATTGGTAAGAGGAAGAGAACATAATAGAATAGCTCTGTATAGTGCACTATTATGTCTTAAAATTATAGGTGGAGTCTTCAGTAGAGCAGGATTTTCTTACATGATTTTGTTACCTTATTGTAATGCCATATCCTTCCATCACCTGGCTGCATATAACATTGTGGGATCAGGATAGAACAGAAGAAGAGCTCTGCTTGCTTGTACGGAGTGCTGAGTCGGGTAGTGTGGTTGGAGTCTTAATGCTGGCAGGGTTAAGAGTACTTCAGGAAGAACCTAACCGAAGAAAAGAGAGAGGAAGAAGCAGAGAAAGCTAAGGAAAAAAGAAAAGAAGTCAACCAAGGGATTCTTGTTTAATTTTGAGGGAGTGTCATAAAAAAGTGGACTTTGCTTAAAAATGCAGTTCTTATTCATCACATGATAGTTTTTTGTAGTTTGTGTTTCAGCAGTTATCTCGGGGTTTGTTCCTCTTAATTTCTTCCGTTCTTCATCTGTTCAGAATAAATTTCTCTTCCCCCCCCTTGGAAATCTGACAGCCAAGGATTTTTACTTTTTGGAAAGAATATAAGTATCTATTTGTGATTTTGCTTTTTTAAAGGTCAGAGTACACAATTTCAGTACTTATTTTACAGTAAAATGAAATTCTTACAGATTGGGGTTTTTCAATTTTTAGATTATTTTTACCTTTCTGATGATTGTTGTATTGGGAGTTGGGAGTAATTGTGTAGTAGTGGACAGAGAAACTAAAACTGGTTGAGACCAGTCTAGAGGAACTCAAGGCAGTGCCAGCTCAAATCTAGCTTTGCAGAATAATTCACCAGCGTCAACTCCAGATTCAAAGTTTTAGGAGCTGCATGTGTTATGGATGGGAACTGAGACCCACGAGACATGTTCAGAGAAGTGGCATTACAGGAAAGTAATTACACTTTTAATAACTCAAATGACCCCCACAAAATACAAGATACTTCTGTAAATCTTTTTGAAATTTGTATTAAGGTGAAACACCAGTAATGGACAAGCATGGAAAGAAAAGACCTTTGGTGACTACTCATGTGGTTCCAGATGATGTGGGGTAAGTTTAGGGTTGGTTTTTTTTTTTTGCAAAATAAGCAAGTCTCAAATAGATACTGATTTCAGTTATCCACTATGCTTGTTTTGCTTCGGGTTTTTTTTTAGTATTTGATTAAAAAAATCAGGTGACATAATACAGTAGTTGTAGGTAAAAAAAGAAAATGTAACATTTTAAAATGAGTAATTCTGTAGTTTCTTTGTAGATACTTTTGAACATGCATAAAAAATGATGTATTTGTGTGAGTTCTTAGAATTCTTGTTTCTTTCAAAAGAGGATATAAATTTTATTCTAAATTGTTGATAATTTCTTTTTTTTTCCCTCTGATAAAAATAAATTATTCCCTTAGTTGCTTGAAGATACTACTTTAAATGATGCAACTATTGCATGAGAAATAAATTATTTTTACAGATAAATCTTACGAAATTCAATATTTATGGGCAGTGTAAATGTAATAAAGTGTATGTTGAAATAGTTTTTAGCAAGATTATAGCTATTGAGTTGAAGATACTCCCTCCCCCCCCCCTTTATGCTCTTCAAAAAATAAAGTGATACCCTGCGGAGAAGATGATATGAAAACAAGATAAACATTTTCTTTACCCACCATGTCCCTTTTTGGACTTGTCAGCTGTTGTACCACTGCCTTACACGCTGGTGTTATCATCTTGAAGTTGTTGTAAAAACAACCCTGATATTATTTGTCTTGGATTTTTCTTACTGTGCCAGTCATGCTAACTGTGATGGACTTGTTTTAATTTGATTTTCCAAATACCTTTGTGTTTTCTTTTTGTATAGGGAGTGATCAATTTTATTTACAGTCCTCCCTCACTCAAGACCCTTTAAATGCCTAATACTGCCTTTTTACTGGGGAGTAAGTTAATAGATTGTAGTGATTTTTTTTTTTTAAAAAGCAAATTAGTCTAAAAAAGAGACCTCTCATAGGAGGGGAAAAGGAGTGTCATTTTTTATCCTGTAGAACACTAGCAGCTCTGTCACTGCTTACAATAGGCATGTGAATAAAATTAGTTTTAAGCGTATACAACAGGACTTATTCTAAAGTCAGAAAACGGGCAAATAAAAATTTTAAACACTGTTTTGTAGGGGTGAAGTACAGAATATGCTGGAAAGATTTGGAGGTATGTACATTTACATTCTAATAAATAAAAAAAATTCATGTTTAAGTTGCAGAATTGGCAGTACTTCCGTACCATAAAATAACTTTCAAGATTTACATAAAATGACCAGTCTTTGTAGCATTTTTCAGCATTTCTGAATAAAGCCAGTTTTCAGAAAAAAGTTATATCTAAGTAGAGCAAAGAGAAAGAAGAGAAGGGAATAATTGCATATAAAGTGAGATGTAAGTATTGGTGTAGGTAATTACAAAGCAAAAAGGGAAGGATGCACAAGTGCTTTTGATTATCAATTCCAATTTTAAGATGAGGTGCAAGAGGTAGTGATTATATTGCAGAGAAAAGGGTTAATGTGAGTTAGCTGTTGTTCTTACTCAATTTTTTGTTACAGTGAGGTGGAAGACACTGGGGATTGAAAGACGTGTGAGAAATTAGGGGTGTGTAAATATTAATATAAGCAGCTGAATAGAACAAATAGTTCTAATTCTAGACAAGGAATTTTGGAAGTAGATTGTAGTTGCGATACAGAATGAGCTAGAGAGCAGTCTGTACTCCGCACCTTCAGAAATCTAGAGAACAGGGAACCGGTAGAAAAGAGAATTTCAGCAGTCAGGAAGAAGAGTACAAGTTTCTAGAAGAGCTAAAGAATGATGCTAAGTAACGCCAGTCATCTAGTGATGAGAGATTTATACATGTCACCGAGTTGGATTTAGTTTAGTCATAATCAGATCCTCAGATGGCTGTACTTACAGTTAAATTTCCAGCTGAATTTGAGATAGCTGACAGGTTAGAGACAAAACACATTTCACTTGTAAAGAATTTATAATACACATCACAGTGTAACAAAGCATCAAAAAGCCGTGTAAGAAAGGAAACCATCTTAATGCCGGTATTACATACTCGATAGCTGGTTAATACTTTCATTGTATGTATAAAAAAAATGCTGTACACAGTCATTACTTGCATGTAAATCTTAAGGTGAAAGAGGAAGTTAAAGGAATTCCTTAATCCATGAATTAAGACTTCTTGCTGTTAAGGTACATATCGGAATGCTATTGTAGATCTAGCAATCTAGATAGAGGGAGGATTTCAGTGTTGAAAAGCTAGGATTGCTTGTTATTGAAGACTCAAAAATAGGATAGAAGGAAGGAAAATGAATGGATCAGAGAGGATCCTGTCTGCTCAAAAATAATAGGTTTGGCATTAGCAGGGGCAGATGTCTCAGCAAATTAGAGAGGTTTGGCAGATGTTTCCTGAAACCTACAGTGAGAAGGAAAAGAAATTGCTGTATTAACCTTAAGCTGTGACTTGTTTGTTAAATCTCCAAATGGAGATTTAAAGTGAACTAAATTGAAATTTAATTAAGTGAAACATACTAACTTACATTAACTTGAGTACTTTTTAAAAAGTACAGTCTCTCTGAAGTATGAAAAAGTTTGTCATTCGCTCATTCATTATGTGCACAGTGATAGTAATCACATACTACCTTTAATTTATTTCGAAAATCTAAGTAATTTGACTATTACTCTGAAACGTGTGGTTTTTCTAGGAGGAAAAAAAAAATTAAAAAGTGTCAGCATAACTAAATTCCTTGAAGGTCTGGAAACTGAGCTGGCACTGCAGTCATGCAGCTGAACTAATGAGGATTTTGATGGTGTGACTAAAACATCATTAGATACTAGAGAAAAGAGCAAGATGACTGTACTCAGTCAGGTTTGTGCAAGGTATCTCTAGCTTTGAATGGAGAATTTACAGACTGTGAGATATCCAAATACAATGTTTGAGGATACGCAGCGTGAACTTGTTGGACAGTGGTTCTAGTGTTTCAAGCATATATGTGAGTTATTGTATGGATGATACGTTAGAAGTGCACGTTGGGCCATAATCAGTAGGGGAACACGTGATGACAGTGTGTAAGGAACTGATTTAAATGTACATAATGGAAGCACTGCAGCTACCCTGAGTTCAAACCGCTGGACAGTTTCAGTTCACTGCGTGTGTCTGCTCAGAGCCAGTCTGACACCGTACCTGCCACCGTCCTGCCCAGAATGAAAGAAGCTAAAGCTGAATCACATCATGGTAGGTCCCATTTGGTCTGGCCCCCGAGAGAGGTGGGACTCGAAGCAGATGCTAGGGTAGCTGGTGGGGCTGGGCAATGAGTGGTTTCAACTCCAGAGGCCAGGTGTCGGTTAGGGTGTATGGGGGCCTCGGGGAAGCAGCACTCACCACTGCCAATAGCAGGTGGAGGGACACTAAACACAGCAGCCAGGAGCCCAGATCACAGTAGCTTCTTTCATTAGAACACACCTCGTTTGCTTCTCCAAAGCGTAACCCATTAACATTTTTAATAAAAGGCACAACGTATCTTGGTATGCTTCATTTCTAAACATTCTTTGATTTTTAGCTGACATTAACAAGGCTCTCTTAGCTAAGAGGAAAAGATTAGAAATGTATACGAAAGCCTCACTCAAAACCAGCAACCAGAAGATTGAACATGTTTGGAAAACACAGCAGGAGCAAAGGTAACATTTACCCTTGTTTTTCAAACCTGTGAAATCAAATTCCGTTTTGTGTCACAGCATGGATAGTTGATCCATCTTCTTGCAGTTAAATAGCAAGTAGAGTATCTACTAGTTAAATACCTGCTCAGGTCCTCTGTTTCTGCTGCCTCCAGTTGTGTCCACTTGGTTAAATTGACAGTAATAATAGTTTAGCATAGTGCTTTCTCTTTTGAATGGAGAAACTTAAGATTTGGAATTTTGAGAACTAGGTACCTTATAGAGCTGGGTTTACTTTTTTTTATTTTCATGGAAAATGACCTCTGATGTTATTTTTGTCTTTTAAAATAATGTTTTTTCCACTTCAGTTGGAATTTTCTGTTTCTACTTGAAAACTGAAAAATGTTCAGTGAAATTTTTATATCATTCTGGTTAAGAAAGAAAATAATTTTCATTTTCACATTTTAAATAATTTTCACCTTACATAACATTCCTCTCGCCTCTTAAGGCATATTTAATTACTACATCTGATACTACAGGTGGAGCAAACGGAAAAAATGAGACAGCTAAAAACTGAAAGTCAGAAATACTTGTAACTGTTTTTATATACGTATTTGAAACTTGCATTGACAAAATTTAAGTTTACATAGAGAAACTAGAGCATAATGAACTAATGATTGAGCTAATAATGAATATTAGCTCATAATGAATGAGCCAATAGATTTTTCATTGTGTTAAAGCCAAGATCTGTACTTGGGTTAGAAAAACATAGTAAATCTCAGAAAACCTGACACTGTTAGGAAGAAAAGTTGTATTTTTTTTTTTTAACCTGAGTTTTGTATGTGAGTGCTGTCTGCTTGTATGTGTATCACCCACATTCACTCAGGAAGCGTGTGTGTGTGCGCGCATGCGGTTTTTCAAAACATACAGTATTCAGTTAGGGCCAGATGTCAAAATAGCCTGTTCCTTTATCTATGCCAGCTCCTTTTATTTCTACTCCATGTGTGTGTTGAACCTTAGCTCTCCTTGTAATTCTTCATAGCATTTGTCATACTTATGGCTAGCATCTATTTATAGGCAGAAGCTCAACCATGAGTTCTCCCAGCAGTTCCTGACTTTATTTCAGCAGTGGGATGTAGATGTGCAGAAAGCAGAGGAGCAGGAAGAAAAACTAGCGGTGGGTTTCCCACATAGCATGTGTTTCATGGTATTTTCACAAGGAGGGAATATTGTTGTTTAGACACCTAAGAATGCAGAAATGTAAAAATACTTTATGTAGTTTAAACAAACATACGATTGTTTGCCTCTTAATTAAAAAAATCATTCATGTTTGGTGGCTCTCAAACTGTGCATGTTTAACTTTTGGGATATATTTCAAAGTGAAGAGGGGTGCATTTATAAACTTTATTGCAAGTGTATAAATGGCAGTGATGTCCTAGGCCAGCATGTGGCTTGAGAAATGCCAAGACCATTTATGGAGAAGAAAGATGTGTGCTGATTCTGTGCATCCATAGTCTTTGGGTTAAGGGAACAAAGGAGTAAAGGAAAGTAATTGTCTTTCAGCATGCATTACTTAAAAATATGCCTGCATATAATAAATGTATGAGAAGTTGATGATTGAAAGGGGATAGGAGCTATACAATGGAATGTATTCACGATACTCCTGTACTCCCAGCACATTTGCCAGTTTTGCTTTTCCCTAGGCAGCACATTTCCCTGGGATACCCTCGAGAACTGCGCTGGATAGCAATCCTCATAGGATCTCGTAGGGGTAATTCAGGCTGGAAGGGACCTCAGGAGGTGACTCAGGGCTTAATCCAGACTTCAGTCTTTCTTTCATTAATAAGAACAAGGATAACTCTCCAGGCATAGATCTACATTGTATGACCCAATTTCCAGTGAAGGCAGAATTTCTGATTTTGACAAATGACATAGGTGTTGCTGTCCAAGCGCTTTTGGTTAACTAATGTCTTTTTTTTTTTTTTTTTTGCTTCTGCTTCAGAATATGTTTCGTCAGCAACAAAAAGTTTTTCAACAGGCAAGAATAGTTCAAAGTCAGAGACTGAAAACCATCAAGCAACTCTATGAGCAATTCTTAAAGGTACAGTAAATTTTCTTCTTAGAAGGCAGCTGATCCCTATCACATCACTTAAGAAAGCTGTATTAATTCAACCTTTATAAAATACAGAGATTGGCAGTTCATTTAAGGAAAATAACAGCTTTGCATGAACATTCATGTTAGTATCTTTCCCTTATTTGTTAAGAACATGGCTGGTTCTCTCTATACATGCATACGCATCGCATCTGTTTAATAAATTATTTAGTTAAATGTGTTCTTACAGGGATCTGATTGGCTTGCCTCTTTCAAATATTTAGCCATACTTTCTAAACAGAACACAGTTTTGTACCAGTTTAAAGGTTATATAGGTCAGTTAAATCATCAGGATTTTGTCTTAATTATTCCCCTAGATTATGTAAAAAAGTGAACCTTGACAATCTATTAAAAATACATCTTAGGCTGCAATTTACTGCTTTTATTACTGCTGGCAGGTGCATCCCCCATAAAGAGAATTAGATACCAATTTTTTTCTGTCATTAACCTTTCTAGCTACTGCTGCTTCATGCAAAGAAAGTGACCCTTAAACAAACTCAATTGTAATTCCCTTAAAATTGCCCAGTTAGAACTCCCTTCACCTCTTCCTAAGCAACGTTCATTAGAAAGGGTTTTCCTTTCTGTAACCTGGTAAGCTGGATGGTTATGTAATCAGTCCTGATTAACTTCCCTGTGGCTTTATGCGTAATTTTTGTATTATTTGCTGGCAGTCTCTACAAACACTGTGTTTTTAGACAGTGCTTACAGAGCATATTGTATTTTAAACACATGATTCATACTGATCAGCTGTGGTGTTTTGTTTTGTTTTTTTTAACAAAGTAGCTAACATACTAGACAGCAAACAAAAAATGATTATGAGCACAACTACTCAAAAATTTGACTTTTTGGTAAAAAGAAAAATAAAAATCCCTCTCATTTTACACTAAGAACAAAACACTTTTTTCCCAGAATTTCCTTCCCCCACTATTCTTCTAAGTAAGGTATTAGAAATCTAAGCTGTGAGAAAAATGAAAGTAAACGATTTGTTTTGTAATGAATGCAGAGGCACAGTACCATAGAATCACTGAAGGGCTGAGGTTGGAAGAGACCTCTGGAGGTCATCTGGTCCAGCCAGCAGGTGGTACAGCAGGGCTACCTAGAGTCGGTTGCCCAGGACTTACGTCCAGATGGCTTTTGAACGTCTCCAAGGATGGAGACTTCACAGCCTCTCTGGACAACCTGTGCCAGTGCTCAGTCACCCTCACAGTAAAAAAGTGTTTCCTGATGTTCAGAGGGAACCTCCTATGTTTTCAGTTTGTGCCCATTGCCTCTGGTCCTGTCATTGGGCACCTCAAGAGCCTGGCTCGATCTTCTTTGCACCCCCCCTTCACATATTTATGTATATAGATAAGATCCCTCCCGAGCCTTCTCTTCTCCAGGCTGAACAGTCCCAGCTCTCTCAGCCTTTCCTCGTAAGAGAAATGCTCCTGTCCCTTAATCATCGTTGTGGCCCTTCATTGGGCTCTATCCAGTATGTCCATGTCTTGTGTACTGAGGAGTCCGGAACTGGACCCAGGACTCCAGGCGTGGCCTCCCCGTGCTGAGTAGAGGGGAAAGATCACCTCCCTCGACCTGCTGGCAACACTTCTCCAACTGCAGCCCAGGAGACCATTAGCCACCTCTGCTGCAAGGGCACACTGTTGGCTCATGTTCAACTTGGTGTCCACCAGGACCCCCAAGTCCTTTTCTGCCAAGCTGCTTTCCAGCTGTGTGGCCCCCAGTATATACTGGTACATGGGGTGGATTCAAGTCTGTCAGTTTCCGACAAACCTTAATTTCTGTTCAAGTCATTTCCTCACTGGTCGCGTTTTGAAATTTCAGTTAGTTATGATACGGGTTTTTTTTCCCCAAGCCTGGTAGCTTCGAAAAATAAATCTGAAATAGAACAACTCTTAATTTATGATAGTCAGAATTTACAGAGGATATTAACAGAAGCGTTAATAAAAAATAACTGTTCCAAAATGTCAAAAATGTCATCATCAAAGATGAAAAACTAAACAGAAGGTCAAGTATTACTTTGATTTTTCTCCTCAAAGAAGATCAAAAGGTAGAAATCAAGCCTCAAATAAGCTTAACTGAATACAAGTCAAGGAAGATGCAACTACACACATACACGGAGTTAGGCATAATTGTATGTACAAAAGGGAAGATAACCAGCGACCTTTACTTGGCTTATCTGGGGAGAAGTATGCAGAGAGAAGGAAATTTAATGGGTTTTATAGTCCTTACTTCAAGTCTCCAAGGTTATCATAATATTAAACCCCCTATCATTCCTGACAGATGCCTGTTTAATCTTTTCTTGTAGAACTCTTACCTTTATTGAAATGCAGGATAACTAGCTCAGACCACACAGATGCTGAGTGGAGGGGGCTGCTTCCTTCACAGGGTCTATATTGTTTAAACAGGAATGTAGACTGGAGTACAAAGTCCTGTATGATTTGTCTGTCAAGTTCGTGACAAAACTAATGAGTTATCAGTGACCACTGCTGCTGTTAAAATTAAATTGTAGTCTGAATAATGGTTGGTTTGTTTGTTTTAAATTAGCCCTTTGACATTGAACAGTTCTGAATTAAGATTATCCTTAACTTCAGAGCATGGAAGAGCTGGAGAAGAACAATGAAAATCTTCTAGCTGGTGCACAAAGTGAACTTCGCAAAGAAATGGCTATGTTGCAGAAGAAGATTATGATGGACACGGTAAGTATCAGATCTATGAAGAAGTTGGATAAATGCAAAAATAGAACATTCTGTAAAAAAGTCATTTGACATTCATTTAATTATCTCAAAGGAATCATACTGATATGGCATTTGTTCAGTATTATCTCCTTTTCTTCTAACAGCAACAGCAGGAGATGGCAACTGTTCGCAAGTCTCTTCAGTCCATGTTATTCTGATGGCTCAATGGAGAAACAACTTGTACCTAAGTAATATGATACAAGTATAGGCATTAGCCATAGAGAAGTATGTTAAGATTTAAATGTTTTAAAGTTCCTATAAAATGCTTTAATGGATTGTTCTAATCTCATGTCTGATAATGTTGTAAGAGTGTATATTAGTATATTACCGGGGGGGGGGGGCAGAATGGGCCACAAACCATTTACTGTCTGTCCAATTAGTCTTTAACTACTTAATACTCACTTTCAGTAGCATTGGACTGTTTAAATTGCTTCACTTTTTATAATGCCAAATTGTAACAATGGGCAGAATTAATGAAAAATGCATTACCCAGCTTTTACATAATAACTTTAGGCCTTTAGGTACATTGTGCCAATGCAAGCATTTTTCACAAGCTGCAGACTTTAAGATTTTCATAGTTTCAACATTTAGTCTGCTGACATATCAGCAGTTATAGAAGTTCACGGAGTATGACATAGCTCATGTAAGATTGTTTAATGATGTGTATTATGGTAAATTAAAGTAAATTTTGTTAACTTTTGTTAGGCTAGGCATTGTAATATCTTTGTACTAGTAAAAGATTTATGAACGGCTGTAATTTGTCCAAAAAGCAGGTTTCTTTAGTTGAATGATGAGCTAAGTATCACAGCTTTCTGTGACATCTGCTAAAGTAAGCATAATTAAACATTATGCATTTTGGGGTATATAGTTCTTGTAGAACCACTGCCAGAAGTAGTTTAGTACAAGTTATTACAAGCCTTTGAGATGGAATATTACTTTTTGCAATTCCAAATGACTAGCAATTTAGGGAGGCCTAAGTTTTAAGGATAAAGCATTTACCTTTTATGTATCTCATTACAGTAAATCAGTATAAATTAAACAATAGGCTTAGCTTGCATGCAGTTTGTTTTTACAGAAAACCATTACACCTGAGTATCCACTTTTACAAATTAAGTAGTTCCTAACATTTAATGCTTAGATTTAATACAATAGTATATAAAACAAAAACCATCCACACGCCCACACGCACAGATGTGATGTTCTTGTAACAATGTATTTCAAAACCAGACCATACAGATTCTTCTCCTCAGCTTACTAGCATTTTTAGTTCAGAGTCAAGTCATTTGATGATGGTTCTCCAGTTCTGGGAGCCAGATTAGTGACGGCTAACTTACAGAAACTTGAGCTATTAGGTTGCAACTGAAGTTGAACAAGCAACTGGTATGCAGCCGTTTTTGTTCTGCGTCTGCTGGGACTCAGGGAAGGAGCAAACACAGAAGTTACATTGCTAGAATGATGTATGAGGCAAATATGGCCTCTGGTGGGTAACAGGTAACTATGCTAATTTGTAACTGTGCTGCCAAGTCTCAGCCCTCTAAGGATAATTAGATGATGCTATGAAATACAGTTAACAGTTTTTGCTTCCTGTCTTCAATACTAGGTTATTTGTTAGTATTGCCTCATGTTTCTGGTTTTCTGACCGATTTCTGCATTAGTTTCCTATCATCACCCATGTACCTCAATCATATCCTTAAAACTACTTATACCTACTACTACATGACACATTTTTGAGCATTCTGGGGAACCAAACCTTCTCACTCTAAAAAAGTTGCCTATGTCTTTTCATCAGGTGGTTAATTTGTTGACAGTATTCACACAAACTGAAACGGTCTTTACCATCTTCTCTTCTATTTGCCCGTGGCCTGCGTTCAGGCTAAGTTCACATGTAGATGCTATGTCTTTCCCAGCCTCAAATAGGAGTAGTAGGATTCATTTGGAATTGATATTAGTCACTTAGAATGCTAGTCCTTTGGCAGAAACTGTTACCGTTATCCCTCAGGTATATCAGTACATCCTTCTTAGGCAGGAGTGTGGTAGCTGGTGTTTTATTCCCTCCAAATGTAGCAGACAATACACCACTTTTAAAGTTCCTTAAACACCTCAGGAAGTCTTTTTGAATTAATGTGCAGCTAGAAAGCCGCAGTGGTAATATTTTTAAAACAAACCATAGCATTTTTTATTGTACAGTTCAGGAAGGACTTTATGAACTCACAGCTCAGCTACATATCAGCAACTGAAAGTGGTAACAGACACTTACATTCAACAGCTTTTTACAAAAACCATGTTCAAATAGTACCTCTTTAAAGGAGCTTAAGCTTATAGGGTTTGTGTGCAAGTCATGATTTGCTTGTACAGATAATAAGCTACTTTCATTCAGCTTTTCTCTAATGCAACAGCAGCCCTTTAGCTAGGCACATTATGTTAGCCAGTGGGTCTGTTCTTAAAGAAAGAGAAGGGCTGATACTGGGCCTGACTTTCTGTTTTGGAGAGTTTTACTATACATTGGGGTTTAGTTCCATGCAGTTTTGTTTGGATAAAGTACAATGATAGCTACAAGACAAATTAGATAGATCATAAGGTAGATGAACACAGCGATAGCAAACATACATACTTCAGAGGGAATTACATACGGGTGGGTTGCATTGTCACAGTCAAACAGTCACAGTCATTTATCAGTGAACTTTGTCATTCACTTGCGTAGTTTCACAGATACAAGTTAGAGTAGGTAAAGTTAGTATCCTCGAAGTACACAACTACCTATAGTCTAGATAATGATGGAATACAATGAGGCAAGCCTTATTACGACCACAAAACCAGAAACTGGCCTTGAAGGAAAATGCAAGCTACAATTGTATTTAGTAACAGTAGGTTATGTACTTAGATACTAGAGAATGCGTGAATCCCAAAGGCACTCATAACACTATTTTGAAATAGAAGAAAATTTTCCTGAGCTATACCTCCTTCATCCTACTGATCCAGTAGCTTGTTCTTTAGAAATACCAGAACAGAGATTAACGAGTAGTTTTACCTCATGGATGCCTCGTTTTACCAGTCTTAATAATGCAGTACTGCATTCACTGATACCTCCAACCACCACTTCACAGCAGTCCCAAGAAGACTTTAGGAACTAACGCTAGAAGATTAGTCACTTCGTCTAGGGAAAAGTGAAATTCCTCTTCAAATTCTGGTTGGTAGCACCTTGGTTTGCAGTCTACATTCACCAGACCAGAAGTACAGAATTAAGGGTACCTAACAGGAAATGGCAAAAGTTTCAAATGCAGTATTCATGGTATGAAATAACACAGCTGCCATGTCTAGGAAATGGGGGGAAAAATACATCCTGGTTCAAAAGTATTGATCACAATAGAATCTGCAGGACTTTGTATTTAGTAATTCTAACATCTGGTAATGTCAGGGATAGAGTGAGCTTTCTCATAAACCTATTTTCTTGAAAAGCTTAATCTGTCTTCCCAAGAGAGGCTGTTTCATTCAACATTCCCCTAACTGCTTCTTCTCTCGTCCTTGACCTATTTAATCAGTCATTATGGTTTTGAACCTGTTCAGGAGCTTGATGAGATGAAATTCTGAAGACATGTATATGAAGATGAGCAGCAATCTGTAGGCATACACCAGTGGCATATCTCAGCATATCAAACAAGGATATGAACTTCAAAAGAACAAAACAGAACAGGTTAAAAAAAATCCAAGTATTTTTTAAAATTGTCCCTACTATAAATTCAGCTATACTTTAATCAGAATCTATCCAAGTGACAAGTTTAACAAGCATTTTTTAACATACAGATATAGAGTGGTCTAGTTTAGAAGGAAAAAGAAAAACAAAAACCAAACACCCCAAAACCCAAAGAACAAACAGCACTAAACACTTACAAAGTCTGATAAACAAAGGTTAGTCTGCAGTTCGCAGAATAACTTTAAACAAACCACCTGGACTAAAGCATAATTACAAGAGAGATCTGTAAATTTACTCTCACATCTGTTCCGAGGAAAGAAAGCCAGTCAGCTCCCAAAATACACGTTTACATGGTATCCTGGCAGTCCCTCCGCAGTGACAGCTGAAATCTGAGCAAGTCAGACATGGCAGAGCAGAATGACAGGGACAGTTCTCAATCCATTCCTTTAAGTATGCTCTAAACGAAAAGTATAAAACAAAATGCTTACCAATGCTATCCATAAAACAATATATTCATCAACGAAACTGTTGAAGTACTGGTCCAAAAACAGAAGTCCTGGCCCAATAAATGCAGTGTCCTGAAGACAGATTTCACTTTTTGTCATGTGAGCCACCTATGTTAAAAAAAAAGAAAGAAAGAAGAAAAGAGACACAAAAGTGCATCACTGCAAGATCAGTGTAACTACCAGAAAACCAGCATGATATCCTTGCCCAGCGACAGCCTGCTGTCCACAGTTCTTGGGAAGCAATCAGCAGGCAGGCCAAGGGCTTCACAAATGCTTCAGGGCCTGCTGCTCCCTGACCGTTTCTTTCCCAAGGACCAAGTAACCTCTTTCCAGGTTATTCAATCAATATATAGCACTTTAATCAGTGATAACAGCTATCTGAATTATCAGCAAAATTCATAGAAAAGCCTGTGAGTGTCCCAGTCTAACGACAGGACAAACCACAAAGGCTTACATCCAGAGGAGAGCTGACAAAGGCTTCCGCTCTAAGCCAGCTAAGGAGGCATCTCTCCTGCTACAGGGATCTGCTGCAGGGAGCAATTTGTGGCTCACATCTGGCATGATGTGCAACAGCTATGCAGTGTTAGTGCCCGTGGAGCAGCTCTGGCACATCCACACAAGCTGCACAGGCCTTGGTTCATGTCTCCACTGGGCCTCCCAGCTGGTCACGCCTGAAGTTTTTACTGCAGTTTGCTCACTCCAGAGTGCCTGAAGGACAAGGCCTCCTGAAATAGTATCAGAAAACCGTGAGAGCTAAACCCACGAAATCCTTTCCCCACTACCTTTACAGATTTGCCTCTGGAGCGGACTATCCTCAAATCCACACATAAAGCATCAAGGGAAACATGGTTTGCTCCGAAGTGCCCATGAGTGAGAGCTGACACACGTACAGTGATGACTGCTGGTTACAAGGACCCCGGGGTCCTCTGAATGAGCAAGGGAGCCAAGGTGTCTGAACTGCCTCAAGTACAATCTTAAGGCTCAGTCTTCTTATCAGCATTCTCTCTCTTGAACCAAGTCAGTAGCTCACTAGGTGAACTCCTGTTTAGCCAGAAAGTCTGTAGAATACCTGTTTTCTAGTGTTTGAGAAATGTCACGCGGGGGGGGGAGAGAAATCAGCTGGCTGGATTACTGTTGCTAGCAAATATGTAGTAAGGCAGATTTTGCTTTTTTTAATCCACTGATGAAGTATTTTAATTACAAAAGAGATAAAGATAGAAAAGTTTATATCTTCATTTTAATGATTAAAGTAAATTCCTATTTCAGATAATTAAATCAGAAGTCACAGCACTGTTAGTAAGGCTTGAGGGACCACAGTTCTGATAATAAAGACAGACAGTATATTTCTAGGAGTAAGTTAAACAAAACTGAAAGTTCTAACCAGTACATTGAACAGTAAGTATGTGTTTGCATCAGTATCATATGTAATCTCTCTGTAGGAGCCTGAGTCTAGTTCAGTGTCTTGGTCATAATGAAACTGGTAACATAGTGGCAGAGCAGAATGGGAAAACTTGCAGTGCCCACTGATCCAGCAAGTGTTACACCAAGAACCAGTTCAGTTTTAGGGGACTGAAACAAGATTCCTTACCACCAATTTCTGTGAGATTTTAGCATTCACAAATCCAAATGTCAAGATATACAGGCAAGAATGTTTTTCAAACAGCTGAGTTGTAGACTTTTTATAGATCATAATGGCCAGTGTGATAAGTAGTCCAATGTGCAGGCCTGGTGAAAGAACACTTGTTCCCTGAAATACAAATGGACAGAAGATTTGTCTTAGGCTTCAGTCACACAGTAAGGTCCAGATTTTATATGTATTGGAAATCCCATTGGACAAAACCAGAGCTGTCAAAACTCAGGGAAAGTCCATTAGCATTATGCCAATGCTGTTAGTGTCCTTTGCAGTGACCACTAATCAATTTTGTAAGACAATTCATTGCTGGTTCCTGCGACAGAAGAAATCCAGTAACAGGTAGAGAGAAGGTAGATAATGAAGTCTTTGCTTTAGCCATCTCACACTCACATGCTCATATGCTTGTCTGCTTAAACACTTAAACAGATAAAACCCTTATGATCATCATAAATGCAATAAATTATGGGCATAAATTATTCAAACCTCATTCAGATTTTTAAAGCAACTTACTGCTATTGTAGATCCATTCTTTCCAACCCCTCCTCCAAAGATGACACGGAAGTAATTGAAAAAAGAAAGTGCTGTTCCACACAGGATGCCAAAAACTGCAAAGAACTTCAGTTCTAAGCCCACCAAAGGGACCTTAGCAGGAAAAACAAGAGAAAGATATTAAAAGTTAAGGATAACACCTTTTTTAAAAAGTGATTAAAAAAAGCTACTGATACCTACTAAACAATTGTTTTATTTGAACTCTGGCTTTCCCAGGAACAAGCTCAGGAGGACAGTGTTTGGAATTTGTTTCCTTACTAAGGAGAGGACGAATTTTTTTCATAATGTTTAAACTCAACTTTTGAGTACTTAAGTTCTGGTCTTGAAATTCAGCTAAATCTTACTGTGTTTGTCCTTACGATATTCTTCAAACACTTTTACTACGTAAGCAAAAACTTGACACAGACTACTGCATCACCAAGGCATGGCGGCGGGCAGGGGGGAAGGATAGTTCCTTCTATTTCACCGGGTAACACAATACCGAACCACAGGAAACACAAACACCATCTGCCTGCTTTGTGTTTTGGTACATGTTGTTTGTATGCTGTATCTTTGCAGTTAGAATAGTCTCCAGATACAAATTTTAATTAAACAGTTACCTTTCAGAATCAATTGCAGTTTCAAGGAAACTTCCAAAGGCAGCAGAGGATTTAAAAAAAAGAAGTAGTAATCAATTGAAACCATTGACTATATTTTTGAATATAGACTGTTTTGAGATACAGCATAACTACCACAGATTTTAATACTGAAGAAAAATCAATCATGCACCTACTTTATTTTCCAACACGAAAATAAGCTGTTTGAAAATAGAACAAAAGCATCTTGCAGGATGGGGAAAGGAGACAAAGTTTAGCTAAACATTTCTTAATTGCTGAGTAAACTTGTGAATTAATTTGAATTACTTGGTGGTTTATGTTTAGATTAATTTGCATTGGTTACCAATAGCATGGAATGCTCTCAGCTCTTCCATGCGCCGTAGCCAAGCAGAACTACACATTTCTGAATAAAGACCCTAGAAAGGTTGAAGATGTTAGTCTAATATACTTTTGATCCCATCCACTAAAGTGCATCTTTAAAGATCAGAATAAAAGCCAGAGATAGGGAAATTCTTTTGGACAGAAAACAATTCTTTAAATATAGATATTTACATTTATGTCAGCTTTGACATAACTGTTAAAAATCAGTACATCTCCATCGGCACGTAAATCTGGATTACTTAACCAAAAACCCCCTAACTTCATCCCATGGTTTTGTTAGATTGAAGCATTTAATCTTTAAATTTGAAAATAAAGCATCCTATAAATCGTTTAACTGAACAGAAATGTATGTCTTACAATAAAATATACAAAAGAAATAAAACTAGAACAAAAGCTATTTGTTAAAGCTTAAGTATCTGCAGAGTATTAGTTCCAGATCAGAAGTTCGTATGTGGCAGATGGGGTCTTTTTTCCTCTATGTAGGTCTAGATTTGTGCATAGGAAGTCACACCATTATATCCAAGTTAATTACAACATAAAAATAACCTACACTTGCACAATAAGCCAAAACAGAACATTAGACAACTAGTAGGTATTCATGGGACTTGCACGAGATAGCTTCGGGTCTTTTTTCCTCTATGTAGGTCTAGATTTGTGCATGGGAAGTCACACCATTATATCTAAGTTAATTACAACATAAAATAACCTACACTTGCACAATAAGCTAAAACAGAACATTAGACAACTAGTAGGTGTTCATGGGACTTGCACGGGATAGCTTCAAATACCATAGGAACTGTGAACACTCAACAGGAACTCTGAATACTTAATACACTTACCTTATAGTCCCATATTGCTGTTCCACCACATGCAGATATCAAGAGCAGCATTGTTATGGCTATCTGAACTTCAGTTACATCAACTCTATGAAGGAAAAAAGGGAGATTTAGTTAAAGAAAAGGTCTTCCTGCTGTAAGTGTAAGGCGGGCGAGGGGGGAAATTAAAAAACAGAGACTTTAAATTATCTCCTTAAAAGTACTTCAAATTACATCAGTGCATATAGAGTATGATTTTCCTTGACTGAGAAGGGCAGTTATGTGTTGTATGTGCCTCCTCTATATGGAGGCACACATCTTTGGTTACGATTTAAAATTAAACCTATACTCCTTATCTAGAGCAAGCGACGTATAATTGTAATAGGGGGAAAGTCTTTAATGAATACATTGTTAACTATTTGAGAATTTTGTATAAATTTACAGAGTTGTTGCCGTGTAAACATCAAATCAAAGTTTAAGGCAAGCTCATAGTAAATAAAATCAAACATTTCCATTAAAAGCGTATCATATAAAAGCATGGACCGTGCAGGCTGGGACAGAAGGGATTTCTTTAAGCCTTCATATCATGAAAACTTGACAGATACAGCCTGCAAAACATAAGGGCAGTATTTTGAGGACTGAGTCAGCGGATAGCTAAGCATCTGTCCTGTTTCAGAGGACATGTAATTGATATCTTGCTTTTTTCCATAAAAACATTTTTAAAATAGGTGGCCTTGTATGCCCCCCAAAGTCTAGACTCTCTATTCCACCTTTTTTGTTCTCAGACAAGATAGCCAAACTCTTTCTTTCTGTATTTGATTGATGAAATGTTTTGAGAAGACCTGAATATATAGGAAAAGTTAAGGCTCAAGAGAAAGAATCGGTATTTTCAGTAAAGCTTTAAAATATATAAAAAAATAAGTGCACATCTAAGGTACTGTTTATGCTACCAAAGGTTTTGAGACAGGTACCTGATCTTTGTACTGAAGTTACCAGCAAACAGTGACAATGGATGTTTAAAATACAATGTTTCCTTAAGCAGTTAGAATAAATTTGCTGTTTTAACGTATTATGACCAAGGTCAACATGTATCATTACTTGCTTAGCACGTGAACTGTTTGCACAGGAAACTGTATTTTTAAAGGGAGATAGGAATCAGCTCTTGGCTAACGGAAAACATTTATCTGATCTTGATAATCACAGTAACATTAAACTCTCTTCTTTCATCAGAAAGATAGTGATAAAATAAGCTAAGTTTCCTCACAAGCTTCAGACTCTTAGAAGAGCCAAAGTTTAAGCTGCAACCAGACGACACGCTGGTGCTTGTCACTGTCCAAAGCCATTGGAATGGGTAGTCCTCTCTCTCCTATGCTGTTGCGCTCCCTCACTTGTACTAGCTGTTGTGCTCACAGGACCGTAAGGTGAACCAGTTCAGCTTGCTAGCCTCGTGTAGGTTTTTAATCCTCTGCCCATTTCATGAACTGGCTCGAAGTCAAGTGACAGGGTCTGTGCAGGGGGGAAATGGGACAGTGCTGCTGGGAGCGGGCTTTTCCCTCTCTACCAGGGATGAAGTGTTGCATCTGCCCAGTCATTGCTGTAGCTGCACACTGAACTTGTTGGTTACGTCGTGCAAAAGCATCCATATGCAAGTTCAAGTGTTCAGAGTTTGCACTCTGTGCTATTAAAACCTAGATTTCTAAGCTGTACTACACTTGCTGCTGTTGGTGGCGGGAGGAGGCTCGAACTTGAAGTTGAGTGATTATACGTGCCAAAGTTTAATACTTAATTTTACAGAGGCTCAGACGGTTGCAACACAGCCCAAATCAGAGTCCAAAGATTTTAATCAGACACTGTGTGGTATTCTACATAACCTAACAGTGGCACAGGACCCAGCTGCTCTGATCCTTCCTGGCCATCAGCGCTAGGACTCTCTCATCTGTCATTTGACTTCTAAAATAAGGTGCCACTAATTCAGGAACAGCATCGGTGAAAGCTTCTGTCCATGTTATTAAGTATTATCATATTTAGAGCAATATACTATTGCCTTCATTTAGTCTCTCACCTCTATGCTTAAGAGAAATAAAATTGCGAGCCTTGAAACAACTCTGACCTGTTCTCACTAAACAGAAATAAGTAATCCTTGAGAAAAGTTGTGTCTATTTAACTTCAAACAGTCAGCATGGAACACCAGGCCATTCCAAACTGCTTGTACTACGCACTATCACTGTATTTACGTAGAAGCCATTAAGTCTTTAATGAAGAAGTTTTTATGTGGCAGGAGAACCTCAGTGCCTTCCTGTTGTAGAGAAATCA
>NW_008825614.1:15851458-15863603 GCF_000699105.1 Pygoscelis adeliae | reverse complement strand
TCATTCTCACATTTTATGCAAGAACAAAAAGGCACAGAACAGCAATCATTTATGCAAAATCCCAGAGCTCATGGCATAGTCCATCTCTATTCATTGTAGTTCACTGTCATGCATGGAAATTATCCTATTTCAGCCATTACTCTAAAGCATCTATTTTTGTTTACAGCACAAGATGTCCTTTAAAGAAAGTAGGATGGGTAGGCAAGTAGAAGAGTTACAGTTTGTGTGGTAAAATGCACTACCAGCGAATAAAAAGAGCTCTTAGCATTACCACAGAGACAGCTTTCTTTTGATACAGACATCGAACAGTATGCAAAGATAGCTGATCACTAGCCTGTGTGCCCAGTGATGCTCAGATTTGCTAAGGTGCTTCTTACAGGTCAGAGCTAAGTAGGACTATAAACAGGTGACTTAGCAAATGACTAGGATTATAAGAAGGGTAGCCTTCCTCTATCACATATTTCCAATTTTGCTGCCTTGGAAGTGTCTGATCTTTTCCTCTTTTCAGAAATCATTACTGAAGTGCAGCTCATTGTTTAAAAACAGCAAAAGGCCATGGCTAGGCACCACCACAGCTGCGGGAGGGTGCCGCAATCCCCACACTATTAGGAGTTAAATTGAAATTGTTATCGTAATCTACATGAATGTCATGACTCCTCCTCCTCCTACACTGCAGTGAGAACAGATGAAATTTCTACCAAGTCATTAACAGCATCACAGCAATCACTAGAACTGTGACCTAACATAAAACCTAAAGGACATCAAAACCAACAGAAGCCAGATTAAAAGCAAAGCCCCCAAGTAAACCTGGGGTAATTCTTCAAGCACTGCCATAACTCTGTGGAACTCCTTGCCAAAGGATGCAATGGATGCAGAGAGTTCATTCAAAGGAAGACTGAAGATGCCTATGGAAGGGAAACCCATTAGTAGGGGTATTTCTCTAAAAATGCATGTGGTTCAGAGTCCCCTGGGCTGAAACTGTTCTGTGGCTGGGAGGTTATGAAGGCAGGTACTGTAGGTGCTTGCTCTGTCCCTACTCCTACACAGAGCACTTGTTTACACTGCAGGGAAGACCTGTCTGGCCTGAGCCTGCATGGTGCTTGTACGGGTTCTGAGAACAAATCTGCAGACAAAGAGCCAAACGCATGCAAACAAAGCATATATAGCTAAAATCAGCTGCTGAAAGAACAAGTCCTCTGCTCAGTATTATGCAGAGTTTTAAAGTTCTTGCCAGGTAAAACACAAGTCTGCTATAGGGTGGAAGGGAGATGAGAAAGAAGGTGAGAGGAAGAGAGAGCAGGGAAAAAAACAAGAAGAAATGGAAATCAAGTTGCTAGCAGTCTCAGACATTAAGCCACATGTACTTCTAAAGATGCCTACTTACTTTCCAAACCTTAGTATGCCTGATACGTATGTCTGCCAGTGAGCAGAATAGAACATGAACAGTCCCACAAAACAACAGAAAAACAACCAGTCAGGATTTGTTCCTAGTCGGATTGCTATGCAGGATCCAAGGACAACAAAAACTGAAAGGCAGAAATGAACATGTTAGTCATATACCCTCTTTGCTTGCAGTTAAGAGAAAAAAAAAAATCACAAGGCATTTTACATCACTATAACATACATCACTATAACAAAGTAATGATATGACTGATACTTCACTGAGTAGCTAACCTCAGGGACAGTCCTGGCAGGAGAGACCAAAACACAGGACTCCTTTTCTTCCAAGCAAGGCCCCCCCCTTCTAGCCTATAGTGGTCGTTCTCTCTTCTTCTGGCCTTGTTGTCTCGTGTTCTTTGTGACACTGACAGCTTCACCTGAAGGGCCCAGCTCAGAGAGACTGGTAGTTGCACTTCTCTGGGAAGTGAGGTGTAAAAGAATGTACCAAATCCCAGGACAAATGTTTCGGCCATTAAGCTTTTATAGAAGTACAGGCTTTGCCACCAACAGCAGCTAAGTTATGGAAAGCAAAACTAAGCAAGGCTTACTTTTTAAGGACTCCAAATCAACTTTTTTTTAAACTCATTCTTCTAAGGAATATAAATTATCCTTCTCCTAAGTGCCAGGCTGGATGCCCTGTTACCAAACATATTTTGGCACCTCACCCCTAAAGCGGAATCCTTAGTTTCACATGCCAGCATCAGTCTTTTAGGTCCTTAAAATCCTTTATTAGGCATCACCTATACCTTACTGGAAAACACAGGCTATGTGTAGTAAAGAATCTCTAAGCATGCTCTTACAGAATTCTTTGTTCACCACCTAACTCATTCAAAGAAGACTGTACGAGAAGACATCCAGTAAGAGCAGAATGCATGTTACCCAACATCTGCCAAAGGTACTTCTGAAATATCCTCCCTGATCCTGGTCAGGATGCAAAGGTCAGGGGCAGCCTTGGCTGCAGTGACCAGGAGATGGTGACGTTACGCTAAAGAAGGGAACGTGCTGACCCTGCTCTGAGCAGGGGGTTGGACTAGATGATCTCCAGAGGTCCTTTCCAACTTCAACAGATCTGTGGTTAATAAGCTCCTCTTGACAGCAGATAACTTTTTGAAAACTAGGATGGGTAACAGTAGGTTAAGGCTACCTGTGGAAATAGAGTCGCAACCATGATCAAAGAGTTCTCCTAGAGGAGAACTACTGTTTGTTCTTCTGGCTTGCTTCCCATCAATGGCATCCAGAGACTGGTAGATAAAAAGTCCTAATGCACCCAGGATGTATGCCCAAAAAGGTGCCTGAAAGAGAGTCACATAAAAGGTCACTAGGCAGTTCCCAATTTCTTAGCTGATAATCTATTTCATTAAAGGTAAAATATTGTTCAGCACAAAACCATACTACATCATGCTATTTGTTACTTGGTTAACAGACAAACCAAATTCTGTGCGCTAGTCCTACATGAACTGTAGTGAGTACTATAATGAACTACTCCAGATACACCAATGAAACACAGGTCCTTCTATTTATTAAAAAAAAAAAACAAAAAAAAACCAAAAAAACCCCTTATTTTTCCACCTTAAAACCACAGTACTTCTATAATTATTTGTATTCTTTGTGCTGAAAAATGTTATGAAAATAAAATTAATCTTTAAAACATAAAATAGTACTAAGGCACTTACTAAAGTTCTCAGCAGTTTATGTGATAGACGCTTAGATGATTTGCTCAGATTTACAACATACAGATATAAGAACCCATTACATTTTACTAAATAAATACTTCAGCTTTTAGGGAAATCTTTTCCAACATACAAAAATTGACTGCATAGGCACTTTGGATAAGGGTTTGAAGAAATTAAGTTGCTCCTTCATATTTAGTGAATGACTATCTACTTAATATAGACTATCAGAGTTTCAAACAAGCTGTGAATCAGTTACATTAACACCAGTCTTAGGTTGAAAGCAACTGTCCTACAGTAGTACCTTTCAAAAGCCTAATTTTCACACGCACAGTCAGTATGTCTTTGTTTGTCTAGGAATTAGTTTTTACTAAAAATTATTTATAACACCTTCTGAACAAAGTACAGGTAACATTTTTGCCTTAAGTAGTTTCCAGCGGTATCCTTAACATTTAGAAGCACTGTTCACAAGGAGAGAGCCAAAGTCAGGCATAAATGCTGGAAATGCAACTGGCAGGTTAAACAAGCGAACAGCCGCAGGCAGCCAGAGCGCTGAATTCTTCCCCACTCCCAGGTAAGGGAGAGCTGCTGTGGCTCTACACCTCTGCAATTCCTCTCCTGCAGCGCAAATAGACCAACACGACTGCATGTATTACCTAAGTCCGGTAAAGTCTATTAAGCAGATTTAGACAACAGATCAAATCTCCGTCAGCTGAGATTTGTCCACAGTCACATAAACCCTGTGTCACTGCTGGGGAAAAAGGAAAAATGACAGTTGCCAATCAGTTCACAGGCAGGGACAGGAGAAGGCAGCAATACGAATACAGATGAGGTGAGCTGCTCCTCCAGGCATTCTGTTTCCTCATCATCGTTATACTCACTGACTTGAGCTAGGAAAAAAGTTATGCCTCCAGTTAGACTGGTCACAAAACACATCCTTCCCAAGCACCAACACGCTTAAGGGAAGTTCAGTTCTGAACGGCTTTTTTGCTCTTATTTAAGACTTCCTCATGTATTCAAGGCTGGCTGATACACTATGTTATCGCTTAGTTTTGTGCTTTTTAATATGGAAACAATATTGTCAGCCAGTTTATGATTTTGCTGCCATCCAGTATTTAGATAATTTCATTAATAAAACATTCCACCACTTCAAGTCAAATGTTTGGCTGCTTCACCCAGCTTTGAAGCAAAAGACAGTCAAAGAATTAGGGACTCCAGCTATAGGTGAGAAGTCTGGATTTGTATGTACATAGAAATCTAGAAGACTTAAAAAATTCTTCAAAACTGGCAAGGCCATCTTTCCCCTTAATCCAAGGAAACTGAGAAAAATTGTAATCACAGATGATGTTGGAAGCCTTGAGCAGGTGAAAGAGGATGAGTAGATATTCTCATTTCAATGGACATTTAACATACTGGTATCTGATAACCCCCCCAAAGAGGACACTGTAGAAATCCAGGTCAAGTGATTGCAGCAATACATGTTTGATGTTTACCAATGGAATTAGTCGAGTTATTTAGGTTTTTTCTCCTTTGTTAGTCCAGTTAAACAAAGGAATTCTGTGTTGGGGGATGGGCTTAAACCAGGGAGTGAGTTCTTAGCCATCTTTTGAAAAAGTTTCTCTCCTCTGATGAAAGGGGAAGGACAGAGCCTGTGGACAACAGGAGGAGCCTACTGCCACCCTGGCTTCACGGACCACCGAGAGCCACGTGGAGGAACAGAGAGCTCAAGACCTTCTCCTGGCACAAGCTCACTTGGTCAGATGTTCTGCAGGGAGACAGTGGCTACCTCTTGGCCCCCGTTCTCACTCCCCACCTTTCCAAAATAGAGGGCTGTCAGCCATTGCTTAGGTATTTCAGGACCTAAAAGCACAGTCAGGACCCTGTTGAAGCTAAGATCATTTTACTTGTGACATAATCCACATATTAAAGCTACCACAGTAGCTATACTGACTTTTTCAGAATAACTTTGTTGTATGGAGAATAACAGATGTTCTCAAACAAGGCAGCTCCTGACACAGACCTATGAATGAAGCATCACGAGCAGAAAGGCCAGGAGAAACCACCAGTTTCACTGCAGTCCTTTAAAGTAGTATTTTAAAGACACCTCCAATTTTATCACCGATATTACTGTGAAAAGCCACAAAGGTAATTTTACGAGGTGTCCTTACTGTGACATACTTCTACTAGTTATGAAAAGATAGCTTGAGATCTATCGAAACTTGTCATGCTAATCCCTGGATTTTGGCAAGTAAACCAGGCCACACCTGGCGATTCTGTCCAGGACACCACTGGTTTTTTGGCTGCATTAGGCTCGCCTCCTTTTGCAAACATCTACCTATAACTGAAATAGATTTTAGTTTGCTTTAAAGTCATCAGGTTCTCCATACCACGGACAGAAGTAGACTGTATCCAGTGCTAAATATGCAAGCTAAATTCCTTACCCACTCTGCATTCACACACACACACACACCCCCAGTGTGGGGCACATCACCAATGAAGTCAAATGCCAGAGCATGGGTAGTTTCTCACTTAACTGGATCATTTCCATAATTGAAACACCAGCCAGGAACAGAAACCTGTTATGGCACATTCTTTTATCATTAGCCGTAGCGCTCTATGCCTTATGCTTGGTATTATCACAGTCTTTTGAAATGCAAGCTCCATGAAATACAGCCTCAATTCTAACCAAAACAGAAGGCTTGCATGCTCATTACTGCAATCAGTTTATGAAAGTTTCCATAACCCACAGAACATGAGGGTTCTTGTTCAAGGTAACATCGTCTACATTTACCTTACCTCAAAACAAGTTTAACACATTAAATGTAAAAATAAATAAATCAGCTTCAACTCAAACCTCTCTTATCAGGTCTTTTTGACAAAGCAATGGCTTTTGTTGAGTTTCAAGTTATTGTACAGGTATAATCATTAAGACTGCTGATCCAAGTCTGTTTGCATTAGCTCCTGCTGGGACAAATCAAAGCAACGATCCCCTCAGACTCCACAACTAGAACGCTCTGCTCATTGACAATCTGGAAACAGGGGAAGAAGCCTTCATCCTCTTCCCAGTAAGGATATCTGTATCCGTTAACACCTGTAGCGGATGCATCTGTATCCCCGCAGTTGTGGAGAAGGGAAGAAGATCCTAGTAAGAACAGGTGTCTGAGAGGGCTTAGAAACACAATCTGGAGCATTTCGTCCCTAGGCTGTCAGTTCAAATCAAACCCAAAGTGGTAACAACCAAAGATCACTCATGATCAACTATGTATTTAGCAGATTAAATGAATGCTCTAATGTTTTAATCAGTAAAGTAACAGTTTTCCAAACCACCGAAGGTGCACAGAGGTTTCTGAAGTTCCTAACAACCACAAATTCTCTCTGCTATCCACCCTCTCAATACAGCTACAGCTGCCGTCTCCTCCGCCTTCTCACATGCCTGGCTCTTCATCCAGGGATGTCCCCTGCCAGCTTCCCACGCTGGACCCAAGTAGTTTGCAAATTAGAGAAGTGGGAGCATTTGAAAACGCTGACATGGCTGACAGACTCAGCAGAAAGGTCAGGAGGCTCCCAATAATCATCAGCTTTTCACTGATGAGGTGTTTATTCTCTCTGCCCAAAGTTATATCCTGTCCAAGTAAATGTGTTATTTGGCCAGAGCTAGATGCTATTCTCATGGAACTAGAAAAGAATGCAAACCCAGGGCAGAGGGAGGCCGGGGGGAAGAAGGCTTCTCCACTTCAATTAAAAAGGATGTCTGAAAGATGATACAGCCCCAGAATCTTGTCACACACAGATTTGGTATGGCAGGTCTGTCGTCTACTGAACCAGAGGGTGGCAGAACAAAACAATGTGCATATAGCGTTTGACAGGTATGTGTGGCATGCCTCTCCCTTAGGAAAAAGCGTAGGTTGAACAGCAGTCCTCATTATTCTGCTCCTGTGATTCCACACCACAGAAGAGCACGGACAGCTGCAGAAGACTAGATGCGCCAAGAAGATCCCTTAGCACTTATTTCAAGCAAAGTTCTCAAGCCCAGAGTGTTCAACAGCCCAAGCTTATGCAACATTTAAAGATTCAGCCCCCCTTCATTACTCATCACATTTAGTCATAATCTCGCTTCCTCAATCCAACAACACAGCAACTAATTTCACCCTCGTTTACACAGCCCCTCTCTGGAACAGATGCAGAAGAGGGAGACACATTTTTACTGGACTTCCTCCCTCTTCCCCCAAATGTGGATCATTTCCCTCACTTCTGTTTTACACAAAGCACTATGTACAATAGTACTAATAGCAGGAGAAGGGAAGGGGCTGTTTAATCCTGCATTACAGCAGGGGAGAGGGCAGGGAGGAAAAAAAAAAATATATATCATACTATAGGCCAAGTGCACTTCACGCACACCAGGGACTCCCTGCATTCCTTTAGCATCCTCCTCTCCCCAACAAACTCCCTCTGAAAGAGCTCCCATCCTTTTGTGTCGGGGTTCCTCAACCTTCGCTGTCTTCCTTTATGCCAAATACTTCTTTCTCCCATTCACTACCGAGTGAGTCCTCACTCGGGCTGGATTCCCTGCCCCGCCCACTGCTTTGCACCTCTCCTCTACCAGGCCAGGGGCTTAATGCTTCTTCCTTCACGCCCCCAGTTCATACCAGCTGTTCCAGTTCCCCCTCTTGTCTACTTCTTTATTCTCGCTCCCACAAAGCTCAGTTGTGCCCTTGCTATTTACATAATTCCATGCCTGTCAATATCTTCCCTTCATTTCTCCCTCTGACAGGAAAAAACTCAAGCCGATGCCTCTTTCAGTTTAAAAGATGGGGTTGGGGGGGGGGGTGTTTTGTGGTTTTGTTGTTGTTTTTTAAAGGGGTTTTACAAAGTGAGATTGAGAGAAGCAGAGACAGCACCTCACTGACGTTCCTTTCCCTCCGAGCAATTAATAGTAGAGCTACCTGGAGCCACCTAGACCCTCCCCTACTTCTTGGTCTCCCTAGATGCACGGTTTTCTAAATAGCATGTTTCAGCAAGGTATAGCACCCTTTTATAAATGCACTACACCATTTTTTAAGCAATTCTGCAGAGCTAGCCATCACAAGCCTCCCTTCCCTCCCTAGCTCTGCTCTCTGCATGAGAACCCTTGAGCCCCTGCCTCCTTTCACCATCACTGCCCAAACTGCAAATCCATAATCCATGCTTTTCTCTCCCTGTATTCCTCTAGTCCCAGTAACCTGCAAGAAATTATAGACAACAGAAACAAATGCCTTAAAAAACCCCAAATAAATGAGACATGATGGAACCTAAGAAGCCGAGAGCATGCAGGACAAGTCTTTATCACTGGATTAAATCCACGCTGATCATCCTGCTGTAACTGCTACAAGATTTTTTTTTAAATAGATATAAATTCAATATAAAGTAATAATTACTGTTAGCATGAACTTCTGTCCTAAAATTCTAGCTTCCCATGGTATTTTAGAGAGACCTGTGGCTGAGCTCAAAGGATTACTGAAGCTAGGCCCCTCCATGACCAACCGTGAAAGCAGCAGGATCAGTTTCCTTTTTCCTTTTTAATAAGCTAGAGAATCATGTTTAGCCAGTTTTCTTCCTAGTGTTCATGCAAGGAAAAAGTTAACATGTCAGTTTTCCCCAGAATGGGAAGGGGTAAGGAGAGATTCATGTGCAAAACCTAATGAAGTAACTGTAGCTACTCCAGAGCAGTCAGCTTGCAGCAGAGCAAAACAGTTCACTGTCAAATGGTGGGGATAAAATGGAAATCTGCCTTTTACACTCTAATGCAGCAAATACACACTGTTCATACTTAAAGTCTGCAAAACTTTTCATTCCTAAATATTTTATAATTAGTGCCCCCCCAAAAAAAAAGAAAAAGAAAAAAACCACACCAGCCTGCAGTCACAACGAAGAAGATATTTCAACCCTCCACAGAACATGAAATGTGCAAGTGGAGTCCTCCCTACCACCACACCTGGTGTAGCAGTCCCATATATTATTTCTACAGGTTACGGTCCTAAGTTACACAGAGTAGGAAACTGGACAAACACTCCACAAAAATCTACACACATGGATATTAGTTACAACAGCGCTTGACAGGTGTAGTCTGCTGTAGGCCTAGCTACAAATAAGAAGGCTTATGTTGAAATGTGCATTTACAGAAGACAGTGATACAATGCATGTTCCTACTAGACAAGAAAACGTTACTGAAGTAGACAATATTTTATAAAGCCAAAACATACTGTGCTAGTCAGTAACAAACTGGCTTTTAGTGGCTACCAACGCTGATGAAGATAAAAAGAATAGTGCATAAGGAAGTAACAGCTACACAGTAAGAGGACAAGGGAGCATTGTATGGCTTCAGACATTAATTGCTTTGTGTGTGGGGGGAAAGCGTATTATTAAATTGTGGAATTCACTGCAGTAGGACATAATGGAAGGTAAAAGTACAAACAGGTTCAAAACAAATAATTCAAAAGGCAAAATCATGAGGAGGAAGGTGTCTGTGGGGAAACAGCTCCATCAGCTGCTGTTCTAACAAGTAACCTGAGTAGCATTTCTCACCAAGAAACCCCTAAACCAGTGCCTTTTGGCAGCTGGAAGGGTATACTGGGGAAAGATCTCTTTTCCAAGCATCTGCTAGCAGCTGCTCTCCAAGGGAGTTCTGAGCTAGGTGGACTAATCAGGCCTGAGGATGCTTTCATTTGTAAGACTTGGTTTCGTAACTTACCAGCTAGCAGTCTTACTTCTTTTGGATGGTTTGTACAAACATCAAGACTACAGTGTTTTCAACAGAGGACTAATAGAAATGGCCAACTTAAGACTGCTTAGGGAAAAAAAAACCACCACACAAACCAACTCATAAAAAAAAAAACAAAACCCACACCTAAAACCAAATCCTGCTTGTTACTTTATTAAGTCATCTATCCAGTGCTCCTACACTTCCACCAAGAGAAAATAACAAGTTCTTGTTAGTCCATCAGGTAATCAAGACTTGTTCATGAATGGAAGAGGTGGCTTGGCAGTATAGAGAGGTGATGTTGAAATGCCCTATCCTATCAGTTCAGCCTGTGATTCAATCTTTAACATCCTTTTCAGTTCCACCTTCCCTCTAGCCCTTCCAGCTCACACATTCAAGTCAAAAGTACAAAGGAGATATCAGAATAGCACATATAGCACATATTAGTGTTGCAACACTTTTTTAAAAAAAAGCCATCCAGATACATAACGTCTTAGGTGGAAGAGGAGCTGAGTCATTAAAGAAGCAGAAGAGGCATAACGATGCTCTAAGTGATGCAGCAAGAGAAAGCGAGGGCTAGTCTCACAGCACAGAGGCAACAACAAAACAACAGGGTAAGGAGTCTGGCTTCATGCTACCTATTTATAGCTGATAATACTGATATCTGAACAAGGAAGTTTGGTCCAGACTGTAGGTTCTTATAAAATTCAGCTTCTGCAATTAAAAAAAAAAAACAGCAAAGTTCCTAAAACTCAACTTAAACTTTCCTGGAAGGAATAATCCCCTGCATGTCTGCAACACCACCTTTTTCTTTTTGTACAAGAGCCCCCAAGGGAAAAATAACTTAAAATTTACTTTCTGCTTTCTTTTCTGAATAGCAAAGAGAAAAAAATAAAATTAACATCCAGACACATAGCTGGCACACAATTGATATCTACATCACAAAACTAAGCTAAAGATAGCAGTTCCACAAGCATTTTAATTCTGAAAGTGCCACTAGAAGACAACCTGTGGTTTCCAACCATTCACTCTCATCTCTATCCTCCCTTCTACTGCCTGCAATGCCACAGAGTGCCTCTACCTGGTGGTGCAAATGAGGGAAGTGATTAGGGTTAGACCAAAGCAAAGTTAATTTTGATCTGCATCAGCTTCCTGATACGTCTGCCACAAACACCTCTGCTAACACAAAGGGCAAAGCAACTACAGAAAAAGAAGGGTGCTTCCATCAGCAAGAACACTCACCAAAGTATGTCTAAGTTGTTAAAAAACCCTAACCAACCGCTACCTCTGCCATTAGGATTTAAGCCTATCAGAACACAAGAAAAAAAACAACCACCCTTCAAGATATTTTACCTACGCAAAGCAATTTTCCCCTGATATTTCCCACCCTTAACTACCATGAAGACTCTGCACTGGGAAACTCGTAACAGGCTAGGAAGCTCCAACAGAGCTCCTTAAATTGTCAGAGAAACTGTAGGCAATCCAGTTTAAGCGACAGCAGCATCAGGCCACACTAACAAGCCTGTCTTCCCTCCAGAAGCTAAAGCAATTAAACATTTCCCACGCGAGGACGGGAAGCATTTGAGCTGCTGTCAGCTAGCACATCTGTGACACAACCGAACCTTGATTCTGAACTAAGCGATGCTGAAGTGGCGTCAGCCATGCCTTGTGGCCAGCTCTGGCTAGCTGTGCCCTGCTCCTGGGCACATCCCGCACCCTCTCTCCTGGCCGGCAGCTGTTTCTACCTCCACGGCCCCTCTGTTACGGCCTTTCTCTTAAAAAGTGTTGACACAGCTTACGTCTCCTTCCCAGCAAGCTGCCTGAGCAGAGGCACACGTGTGGGACCTAAGATGGTCCCTGGAGGAGGCTGGGCTCCCACACGCCAGGGTGAGCCTGGCTACACCCTCGCTCCGCAGCATCTGGCGTGGGCCAAGCACCCGGTCAGAGCCCCATCCCCACGGGGACCTCTGGTCAGCGAAGGGCTGGGGAGGAGAGAGGAGCCCACTGAAACTCACCCTTTCACGTGATCCCCGCAGCAGTTCAGCATTCAAACCTTAACACCCATCCTGACCCCTGTTACCCCAAAGCATGTCCCCTGCATCACCGCTCCCCTGATTTCTCAGGGCAAACCCACAGCGCTACCTTAGCCCTCCCTACCACGGGAAGGGCCACGCCTATCACCACGGTGGAGCCGCAAGTGATAAGGCACCGCACCCTGCGGCGGGCACGGGCCCGAGCGCTCCGGGTACTCTCGGAGGTACCGGGGGTGGCTCCCCCACACCAGGCCGCCGGGGGCCGA
>NW_008825614.1:15847042-15850621 GCF_000699105.1 Pygoscelis adeliae | reverse complement strand
GCCATTTCCCCAGGCCCGCGGGCGGTCACGGCCGGCGGCGGGGCCTGGTGCGGTGGGCCTGAGCGCCCGCGTCTCGTCCCTGCTGGGTGCGGGCAGGGTGGGTTCAATCCCCCCCCTCCCCTGTGATTTTCCTTACTCATCTTAGTTTCCTTTTGCACGTTTTTATAATGCAGCTGATGGCCGCAGCGGAGGCGCATGCAGCAGGTGGCCGGCGAGGCTTGATGCTGGAGCAAGGCATAAAGGCAGAGCTGGGGTGGCAGGTGGGCTCCCTGCAGCCAGCAGGACACCACAGCCATGTCTGCAGGGAGGTGACCCCGCTGTATCAGCCAAGGGGCTGTCCACCGCTGGGAGGAGACCCACTGCCCCCTGGGGAGCGGCCATCTTACATGTTATGGGGTACCGGAACACTGTGTTACGCAGGACTGCCTTTACCTCTTTGACCTGCTTAGAGAAGGTGCTTTGAAAAAAATGCGCCTTTTCAGAAATTGCGGCACTTCAAATTATTTGAATTGGTCATGTGAAGGATTTAGGTGTATCCCTGACTCTCTGGGAAAGTGTGGTTTCTGAATGTGGCTAAGGAAAGGTAAGTACTGTGTAGCTGTATGAAAGATTAAGTAGAAAGTATAAAATACAACCTCTGACAAGTATTATATACCCAAGTGGCATCTTCTTAGAATCGGGGAATCTTTTTTTAAGTTATTCCATTGTGGGCCAGAGGCTGCAGCTTTCTGGCCAGATGCAACAATTTCTTGGACAGCGTAGTGGCGTGTTACTCAAATTGAGCTAATTCCCTTTTTCTGATAATACATTTTTGAGTAGCTTTCTTTACTGCTAGGGTCAGAAATGGGTGACATATGCAAAAGGGTGATTTCAAAATCCCTTGACATGGTATGTGTGTCCAGAGTACTATGTTGTTCATCTGCTGATTTCATTTACAGATCAGTAAATACAGTATGATATGGCAACTGGGATTAGGGGCCAAAACAGAGGTGAGAAGAACTGCCAGCAAAGGAGGGGATAATACATAACATAATAAAGAAAGATTCAGTAACAGCCAACTGGAGAATGGGAAAAGGGAGATGTGACAATTAAATTCACAACCAGCCACATCCCCAGTCCACTGGAATCACTGGGTTTGGAAAAAGGTAAAACTTTTGTTTCTTTTAATACCCTGTGCATCACTGTGGTCGATGAACATAATGGTACTGGTATTTATGGAGAGATTGCTCAAGCTTTTTGTGATACCAAAAGGAAAAGAAGAGAAAAACTAGGAAAAGAAATGGAGGGGAAATTGAGTAGTGTAAAAAGTGAGGGCCAAATGAGTAGAGGAAGAAATAGATTCCCTACTGAATTTATCACTGAACTGGGGGAAGGGTTTGTTTCAATTTAAAAAGTATTCGGCAACAAAGCATAGAACAAGAGAACATAGAATTTAAAGTCCAGTGTGTTTAGACTTGCAGCACTTCCTCAGTATTCAGTATACACTTTTGCTTCCAAATGCTCTCTGCTTCAGCAAAGCAGCAGCTTTACTTGTCAGTCAGGAAAGCAGGCCATGAAAATCAAGTGACAGTAAGTATACTGTGCTTAAAATAGAACGCCTTTGCTCCAGAATCCAAAATGCAACAAAAGACATTCATAAAGTAAGTCTCCCTTCACAATGCTCTGTAAAAGGTAGCAGTATTATACTTTTTTTCCCCATAAAATGAAGTACAGGAAGCTTGAAACTTTTTTTTTTAAAGGAATATTTTTTAAAATTTCTGACTCTCAGTAAAGACCTCCTTATAAACAGCGTATTCCTATTTAAGCAGTCTTTAAAAGATTGCATGTGTTTTTTCTCCTTCCCTTTCTGTATTTGTGAGATTGTTTTCAATGAGGGAAAAATGGGCTGACACTGGCCATGATCTTTCAATGCAAATGGGTAACTACAATGCCTGCATCAAACTCCACATACAGCAATTTGAGAATGGATCCGTATTTAGCTTGAAACAACATTTATACACCAAATGCAGTTCCATGGGCAAGGAGAAGGAGAGCAAGCCAAGAGAAGACAAAATATTTTCCTTTGGCTTCCTTAAAAATACCCCCCCTTTTTTTTTAATTAACTTTGATTCTTCTTTCTCTGTGTGTGTATCTGTGTGTATACATGTTTGGGTCTGCCTTCTTACTCCAGGTAACAGCTTTCCTTGACCTGTGTAAGTCAAACTGAACACCAAGGCAGAGCTTTCAAAAATACTAAATTCCTACCAGATATGTGAAAGTGGGCAGAAAAGAAAACCCTTATTAAAGGTGCTACTGAACTATAACCTCAGCACATACTAGTTGATGAAGAGTGTACATAGCAAACAGATAATATGAATAATGCAACTAGCTGAAGGCTTAAACTGGTTTCACATCTTAAGAGACATCAAGGAATGCAACCGTAAGCCAGGAAAGCACTGCTAGTTTCATTTCTCCTGGAGCTTTTGTGCTTTGCTGTTACTTTCTCTCATGTGACCAGGTTTTATTTGCTGTCCTCTGTTAGTCCTGCGTCTCTTTCATGTTCACTAATTTCCTGGAAATTCCATGTGAGCCTACTTTAGAGAAATTTCTTCTTGGGAGCATTTCTTCTACAGCATGATATTCTGCTGTTTCTATTCTCTGTAGGTTGTCTTGCCTGTAGTTTTTGTTATCTTTGGTATGTCTTTATTCTTCCAAGCTGGTATTAACTGCAGATTTCGTTAGCATTTTCTTAACTCTGTGGTTTTGGTCACTTTATTTGATCTATCAAACACCATCCCTGGAGAACCCCATTAGGTGAATCATCATAAATCAAAACTTTATCTTTTGTTATTCTCTATTTAAGGTTCTGCAGCCTGTTTTAGATCTACTAGAAATCCCTTTCCTATCCCACCCCATCCTATTATTCCTCTCAAAGTCTTTTTCAATTAATTTTTAATCCAGAGGCTTGGCTGGTCAGCATAGTTAGTGAGAGTATGAATTTATAGCACACTAATGCCCACTCATCTAAATTCCACCCGTGGCCCAATACCCAGTACTTCCTATTGGCGTGGCACATCTCAAGCCTGAGGGACAGCCAATGGCAAATGCTGGGCAACACAACTGGGGAGGAATTAAGGGCATCTGAATATAACGCTTACCGTCACACAGTGAAAAGTAGCTTAGTTCAGCTTGTCTTTTAACACTGCTGGCATCTGGTAGAAATTAGAGTAGCTAATTCCATCGGCAGAGAGCCTACAGAAGCCGAGATTTATGCTGGCTTCCAGGTTAATATGTATGGTATATTAAGACTGAGGAGGCAGATAGATACGTAAGCTTGAAGCTGTAAACATCATTGCATACAAGTGCAGATGGCTGTGCACATCCTTTTTGGCTTACTGAAAAGCACAAACTCGATATATCTATAGCTTTTGGGGCTGACTATCTGTCCTGGTTTCGGCTGGGATGGAGTTAATTTTCTTCCTAGTAGCTGGTACAGTGCTGTGGTTTGGATTTGGGATGAGAGCAATGTTGATAACACACCGATGTTTTAGTTGTTGCTAAGCAGTGCTTACACTAGCCAAGGACTTTCTTAAGTCTTGG
>NW_008825614.1:15832465-15846966 GCF_000699105.1 Pygoscelis adeliae | reverse complement strand
CGTGTGCTGTCATGCTCAGTACATAAACTGGGGGAAAGCTGGCCGGGAGGGGCCGCTGCTCGGGGACTGGCTGGGCATCGGTCGGTGGGTGGTGAGCAATTGCATTGTGCATCACTTGCTTTATATATTATTATTACTATTAGTAGTACTAGTATTTTTTTTAATTTCAATTATTAAACTGTTTTTATCTCAACCCACGAGTTTTCTCACTTTTCCGATTCTCTCCCCCATCCCACCAGGGGTGGGGAGTGAGTGAGCAGCTGTGTCATGCTCAGGTGCTGGCTGAGGTTAAACCACGACACTGTAATATATCTCAACAGACTGATGTTATTTTAAATGAGGGCCATGTGCTTAAATGTTTAAACCTGCATGGCATATATTCAAACTCACCCTCTCCCACAGCCTTCTGTGCTTCAGAACAGATGAAGGGAGACCCGATTCACTGGTGAGATACAGAATAAAGAGAAATTATTAATCCTTTATGGTATTTTCTTCTTAGTAGATGTTTTGCCTTCTTTCATGTGTAGGTGTGAATGAATGTGTAGGAGCGAACTGACTTTGGCAGGAGCAGGGTGAAATGCAGATGGGAGGTGTCCGGGATCACTGGGAAGGGAGGATTGCTTCCTTGCACAGATGGCAGCACAGAAGAAATCACAAAGATAGGAAGGAGAGAAGGAAGAAAAAGGATCTCGGAGCAAGTAAGAGTTACAGAACATGAAGTGAGAAAATGCATTCAGATCTTCAGGGTGAAAGAAGTGGTAATTCAAGTGAAAAAACACCAGTTCAGGGATGGCGGTTCGTAGTAACACGTTCTTTTATTATTGCATAATTACTGACTGCTGGATGTTTGAAAAGGCGCTGATGTCAAATAACCATCTTGTAATGTACTACTGGTCTAAGTAGACCTTTATCTTTATAAACCATAATTGAAGATCGATCATTAGTCAGTAAGCGCATAACCTACCCTATCTATACAGCCAGAGTGAGAACTGGTAAATAAATGACAGGACAATAGGGAATCGACAACCTGGCCAAATTATGTGTGACCTTGTGTCTCACACGCTTCAGAGTTTGCTGGAGACTTACAGACAATTACCCCCACTCCTGAAATACTTGGATGTTAATGACGCTAGAGTTGGAAAAGCAATGTCGCCATTTTACCTTATCTTCTAAGGCATTTTTGCCTTGCATGGTAAACTCACTAGTGATACGGTCTCAGTCCCTTTTCTGCTACGATACCTACAAGAGCTCCATGAATTGCTGAGGAAGGGGGCGGAACCAGAATGCTGAAAGCTGTCACGGTTGGCGTTTATATTTAAAATATTGAAAACATATAGATACAAAATTGCATGTATCTATAGCATTTATCTTCACTCACATTCCGTGTCATGTATCTTGAAGTGTAAGCCCGTTGGGTTAGGTGACTGCTGATACTGTTTTCCACTCAGTGTGGTGGGCTCAAGTTCCTGCTTTACAGTATGTGGAAATTAAATAAGAAATGTAGTAAGATGAGGCAGAAAAAAGCTTAAAAAAAAAAAGTAAACAAGAACTTGGTAGATCTTAAACACTTCATATTTATTGTACATTAAATAAAACAATTTCAGTTCAGTTGAGAGACTGATGGGTTGGATTTAGGAAATCAAAACTTCTAAAGGAAGATATGTTCAGCTTAAATGATCATTAAGTACATATGTATTAATTACGTTATTAGTAAAACCATATTCTGTTAATTCTCAGGTGCATAAGATACATTATCAAAGAGGTATGTATTCCAAGGGTCTTATTGCACAGCTACTGGCTAATCCATGTACTTTCAGTCTGAGAAAGATATGCTTTGTACCACCGAGTACAAACTCTGACTGCCTCCTCATGTTTATTACACAGCTTCTCCTCTTTCCTCATTAAAAAACAGAACACAATATCAAACAGAAAATAAAGCTGAACATTACAAAACGTGTGTTGTCTTCAGTTCATTTAATTTCAACCCCAAAGCAATCCATGCGTATTCTTTCTTTTCAGTAAGAGCAGGTAGGGAAAACAAAACAAGGAACAAAAAAAAGGGGGAAAAAAAAAAGAAAATCCCCAACCACACGTTTGTTCTGTCATTGCAAGAACTAAAATGCTGTAATTCTGCTACCAATTTCCAGCGCAGTGGGAGAAAACACTGTGGACGGACTCTCACTTCTCCTCAGTTTTGTCTGCCTGTACTTCACGCATATATGAGTCGACAATATGCGGAGGCACTCCATCCATCAATAGTCTGAAGAACGAAAGCCCACCTACAAGCAAGGAATAAGACAATCTTCAGGTTGAAGGTCCCTGGAGCAAGAGCTTTCTACCTTTATTTTCTGGCGTAAGAGACAAAGATTGCCAGTCCCTGTTGCATACTTCATTTTGAGACGGAGTAAAATTCATCCCTGTTCAAAAGTCCAGCACAAGAATTAACCATTATTTAATCTCTGTACTACAGAGAACTTTCCTGTCCTCTTGCACAGGGTGAATTTCAGAACTAGGATGTCATATATTCAGTCATTTATCTCACCCCATGCAATAGTCTATGATAAGCTTCACCTCAAATAACCCTCCTGGATTTCCATCAGGCTGGGTGGAACATAGTCAGAGATGGAAGTCAACCCAGAGGGAACAACGTAGAAAACACTTGACTATGATGAGTTGTGGAAAACATGCAGACATTCAAATTATTCTAGTTGGGTCTTATAATGGTTTATAAGTATTTAGCAAAATATTTACCACGTTGCTTGAAAATAACAGCTGGGATGACCTGTGCTTTATGACTGTGGCTTAGCCACCGTGAGTAAAAAACTGAACCAAACCTATTTTAAATCACTGCTATAATAGAAACCTAGGCTTATACGAAAGCCATTGGAAGTACTCAATGTTTTCTTTGGTGTTCTGGAAGAAGGGACAAGGCAAAAGATTTTTGAAGAACGTTTAATAATTTTAGCAATCCAAGACAAAATATTTCAGTGCCCAGAAAAACATGTATGTAGTGCCTAACACACCAGCCAGGGCACCCCAGATCCCACTGATGTAGAAGTAGTAATTTAATACAAATAATCCAAATCAGGAGTGAAATTTCATGCCATTGAAAAAAATGTCATGGAAACTAAACACATGGGTATTTCTGTTAATTTCATTGAAATCAAATGACATTTGGAAGGAACAGTGGGAAAAAGATAAATATTTTGCTAAAAGCATTAGAGCCTGCCCTTTCTCGAGACGAAGGGTGGCATTTGTGCTAAGAAAGCTATGTACCATTACTATTCCTCTTACAAGTCTGCAGGAGTATTCCATTCTGCAAGTTGCAAAACCACCCGCTAATGACTGCACTTACCTCCGGAGCCTTTTCTGGAACACACCAAAAGCTTTAAAGCAAAAGTACATTGCCAGGATGAAGATATCACTGCCTCTGAATGCTTCAGCTAAGTGCAACTGAGCGGATACTTACATAGAGCATTTATCCTGAGTACAGAGTTTAGGATTTTATAACCTTTATTAACACAAGGATTGTCCAACTGAAGTGCTATTAGTTACCAGCGATTATGAGACTGTGCTGTCTCATTTAACACCGTCACTGTTGCAGAACTCTTCGCTCCTGACCTTAGGTAGATGCACAATTCAGACAAAAAAAAAAGCATGCTTTTTGGCATTCTTTCCAACTCATGTAATGCAAGTTGTGATACAAATCATTCATTTTTAAATGAAATGAACTGTGGAATAAATATTTCATTTATGTAGAGGTATATTCCTATATGAAAATAACTGACTGTAAATGCAAAATGCTCTGTTATTACTTGCATTTTATTCATGCTAATTAATCATGCTAACTCATGCACTGTTAAATCCCATTGAAACGTGCACTATTAGGAGGTAGTGGGATGTACTACTAAGAGGAATTACCGTAACAAGCAATTATTTTAAAAATCTGGATTTATATGCGTTAAAACTACCATGCTACTCATTTTAAAAAACATTTTCATTAAGTGAAATAATGAAAATCATGCCATACTAGGCAGACATTGTATGACGTGTGAACAGCCATAAGCTTCATATGCAAGAACCATATGAAAGCTTACCTTAGATGACAATATACATTCAAAAATCCTTACTGTGCAACTAAGGGAGAGAGAGAAAGAGAAGTAACAATTTAATCGCAAACACAAAAGTAGAGAGAAAATGTTGAGTGAAATTATGCTTACAATTATGTCAAGATGATGTTTTAATCCTTAGTCATGTAAAATATGTAGGAGTAGAAGCACATGAAGAGTAAAAGGTAGGGATCCAGTTCCACTTCAAAATTGTCATTAATATGTAAAAGCTATATTAATATGTACGAGTAACTATAACTCCTGTAATTAGTCTAAAGTATAGATTGGAACCAAATTATGCAACTGACATTTATGATAAAAGTTTCCAAACATAGCTTCAAGGAAGCTAACACATATATATATATAGTATTTTCCACCAGGGGAAAAAAAGCACACACATAACACCGAAGCATATATATATATGTCAAAACTCTATAAGGCAAACTAATCAAGCACAGACTGATAACATACCTGTGCACTAAAGTATGTACTTTGTCACATATCCACATTGACATTACTTAAAGCATGCTATTTACTCTATAGGAGCCCTCACCTTTAATTAAACATTTTGACTCTACAAAACATCCCTATGTATATACTTACATATGTATATATATAAAAGCACACAACCTTGTGCCTATTGTAGCCATTTAAGATAAATACCTTAATACTTCAAATACTACAGGAACATTATCTAGCCTAATTTCTTAACGTGTTTTAGGTTTAAAATAGTAAATTTGGATGCGTAATATACTGGAGACTAGTTTCTGGGCATCTCTGACATTTTAAAACTGCACTGCCAATATTCTGGATTTGGGCAAGGTTACAAGCAAACACATTGCTATAGAAAGAACCAAATTCTCTGAACCCCACTGAACCTGAATTTAAAATAAGCTCCAGAGGAAATGAAGTAAAATTATATGCTTGTAAGTAAAAATTTTTCACTGATTTCAGTTGGATCAAGATTTCATCCTTAGATTCCGTAATGCAAGCTCAGGCATGGATTATCACTCTCAGCACTAACTTGTAACCAAAGACTATAATTCTGTAATAAAGAATGCCTTTTAAGCACAGCAAATGACTTTATTATACTTCTGTTCTTTCAATAACTCTACAAGCTAACTGAGAGCTGTTTTTCAAATTTCTGTCTCCTGGAAATGTCTAAGTGTTCTGGTCAAAGGTAGTCACGGTCATTAAATAAATTCTTTATAGGTACAGGTAGTTCTATGCCCAGTGGCATAGTAGAAATATGTCTAAAACCTTTTTAACTCAGATGTTAAATACCCATATTCTTGATTAATTTGGCCTCCTTTGCTCATGTGACATAGACATTGTATGCCATGAGTCACTAGCTAGTTTAATCTAAAAAAGCAAATAAATACACACTTTGCATGCAGAAAATGCGTTTGCATGTGGAAGGACAGGAAGGGAATGAAATGGAATGTCCAGAGGAGTATGCTCATTATAAACCTGATTATTCCCCGCCAAGAAGAATGGTTCTCCTGGGTTAATTACTCCATGATATATCACTGCAGAATTAGAATATTTATAGCGGTATTTATTCGCATTTGAAATTCTTCCCAGTTGATCTTAACACCTTATTTTTTAATATTTCTTATACAGCATCTTTGCTATCGTCAACCTATTAGAGTAATCACCAACCTTGATTTCACTCTTAAGATAAACATTCTCCAAAAACATTTGTTTCATGATAAAAGCAGCACAGTGCTTTATCTGAATCTTTTCATTGACCTCAGTGAAGCTGATAAGGAATCAGTTCCTTACTGCTTGTGATGAGAGATTTACAGCCATAGTTAGGGATCTACCTCAAACTTAAAAGGTATCTATTTTGAATTTTCCTTATGTAATATATATAATTAGACTCTGTGTATGTATTATCTTTCAAGATATATGAGGTAGAGTTATTCTTTTGTCTAAGATCTATTACATGACTTTTTTCAGTACATTTATATTTACAAAAAAGCCATTGTACGTGCAGTTGTACTGAGCAGCTCATAAAACTGCCATCTTTAAGTTCACTCAGCAAAACAAAATACAAGAATGAAGTACTGTCTATCTGAAATAACATCAGTAAATGCACACACCCCCCTTTTTTTTGAGGACCAAATAAGAATTTATTATTTTTATGTTTTTATTATTATGCTCATAATTATCATTAACGCTCATTTCTTGAAAAATAATTAAATTTAGTAACAACTAGGGGTTTTAATTTGGCACTAAAATACTGTAAGTGAATGGCTAAAAAAGTAGAAAAATGTAGCATACTGATAGTATTCATAGCCAGAGTATTCATAGCTACTCGGTTGTTCAAATACTATGCAAAATCAGAAATCCTACACTTTTCTGTGAGTAGTTCTATGACATTCCTAGGACTGGGCTTATATAGATGCATGATAAATTTCAGGTCTCCAACACCTCAGAAATAGATGGATAAAATAAATTCTAGCCAATATAAGGAAAATTCACTTACTGCAGTATATACTGCTGCATGGCATAGAGCTCTTTAGCATGACTTACTATCCAAAGACCTGTAAGAATAGCACTGTAGCTAGTACATTCACCAGATAGGTAGCATAGCCTTGAGCCTGTTGGTCTTATTCAGGCAACTTTCAGCTGTATCTCATCATTTGACAAACTCAGACCTTGATAGTTACTTGCTGGAGTAAAGCTGAACCAGTTCAAAGCTATACATATGAAAACACACACACACACACACGCTGCAATCCATTTCCAGTGAGTCAGAAATCCGTAACTCTGCTCTGCGTCAGTGTGATGAGCAGTCATCCGAAGAGCCCTCCTAAATGAACAAACAGGCTGGGAAACTTCAGAGAACGATAACTCAACACATAAGTCAATAGAAGAGTGAAGTAAGACGTAATTATGTTTTTATGCTCCGGCTGTTTAATACTCATTTGCGTTTGTCTGTATCATATAGCAAACCCTGAGCCTACCCTGGTTTGCCAAGCTACAGCTGCTGTATTCACTTAATCCTATTCCCTTTGAATTCATCAGCTGAACTGCCGGTCATGTTAAGAGTGTCAGCACTGAACCCGTACAACAGCTGTCCTGTGCCTAAGCCCTACAAATTGCTAGTCTAAGCAGTCTTCAAAAAGGAGTCTAAAGTAATGGCTGAACCTGCCAGGATGGAGAGAGGAATCTCAGCAAGGGTGACCACTCACAGCCCAAACCGTTGGGAGAGAACCACAATACAAAGCTTGGTGGAAGGGAGTGAGATTGCACCGGGTGATGGTTGATATGAGACCGGGTTCAGAAACCAACCATTAACTAGGGGAGGTGGTATTTAGGTTAATGAAGCAGCCCATCAAGTAACTAAGAAGAGAGCAACAGCACACAGCCCAGGTGGGATCCTAACAGCCTGCATTTTTCAGGACTTCTTCCAGGTGTGATGCAAAAACTAAAGTACTGCTCTGAGCAAGATGTCTATGGCATAGTATTCAATTTTTTCAGTTGATCTTTTAAAGTAAATATTACTTTCTTTGAGAAGAAAGAAGGCTTTTTGAGTCTAGAAATGTCTATGCCACAAGCCTTTTGCAGTCAGTGGGCGTGGGAGGTTTTGTTTGAAAGTGGGAAAGGGTGAACTAAATCTTGTCTAAGGGGAATAACTCTTACAGCCTCATTCTCACTGTAGCAAAGGCATGTTCAACTGCAACCCCAAGATAAGGTGCCAGAGGAATTGAGACTGTAGGACGTGCTGCAACCAGCTGATGGGATGATTAGTACAGCCCTCAGGACGTGATGCAAAGCCCATGCATCTATCCAAGGTTTCCTGTGGGATGAATGATTGGGGGGATACTTGAATCTGACTGAGGTGCTAGGGTGTGTCGGCAACGTTAAGAACTGAGTCAAAATCTCAGACTCACAGAGCTGGGAGCAATCTTGAGATGTCATTTAGTGCATATCATAATCCTAACAAATTGTACTGCTGTCATTCTTCTAAGCTGCTCTTAAAGGCTCTTGGTACCAAAGGCTTTACAACCTCTGCAGGAAATCTGCTCTAGTGCTCCTCTGCTCTGACTGTTGTCTACCCTAAATGTTTGCTGCCATGTTGCCAGATATAATTTTTTTGGTTTTAATCTTTAATGCAGCCATTGTGGAAAGAATCAGCTGCGAATGGGACACGCCTGGCAGCCTGTGAACATAGTGTATCATGTGCTCTCCATTTCAGAACACTACTCAGAAAACTGGACCTATGAAAGTTAAACGAACATTTGCCAGCAAAAATCATCAGGGACTAGCTGTACCTAGTGACTGCTTTAATGAACAGAACCGTGGCTTTTTTCCTAGAGACATTACTTCTAGCTGACTGGAAAAGGATCTAAGCATTCCCAGCCTATTTCAGATACCACTCCATAAACATCCATAAATGTAAGAAATTAAACTCCCCATCAGTATTGATCAAAGGCAAAAATCTTTTCACACTTCTCTCTTAAAAACTCTAACATAGAGCAGCTTCCACTGCTGCTGAACAATTTCTTGGGAACTGTTAAAAAGAGAGCCTGAATGAAGACATGGTGTTTGTATTACAGTTCAAAACCAGCGAACTTAATTCATCCTGACATTCAGTGAAAAAAAGTTCCAAGATCAACAGAAGCATCTATATTTCACAACAGCTGGAAAGGGAATTACTGAAGAAGAATATGTAATCCATGGCAATGCTTGGAGTTTGGACTTCCTAAAATGGAGAGATATTAGTTAAATTATTCCTTATCTTAAAAATGTTTCACAGTATTCTGCACATTATATGTAAAAAATTCTTTGTAAAACAAAGGGCAGAAATAAAGAGCTTCTTGTATTTAAATGTAGTATTTTGTTGTACTACAAGCGAAGTGCGGAAGATAAAAAAGTTACAGCTGAGTATAAACGTGCGTAAGAACTTTAGGGCTTGGGGACTTAGGAAGTTTAATAAAATGGCAAACTAATGTGGCCTTTTGGTATCAAAAAATAGATGAAGCAGCCTTCTCAGGTGATGAGGTCTTCTGTTACACTGAAATAGAGAGTTTGCTTGTGATTAAGGAAAACAATCATACTTCCAGGATGAGGACATCACCTTTTAAACACAGTGTCTTAAAAATAAATCATGAAAATTAAGAAACATATTATGCATATTTTCATTACATTAGTTAAATGTTCAACTTCATAGACCAAACATTTATTGCAATGGCTTCTTGCTAGCAGATTTGAGCTGTGGGACAAGAAACGTCAGAAAATACAGAAAATGGAAATTGAAATCCAAAATAAACACAATACAATCCATAAGAATATTAAATATTATGGTTTTCATTATAGACTAGCATGATGGAAATAATATAATTAGGGCCATATTCAGCTAGCCTAAAATCCCTCTAAGTTCCTGAGTTAGACACTTCCTATCATCTGGCTTTAAGCAGCTTTCCTTATTTATAATCTCAAATTAATTTTTTCAGAAATGCTTATCTTATTCCACAGTTGAAGCAAAAGCCTTTGGTGGGAGTTAGTCCACCTAAATATGACCCCATCTTTTCCTAGGAAATAATTTTCTGAAAAATATGGTCCTGAGATTATTCATTAGTAGTCCAATCCAAATCCTATTGCCATTCATGATATCCCAATCAATGCTAAACTACCTGGAATTCATAAATGAATTATATTAAATAAATTATAATATTAATGAAAATAAAGATATGTCTTCAGTTGTAGAGGGCTAACCTCCTTCACCCTCTTTTCCTGTATGTGCAAAATCCATGGTTTTGATTACTTTGTTCTTAACACAAACACAGCAATTATATCAACTAGCTTCTGTCCTTGGGAACAATACTGCTTTTTGCTACATGATTTTGCTAACAAACTACATTAAGAAGTTTTCCTTGGAAGCGAATGTTTGGTTTGTTTAATACAAAATTTTAAAGCAGACAAAGACTGCCCTGAACTAATCTTTCTTCCTTCTCTCCTTATCCACTTGCCATTTCCTTCAGAGATCTGTCTCTTATCCAAGCAGAGTTTTTTCATGTTTTCCCAAAGAGCTCTGTGGCTGAGGCTTACTAGAGTTTGCCAGGTAAGTGGCATAGCTCTAAGAGGTATAGTCTACCATTTTGTCACTTGTGGAAAAAACCCTTCCAATCACTGAATATGTGAATTGGCGTGGGGGGGGAAGAAAAGGCAATATAGCATAAGCACAGCACGTTGGTCCTCAAAAAGAAAACAAAGCAACCAGTACAGTTTATTTTTTATGGTTATTATTTTCATCCAGGAAAGTTAAAAAAGTTGTTTGGACTCCCTTTTGCATTTGCCTTGCATACTTTTGACTCCTCTGTAGATGGTATTCAGACAAACAGAGCATTTGCCATGATTTAAAACCCTTACCTTTTACTTCCAGTTTGCAATCAACTTCTGCCTCTCCAAGTTCATTGACTGCTCGGCAGGTGTAAGTACCTCCATCATAGGGACTGGGTTTGCGGATCTCCAAGGTGCAGACACCTTGGTTACTGAACATTCGGTACCTCGGGTCATTCATTATAATGACTTTGTTTTTCAGCCAGGTTATTTTGGGCTGTGGCAAAAACAGAAGAAAACCCACATGCACAAACCTATGAACTTAAATATTTTATCACTTTTTGTGGTGTTCTGTTGAAGTTGAATAATCCAGAAATCATACAAAATAGATAAAATAGTGATAGAAAGGAAACTGTAATTCTTAACTCAAACATAAACACAGGCTGCATCGTGCATCTGTTTTTAAGCACGATTTTTTCAGTGCAGCTCCTATCACATAATTAAAGTCAAAAGTGTAAGCCTGTTACCAATATAAGAGGTCCTGTGTAACGATAGCAAACATCTGAGCAATAGCTTTTGACATCCAGTTACTCTAAGTCAATAAGAAAAACATGTTTTTTCACAGTATTGCACACAGAACAGTCAGAAACTGTGAAGGTGAAGAGTGAACAGCAAACGTTCTTAAACACTCTCGAGTTCTCATTTTACTAGGTCAGTTCAGTTTTTCACAACAGAAAACAGATCACAAAAAGACACAACTCAAAAGAAACTGGAAGATGCATTGCACACTGGGTCTGAGAACCAACGTGGTCCCTGGAGTATTCCTGTAATGTGCTTTCTTAAAGCATAATTAGCTTTTTATAGAATAATTATGTCTTTATTTTACTAACAACCTTTACTATTAACTGTACAGCTGTTGTCAGTGCCGGTCCCAGTATAGCCCAGCCTTTTCCTGAGGTTCTGCCCTTTCACTGAGTTATCTGTGGATTTAGTAACTATTATAAGGCCTATAACACAGGTAAGTAGGTCCTTTTTTGTATTCTTTAGAATCCACGCCACTCTTTTTGCCTTCAGCCTGGCTTGTGAGAGAGACAAATAGTAAAAATGGAATTACAGTTTTTATTGTCAGGTTAAACTCCCTTGTGTTTTAACTGATGATAGTGTTATGAGCTATGCTGTACCTTGGGGTTGCCCCGAACACTGCAGTTCAAAGTAGCGTTGTAACCAGCTACAGCAAACGTGTTGACTAGAGGCTGAGTAAACAACGGCTGTTCACTGAAGTCAAAATCGTCGTAAACTGGATATTTGTAGACTTTACCTATGAAATGAAAATAAAACATTTATAAAAAGAGTGTTGGCATGTAGCTAAATACCCAAGCATCTTAAAAAGCTGCAAGGAGTCTGAATCTGTTCTGATCTGCACTGCTTTAGGTACCAACCTGACTCTAGTAGTTGCACTTGTAGGGGAGGCTGGAAGTGAGCCTGGGAAGTGACTATAGCCCTTGGTCATGCTATAGGGTAGATGTCTGAGAGCTCCTCTTTGTTTCCTGAGTAGGTGCTGTACAAAATAATACACATTTATTCTATGTCTTTGCCTGCATGCCCTGCATGTTGCAGAACAGGACGGATCCTGGCTGATGAACTGCGGGATGGCTGCCTTGACAAGCTGTGTTCACTCTGCTGCCAATTACTTTTCACCATTTGTTCTGATTACAAACTGGCTCTGTATCTGAAAATCCATTTTTCTTTCTGCTTCATACAGTGCACTAACAATACAGATACCTGAGTGGATGTAGTCTCTGTACAAGGAAAACTCGGTAGTAAAATCTAGTTTCTCACTGCCACTTTATCCCTGCTCTGCAATGGGGATTACCATCAATAAATCATCTTCACCCACAAACTAAGCTGGCATTTAAAACAGCTGCACAGACTCTCATCTATTCCTGTGCACAGGTATCATTAAACATCTTTGCTTCACCAACACCTGATCCAAGCTCTCATACTGACTTCAGTGTAGCTTAGGCCTGATACTTGCTCTCATGATGAGGGCAAGTAAGCAGTGATGAAAAACAATTCCTATAGCCATTTTTTTGTTCATGATCCCATTTCTAAAAGAGAGGTAGTTTTCTTTTTAATAATGGAATTGGGGTCCAGTACCCTGGGCCTTCAGTCCTTCAGCCTGTCACTGTGGCTTGTACAGGTTGTCTGTCCTCTGCATCATGGCAGTCATGTATTCCTTTCTTTCAGACAAACTGAGGTAATCTGGTTTGATTTTCTTCCTTTAAACCACCTGTCTGTAGAATTTCCCTTCCATAAAGGGGCATTTTTTTTGTTTTTTTTTAAAGTTTACAGTACCATTTCAAACTGACAATTTGGGAAATGTCAGGATTTCTGACCACAGAATCAGAATTTGTCCAGCTCCACCTGCAAGAGATGTGAAGCAGGGGTTACGCTTATCTGTTGGATCCTGCCTGAAATGGATGGGAGCACTTGCACAGCTGATGCCAAGTCTCCACTAACAGGAGGCAGGATTCTAACAGAACCCACCGCTTCTAACTGAACAGCTTCTTTACTCCTCTTCCAGCTCTTGTCAACTTGGAACTGCCAGTGGTGACACAAGTATGAGATGCAAGATCGTAGAAAATGTCAGAACATGGGAAAAATGTCCCACTCTTGATTAAAAAAAAAAAACTGTGAACAATGCCGACAAACTGAGAAGTCCTAATATGAAATGTCCTGGCTGTTACTTGGACCTGGTCTTGGGGATAGGAATGCGTCTGAATGTTTTAGAGATATGGCCTTTACCTCTAACCACCTTCCAGCCTCCAAACACACCCCTTCCCTTTTGACAAGAAATGGATAATTAGCTAACCATCCTTTGCAATCAAAGCGCTCTCTTTGGTCATCGTTGCATCCTCACTGAGGCCGCACATGTTTTCAGCGAAGATCCGGAAGTAGTACTCATTTCCTATGACGAGCTCGTTAATGGTGGCACTGGTGCGGTGGTAGTGCTCGATTACTGTGAACCATTCCTGAAAGACACAAACGCAGAGAGTAAGCTTCCCCACAGCACCCTGCACCTCTCAGCCATTAACTGTTTGGAAGAATCATCAAGCTTGTGGGAGTAAGATTTTTCTTTTAAGGGAATGTTAATGGATACTAAAATAATGAAGCTGGCAATAATTAGTTCCTCTGTCTGAAATGAGCGATAATGAGAATACCACAGAGCTCACTGCTGAGCAGTGAAGGCCAAATGGAAAGTGAACCCTACTGAATTGTTACACTCTCTTAGCTGGGAGCGTTTGTTTTAGGAAATCCAATATTACAAAAATTGTATTGTGTGAGGCGAGGCAATGCAGGCTCCTTCATTCCTAGTCCACACTGCTGACAGAGAAGGTATTGCTGCAGGTAAGAAAAGTAGTAGCACGTACTACTCTGCAGTAACATGTACTCACAAGAGGCCAATGCACTAATCTAGTCCCTGTTCCACAGGTTGAGTGTTCATGAGAAATGTAATTCTGTGCAGGTGGTCCTCTGGTATCTAAAGGCTCAGATGGGGAGGTGGGTTTTAGCGCTTTAGTCTTGCAGCAGTAACAGGATGTGTGATCTCTATCCTAGCACACAATAGCTAAATAACAAACTGAGGTAAATGAGTTTAGTGCTAAAAATGCAATTAATATGAAGCCCAATATGACCACAGCAATGTTTTTGCTTTTCTTTACTCTGCCCTACATAGTGTTCTTGCTTTTCTGAAGATGAACTTGTGCTGAGTTCCCTGTGCCACAGTTTGCATTGATATCTGGTCATCTTTAAGAGCCAAAGTGCCCTTTGGGAAAACAGTTTTCTGTAGAAGGCCAGCTGTGCCAGAATTGCAAAATTCAACACCACGGAGAATATGGGGATACTATGACCCGAATGATCCATGACACACTGGATCCTAGACACCGCTGTTGTTGCTTTCTCCTTAACACAGTAATTTAGAGATGGGACATCATTGTTCTGGTTGCTGTACAGAGACCATCTCTTCTTACAGTCTGAAGAGAAAGAAAAAATGAAGGATGGGATGGGAAATAGTGGCACAGGAAGAATGAATTGATCAGA
>NW_008825614.1:15810544-15832400 GCF_000699105.1 Pygoscelis adeliae | reverse complement strand
GCGGCAAAAAGATTCCCTTAGATAAGGTAACTCCCAAAATATTGTCTTAGATTTCCAGTGTTTAAATTTGTAGTAAGTGTTAAATGTAATAATCCAACTGCTCTCTTTTAAAGAAGTGTAAAATTCATGTTAGTTTAATGAAAATAATAAATGTCTCTATATTGCACTTTTCATCTGTAAATCTCAAAGCAGTTTACGAGTTACATATGTACCATTTTGCCATGGGTAGTAAGGAGTGGCAATGACTTACACAATGTGACGTTATAGCTTTGAAAACAACAGCACTACATTTTGATTCTAGTAGCAACCTAGTGACTTCAGAATTAACATTTTTGGGTTTTATTTTCTCTACTGAGACAAAGAAAAAAAGCAGAATTACTTCCCTCAAATCCACCTGTCCTTTCCTATTTAGTCCTCCTCTTTGGCATAATCTGAAAACATTTCCATTTTTAGGCTTTAGATACAGTGAACAGGAGATTTTTAGAATTTTTAGAGATGCCTTGCAGATTTTCTGAATGCTGACTAGTCAATGCTTTGTCCACCTGCATCAATTTAAGCGTGTAAGGCTTTTTATTTTTAAAAGGGAGAATTCATGAGTACATCAGCCTTTTAAACATCTCTTTATTACTTACCATACTCTTCTTATCTGCTTTTTGAATAGTGTACCCAGTAATGGCAGCGTTGCCATCATCTTTTGGTGGCTTCCATGATAAATTCACATTCTCTCCCCAGACGTCCTCAATAGTTACAACTTCTGGTGGCCCTGGGCGATCTGTAACGAAAATGTGGCAGCTGACATTTTCCATTGTTTGCTTTCTCTCTCTCTCCCCCTCTCTCTCCTTCCTACACACATCTTCCACTTAGTTAGGTTTTTCTCTCTCTTTCTTACAACACGCACATGCCAAAACCAATGCCAAAAGAAAGCTGAGGTTGCAAAAGAAAACTTTTCAAAGTTAAGGCATGTCAGAATTATGAAGAACTTAACTTGACCGCTTTGTGAGTATGGTTTCTAATATGCATGTGCTCTTTGATTGCATAAGGACATGATATTTTGGAAAAGTTAAAACCAGTTGAAGATGTGTTCCTAAAAGATGAAGTCAGACAATCATTATAAAGTCTGTGCTACCAGTTTTGCCTATTATGTAAAGAAATAGATTGGTAAAAATGAAAAGTAAATGTGTTTTCTCATCTGTCTTTCCTACTTTCATGTACTTTCAATATTTAGGATTTCTTCCACATTACACTTGTGACAAAGTTACTATGGATTTACTACCATTTCTGGCTATGGATACCATTCAATGGGAAAAGGCTTGCATCCTGCATAGACAAGAACATGAAAAGCACAACAGTGAAAAAAGAGACTGACATGTTCCAACAAGCGTCTGCCATTGTGTAGGGAGGTTTACTTAGAGACCACAAATCTATAGCCAAGTAATTGGATGTGGTGAGTTATCACTGTCGAGAAAGATGCTCTTTGGGATTCCTCTGCTTTCCTAAAGCCTTGGAATGGCTGGAGTCTGCTTCTCCGGCATGCATTTACTTCTGTTTCTCAAAACATACCAACAATCTGAATATCTATTGTAGCTTTGTCCTCCAAGTTCTCTACTTCCACTTTCATGTTATATTCTCCAGAGTGGCTCCTTTCTGCCTTTCGGATGAAGATGATAGTGTCATTTTCAGTGTTGCGGATGTTGATTTGGTTCTTGTCGATTGGAGAACCATTTTTCTGCCATGATACTTTTGCCCTTGGTCTTCCCTGTAAGAAGCCAGGAAACAATTTGTATATGATTTTGGGAGAGAAAAGGGTGGGAGAGAAAACGGGTTTATGTCCCATTTTTCCCAAACGGGAAATAAAACTGTCCTGAAAGAAACTGAGAATTCTTTTTTAAATCATACGGCATTTGAGATACAATCATATTAATTCACCTAAAATGCAGCTTGCTTGCTTTCTTTTTTTTCCCAGGAGACTGAAATATTTGCAAACTCAGGCTAAATTGGACAATTAACTTTCTGGCTAAAGTTGACAATTAATTTCCAGTTTTCTAAAAGAAAAAGGAGAAAAAAACAGAAAATGCAGAACAAAATATTTCACCCTCTGGAAGTGCCTACATTCTCTACACTGGCAGTGAAAGAGGAAAAGTAGTGGACTAAACCTCCAGGGATCCTAAACTCTCTTCTTTAATTGCAAAAGCAATTGGAATAGTTGTTAGGTAGGCTGGATTGACATCTTTTGTGTGCCATTTTTATGGGCCTAGTAGTGCCCAATTTAGGTACTTAAATCGGAGTGAATTCCACCTGCTTTACCATGGGATTTGCCTTTCAGAGGCAAACAATTTGCCAATGCTGTCTGAAAAGGGTAATCTCACACCTTTTTGAATGCCTTCTTAGAGAATAACCATAGAATATTCCTTTAATTTCTCAAGAGCAGTGTATTTTGCAATGTATTGTGATCAAGCTTTTATTAGGCTTTTAACAGCCCTGTAGAAGCCGGATTATGCTCACCCAGTATCTTTAGGTGTGCAGAGATGAAATAGAAATTAATTCTGCCATAATTCTTGTATTCAGAAGAATAAGGACCCTGCAGGTAGAGAGGCAGTCACTGTTGTAAAAGGTATGGGAAGGAAGGTTAACACGATGCTGTGGGAAAACGTGCTATATCCTTGGAAAGAGTCATGTTATAGCTGTGATCTCAAGGATTTAAAAGTTGCAGTTTCTATAGGAGGCAGTGAAACTCTGCCCACTCTTCCCCTCCCTTTTCCTCTCTCAAGACAAGAAAAAGATTAAATGCTACAGTCCCACCCTTGATACCATATCTAACTATTGCCAGTGTAACCATTTTGCATTGTGCAAGCAATTATCTCACATGTAATGTCTACTGGGAGGATTTATAAGTGTCCTTTGGATGACAGAAGAAAAATCAGTCTGTCTAAGCTAGATACCCAATTCATTAATTGGCTTAACATCATTTCTTTGAGACGTCGAAGCAAAAGCTTTCAAGCACCTGTGTACTTCTGTGTGCTTCCACATCTGTTAGTTAACTCACTGGCCGACCAAAGTTACACAGAAAGAAGTTAAAAAGCAGCTATATAAGAAAAAGTAGTGTTTTCCTGTCAGTGTTTTTAGTTCTTACCTGGAAAGGAATAACGAGATTCACAGTTTCTCCAACTCTTCGAGTATAGGTTTGTTTTAAGTGTCTTGGTAGACGAATCTTTGGAGGTTCTGAAAAAAAGCCAGAAGCTTGTGTTTGACATTTATCTTCTTTTCTGACTTAGGCAGTACTGGTGGGCATCAGTATAAATAGGAGACTCTGTGGTCTACAATTCCCAGAAGTGACTAATTAGAGTGACTAATTTACTATCTTAAATTTCTTGGTCCCACAATGTTACTTTTGGTACACCATCATTTTTTGTAACACCAAATGTTATGGTGGTAGGAATAGGTGAGAAACTTAGTGCAACTCAAAAAAAGCAACATCAAGTTCAAGTTCTGCAGAAAAAAAGCCTTGAAAGGCTGAGCAATAAAGGCTCGGAAATGAAACAAATAAAAAGAATTACAAGTATTTTTAAAGGCGGTTTCATGATTTCTAGCCACTGCACAATGGCTTTGTAACGCCATATCATCAGTTTCCAACAAGAGAGTACTAGCCTTAAAAAAATGAACTAAGTATGGAAGCAGAGTGTATTTGTGGGTGAGCGTAGGCAGGAGGATCTTACCTATCACTTCCTTGACTAAAATAGGCTGTGGGTGGTACCTGGGCTCACTTTCACCAGCAGCATTCACAGCTTTTACTCTCACAAGGATTTTCGAGCCAGTCGGCAGGCCAGTGATAGTAAACTTCGTTTTGTCTGTCAGCTCCGGGTTAGCCACGATCCATTCATCAGCTAGTTTAGGGAAAAGAGGAGGGGAGGACGAATCGAAAGAATAGGGAATTATAAATACATCCACTGCACGGATGAGGAAAATTACAGAACGGTAATAGATTAATTATATTCTGATTAATACCTCTGTTTTGTTTTTCTAATTATGCTGTAACATGACATTGATTCACTTTAATTATACGTAGGAAAAATGTTTCAAAGCTTTAAGGGTTTCTGCTGATTATATATTTATATTTAGAGAAATAAATGTTTTTAGAATGTGTCTATCATTTAATTTTCAGAGAGAAAACTGATTAGTCTTTAAATTCAGCTGATAGAAAACAAGGGGGACAAAGAGTGTATTTCCAAAAGCACTCATCATTGCTCTAACAGCTTCCTTGGAGAGAAATGGGTTTTACAATTAATTTCAATAATATCACAATTAGACCAGTACTGAGTACTCTTGAAACTACCACTGAGACCGCAGGGATGAGGGAAACACAGAATATTTACAAATTGCAATGAAATGCTATCTCTCCTGGTGCCTTTAAAAAAGGAAGGCTGTGTCAGAATTATTCACATAATTACGGAATTCTTGGATTTTTTTATCCTACCCCTAGGCAGTCGCACATAATCCACAGAGTGATGGAAACAGTACAGTCTTTCAGAAAAGCTTCAGCTACAAATGGTACTTTCTTTTCCACCCTGTCCTCTAAACAGATCACTTTAACGCTGCTGGCACTTTGACATTTGGAAGTCAGATTTATGCAGTAGCAAGTCAGTATCAATACCTTCCGCATGATGTAAAGTTAGCATTATAACATTAGTGCAGAAGACGAGAACTATTGTAAGCCAGAGAGCCCTGCAGACTTAGCGCGCAATACTGTGGTACATTGTCATAACTGCGGGTCTTACTTTTAGGAATTAAGTTCTCCTTCAAGCTGCTTCTTTCAGCGTCTAGCAGAAGACGATTGCAATCAATGACTGTTTCCTGAACACCTCCCCCTCCCCCTATACACAGACTACAGCAAATTCTGTAGACTGTTGCCCTTAAAATTCACTCTCAGAAATTTATCTTTACTTTTATGAAGAGAGTTTTTCTTTCATTAAAGAAGATTTATATCCTTTGTTGAATACTGTACCTTCCAGGTTAAAAGGTGGCTCCACCAATTCCTCAGACAGATCTGTCGATATACCTTGTGAGAATCCATCTTTAAAATTAATCAGAGACACCCACTTTCACACAGATGGAGCATTTTGTCAGTGGTTAGCAATTCCTGTTAGTAAGTATGCAAAGATAGATGCTGGGCTTTAAAGATTTAGAGGACCCATATTTAGAGAGACTGCAGGGAGGAAAGAGATGGGAAGAGGACATCTAAATCAAAGAACAGTTATGCATTATGCTCACAGAAAAGATAAAGGATAAAGGAAGAGGAGGAGATAAGGTGGGTTTTTTTCTCTGGGCCTGGTCACAGCCCTGGAAAGATGAAAAGAAAGAGACAAAAAGAACATTTGGAAGAGAGAGAAATGAAATGAAATGATGATTGGAGAAAGTGTAGGAGAAGAAGAAAACACATCATAGAAGAGAGAAGAAATTCAGAGAAGAATTCTGAGTAAGAGAGACAGGAAAAGAGAAGTCTTGGAAAAAAACTTGGAGAAACAGAGGAAGAGAACACATTTAGCTAAAGGCAACATAGAAAGAAAATTAAAGAAGAAGGCAGAAATCATGGATGATGACAGATACGATGTAATCCCTAAGGCTTTATTTCCTGGACAAAGCTACGACTGCCCTGGATTTCCTGGAATCCTGGACCTGGCTATTTTCAGGATAGTAAAAATACTATTCTAGTATCTGTGCATGGTCCTGGATGGGTACACTGGCAAAGATCTCAGCCAACAGAGACTCTCCAAAGTGCTTACTTACTAGCTATGAAAACAGATCATCTGCAGGTACATTGGCCCTTTAAAGGCAGATAAATATAGCGTCATAGGGAAAACTAGGGCCAAGCTCATCAGACTACCCTTGAAATGTCAAACAAGAACCAGTCGGCAGCATGTATTACTAGGAATTGACTTCTCCAATGTCAACAAGATTCAGTCTACTCCACATCACCACAGCAAGAGGTTCAAGTTGGATGTTGTAAACTAGCCCTGGGAAGGGGAGTTCTATATTCACATTCACACCTATGCAGTGCCGGATCCAGATACTCATGATGAGACTCCAGTTCAGTAATATACACAGTGAGCTGTCAAAGGTGCTACCATAGTTAAGGAAGTCCAAGAGTCCACCATGTTGATCAAGTCATGAGTTTCAGACTAAAGGCAAATACCAATTTTTGTGAAGCAATACCAATGCTCATGGTACATGATTCTTCTAAATTAAAATTATATATATATTTTGTCTTCCTGTTTTCAGATTGTGATTTCTCCTAATGATTGCTATGATAAAGAAGTCTCAAAAAAGCCCTCTTTAAAACTACTTCAGTGACAACGATGAAAGAATGGAGAAGGTAAAGACAAATGAGTTTACAAACAGATAACTAAAAGAAAAGAACAGCAGCATGAATATAGACAGTCATAAAAAGTACCTTGAAATTAAAAAGAGTTATTAAACAGTATAGAAGAAATTAGTTTGAGGCAGAACAGGCACTGAAAGGACTGAGAAAAGGAGGCACTGAGCTATTGCAAGAAAGAAAAAAAGGACTGAACATAGAGAAAAGGATGTATATTCCAATAATACGTCTTTTTTAATCGGTATTTTCTACCAAGCTTGCTTCTTCCTAACCATTTTCACAACATATATACATAAATAATGTCAATTGTGTATATATAGATGTATATGCATATATAGGAGGCATATATAGATATACATAAACACTCAGAAAGCTGTGTAAAATACATTGTACCCATTGTATTTTAACTGAGGTGGGTAACAATAAAATGACAGAGTTGACTGCCATTTTGTTGTATCTTCATATGTTTTAAACCTATCTGAAAAAAAAAAAAAGTAAAGAATTTGTTCCATTCAACAGGTATACAATGATCTTCTGTTTAATAGTCCTTAAAAGATAGACTTGGAAGATTCCTCTGAACGCCATAGTTTGCATTAGCGTGTATATATTTCTTATCCTCTTTTGTCACCTATTTTGGAAATCACATGCTGTAATGTCAAGGGTTTTATGACAGTGACATATTAGAAACACTTTTAACTTTTACCCCGCCATCCTTCCAGTATGAAACAGAGCATAATATACAACATACACTGAAGTCCTCACGTTGACAGCCCCCTTTATATTCCCATACATCTTGCCTGTGCAATGGAAACATTATAGGAATGCTGCATCTTGATGTAAGACTGCATGCTTACTCATTCTGAGCTGTTCCCACAGCTCCCTCCCAATATACAAGGAAAACCCTTCCTACCATTCCAGCTGTGTCTGCCTTCAGGTAATCTTCTCCAGACCTCTGAGCTTCTTGCAGTCTGTTCCTGCTCCTTACAGATATTCAGCTCAATACTACAAGATGCTGAGTGCTCCTGAGAAAAGCCAGTGGTTCTTCTTCACTCCCTCTCCCACTCTCCTGAGTGAGACCTGAGGGCACTCTGCTCCTGTGGTATCTGACCACTTTTGTGAACTACTGTTTTCCTGGATTGTCTGAATCTGAAACATGGGACAGTGTGAATGACAAGTTCTGTCCTCTACCTCTTGTCTCCAGGCTGTGGACTGCGTTCATGAAAAGCTTTTGTTGAAATAAATGCCTTTATGAAAAAAGGTGTCCAACTCATCACTTGATTTACAGCGCAGTTAAGAGCAGCAGCTACCAGAGCTGAAGATAACTGTGTCCCATTCATCCAAACACACAACATTGCTGGAGTCCCACTGATTGGCATTTGTCCACAGAGGCTGGGTATTGCACATACCACTCCAAGCTATTTGATACTTACCCAGGAGTTGGTGGATTTAATTTTTGAAAATAGACTTCATTTGATGCCAACTCAGAAGACAATCTGCTGGAAAATACTAAGTTTCTGCTGCTTGGTCACCAAAGACTCTTAGTTGTAAAATATACATTATATTTCCCTATTCCTCGTTATTTTAGTCTCATAAGTTTATTCAGTCTCTTACATCTTTATCTTTCTCCTTCAGTTCTGTATAGATTTATGTCTTAGATGGACATAGTTAAAGATCCTGTATCTAACTACACTGAAACGTTGGAGAAATTCAATATCCAGACACGAACTCTGCATGCCTAGATAACTTCTACAGCCAGCTATTGGAGAGGCTGTTTGTCCTCAGTACTGGGAACTGGCACTTGAAGTAGCCAATTAGTAATGTGTCAAGATAGGGATTACCACATTGAGGACCTCCTGTCCCTAAAACCCAGCCAACCTGCACATATTTTGGACCACACTTACAGCCATTCATTATTTCCTATTCATTCATCCATCCACTCTTTACTGCATCGATTCTTCATTTAGCTCAAAAAAGAGGACAGCGATTAACACGATACTTGGTACACTACAACAGATTATATGGCTTTTGATTTGGATTTCAGATCAAATGTAAGGTGCGTTGAACTACAGTCAATAGATGGGATCTGGAATACAAACCAAAGGAGGCCTGAGCAAAACCCTGCTGCTTGAGGTCTTCTGACTGATTAATCTCTGCCTTAAAGTGAGAGCACCTGATACCCGTAGAGAAAAAATGGAGAAAGTCTCACCTACTTTCACTATGAGTAACATACCACAGTCGTTGCCACTTACTTCCTTCAAAGCAGTACTCTACAACATAGCCGTCTAACCCTGCTGCTCCGATGTGGTCTGGTGGCCTCCATTTCATTGTAACTGAGGTATCAGTCACTCCATCCACTGCCAGGAGAGTTGGTGGACTGGTAACAGCTGAAGCAAGCAGGCAGCGGGGAGAAGGCAGAAAGCTGTGTTACAATTAAAGGTTTACATTTATGGTGTATATTCCTCTAATTTAGCATCGTAGGTGACAGGCTAAATCCTGCATACCAGGCATTTCCAATCATCCCTGGCACGTCTTTCCCAATTAGGACCAAACTAGGAGAAGCAGGTACCTCATCCCATATCTGCTCACAGCCTAACCCAGAGTTAAATTCCTCCTTCTGAGGAGTGAGAAGGACAAAGAGTGGTGGAAGGTAAAGCAGAGAAGTTGCGAGTAGCGTGTTCTACAACAGCAGGTATTTTCTGGCAGGAGGACAGCACGCTGTAGCAATAACAGCCACCTTCTTCCTCCTCTGCATCATGGGGGTGCCGCTGAGCAAGGTGGGAACCTTTGCTGGCCTACAGAACAAGGCACCTTTCTTTTAGAGGGACTTGTGGTTGTCACAATAGTTTGAAAAATCTGTTTCTTTATATGAAAAGGCCACCAAATTAGTCTGTCACTAGGTGAATGACAAAGCCCTCTAGCTGTTACATTAATATAAAGCAGTAAGAGGACATGTAGAATAATGTAAAATATGACCTAGCCTAATCTGGATTGTCTGCAAAAGGATATTGAAAATATGTGATCCCTTTCTGCAAAAAACAACCAAGACTATAATCCATAATCTTTATCAATTCTGTAAATTGCCAGTAGCTTGACTCTGTTGACTCAGGAGGTACCTATGATATACAAAAGCATGCAACTATTAATTCTGGTCCTTAAAACATATTGACCATAGTATATCAGGCTCACCTATAACATGTCACTGTTTTATTGTAGTGCACCATTTTTCTGTCTATACGTCCTTGTTTCTTGTTTATAAAAGACTATAAATCTATAAATCCTTCAGTGATAGACATATAGTTTATGCAGCACAGAAGACACATCTATATAGTGTAAGACATATAAGACAATAACTAAACTATAAGACATATAGTAAAGTAACTATAAGACATATATGTAAACTATAAGACATAGAGTTTATGCAGCACATAGACACATCCTGAGCAACACAAGTGTAACAAGAACTACAGTTCTATAATTAGATGACTGTAGTAATGTGTCAAAGATAATTTTCTAAATGTATACCTATCTCTATGCTCTTGTTTACTTACCTAAAGGAACAAAGGACTTCGAAGGCATACTTGGTTTGGAAATGCCTATTGCATTAACAGCGAATACACGGACCTCGTAAGCAACACCTTCAATCATCTTCTTTGGCTCAAAAGTTGTTTCTTTACACAGCTCAAAATTCAACCTCATCCACCTGGAGCTTTGTTTCTTTTTCCTTTCAATGAAATATCCTATTGACCAAATAAAATTTTATTATAGTAAGTGGTGGCATAAAGCTCAATAGTGAGGGGTCTGTTTTTTGACTGGCCGATAGCGTTTTTCCTGGATGCACCTCAATATCTCCTTCTGGCCTCAGAGTGGTTTAGGGGTTATTGTTAAATTTTTCCTATTGCAAACTATCTGATAGTCATCTATTTGGCTTTCATGGCCATGTACGAGCTTTTTTTGGACTTCACTTACAACACCGCTGTAGTCAGTTCAGTGTGAAAAGGGCCTGATTCTGCTGGCCTCTGGGCCCCTCTGACTTTCCTCTTGGTTCAGTGTATTAGAAGATATTCCAATTTACTCAGTAAATTGTTTCTGAAATCCCTCCTAACATTCAAACAGGCTAGCTGTTCAAAGTTTGGTATTATAAGGGGTTGTCTTTCAAGTAGGGGGATTGATAATGTGGCAACATACAAAATGACAAATCTCAAAGCATTAGAAAAACAGGTATCCAATAAAGTCGAAGATTGGGTAGAACATTCTTGCAACTGGGTACTCAGAGTGCAACTCTCCAGGGCCTGAGCTAAACTCTGATCCTATGGCGTCCATTGTTAGGTGTTTGTTTCTTTTGTCTATATTAGACCACCACCACAAAAAAAAGAAAAGTATGTACCTAAGATGGGTGATCCACCATCATTTGCCGGAGGTTCCCAGGTCATAACACACCAGTCTTCACCCACCTCAGTCACATTTGGTGCCTGAGGAGGATCAGGGACATCTGTTGTAAACAAAGTAAATATTATGAAAAAAACCCCCAACTTTCTTCTTTTTGCATAGGTTGAAATAAAAAAATGTCAAATAAGAAACAAATCTAAATAGTTTTTGAAGTGCAACAGGATTTCCTAATGAGGAGAGAGAGCGAAAGGTCTTTGTGGATCCTGGCAGGTGGTTAGGAAGGGATAAGTGCCAAGCTCTTCAGCACAGCCAAGACACTTGAGGGGCACTTGAGGGCATGTGGTAAGACAGGGCCCACAGCCACATGAGGAATGGAGAATGGGAAGTGTTAAGGACACCCTGAGGTAACTGCACAAGTTTGGCCCTTGCAGCGTGAGGTGGCAGCGGGATGATAATTAACTCCTACTTAAATCCCATGCTAAGCTCCTGTGTCCTTCAGTAACACTGGGCCATAGTATCCTTGCACCTCAATTCCACATCTGAAAATGGGGAAAAACAGGGAAACGGAATTTTTCTGAGAATCTACAACAGTTTGGTAGCTAGGGAGGACAGCATCTACAGAAGAGACCCTTCAGATAGAGGAAGAAGAATTTGTCTCTGGTTGGGGTGCAGAACAGTAGGGTTCTTCAAGGAGTATTTATTGAAAAGGGCTGTGATAAAAGACATGGCTCATGTGCACTGTTCCACGTGACTTACCAACCACTTTAATGTTGATTAGAGCTGTGTCCTCTCCAGCCTCATTCTTTAATGTTATTCTGAAAGGACCTGAATCTTCCCTCTCAGCTGTATCAATGACCAAACAGCTGCTGTCAGGGTATGTTTCTGCCCGTATTCTTCCACTGTCTGTGATCCACTAGGAGTCAAAGTAAGCAGAGGGAAAAGTCATATTTTCTGGATTTGAGAATCAAAACGCTCAAAAATCGAAATCCAAATGCAGTACAGGACACTTCAGCAAAAATACTAAAGTGACTGTAAGAAAAAACACACTAAAGCTCAGAATTTCAGTCACCTAATGATCACAAAAATGACAAAATAACTGAGGGATAAATAAATAACTTTAAAATACAGTAACTGTTTAGTACTCAGTTCAGCCATTGCATCTCAAAGGAAGAGGCGCTAGGCTTACTTGTCCTGTGAGCAAGAACATGCTTTTGTCAACACTACCTGTCATTAATTTGATGGAAAGAGAGTAGTGGATTCTCCCAAATGTCTCATAGAAATGTAATTTGTTCAGTTTAAAAGTCAGAGTGATTGTAATGGTCAGTAGCTTGTCCTCACAGATTTCAAATGCTGGCACATATTTTGGAGTAAGAGCTGTCCTAGAATAATTCCCTATTTAGACAAGTCCACAGTGGTGATACTACAATTAATATTTGAAAAATTGTAGTCAGAGATTTGACCAGATAGGTCTGACAAATCCAGTAATAATATGTTCCAGCTTCCACATACCACAATGAAAATTTAAATGTGAAAAGTGTCTTTTTGGTATTACACAGCCAGGGATTGATCTGTGCCAAGTTTTGCATTAAGACCCCAAATGCAAGACACCAATTGCCCAGCCTGTTGTTTCATTTGAGACTTGACACTCCATCAGAATTTATCATTCATTTTCCAAAACCAGACCATACCATGGCTTTCTATCAAAACCTGGCAGCCATTCTGGGCAGTATGTACAGAAGTAGCCATCTGGTAGATTTTCACTAGTTTTCTTCTCTATCTCGTATGTCCCTCTCCTTTACAATTTATTTATAGCAAAACCATATCTTTTTCCTTCATTAATTTCAGCCTTTCCTCAAAAAGACCCAAAAGATACTAAATAATATTTATCCATTTTACCCTTAATTTTTGAGTGAGGAGAGGTTTTTTACATAAAATGCATCTCCTTCTTATTTTCTGCCATTAAAATCAATGTCTTCACAAGGCTAAAGGTTATTTTTTGAAGTAAAAGGCCCCTTGTCAAGCTAAAGAAATGTGTGTAACCACAATGTACCTTGTCCCCTTTACTCCACATGACTTTTGGAGTTGGCTCGCCAGAGATGGGGATCTCAAGTCGTAGTTTGCTTCCTGCCACTACTGTCACAATGTTATCTTCCCCAAGACCATCCAAGTGGAGTTTAGGAGGATCTGAAAAAGGAGAGATTGTCCAAATTTGCCATGTGGCTGCCACTCTGAGAGTTCGGTGACCTGGCACAGGTCTGCAACATAGAGAAACATACTCTATGTTTTGTATTTTCCTGGTATTTTGGTATTTTTAGTCAAATGATTTTTGTTTGGAAGAAAATTTGTGAAGATTTTTTTTTTTAAGGAAATAGTTGTCTGCTGAAAAATAAATCATAACACCATAGAAATTTTGGAATAGTAGGACCATAAAAAAAAATCTGTCTTCCTGAGGCAGAATTATGCATATTTAGGTAACTTCTGAGAGAGATTTCCTCTAAGTAGCTCTTGAGAATTTCCATTGCAGGCTTTCTTCAACACCTAGAGTTGCCACCCTTCAGACATCACTGTTCTTACAGTTTAAAAGTTTTCTTAACCCAAATACTTTTCCTGAAAATGAAATGGTCACTTTCGCTGTACCCCATGTGTCTGAAGGGCCACTGATTAATATCCTTTTACAACTTTTTTTAATGTATTAGAAGATTATATCTGTGAGCATACCCTCCAGTACCCCTTCCTTCTTCATTCTCCCTAAACCATTCTAACACAGATATCCCACTTCCTTCGGCTTCAATTACAAACCATATTTTCTAAAGATTTGGGCATTTATGGTGCTCTTCTTTTGACTTCCAAGTCACTGGTTGCAGTTAAAAGCCAGTGAGTTATCATTGTGGGAAGAGAAAATGCCTTGTTCTATTTTTGTTTCAATGACTGGGATCATTAACAAGCCTTCTGTTTTGCTGAGTGAATAAAAATTGACCAGAAACATTTCACTCTCTAGATATCATTTGATGTATTAAGGGAATATGTACCTGCTTTACTAATCTTTTACCAAACCAAATCACATTTTGAAATGTCAGCAAGCCAATTCTTCAAAGACAACACTGTATATCTGAAAAGAGGATAGCAACAGGTGTTTTACACAAACTCTTAGTAGTGGTTTAGGTTTAGGAATTCAACATCAAGAAGCCTTCCCTGGGAGCTCCCCCAGGCTTGTAAACTATGAGCAGATCCTAAGCACAGGCAAAGCGCTCTCTGACTAGCTAGCACTTTGCCAAAGCAGCCGCTCTGTTTTCTGTGGTAGATGCCTGCTCAGAGGAAACAAACCGATGTAATCAAGGATATTGCACATTGCATTTAATTTCCAAGGGTCAGAGAAAGAGATGTTATATATAAGTCATTGTGCCATATACTTACCCACAACATGTACTTTGCATGGAATATTAATATTATAAGCATCTGGTACAAACATGTATTCACCCTCATCATCAACAGCAGCGCTCGCTATAACAAATCTGTGGATTCTGTAAAAAATTGAAAAAGAAAGAAATGTAAATTATTTTTGAAGACTGCTTGAAGCTATAAGGAAAAATCTGTGAAACGTTTAGGAGATCTGTGCAAGCGTGTAAAATTACTGACTAAAAATCCTTTGCTGGCTGCTTAGTGGTATTTTAGCTGATTAAATACTTTGTGATTTGTACAAAATATTATTTAGACAACCAGCAAATAATGTAACTAATTCTAATATTTTTTGTTTGAACACAGAAGTAGAAAAATACGGGAGTGTAATCTTGACACAGGGATTCTGTGCTGCTGCCATCAGATTGTAATTTTGTTGTTCAAGAAAAAATGTTTAGGTGATCCCATTGTGAGAATATTCTGACTTTTGTTAGACCATCTTTGTGACAGGATCCAATCTACTATTTGTTTGCCAGAATAAAGAAATGGGTGAACAAAGCATATGCTGCTCTTACTACCTAACTGCATCTTCCAACATGATGATATTTTTGCTCTCCTATCACCTGCTGTGGCTAAGCTTTGTTCAAGGTAGGACTCACCTCTGTGCCCTTCCTGCTCCCCTTTCCCTCACCTCACCCTATGGGCCTACATGGGTTGTGGGGAGCTCCTTCATCTTATGTCAATCCAAGGGGTCATTGCACAGCTGGCACTTGTCCCCTACGGCGACTTAGCGAGCGTTATGGAATCAATGCAAACGTTTCATAGCCTGTTTAAGAAGCATCTTCACAAGTGCAGTTCCCAGCTGTATGAATGGTCTGCTAAGCTGAAGTGAAGAGGATGTAGTTAAAGGTAGGACCTGTTTTGTTTTTTGTTTTTTTTAAGCTGACAAACTTTCCATGAAAAAGGACGGATTATAAATCCAAAGGGACCTGATATCTCCACACACTTTGCATGGGCAGAGATACATGGTCTGAGCTGACACAAACAGGAGCTATCAGAAAAACAGACATTTAAAAGCTATATGTTTTTAGTAATGTCTAACAATTATTTTACCTTCCTACTTAATATCCCATACTAACAGCAACAGCAATGTTAAGAAAAATTAATAGCTTGAACTTAGATGGATCAAGGATTTGATTATTGTCCTCCACAGCCAAAATTCACAAGATGAAAGGGGGCAAGGAGACATGGCTTTTATGATGATAAAAATAAATATGTTTGTGGGACAGAGGTTAGACTTGATTACCAGATAGTTTTCAGTGAAGTAGCCCATATATTGGCACATCTCTACAGTGTCATTCCATCAAAAGTCAAGTCAATACACAACAGGCTTACCTTCCTTTGTGATAAAGCTTTACACGGTCACCAGCTTCGACCAGTTGCCCATTTTTGTACCATTTCCCTTCCACGTTCTCAGATATCTCACACTTCAGGTGGATTTCCTGTCCAAGCCTCACAGTCTGGTCTTCTAGTGCAAGTGATATCTTCAGTGGTCTCACTTAGGAAAACAGAAGCAGAGATTTTAGTGCTAATATCAAACAATAGCTCATGATTCTGTCACAGAGCTGCTACTAGCCATCACAATAGTCTTCAAATCAGAAAAATGCCTCCAATAATAAAGTTCTCAAGTCCAAATAGCAGTAATATGTACATGTAAGCTACATAAGTTAACGTTTTTCCATGTAGTCTGATGCCTTAGAAAGGGTGATCCAAATATCCATGCCCTGACTGGGGAAACTCCATGGTTATTGCCAGTAGAAGAACTAAGCCCAGGAGCACAATTTGAATGCTGTCCCCTCTCTGGTGTTTAGGTGCTGGAGGTAGGGTGTTTCTATCCCCCAGAGTCCAGTAAGAAACTTTCAAGATGTGAAAGACCCATGTCCCCAGACCTATGCACTGGAAGGGATTACAACCCACCTTTCCTGTGATCTAACAGCCATCTAACTGCTCTCATAGCTCTCCCAGCTCATCCGAGATAATTTGGAGACTTACCAAAGTATTTAATCACAAGTGGGGACTGTAGTTCTCAACCTGTTTTGTCAGGCTGGTAGCAAAGGCTGACTGGCCAGTAGGCTTAGCTTCATACACTACTTGTTCTCATGTTTGCTAAACTGCCTTACCTCACCCTACGAATAGCCACAGATATTACTAGCTTTTGTAAAACTTGAGTCTGAGTACTGGTGCCCCAGTTCACTTCCACTTTCTGGAAGATTAGATGCTGTAGACCAAAGTCCAGGCTGGACACACAGTACCATGTGTATGCAGTAAATATCCCTGACTATAATCTGACATAGGAAACAAAGAGTGATGGGAAAGGCAGCATTTTATAGAAAGCCAGTTGGAAAATCCTCAGAAGAAGTTGCATGAAAGGAAAGATGATGGAGCTCGATAGCCATCGAGGATAATTTCCAACTTGATAATAGAACAGCATGAATGGGTTGTGCTTAAGATGCCAATTTGTACAAAATAGTCAAAAGCAGTACACAAAACAGTGTATGTTTATGCATAATGTGTGATAACTTTAGAGGATGGGCACATACATTTCGCTAAAACCCACAGGCGTTTTAAAGAGATATTGCCCAAACAATACTGAGGGAGCTACATAGTCATGTGTTTGTGCCTATGAGTTCAGGTCAAGTGCCTGTTAACAGTATGCCTAGTTATAGAACTTCTTATTTTTTCCAACATACTTTTTTTCTGATTTTGGCTAAAAAGCCTTGGTTTGGCTTTCCTGTGAAAACCTGAAAGGATTAAAGAAAGCAGATACTTCCCTTGAAAATATCTTTGGATGGATAGCTTTGTTTCCCATCTTAATGGAGTGACAGAAAGTTTTCAAGCAGGACTAGTCCGTTGCCTGTTGCTGCAAACGGCGTCTAAAGGAAAGTCACTGTTCTGGAGATTTGCAGCAAAGAAATTGGTATGGAAGTTAAGTCTCCCTTTAAACCCCCAGGAAAAGGCAAGCAGATTATTTATTTCTGTAAGCTAGTAAACTGTGACATACGAATTCAAGAGCAAGATGGATGATACTTACAATCAACCGAAAGCTTTGCTTCTGATTGGCCTCCAGTTGTCATTACTGAGTAAGTTGCATTGTCATTTTTTGCAGCTTCCTCTATGATCAAAGTGTGTTTTTTACCCTCAACCTTGATTCGATACCGAGATTTAGGTTCATTGTTAAGTTCTACACCATTCTTAAACCTAATGGAAAACAAAGAATGATTATTTTTCCAATAGATGTCCTGTGCAAATAGGACTCACATAGACTGAAACTTCCAGAGAAGACTTTATAAGACTTAAGGCACGAGAAAAGGTTAAACAAACTCATCCATGAATGTGTAAGGATATTTTTGCTGTTGCTACATTTTTGAATAATGTTTTCTTGAGATTTTCTTAGCAATTTTCAGGTTTACTGGTATAGAAAAAGCTGTCCACATTTTTGCCTACAATTAAAATATTCAGGGTTTTATTCTCAAGGAAAACAGTATCTGTTCAAAATGTGGCTTACCATTTCACATTTGCATCATCCTCAGACACTTCACAGCTCAGTTCTACTCGTTCACCAACGTAGGTACTAGTATCCTCCAGGCCTTTGGTCACCAAAATTGGAGGATCTTTGGAAAGAGAAAATTACAGATTTACAATCTGAGAGATAAAACAGTGAAAGCGGTTTTCAAAATCATGCTATAGAGGACAACAGTACTTTAAAATTCTAATATTATTCTCAGCACAGCTTTTTCTGCCTTAAATCAGAAAAGTGATTGCTCATTAAGGTGCTAGTAGGAAATGTGCTAAATAAAAAAACAACATTTGTTCAGATGAATACCTGCCTTGCATCCCTTTTTATCGACAGTTTGTCCAGGCAGGTCGACATGAGAAGCTGACATTCCCCCTCTTGCCTCCCACAGATCCCTCTCATAAAGCTGCATTTTTGTTTGGTCCTATAGCCCGTTATGCACAATAAGATGGACTGATGACATAACACGGTGCCCTTATTGGTTTAACCCATTCCTGCTGTCAAAACTGGAGTTTATTTAATAGCAAGAGATTGTACAACTGTTAACCTATGATATTTATAGGGGCGATGGGCTCCATTATTTTAAATAGCTCTCTGAAATATTTGATTATTTTTTTCTCTCACTGTAAGTTTTGGTTTTCTGTTTGTTTTGTTGTGCATGTGTGAGTAATGCCGTGAATATTATCAGTAAGACCGTCAATACTGTGGGAGCAAAAAGGGTGAAGAAATGGCCACCCATTCATAGCTTTTGATAGAGTCTTCCCTTAAATCTGTGCAGATGGAATGAAAACTAACTGCTAGAAAGCCTGGTCTGAGGGTACTTGAAACAGACCAGTCGGACCAGGAGTATCAGGATCATCAGGTACCTAAGTGTGGTGTTAGGGAAAGCCAACGCTATGACAAACGAGTCTCCAAAATGGCTTTAAAACTGTGAAGGGGACCACAGCCCCACTAGATCCCAATGCACAGTATGAAATTAACCGTATCCCCATTTCAGGGTTTTCACTAAATTACTAAATACAGGATGAGGGAAAAAATGGTCAGGGATCACCGAAATACAGAGTGATCCTAAGGGCTGCTAATACAAATACAAAAATATACTGAACCAGATCCTCCCTGTTAGTTTCTGTTGCAGTCAAAGAAGCCACACCAATTTACAGCAGGTGTAACAGGAGCAAGCTGACATAGTTACCTCTCACAAACAGTTCTGTGGAGCATTTCTCATCACCAGCTGTTACGTAATAGCGAGCATCGTCTGTCATCGTACAATTATTGATGAATAAAATTCGCTGGTTACCTTTGTGCTCAAAAATGTATCTGTTTGAACAGGAATGCAGCAAAGATACATTAGCAAAACTGCTGGACCCCTTTTGTTTTATGTAGAAAGTGCTTTAGGGATTATTAGAGGTGAAAGTCCTGTTTTTTACATAGAACTGGAAAAATTGTGCTGGGAAGCCATTTCCAAGATTCAACAGACCTGTCATAGACTTTTTAGCAAAAAGAGCTATGGTGTAGAGTGACAATGAGCATCTTCTGGCTTGTTCCAAAATCCCAGGCTTGGGTGATATGAAAAAATAAAAAAAAAATGAGCAGGCTCTGAAGGATGGCAAATAAAATGGGGTCTGAAACTCTAGACGAGTAAAGATGAAAATAACCAGTAACAGGACACCATCCTCATTCCAACACTCTTAACATTTTTGTGAAGTATAATAATAGCCAAAGTTAAGAAGTTAATATTATTGGTAGGCCAGATGGCACAAGAGATCAGTAATGGGATATGGGGTTTTGGTAATGGGATATGGAGCCTTTCACCTTTATGTCACCAGTTTAGATCTGCTCCAGGTTTGTAATGACCAAAGCTCATTAGCATCTGACAGCTGCTTCAGCAGCCTGGAAGAAATGCACTGGAGCATTCAATCCAGGTCCTTCTACTGGAGAGGTATCCACATAGCTGCCTGCGAAACAGTTCTGGACTGCTCATGGCAGATATAGGGCTAAAGAAAAGGTACCCTCTTTATTATGCATTTTTTGTCAACTATGAATAGTACTCAAAATCCTTCATTGACTTCTGCAGCAACAGAATGAAAGAAATCTGCCCCTTCTCTGTAAGAGGGCTTTTGCTAATTACTGTTTTTTCACAGGGCCTGAAGAGAAAGTTGCTACGATTTTGTGCTGCTGAGCAACATTTGAGGAACATTACATTGTTGTGCATTACTGGTTGCACATTGTCATTCCTAGCTGTGCCTGACTGTGGAATGGGATTTTCTGCACCAGGTTGTAAGAGCTGGTTGTGCCCCCACTAGGGACTGGGCTCCACTTCCAGCCATTGCTCTACCTGTGCTCAGGTGTCTGCACCTGAAAAGCCACTTCTTCTAGATAAAGCCAGAGAGTAAACCAATATGCAGGTGATACAGATGATGAAGAAGCTTGGGTACACTAGACCTGTTGCACGTGACTGAAGTCACTTTGAGCTAATGCAGGTTGCTGACTTCAGTGCGAGCGTTAACTGGGTAGTAGAAGGTGAGACAAACCTCGCTCCCCTTTCCTCAGGTGGTTTATAAGCCAGGTGGGTAAGTAACATCTCTCCTCTTAGCAACCAAATACTGTGGAAAGATTCTGACCTCCTTCAGATTTCATAGTGCTGAGGAGAAGAGATTTATTTACTCACAGTGCTTCCCGATTTTTTAAAAACTACCAAGTAGGAAATGGCTCCATGTTTTGTTGAGGATCTTTAATTCTTTTCTCTTGAGGCAAAGGAGCCAATCTGCATTAACGTTTAGCATACAGTGGACTTTTCTGGGTCATGAGCAATATAGTATCATTTGCATACTTTTCACATGTAATGAAATTCAGAAATAAAATTGGTGCAACCTGAGCAAAGAGATAGATCTATGCAACACACTTGTCAAGGAAGTACATGTGTACCCATATTATTGCTCACATACAATCAAACCGCTTACTTTGCACTTGGTCGTATTTCTTGGCCATTTTTATACCACTTGAGTTCCACTGTTGGATCTGCTAGCTCCACCATGAACCTTACTTTACCTCCTTTGTCCACCTGATATGCAGGATCAAGACCTTTGGCAAAAGCTGTCATGGAAACCAAGTGTTATTATAAAAGAATATCAGAAAACAAGCAAGAATATGAATGCTGAAATGACACTGCATAAATCTCATCAAAGCTGTCAGAAAACATGCACACAATATTATGCATCACTCTATATTCTTAGGCTAGTCCACATGAATCAGTTTATTTTCTAGAAACATTAGAATAAGTGCAAAGCTATGTGGATCTGATTATCTTGACCACCTTCAAGCTAGTATCTCTTCATGACTTTGCAATGTGACTGTATTCTGAATAGGATTGGGTAGATGTGGCTTTGACAGCTTGCTGTGCTATGAAGTGCTATGTCAGAATAAAATGGTATACAGTTGGTGCCATGGATGGATTTACAACGAATCTGTTACAAAGGATTTCTCTATTAGCACTGCCACTCAAGCTGAAAAGGAATTTTAAGCTAAAATTCCTATTGAGCTTCCCATTGTCAGAATAAACACATTGGTTTGCCTAAAAGCCAAATTAGCTTTCCTGATTCTTTCTGTAGGTTTGCAAGGTGTACATTGCAGTTCCACTTGTGGTAAATGTTACAGCCGCGAAACGTTTGCAAAAATATTTGAAACCAGGCAAAAGTTGTCAGCCTGTGAATCCTAACGGGGCTTTTCAGAAAGGTTCTTCGAGATGTGCACATGTAGGCCAAGTTGTTCTGGGCAAGGTAAGGCCAGGTGCAACTCAAACATTTCAAAACACTTTAACATCAACATTTAGATATTGCCAGCCACAAAAGTTAGACCCAGGGAGCAGATATCTGTGGCTGAAAAATAAATAAATGGTGCCTCAAACACATTGCCCACAGCTAAGTAATCGATTTCTGCTAATGTTTATATAATGCATATGTCTGATTGCAGGGGACTGAATATATTAACACAACAGGAGTAGAGTTATTAATTCTGAAAGGCATTTTTTATGTATCTTGTTGCAGTGTAGAAGTTTCCAACTTATAATAAAGGTGGTGTGAGGGGAAGAGCACCCTGCTCTCATCCTGTCATTACTGTAGACATTTTCCCCA
>NW_008825614.1:15800464-15810489 GCF_000699105.1 Pygoscelis adeliae | reverse complement strand
ATATGGCTGGCAGCTCCATCCTACTCAACAGGGAACTGGGGAGAGGGACCAGACAGACCGGTCCCAGGTGCTGGGAGATGCCCCTTTCCCAGTAAAACATTCAGGCACTTCCACGTGGTGCACCTGGGTAGGGAGCAGCTCTTCCTGCCAGCTACACAATTCCTGCCCCAGCTTCCAGCCCTACTCTGGACTCCTGGGGGAAGGTGAGGAGTTTCCCTGGGCTTTAACCCCTTAAAGAGCTCCACTGGATACAGAAACTGCCCCAGTGGCTCAGCCAAAGCCCATTGACTCCATTTCTCCCTCCCTCAACTGTGGCCAGAATCAAATATACCAGCAAATGAAAAATATAAATAAAAATTAATGTGTAGTAACAGAACGCATGTGATGATGTGAGGTAATGGACGAGGAGAGAGGGTATATCAGACAGCTGGATTACAGCTGGATTTGTGGAGGATTTCACCTACACAAAAGGGACTCCTCCAGGAAACCAGTGGAACAGCAGATGTATATATTGCATCCAGTTCTGAAATGCTCTCCAGGAGCAAGCAAATGCCACAATAGTAAAATGCATAGTGTGTTGTATTTATGTGTGTGTCTATACGTATTATGCAACATATACATTTATTTTATGTACGCATATGTATATATACACATACGTATAAACACGTATCTATATTTATGTATGTATGACACCACTCATACTATTCAGTAGGGTAGGTGGGGAAAGACAGGCCAGAATGTCCTCACCCAGTGCGGGGTGGAGGGTTTTTAGTACAGAGGGGATTTCAGAGGAATGTCAGATTAAGTGCAAAATGAAAATATGAAGTGCAAACAATGTGTTTGGAGTGACTCTATTTTAGAGCAGAAGATATTAATGATAACACAAGGTCTAATTTCCATACTGTTTGATCAGGTAACACCTTTCAACACAACTGGGGGACTTTGTTCCAGTTGGAACTACTGTTTGGCCAAGAGGGAGGGACGCTTTTGGTAAGCACTGAATGGGATAGGGTGTTTACACTAACCACAGTGGACCAAAGCCGCCTTCTGATTAACTCCTTGCAGTAATAAGGCTTGAGCTGTAGTGTGCAACATGGAAATGAAGCAAGTTTGGGTTTTTAAGGTAGACGCTGATGTTTGACTACTGAACATAAGAATATTCTGCCTTATCCATACCTGCACTCTTCTTCACTTCCCTGCGCATGCGCTTCAGACGCTTTAACATGCCTCTCAGGTCAGTGATACCATACTGAAAAGCAATCTTCTCGTATTCACTGGGATTCGCGTTCTTCAGGAGCTCCCACACATCTACCTCAGGTTCCTCCTCTTGCTGTTTAATCTCCCTAACAGTAGCAAAATAAAATTATGGGAGAAGAGTTAGTGAGGCTTTCTCACACCACAAAAAAAGGTGAAACTGAATCTATGGCAAGGCTAGAAATGTTTTGATCAAAATTTGAAGGCCGCCATCATATTTTTTTATTTCACTCAGTACGAGTGGAATAGCTCAGAATGACAGTCACACCTTACTTTACACTACTTGAAGGCAGAATTTGGATGTAAGTTTTAATTTGGCCTTTTCTGATGTAATCAGTTGTGAGAGGTTTTGTATTGCTTCATTATTTAAAAAAAACAATGCCGTTTGAAAATGTAGCACTATAATAGCATATGGGCTAATCCCACTTAAATCAGTTTTATCTGTTGTAACTTGAATGGAATCAGTTACAATTTATGATGGCACCACTGAGATCTGAGTCTAATCGGTACATTCATAATTATATAAAAATGCTTTCAAACCCTGAGTCCCTGTAACTGCTACTAGGGGTGACCAATGAAAGGACATTGAAATCCAAGGGAATCTGGGTCTGTTTATAGTTACACCAGTGCTTCTCAGAGTTACTTAAAGTTGGCATATGGATAGGAACTGGAGATTTCCACACCAGCTTGGACTTGCAAGATGGATCTGTTGGCTTCCATGTTTATCTCAGTCTTAAAAGCAGGAAGTGTTTTCAGAGGCCTGTGTGAATAGCATCACCTTTATACAGAAGTTTCAATACCATATTTGCTATCTGCAACTCCAAGCTAAGACAACCGATAAAGAGAAATATAATTATTTTCACAATGGCAGCCATTAAATGAGAGAACAATGGAAGTATCCTGAACAAAATGACAATTTTTGAGACTGACAGCTTAGCTCAAAAAAGTGAACTGCTAGAACAATCTGGGAATTGGAGCAGAAATCTAGACATTTTTTCCTGTAAATTCATTAGGATCAGACCAGGATCATTCTGATTTGATCTAGTTGGTCCAATGAAATCAGTACTTTTGAGAACAGAGTGAGAAAATAAACATTTGAGAAATAAAAAAAGACTGAGCTTTGGAGCGAGACACTGCTAGAGCTGAGCTCTATCAAGTCCGACAGAGAATTTTCTTTAACATATACAGAATAGCACTGTGGGTCCCTGAGAATCTCTGCACGATTAGATGAGGAACTATGGAAAACCATTTTCCTGTTTAATCCATGAGGTTTATTAATGTTCGTAATATGCCAGTGTTATTTTAAAAAGGAAAAAAGCTTCTCACTGATGAGTCTTTGAAATACTTACATTGTTATCTTAGAATTATTGTTAGACAATCTCAGGTATGTAATTTTATGTTTCATTCCTTTTACTTTTATCTCTGCTTATGCTTTCTGGACGGTGACTATGTACAGCGAACACTGGCATTTCAGTGAGATTCCTTCTGCATGGCGGCAAGTCGAGATCAGCTTGCAAACATATGTAAAAGCTGACACACCCCATGGGGCGGCATTCTCCTCTCCCAGGGCTGGACGCTTGCCATGCAACGCCTGTCCGTGCTAAGGAGAGGTATGCTCCAGGGGAATCGAGATAATGTACCCCTTTAAATCAGGCCGTAGTTGAGAATGAGGATCAGTTAGAGTATCCTGATTTTCAACCAGCTTGAAATAATTAATTCCAGACTCTTTTTCCTCTTGCGTAACTGGAGAACAAATTATGACACTTAGAGCAAACCAACTTTGTTCTGAGACCACAATAGTTTCTGCTGTGGGTAGTGGGCAAACAATGCTTGGTATTTCCTAAGCAGATTGACCTCTCTACAAAATCGCTTTCAGATCTTTTCCCCGAAAATGTGCATTTCGTTGAAAGATGTAGTTTAAAAAAAAAAAAAAAGACCTAAATGTTTAAGTGTTTCTGAGATCTTGTGCCTTTTGGAATTTCGTGCCGTTACTGATCGATTGCGTTGACAAAGCATAACCAGTCACAGAGTGGCTTACTGAGATAAGAACTGGTTTGTCTTCCTGCAAGACCAGCACGAAATTAGAAAATAGGCAGTATATAGATTCTATGCATTTAGGTTTTTTTTTAAAAACATGTTTCAAGTATTATGCACCACAGGTGAAAAGTTCTAGCTCTTTCCTTGGTAATATAACTATGCGAAAGAGAAGGAATGCACCTGCAACATTGCCTCTTGAAAAAATTGAAATGGAAACATATTCATAAAAATGGATATTAATATCCACACTGGGGCTTAATTAGCAATCTTATTCAATTAAGCTCAGAAGTCTGAGGTGGCATTTCAGTGCCCGAAGCACGGAGGTGATGAACCGATTTGACCAATATCAAATAATGGTGTTTAAAAACTAAACGTTTGCTTTGCCCATTAACCACACGATAGGTATACTATGTTTATATGGCTATACAGTATTTACCTTACAAAACATGTGAGTTACTTGTTAGTGAAGTGATAATGACTCTTAAATCACATTTCTCTTTCCACAAAAACCCCAAGACCTCTTACATGCAACTCTCATGTTGCTAACCAAACACACCACAGGCAGTCATGAGAACTGTCATGGTAAGTTGTATTAGTATGATAAAATGTCAAACTGAAGATCCTAATTAGGGATGAGAAGATTAAAAAACCAAAGACCTGGTGGATTTGAATTGGTTCAGGTAATTCTTTCACTGCCTACTTTTACCTTCAGCCTTTCCTGTTGGCTTTAGTTGCTTAAATACTATTCTCACCATCATAGCCCATGAGCCCATTGTGAACTTTTTATGTAATTAATACTGCATGTTGGGTTTTCCTCTTTCAGAGTAAGTGGTAAATGAGATAAAGGATCTAGTTCCTTTTCCAATTCTCTATGGTCAGTTGCCATTGATTTCCATGGCATATAAAATTTCTGTGATCAATTTAAAAAAAAGATGAATTAACTATCTTGTCTTAACCTGTTAAAAGACTAAACTGGGTTTAAGGTCTGAAATAGCTAGAGGCATAACTATCACAACACCAGATTTTCAAGGCAAACCAGAGAAACACATGCCCGAGTTTTTCTCCAGCACAGCATTTAAGTTGAATAAAACTCCGCTGAATATTTGTGTGCACATATTGAAACAGAAAGCTACAAAGAATTAATACCAATGTCTATGGTTTGAAAGCATGATATATTATTTTTCATATCAGGATGTTTATAAAATCAAATTAAGATGTACCCAAAGTGATAAATTTAACCCTTGCAGTTTTTTAATCTTGCACCAGACTCAATTTTCTGAACTGCTCATCCCTGTGTAGGAAATTCTCCCCCTCTACCTTCCATGCAAACACAAAAGAAATAGCAAGTAAACTAAATGTTATTGGCCTCTTTAGGTTGTGGCTCACTTTTTTCCCAGTGCAATCAAATCTGAGGTTTCTTTTCTGCACACTTAAAGGTACAATTAACTGAACATTTGCATATTATATTGTGAGAATGATAGTTAGAAACATTGAAAAAAAATGAAAGGTCAGAAAATTCTTAAGAAGTTATTAATGCTACACCTGACTCTTTCTGTGTGCGAACCTAATGGTTTGCAATCCACACCTGCTCACTGCATCACTTGGTTCTCACCTACGTTTCAGGAGACCACTAAAGTCAAGTTCTCCTGCATCGTCTTGTCCATCACCGCTGTTATTAATAGAAAAAGATCAAATCTTTGTTTAATACAGGAAGACTTAGACAACACACATTGCAAACGCTCTACATGTCTCATATACTCAACACTGTCCAGACACACAAATAATGGTATAAAATCAACACAAACTTGTATTCTTTTTCACATGAAGTATGTTTCCTTAGGCAATTGTGAAAAATAACACAAAGGTTTGCATTGCTTGTTATTATACTTTGATGACAAATTTTTGTAACTGCATACATAAATTTGCCAAGATTTGTGTTAGATTTCAGTAACACAAATAAATGTGAGCTAGTCAACACAACCAGCTTTGTTTTTCGTTTCCATAGTGTGTGTGTATAAAAACAAAGGGCTTGTGCTGATCTTTTGCTACAAATATAAAACAAAGATTTGCATTGCTGGGTGGTGCTTTTAACAATGCATAGCTATGTCAAATACTGATTGCAAAGCATTACACTTAAGATTTAACCTTTCTCTAAATGAAGGGAGAAATCAGTTAAAAAAAGAAGAAACAGTACATTGTACATTTTTACAGATAGAATCACAGTCCTGTGAAGGTGCATTTCTTTCTATAATGTGACCTTAAGCAGTATTACCTTCTTATAAAGCTCATGGAGACAAAAGAAATGCCCTTAATATTTGTAAAAAGTAAGGGCAAAATCCTGCAAATGTTAAGTCAAATGATGCCAATATTTCATCCCAGATTTTGCAGGCAAGATATTACTTAGAAAATCAGAAAATATTCAGATATTCTCATCTGCTTGGACAGAATAGTTTTGCAGGTTTTTTTTTAAATGTGCTCAAGAAAGGAGTGCACCTTGAGTGTAATATCTTTTGCATTTACTCTTTAAATCAAATCCCTCTAAATAAAAGCAGTTGCTTCTGAATCACAGCTTTGCTTGTACGTGTAAATTAACAAACTGCATTCATTTTCTGTTTGCAAAACATTTTCATTCTGAATACTTCTGTCCTTCTAAGACAATTTTCTCCATCAAATGTAAAGATGACATCTATACTGGTTTGAATTACTATTTTATCACAATCTATACTGGTTTGAATTGATATTTTGTCACAAAGGTAACTAACAAAGGAAAAGACTTCAGACACAATGCTTTATCTTATGGCCTCTGCAATATATTATTTGTAGTTTTTCTGTAACAATGGCCTTATGACACACTTTTTTACTGTAAGACAACATAAAGCCAGATCCTATCTTCTTGAAATCAGTGTGAATTTTCTCTCAGCTTTTAATCAGTACAGGACTGGGACCAGGAACTTTCATATTGTAGCTGACAATTTTCAGGAAACATGTGGTAGAATATTTTAGTTAATTAAAATATGATTTTAAAAACCTCTAAAGAAAGAGATATTTAATTGCCTTAAATATTCCATCTTCCCTTAAAGCAATGACACTGTAATTTCACAGTAGAGTATTTAATATCATATGTACTATGAGTTGTAACTATTTCATTCTACTCACTACCAACTACCCTGAACCCCACTTCTTTAATCTTTATTTACAAAAACATTTCTTTTACAATAATTGATACAATTGTCTGCCAAGATTGTCACAAGTTCTGTGAATGCTACCAGCACCCATTACTGAGGAGCTTCATAGGACCACTGCTGGAAGTTACCTTCTTTTGAAAGCAGATCTGATGTCAATGGATGGAGCAGCTTGGGAAGATTCTATGAAATAACAGTAATACAGGAATTAAAAACATAATTTGAAATTAATGTAATTTATGTAATCGATGCAATCTGGCATATGAAATTTGTTCAGTTTCCTGCTAAGTGACCACAGTTTGTGCTGCTCCTTTGGCATTAAGTTCTGATAAATGCAAAGCTGCTCAGTGCTAAGCTAAGTTTACTTAATTGAGGTTCTGCATAGGAGATCTGTCTCTGTGATGTTTCTTGCCGATCTCCTTCCTGGCTATACCCAGGCTCTGGCCTTTTTGTCTTCCCATTCCCTATGCTTTCTCTCCTGCTTGCATCTTGCACTTTCTCAGTACGCTCAGCATCAGAGGAAAGAGACAGTCTTCTCTACGACTACAGACTCATGTTGATTCTCGGTGCGAGGATGAATCCCCCTTGTGTGAATTACCCATTTATGCCAGCCTGAATCAGATTAAATGGTTCTGATCCACAGCTAGAGAATAGATGCAGCCAGGCTGGCCCCTGCCTCACTGGCTTCTGAATACACAAACCTACCTATGCCCCTCGGGCTGTCAGTCAGCCGTCAACTGTCCCCTTAACTGTGGCCAGCTTCCCCTGACTGACGAACGAACAGTCTGGTCTAGGCACATGATTTATGAGGGTGAACAACTATTTTGTCCACTGGCTGCTGGCCCTGGCGATTCGGAAGACATCCATCTTTCTCAGTCTGATTGTGCAGGTATGCATGTGCTGTTGTGATGGCAGAACTGCTCTCGGAGGAAAAGATAAGCCTGTGGGTTAACATTTGCCAGAGTAAGGCCTTTTATAACGCAGAAGCAGACAAAGGTACAACTCTCCAGTGCTCTCCACATTGTGCTATTCTTCATTTTGATGAAGAGTGGAAGAAATAGCTTTCTGGAGTATGATCACAACCATGCCCGAACAGGGTGCAAAGGACTGGCAAGCCATGACCACTCCACATCCCTCTGCTCAGATGCTGCCAGATGAAACCTCACTCTCTGAGTAGCGCTAAGCCTAGCTCTCTGTCTTGTGTGCCAGAGCCTGATTTGAATTCAATACTAGTTTTATCTGCCAGCTTTTCTAATTTTTGGATAAATGTCTCACATGCTATCTATCCCAATATTAATTTAAACAATAAATTACAGACACTTAAGGAAATTCTCTGAGCTCTATGATAAAAATGTTCACTTTAATCATTACTTCATTTAAAGGTTCTGAACAAAATTAGGTGGCATTTCAGGTTAAAAAAAAAAAAGAAATCTTTATAAAGCTTTACAGACACAAGTGAAATCTTACCGGTGACTTCAAGGTCAAAAGAGCAACTATCAAACTTGTCCTTATAAGATACTTCACAGCGATAGTTCCCTGCATAGTTTTCCTTAGCTTGAATGATATGCATCTCAAATGTGTGAATCTAAAAATCAAACATAATTATTCATTAATGTGGGGGATACATTTGCACAAAGCAGAAGTTAAAAGATTACTCTTTCAGACCTAAATGAGGAGTAAGGAATAACTCAAATAAAGGGCTCTGGAAAGAATCTGGAGCCCAGAAATGGCAACGGAAAACTTTGATTTCCCCACCACTACTTGTCCTGCGCTGGGAGAGCAGAAAAGTCTGCTTCTGTGCAGGGTCGGAGACCATCACTAAAATCTGCGTGGGGAAGCCAGGGCTAGAATCCACTGCTCTTGAATTTCTACCTGTTGTCTTAAACTGATCTTTAAGCTCTGTTTGGAGCTTTGCCCCTGTAAGAAGGAAAAGCAAAGACACACCTTAGTGTGACGCTCAAAGGATTCTTTCAGCTGCAGGTGCTTCCCCGCTTTACTGGCCAGGTCCATCCATTTTCCTTTAAACCACTTAACATTTGGCTTTCGGAGAAGATCTTTGGCTTCTACTTTGGCTATAAATGTAATATTCCCGCCTTTTAAAAAGAGAAAAGAATAATGCAATCATTGAGGTACATGTGGTTGGTCAGTAACGCCTCTACAAGTTTCTTTTACTGCTGCTCCAGGTGCTAGCTCTACCACGACAGTAAGAATCTTATGGAGTCACACAGGCTATGACAGAACTGCAGTGTTACAGAGATTAATGATTTTGGGTCTGGAAGCCTTCTGCCCATGTCAATGTGGAGCTTGAGACATGGAGAAGCAGGATAAATTAGTTGAGGCAAAACTCCATGTTGTAATGGGCGAATTGTTCCCAATATTTGAACTTCCTTGCTTAAAACAAGCACAGGTGTTCGTAGGCTACCAGGCAGTTGTAACATGAATAAACTCCAGTCTGGAAAAGAAAGCCTAGAGTTCTTCATGCATTTCTATCATTAATTCTTTAAGCTGAGAAGGGAGGGGAAAAAGTCTTCTCTAAACAATAATTTGGGAATAGTAAAAGTTAGCTCAATTTTCAGAACACCACTGCCCAGCCCCTGCTGAGTTTCCGTCCTAACATTCATGGCCTCCAGAGGAGAATACAGCTAACTCCTTATATTTATTTTCCAAATAAATCCTCCCAAAATGCACTTTTTCTACTCAGAAACCAAGAAAAATAGTAGGCATGTATTAAAAAAACCCATCTGACCATGTTTTAGTGTATCCAAGTACACAGCAGACATATTAAGTAGCCTGTAGTGAACTTCTCACCATTGCTGCTACCCTGCTTAGGGTGCAACTACCTTACCATGTTAGTATGGCTCAGGAGTGCTGTTTGGAAGTGAACCTCCTAACTGTCCCCATTTACTATGCTCTGGTTCACAACACAGAAAGTCCTCACAGTGCTTGAACTGCATTCCTCTCGGATGAAATTAAAACCAAAGATGTGCTCTGAGAGTTTGCCACCTGTGCTCCAACTGCTAATAGGTGTATAGACCACCGGACTAAACCAAAGCTAGTCTAGAGCAAATCCCCCAGAATGGTTACAGTGGGGGTGACCCTACCAGCTTCCCTACAGAGCTGCTCCTATTAGTTTACTTTCTAATTTACACACAGCTGTAGGGTACAAAAGTTGACCCGGCAATCTCTAAGCTACGCTGCAGGCCTTTGGGTAGATCTTCCTGACATATCAGTAACAGTACAGCCAACAGCATCACAGTAACCAGCTCTCTTCTCCAGAAACTATACCTCTTACCCATTGTGCTCAGTAAACTATTAGATTTTGAGCTTGTCTTGAATTAAACAATTGGTTTTTCCTTTTCTTCGTACAGTCCTTTTTGACTTCGAAGAGTGGAGTTCACATCCAACTAAAATCAGTGGAAGTACTTGTAGCTGAGGGCAGAAGTTGAGCGTCATAGGAACTGCACGTACCTTTCCAGGATTTGCCTCAGTTTCTGTCTCTCTGAAAGTGGCTTTTGTTTTTGTTTCTAAGCACTTACCGACACTCACTGAACC
>NW_008825614.1:15791910-15800441 GCF_000699105.1 Pygoscelis adeliae | reverse complement strand
CAACAAATAAAGTGGATCTTTGGGAGTCATCATGTTTTTCTGTCTCTTCTGGAGGTCCTTCTCCAATAGACCACACTGAGATGCAGAGAGAGAGGGATGTGTCAGTCATCTGAGCGTGTTTTACTCCCTCCAAAATACACTTACCTGAACTTACTAAACTCTCTAACCCTATGACCTCTTTCTTCAGATGTTCTGAAAGATATGTAAGTTTTTGTTCGCACTGACATCCATTGCTTGGCTGTCACATTTTATACAGTTCCTGCAAGAATGCTACTTCTGTGGTGACAGAAAATGAAACTATCAGGGAGGAAGAGAGGGGAACCTGATCAGCCAGGATAGGTACCAAGCAACTTGAATGGCACCAGCATTCAACCATGAGTGCTTTAGAGAGGCAATGCACAAAGGTCAGCTCTTTGTTTTTCAGAAGAGATGGAGGTTCTGAAAACACAAACAGCTATAAGCACAAACAAAACACATATGATGCATAGTTTCAGTGGGTCTCTCTCAAGCCCAAACTCAGTCAATTGTACAAGCTAGTTTTTCCTCTTTGTTCGCAAAATAAAGCAGGGATGAAGCTTACTTTTGAACTTTGTTCTCTCTTACCATGATAGAAGCAGAGAGTTTGGGGATCACTCAATACCACGTCCTGCCCCATGCATAGACTGATGTTTTACAGAGAAATAGTTTGTCGGATGGAAATGATTGTGTCACATGTTCAGACACAGCACCTTCTCTTCTGGAAATTAAGATTTTGGAACTGAGAAGTAACAACAGTATTGAGAGAAGCAGCAAGTGAGCGGTCTCCCCGGGGCAGAGAACTGTGCCAGCACAGCTGTGCGTTTCTGGTCTTTCTGCTTATCTGAACAGCCCTGGCTTTGTGCTATGCAGTTACATCTTGGGTAAATATACGCAAAACCATGGTCAAAGCTGATTCCTAACAGAAAAAGCAGGGAGAGCAAGGCAGTGAATGTCTGTCCATTACCTGCTCCCTTTCTACAGAGAGGCAAAGCATGTGTCTTATATTCCAAATGAGAACTTGAGGAGTCCAAATGCCACATCTCCTTTTTTGGGGGGACCTATGGCCAGGGCATAGGGGAAACTGAGTAAAGCCAGTGCTGCCCTGGTAGTACTGAAGAGCAGAGCAAATGTGGAAATGTACAGCTCTAATTAAAGCTGTCTGTCTCTTTCAAATCAGAGCTGCATCTCCCTTGGTCCCCTTGAACTTCTAATTGTTTCAGAAGCAAAGGTAGCTTTTTATAGTTTATCCAATGTTCTTTTGGTTTTGGTTTCACAACTAGCATAAATGAGGAACCACTCACACAACACTTCTCACTTAGTCAAACCCTGGTCTTGAAATGAAAAGTTCTTTTCCCTGCTCAGTATTTTCTGTAGAAACTCATTTGCCAGAAGTCAGAATTGCCTTTCTACTATGTAGAGATTACTGCTACGGGAACCTTTTTAACTCATGAAAATTTCCATCACTCACAAATGCAACACAACTCATGACAACCATGGGAAAATGCAACCAAACTGTTTCTATTATCCTAAAGTCCATTAGGAATTTTAAAAAGGTATAGAAATGCTAGATAGCTTTGCTATAAAATCTTTGCCTTTCAGTCTTCAGTGACTTTTGGGTGGTGTGCCTGACACCTCTGTATATGTTTGCTTGTACAATATTTCTTGCAGGTAAAGACATACATGTATATACACACATGTATATACACATATATGAAAACATATACACAGACATACCTGAACACAAATATATATAGATAAACATCTATATATACTCTCTCTGTAGTCTAGATGTTTAGATTATGCCAGTATAACGTGCTAGTATATGGAAACAACATAAGAATGAGTGAGAGTTACTGGTGTGAATAAAATGATGCGACAATGCTTGGTACAGGAACTGGTCACGTGCAGTAACAAACCTAACACGCCAGAGGATGAAATGGAAAAAGGATATTAATAAATGGACGAAGCTTACATAGAGTTATTAATTCGATACCACATAAAATAACACCTAAATATTATCATCACCTTTAGACATTAACGTTTTCCTATTCATTAAACAAACAGAACAAAACGTGGGTTTGACGCTGGCTCAGGGGGCTGGCATAGGCGGCTATGCCAGGTCAATAACCATGGTTGAAGTACCTGCTGCTCATTTTGTTCCAGAGGCTGCAAAACCTGAAACCACAAAAGTGGGTGCAGTATGCGTTACCTGCCAGGGTAGGAAGAAAGAGGTTATGACTGCTAAGTTTTCCCCACCGTCCTTTGAGCTGTGAGAAGAAGCCATTCCCCTACAGTCTCCTGGGGCCTGTGTTTGGGATTCAAGTAAGCCACTGTCACCCCGTAGGCTGAGGAGGAAGGGAATAGTTGCATATCTATCTATATAGAAATAGATATAGATAGATAAGTATGTATGTATGGGTAAAATACTGATACATGTCCTGTCTTGTGCAGCAGAGCCTTCTCTCACTCCTGCTTTAGCTGCTAGAAACCTATTTGCTCTGATATCTAAAAGCATTTCAACAGTTACAGATTGATACCGTATAAACAATTAAATTAAAATTAAATATAATCTTTAAGAAATAACTTATTAATAATAATTGTATTATGTAAAATTTGGTTTGTTTCAACATGTTCTTCAGGAGGTCTCACCTGAATCTTTTCTTTCCGCTGGCTTAGACATCCCATCTGAAAGGGAAGAGCAATTTAGATGACACCAGCTCAGAGACCACAGTTTAACTGACCTCAGATTGCTGGGATTTCAAGAACATTGATTCTTCATGCAAGAAGATTAGCCTAGATGTTTAGGACCATACCCATGAGGAACTATTTGATTACCAGAAAAAGGAAGTGAACAGCTGAGAAAAAAATTCAGAAATCTTTCCCCCTTTTCTCTAGAAAATCTCAATTAGTTTAGTTTAATTCCCATTCAAGATCTCCTTTTTAATAGTTCATATTTAGAAGGGTTCTGTGAAGCTGATGTTTTCTTCATGATTTGCGTAGTTCCAGAAAACAGATGAATTTATGTTGTTCAATATTTGTCTGAGGGGACAGTACTTTGAATTATTTAAATAGTCTATTTATTTATCTAGGTTGAGCAAAATAATGATAAATAGTTAAAATTAAATTTTAGGGGTTTGTGATTTAAAATGTTACTTATATATTTAGCTTTTACCAATGAGGTCCTCTGCTACTGTAAATCAGTGTACTGCTACTGACTTTACAGATAGCATTCAGCCCAAAGTTACTAATGCAAATTCTTTTGGGAGAAATCAAGAAAATGCAATCCTTTAGGGCAATGAAGATGATTAAGAGCATGTTTTTCATTTGACACACTGCAAAGCGTTTTCTAGTGTTCAAAATCTCTGTTTCATTCACAGTCTATTTTTTAAAAACATATTAAGCAAGCAATGGAGAAATTTTGCCCATGTCACATCTATTATGATGGACCTCTGTGCTGTTGCTTTTCTTTTACTGCCAACAACCAAAGGCATTTTATCTGCCAGCTTGGCAACAATGGCTTGGAACAGTACATTGAAACTACCTTGTAGGTCATATGGCCTAAGGTGAGGTGATAGACAATTATGTGGATAAACCTGTTTTGAAGTCATAAGGCATCTGTTTTATTTGTAATTCTGGAATTTGCTCTCAAGACTAACCTTAAAAATGCACTCCGTGTTTGTTGATAGGAAAAGATAAGGGGAGTTGCTTTCAGAGCTGCTAACCAATATTTTACCTTCCAATGGCAGAAGTTCTACCAAAGACCTCAAGACAGGACTGGAAAGGAACTTATCTGGTATGAAGGTCTTGTACTTCTGAACAGAGATTAATTTAATGTAGGGCACTTCAAAAAACTTTTTCTCTAATTAGTATGTTTTGAGATTAGTCCAATGGTTTGGACTCTTTCTTCATTAATAGTCAAGAGAAGAATGCATACATACATACACACACAAAGCACTATCACAGTCCTAACCTGCTGGTGGAGTACTAACTGAAGTGTCATCTTCATCTGTGAAAAGAAATACAAATAAAAAAGTACATAAAGAAACTGAAAGCACAGACGAACATCTGCTTTAAAACAACGTGAAAATGTAAAACCTGTAAAAGAAAGGGAAAGAAATCTTAATAGTCAGGAGCATTCACAATGGAAGCTTCAAACTGATGAAGAAAGCTTTGCGTAATTCAGTAGCTGAAATGGTAAACCTTAATGTTTCAAGCAAGTAAAAGAAAAATGAGATGTGGACTGTGATCTATTATTAAATCATGAGTTTATATGAAAGCTGCTGAGTATACACACATGTTAGAGATGTAATCCACAGTAATCCACAAAAAAGCCACAATGAAATCAAGGTCAATCACATATCTGACCTGAGGAAGATGCCATTTCTCTGATGTCCGTGTCTGCAATTAAAATGTGCACCATATATGCATTCAGCATCATTAAATCAAGATATGCAACAGTTAAAAATAGTCCCCTGTATTTATACTTTGTAATTTCTTTATTAGAATATTAATTTAAAATGCAAGGAACAAACAACTCATTTTTTCCCATATTATAGGAGAACAATTTAAAATAAGGACAGAACTATTATCATCACACTGGATTTTCCTTTTAATCACACTAAAAGTTGACCATCATCAGGTATTAAATCACTACAAGCAACTGTTATCCAGGTATTTTAAAATGTTTAATCTCCTAGAGTACATCTATATAAATCAAAAGCCTGAAAAAACATGAAACTGGCATTAAACCTGAAATGCTGTAATCATGATTATTAGAAAACCAGAATAAGGTAAAGACTATCTTTACAAGAGTCTCCTACATCTCTTTGAATTTTAGATGTTGACAAGAAACCTCAGAGATATCAGTTTCTGATAAAAATATGCAAAAAGTCTTAGTGTCTTAAAAGCCTAAATGGTTAAAAAAAATAAAATTACCGATGTAGCATTTGAAAGGCTAGAATGAACAGATATGTTTAGGATTTAAACATATGTAATGTAAAGATAACATGTCTTTTATATGGTATTGGGAAATCATCTGGAGAACATTTCAAAGTGGAGGAAAAGATATTTCAACAAGAACAACTTTGGAAAAATATTAACCCATATTTTTAAAGAGGTTTGGGGTTTTTTTAGATTTTAGATTTGGGTTTCCAGAATCAAATTTTAACTCTGAAGTTATCCTTTGATTTTGACCTTAAAGTTATAATTTGTCTATATTTTCTCAAGGACAAATGTAATAGCTATGACAAAACCACATATAAAATATGGTTGCATTTTTTAAATACTGGTCATATTAATTTTTTATGCTTGCTTAACCACTGAAGGCTAATTGAAAGTCTGTTAATAGAATTTAACCACTTAGCCGTAACATTTTACTCATTCCTTTTTATTGATTCATCAAACTTCTTTTTAAAAATCCCTTGGGAGGAGGATGTCAGTTGTAAAAGGCAGGCCTATACATGAAGGATTAATGTGTTATCTTACAAAAGTGATTTCTTATTCATAGCAAAAAAAAAAGAATTTGTTTAGTGAAAGAGTTCTCACCACCTGCATCATCCAGTGGCATAAGCAGACATTGAAGTTGTTGATTTTCAGTGAAAGCACAGTAATGATAAAGTCATGTCAGGTGTTTTAACATATTGTGCTAGTAACTAAATGCACGCAAGGCTAAGTAATTCCACTGCAAATCTCTCTCCATATTTCATGAAAGTATAAAGTGTACTTTCAGATCATTTTGTCAATAATGTCACCATTGTGGTTGATGATGGCTTGAAGAGGTACAGAATATTCTCTCTGGCCGAAAAAAACATTAAGATCAGTCAGCATAAAACATTTGATGTGATGCACCCTGCATGATGATGTATGATAATCACATTATTAAAAGACTACTCTATTTGACTTCTATTTTCTTTAAACATTTGAAAAACTAAAACAACAAAAAGGTGTTACTAGTTTTGCAGAGGGTTTGCAGGGTTTTCTCCAGGGTAATCTTTTTTCAAACAAAATGTTAACATCAGACAGAAAAAAATCAAAACCCCAAACATTTCAGAAGTATCAAAATGAAAGCTGTAAATGGAAGGAATATGAAAAGAATACACGCTAGTAGGATTGTTTTGACAAATGGGTAATTATCAATCCATCACTCCTTATATCTCAGGCTTCTAGGATGAAATGAACCGACTATTGAATAAATATGAAAAATGGTTCAATAGCTATAACCAGTTTGCTTTCTGAGATGAACAATTGCTTATGTTACCAATAAATTCTATTTAAAGATAACAAAAATCCCCAAAATACCAGACCTGGTGATAAAATTATGATCATTTGTTCACTGTCCTTATCTTCTGCAAGTAAACTTTTAATGGAATATATTTAGCAATCTGTTGTATGACAAGAGCGAAGTATGAAGAAATCACTTCATTCATTTGACAGTAGGTCGATAGGATGTATTACTCTACAGAGATTTTTGTTATTTGGCTTCTATTCATCTACGGCACATTTTCATTAACAAATACAATATTTACGTTTATTCCCTTGTATCTAAACAATTACATTAACTGAGGACCAGGCCTCTTGAAGTTCCCTCAGGAGTACAGTCTTCTTGTAGGAGGAAAGAGCACTCCATATCTCAGAAGTAGCTGATATAGAACTTTTTTATACTCACCATCAGTGTAACCTCAGTATTAAAATTTCTTACTGCTGACACAGCAGGAGTGTAGAAAAATCCGTCAAAATATAAGTAATAACTACTGATTTATATATGAACCGCTGATATCAAGAATTTTAGACCTTCTGCTTTCCCTTGATTTGAAATCTACCACACAAAAATGGAAGCTGTTATTCTGCCATCAGTCGCATTGTTGATAAATTTAACGTTTTGCAGAAGAGGCAAAATCATATTAATCTATTATTTTACTTTTCTCTTTTTTAGCTGTTTAAAAGAAGATTCGAAAGCCATGTGTCAATGTCAAAAGCCTGGTGCTACAGAACTGAACAGGGGAATTCTGGAATTTACTCCTCTGGAGTAGCATCTCAAACTTGATTTAATCAGCTAACAGAGCCAGTAAAATGATTAATCTTTCTCTGTGGTTGTTCCCTGCTCTCACTCACCGACGACCATGGGATCTGGCACGAGAGATATGGCAGGCATATATAGGCATATATAGAACAGGGCAGAGACACTGTTTTGCAGCTGCAGGTGATTTCAGAGTGCCTTAACATTTAATCTGTGCTACCGCACACTGGAGCAAGTGTTCAAGGCTAAGGCAGGAGGTGGGTAAACACCACAAAGAGTGAACTCTTGTCTGCATTGCGCATTAATAAATACAGAGTAACTCAACCAACTGGCTGAATCATTTTGGTTTGTGCTGAAATTGCTGAGCGCAGTTTAACCCTTCTGAGACTGAGTTTAAAATCTAGTTGCCTTCAATTACCCACTTGATTTTCAAAGAGTATTCAGCAGTCCCGTCGAGGGGACTTGGCAATTTGGAAATAGTAACTGAAGTATGTACATACAGCAATGGAAGTTTTAGTAGGGAGATGAATGGACAAGTGAAACCTGGAGAAATACAAGGATGAAACATGCAAACATTCTAGTAGGTGGTTGGATGCAACCTAGAGAAAAAGATATCAGTAAAACATGCAGAAATTTTAGTAGTTCTCTGAATGGCTGGATGGGACCTAAAAAAAGGAATGAGCAAATTGATATTAAAATCCAATTATTATTCCAGCAATTGGGAATACAATTATAGCAATATTCAACATGTACAATAATGCTAAAATTAAAAACAAAGGCAGAAGAATGTAAATGGAATGAGTATGAAATAACGTAGCAAATTTGGTGGGATTTCTGCTGAGTCACTTTTTTCTCTGAAAACAAAATGGATGATCATATATATCCTGATTTTTTTTACTAAATTACTTCAGATAGTTTTGAAACTAGAAATGCTATAAAAGATTAATGTATGCAAGAAAGTTTTATTTTTACTGCTCTGAGCTATTGATTTACAGCAAAATAACCACAAGTTACAAAGAATTTATCACACTGTCCTCCATTTCTTAACTTTACAGTGAACATAAAGGGACATAAATATGTAATTTCACACAGACAATAACTACTAAAAAGAAATAGAACAGTAAAACAGACACACAGATAGGTATATTTTATCTTCCTAACTTCTGCTGCTAACTTTGTCTTGAGGTGAAAATTATGGACTACGTGATTTACATGGACTACCGAGTTTTCTTTCCCAGATGCCAGGTTCCAGCACAGCCTGACTGTGCTGCAGAGAAGGGCTGTCCCAGGTTCCTACGGTGTGCTGTTTCTTGTAAATTATCAGCAAAGAGGCCACAACTGCTAACACACAGGTATTGTAGAATTGCTGTGGAATTCAGATATGAAATCTTTCCCATCTCATTCCCATTCAGGGAAGCACCCAACTCTGTTACTTCTGAAGCTACAGAAACAGTTTTATAAATAGCTTATACAAAAGCTAACCTCTAGCTCGTTCTGT
>NW_008825614.1:15785795-15791860 GCF_000699105.1 Pygoscelis adeliae | reverse complement strand
GACAGATTGGAAAAATGGAACCTTTGCCCATTTTGTGAATTATGCTCACCATTATAAAGATTTTCTTCTGGCAGACAAACATGAAGGAATCACTCTAAGAAAATATACTTTCCATTACTTGGTGATACTCTGCAACAAAACAGGAGCTGATAGGAACAATTGTGCTATACCTAATTAAAAAAAAAACCCTACTACCAAGTGTCTGGCAAAGGCATCTACATTGCTTTGCAGAGGTGACAGTTTCACTGGAGCATGGCAGAAGGTCATTCTTGCTACATATTGGTATTCAGACTTTCACTGGAATTCTTACTGAGGCGGCTGCTGCCACCATGGACTGAAACTGGAAACACTTCCCATACTAGGATCTCAAACAATTTTTTTGGTAGCAAAATCCTCCTAGGCAGGGTAAGCACCAAGAAAGTATTTTTCCCCTTAGGAAGTACCCGTGTTCTTCGCTAAATTCAAAACAGAAACATAATAATGTATAAAAAGATAATAAAAGTATTTGATAAGATACCTACCATGTTTTCTTTTTTATTCAGTAAAATGCAGACTTGTAAGCAGTGGGGAAAACACCATTCATGTTCAGTTTGGGAACAAACATTTCTCTCATATCAAAATTAAAGTAAGCAGAACTAACTGCTGGAATAGCTTGAGGCAAGACCTTCATCTTTTTTTCCTATCATTAGGCATGCAAATTATTCCTGAATTGTGTTTCCATTACCAAGATGACAGATTTGATTACTCACACAAAATTTTGTGTGTCAAAATAATTGCTCAATGCAAAGATAGCTGGCAAAATAACATGCACTGAATCCTGGTTCAGCATTTTCATTTTCGAAAGGGTACTTGAGTCACACACTCTCAGTGTTTATATTTTGTCTTTGCTGAGAAAAATAGCCATGCATGCCTTTGCCAAGTAAATCTACAAGTATCAAGTATGCATCCAGTCTGTCTAAAAGGCAAGATTTTGTCTGGAAGAGACCAAAAACCAGAATACATTTTCAAGCAAGCCATTTCTTGATTTGCCATGAAAAAACATAACCGTGCCAAATGAAAAGCAAGCATTACATCAGTTGTAACTATATTTTGGTCTGGCTTAGCCTTTTATCAGAATGAAGAAATAAAAAGATTATTCATTTCAAAATAAGTTGATGAGCTGTTTGAATTCTACTTTGGCAGGGAGTACAAAAAGGAGCAGAATTTGGCCCAGTTCCCTCAAAATGTATCTTCGTAACCAGAAGAATTGCCAACGAAGCTGGAGTCTAATCTCAGCAGCACAAAAATATATATTAAAAGTGGAGCTGATTTTTACATGCATTGCTAGGGGAACAGTTATGTGTTTGTTCACAGCAGACAGTCCTCAAAGACATTTTTCAAAACTTGTAATGAGCTCAACTGCTGGGCTCCCAATGAGGACAGAAAGACAAAAGTGTGATTTCTTTTTTCAGATGAAAAAATCTATTGGACTTTGCTGAAAGGTAAAACATGCAATATCAAGTTTCTGTGGTAGAATAGAAACAGCTTAGAATGACAGTAGGAAATAGTCTGCTTTATTTAAAAGCTACCAATGTGCATAGTATCTGAGTTTTAGCAAGCTTGGTCAGCGTCAACATCCAGGCTCACTTAAACATGGCTTTCTGCTCATGCAAATCACTTGAAATCTGATCTATTAATTAAACAGTCTATATAAATACTGTTGCTAAAGTGTCAGTCTTGTTTGCAGAATTTTTGAAGATACTCATAAGTATCATCATTTCCTTGTGCTGGATAAGTCATGCAGAAAAAGGATCCAGGAAGCTTCACATCACACTTCTGAAATTTGGCACCAAAATTCTGAATTAAAGCTCAAGCAGTCCAGCATCAGAACAGCATTTAGGAATGTTGTCTTTACTGCCCATTTTTTAAATATGATTTCAGACTCACCTTTACCCTTTCCAGTTCCACCCTCCTGCGGTGTTTTTTGTTCTGTGTAGGAAGTACAAGTATAGTTTTGAGAGGATCTTAAAGTAAAAAGAAAAACTTACACAGCATTAAGAAATAGAGCAATATTCTAGGTTCTGCTAGCATTGAAAAAACAAAATTGAAAAATTATTGATATACGTGTATATGTAATATACAGTTGTAAACCCATAAAGCATTTTACAACTCTGTGCATATAAATGCATTTTCTATGTTTTGAACGAGTCATATAAGATTGATGTTCCTGTACTCAGTGGAAGAAAAATACTGGGTTTTTTAGAAGTAGCGATTGTTAGTCTCTTGTTCTTAGGCTTATTTACAAAAGCCTTTGAAATGAGATACGTATCTTTGTTAATTTGAATGGAATTGGATCAGACATGAGACACTGACAAATATTAATGGTATCCAGAGCTCCATCACCCTAATGGGTTTATCCTTAAGACAAAGTACACCACAGAGAAAATGTATTGAAGGTGTTCTTAATTCTTTATCATCATCTTCATCATTATCATAAATATCTTTCCTAGGCTATTTGTTTTTAGTTTTCTCGATCAGAAGAGTTGCCAGCTTGTCCTCTACTCCAAGTAGGTGAAAGTGAATTATCTTTGACCTCATATGTATGAGAAAACTTGGACTGTATTTTCAACAAAATAAAAATTTCTATGCTTTCTCTATTTCAGGATTTGGTAGGATTCCTATTCTCTTTGGTTTCCTATCTCATTCAATTTGCACACAAGGCCATATAACTATTTATATGTTATAGCATTTGGGTTCTTGAACAACCAACTTCCCTCTTTATGTGATAGCACTTGGTAATCCAAGATGACAGCATCTTGAGTCAGGCAGAAGGAAGCTAGGAGAAGTGACTGGCACTTCCAGCTTCGAAATGTCCCGGTTTGGTCTGTGCCTAACCATAAAGGCCTACTGACACCCTACTTGTTTTACAGAAGAAGTATAGGTATGGGGAAAAGGAAGGGGGTTATAGGAGTCATTTCATACTTAATCATGTGTATTTAAATAGAAATGAAGAAGATGTTATTTATTTGAAAATGTTAATAGATGTTTTTAATAAAATGCTTCAAAGGTGTTATTCATTCTGTCTACAAAAAGCAGTTTCTCATTTCAGTTCTACTTAAAAGTTAAGACTGATGAAGAACATGAATTCAAGTACAAAGTATATCAGATAAGAACCTCCGTGAATATTTTGAAATTAATTACTTTAATATCAACTGTACAGATTTTACGGTTGAGTAAAATACAGCCATCATGAATGAAATATCAATTGACTTTCCTTACAAATATATGCAATATGAAAGAGTTCATCCTAACATAAAAATAATATATGGGTTATTTGAACATGAAACTCCTTGTGGCAAATGATACTACTACCGCCAGATTTTGTCATTTTTTAATGAAAGGGTGTATCATTTAAACAAAACTGCCTTGTAAAATGCCAGTTTGCAAGACTGTAAGTAAATGCAGGTTTAACAGCTGGAGAGTATTTATTCTGTTTGGTATTGCTGTTTAGGTAGCTATACAGAGAATAAAACTCACCAAATGGTTAAATTAGACATCCATAATGTATATATGTACTAACCAGCATCTGAGAATATAACTCAAGTTACTCAATGCAAATCAAACCCACAAGGCAAAGGCTTGCCTACCTTTCCAGCTCCCACTAAAGAAAATGTAGCAGCTTTGCACAGAGCTTCAGCTTTACCTGAAGCCCTAGTCCTTATGAATGAGTTTCATCTCACCTAACTTTAGCTTCCTGGAAGTTATCCACCCACTCCAATCTAGACAACCAGACTCCTTAGGGCAATTGCCTATACATAGACATCCAGTGACATTTTAGATAGGTTATCCAGGAAATGCCCATTGGATGAGCATCTATGACCCAGGATCTGCTCCATTGGTTATAGGTGGAGCACTGCTGAACGATTTAGACAAGATACCTAATCCTCAGACGGCTAAAATTAGGTGAAATGAATCCCATGCTTGATTCTGTCAACTTTGCTCACAGTGTACCTTTGAGGAAAAATGAAAGGGAATATTTTGGTAAATAGATGCTGTTTAGCATCAAAGAAGACAGCATAATTTAGCTACAGAATTTAAGCAGTCATAATTTTCCTGTATCCTGAAGGACATTTGCATCATTACACAAACAAGTCTCTTGCAAACAAAAATTGAGTCTGAAAAATCAACATTCAGGCAAAGCAAAGTGAGAATATCTTATTCAACAGGATTTCTTACTTTTCTTACTGTCCTCTCACTTTCAAAGGGACAATGAACACAAATCATATTATGGCTATGCAGCATCTAGTCTCATGCAACTGTTGTTAGTGTTACAGTGCAAATTAGCATTTTCTACACTAACCTGGAGGTGGTGGTGCACTTTCAGTTTCAGTCTCTGAAAAATGAGGAAAGAAGACAGGTATTGAGCTTCAAGTAAAAGCAAATATTTTTCACACATTTGGTATATGCTTGTTGAATTTGGACACATTTTGAGTTCGTTTAATATTTTAATACAGTTTTCAAGGTTTTTTTGCTTTTACACATGCAACACATAGCATCTTCAGAGTGACATGGTCAAAGGCCTAAAGCTTATGCTCTAAGGGTACTGAAGAGAGGGTACTGAACTTGTTCAGTCTGTAGAGATATAATACTCATAGAATCAGACAATCATTTAGGTTGGAAAAGACCTTTGAGATCATCAAGTCCAACCGTTAGCCTAGCACCGCCAAGTCCACCACTAAACCATGTCCCTAAGCACCACATCTATACATCTTTTTAATACCTCCAGGGATGGTGACTCAACCACTTCCCTGGGCAGCCTGTTGCAATGCTTGATAACCCTTTCAGTGAATAATTTTTTCCTAATATCCAATCTAAACCTGCCCTGGTGCAATTTGAGGCCATTTCCTCTTGTGCTATCGCTTGTTACTTGGGAGAAGAGACCGACACCCACCTCGCTACCACCTCCTTTCAGGTAGTTGTAGAGAGCGATAAGGTCTCTCCCTGACATGCAGATCATCTACCTGCATGTATTCATATTGATTTATATAGGTGGGCCCCAATACATTTTGGGACCTTTTGGCAATTCCAGTTTAGGACAGTTCTGGAATATCATGGAATCCAAGTTGAATTTCAAGTTTGGGTTTGAATTGTTTAAGTCAATTGGTCTTGAACCTATGCTTAAATGTATAACTTACCACATCAATATGCTTCTGTCAGATGATATCCTATGTTTAAGCAAACTTTCCATCAACTGGAATAGTATCTGATATGACTTTAATCGTGAAGTGTAATGGATCCATTAATTGAGGAGGATCATGCACAGAGAATCCAGAGACTTTTATCTCATTTTCACCACACCATTAGATCTAGAGTTCAGTGTTCAGTGCAAGCAGAAAGTAAAAAAATCAGCTTAGCTGCAATGCGTAGGACCTACAGTATGTTTGTTTTTTCTTTCTTTCAGTCATGGTTTTTAATCTAAATCACTTCCCTTTCAGATGTGTGATACAGAAACCAGGCTTTTTATCCTGTTTAAATGTTATCCTTTTGGGATGACATGTTCTCTGATCTAAAAACAGAAGAACAAATTAACAAGATAGAATTTATTTATTTATTTTTAAAACATTAAAGGAAGCTTATTTTCAACCTGTAAAAACCTTAGGACTCTAGACTGGTTGAAAATAGCAATATTTATTGGAGATAATGCATTGACTTATAGTTCAACTACTTGCAACTAGCAAAGATTTAAAAGGTTGAAATCCTTAACTGTAACGGTAGATGGCTCTTACTAACCTTTGTCATGTTATGGGCATTAACCTTTGGGACACTACCTCAGGTCATATTCAGGAAATAAAGTTTCAATTTCTGTCACACAGAAATGCTGGTAAGCCTATTCCTTTGCACTCAGGTCTAAATATAACTACAACATACTTCTCATTCTTAATAAATCCATTTAATGTTTAAAAGGGAGGAATACTTTTAGTACAAATATAATTTTAAGCTGAGTGTGTGAATTTGATATGGTTTAGGAACTTCCAGCCACGTAGGCAGATGCTATAGCAAATCTTTGTAGAGGGTTCAAAGAGAAT
>NW_008825614.1:15749178-15785774 GCF_000699105.1 Pygoscelis adeliae | reverse complement strand
TCTGGTCACAGCACCCATCATATGGAATAAAAGGGACAATGTATATTAATGGCCAACAGACACAGAGTCTGATAATAATAAAACAGCTTTACTTAGGTTCATAGCAATTTATTTTTTCTGGTGTAATTACTAACATACTAAGTTTTGCTTTGTGGCCTAAGAAAATATGAAAATTTTTCATATGAAAATATGAAAATTTCACCACAAAAAGTATGTCTTGGAACATATCCCCTTTACTGCCATCACATTTCTCACTGCTTCCACAGAGAATAAAATAACATCTCTGTGGCATGGAAGTCTATTTCTTGCATGGAAAAGTAATAACAGAAAATTATTGACTGTATACCTGTCTTTTTGAAATTTAATAGCTAGAAACAGGGAGTATTCTTACGAACAATGAATTAGAAAATTCTCCCTAGCTCACCAGCAAGAGCCACAAATTTATAAACAAAATATCTCACCAAACTAAGCACTTTCCAGGCTCACATGAAAGGGTTATGAGCCTTTTGAGGGACTTGCCTTGAGTTTTTCTTTTATTTTGAAAGGTATTTCATGGCTTCATCACACAGTGGTGTTGGTCAGAAAACACACAAATTTGCATTTCTGTCTTACCTAGCAGTAGGCACAGATGTTAGCCAAAATCTACAGCACAGACCAGACCTGAAACACTATTATTATAGTCTAAACTTCATCTCATACATGCAGACATACAAGGGGATATTCAAAACATGAGCAATGTCATGGGCAACCTACTCTAGTTGACCCTGTTCCTAGCAGGGAGGTTGGACTAGACAATCTGCAGAGGTCCTTTCCAACCTCAGCTATTCTGCAATTCTGTGATGGGATGATGATGGAAGCCAGACCAAGAAGTCAGTGGTTTCTTTCTTAAACCATAATTCAAGGCTGTTTGGGCTATTGCTAGGAAAACTGAGGCAAGAACTAAGCCCAGGAGAGAGACCTGCAGTATGGTGTGAGAGGAAAAAAGGAAGGGGGAGAGTTCCAGGCACCGGGGGTGGCAGAGACATGGGAGATACTTCAACATAATCTTGTGGCCATGTGCGACCCCTTTCATGGTCATGCTTGGCTTACAGTTCCATTCCTGAGGACAGCCAGGAAAAAACCCATTAATAGCACCGAGTAGTTTCCACCTCCCCAAAGAATGATAGCCCTCTCTGGCTGACCTCTGCAACAGGCTTGTCAGCCAGGAAAGGGCTCTGTGCACTCAACCAGCAGCTTACGGTTGTGCTCCTTCCCTAGGAGGCATGCTCACTGGAGTCCCCAGATGCCATTCCCGATAGCCCCATTGCCTAATATGGTGCTCTGTCGAGGCATTGTCAGGGGGGCTGGCGGTGGAGAAAGTGTTGCCTCCAGCTTGCACTCCTCGGCCCCCTTGGGAGAAGAAGTGTTCTTCACTGGGTTGTAACAATGCTTCTTTTGCTAACGATGCTACAGGGGAAAGAGGCTGTTGAAGGTCCAGTTACCACAGGATTGATACCATAATGCCAACTGGGCCTTCTACTAGGCAACTAAAGTTAACTTCTGCCTCACAGTTTCTAAGACAAAAGGTAATGGTCTCTTCCTTGCAGTTCTTTATTTAAGCAGCCAAGAATGTTGCATTTCAGTGGGTTGTGTCATGCTAAACACAGACCTTGGGTTATTCATTGGTTGTGAAACATGTAAAGCAGCTGGCTATATATAATTCTACAGCAAGAAAAGGAATTAACTTAGCAGTCCTTTCTACATGGCTACTCAGAAAAGATAGTATATTAAGAAGTGTAGTTAGCAAATAAAGTGAAAGCACAACTGTCACTTAGATAACATCTCCAGAAATGCTTTCATGCCTCAGCCATGTCATGAGATGCATTCAGAATCCAGTTTGACATAGGATATGAGCACTTAGAGCCAAGACATTTTTATTTGTGATTTATAATTATACATGCACACATACACTCTTGAAAATCAGCAGGAGATGCAATTTGACCCATTACCAACAATTTTCCATCACTGTCCCACATTTACTATGTTCAGTTTTTCAGATAAAATAAGACTTAAAATCTCTTGCTATGCATATAGATAACTAAGCTTTAAAAAGTTCCATGAGATTACCCATGTGCTAAAGTTATGGAAATGCTTAAGAACCATGTTAAATTGGGACTATCATTATTTAAAATTTCAATTCCATTTTAGGTCTGGCTGCACTGACATCCGACCTGCAATAACCACAAGAAGCCTTGGCAGGGAACTGGCAGGGTCCTTCTGTGTAGTGGCCAGTTTTCAAGGGCTCTGAATTCCCACTTCCACTGGCTTCTGTGACAGCAACAAGCATAGAAACTCCCTGACATCATATATATTACTTTTCACATTGGAGTGTAAACATAGCAAGGCATCCTGACAGTTTTGAAACAGTCTTCAGGTCCTACTCTACTAATATGCTGGGAGCAAAGTATTCTGGAGACTTGCAGTTCAGACCATTCGAGAACTACAGGTTATCACCACGCATACTGGGAGAGAGCTTTGGCTGGATAACCCTTCTCATCTTGCGACTCAGTACTCATGACCAGGTTTGTTTTGGGTAGGCTTAGGAACTCTCAGTGATATTAGAAAATGAATAGTGTTTTGGTTTTGTTTTTTTTTTTCCTTAGGTGAAGGAAATGACCTTGATCATTAAATCAGGGCTTGCACAAAGTCTAAAGATAGCATTTCACCATCACCGGGCTGGAACATTCACAAGAGGGAGGAAGAAAGTCTCCTGCAGTTAGATATAGGTTGGTTACAAACCAGCAAAGACTCTGGTCTGAACAGCCAAGGGATTCAGGATCTCACCCAGTCTGACCAGAGGGCTTACTCCCATTTACCTGAAAGGGAAACCAGGACTATAGCTGCATCATCATGGATACAGGTATGATATCTGTCTGTGTAACAGCAGCGTATTAAAGTGACTTTCATATGTCAAAGAGCACGAGGATGGTCACTTAATGCTTTTTGTCACAAAGACCTGTCAACTTGTGTCAAATTTAAGTAGGTGGATTAAGGTTGCGGACATAGCCTCAAGGGATCAGACAAATATAACTATTACGTAGGCATTCCTAAAGTGCTGACTCTGCTAGTCAGACGAAAATAGACAAAATGCTAGTTTGGGGAGAGAGCACAGCTCACCCCAGCCCTTGTGCAGTTGTCGTGTGTAAGGACTGTCCCCTGTGCATGGCCCCTATAAGACACGAGAACTGCCGTTGTGGCACATGGCTTTCTCCTGGGGTAGGTGCTCCACTGAAATAGGTGGGCAGGGAAGGACCAAGGTTGTGGAACAGTTACTTGACAGACCTCATGTCCGGATCATCAGCAGAGAAAAGCAGTAAAGCTTCTTCCTTTCAGTATTACATTCCCTGCAAAAAAAGTGTTCTGAAGAAGAGAAATGGCTCAAAATGGTTTTTGAGGCCAGTACAGAGTCACAGTGGCATCAGCGATGTGATTAAAAGCCATAGCCTCATCTTTTGGAAGACAGGAGCTTGCTCAACAAACTATAGAGATTACCAGAGCATGACGAGCATTTCACTGGGAAACAATACTGTTAGCAGACCCCAAATTAAATGAGCTGGGAAACAGAGGGCTTGATTCAAAGTAATTTGTAATCAATAAAAGCGCTCTTAATGCATTCAGTTGGACTTCAATTGAAGTAAATACTATTCTTATCAATAAAGAGTGGAATACTCAGCATTCTGCAAAACCTGAGCACAGTCATGCAGACAGGGTCTCTCCGCTGCCTCATGAGTCTCAGTTCTCCACTGAGAAATAATCTGATTTGCGTGTAACTTCTACAGACGGTTCCCAATCTGAGTGGAAGCGGGAAACTATAATACCAGCTGAAATCATTACCTTTTTTATTAATATCCATGGACATTTTCTATGTTACTTTTAAAATAAAGCTACAGAAACTATTCTAAACAAACTTCAATCCTAGGTCCCGAGAGCAGAAGTCACGCTAAAGGACTGAAGTGAATAAGCAGTGGTGCTCTGGTGGCTGCCTAGAGGACTATTACTGTGGCCAACAGTATGATGGAGCCAGACTGATAAATTTATTAATGTATTTCTATTTTCTGTTTCCATTTCTGTAATGATGGTGTAGACAGATGAGACTGCCTGTTTTGGCTGTGACTGTTTCTGGTTAGACATGAAAACGGCAACTTTAGGTTAAATACTGTCTCTTATTGCAATGAAGTAAACAAATCAACATGTTCACTGAAGCTGAAATTATTTTTGTACTCCAACAGTTAAAAGCATCCAGTGATGCATCCTCAGGTAAGGACTGGAGAAGAAATAAACTTAACAAAGAATTTGCTTAGAAGTTTAGTTTTGCATATGATTAAAATTCAAAACCATTCCTAATGAATTTCAGCTTGTAGGAAAAAAACAAAACCAAGGATAATAATTAGTCCCAGCATATAATCTCACCTACAATACTCCTGTTTCAGGAATAATCTAAATAATTCTAATGATAAAGGATTTTATGGGCCACAGGATCCAATCAAACATTAGAATGTTCCCTGACTTAAGGACTGAAAAACTGAATGAGCAGTTGGAACAAAAGCCTAGTAATAGTCAATACTGTGGAATGGATTAGACACCAAAGAAATAGTTTACAGATCCACTTGAGGAGCTGCAGTGTAATCGATGACTCCAGATTTTGTCTTCATTGCCATCCATAATTATGGAAGTGCATAAAGCAACCATTGCTTGTTTAGTGTGTTTTCCTTGCAGTTCCCATTTTTCTAAAATGATGCTATTAAATCAAATCTGATCGTATGGAAGCTTCCACATCTTTCTTATTTCTTATGAGAACTTTGCTTTCATATTGGAATTAATCTCTAAAGAACACTGTAACTATGACCTTGAACAAAAGTAATTTAATAAAATGTATGTTTATATATCTATATTATCCTAAGTTTGTGCAAGCAGACTGTCCAGTAAAGGAATACATCATCCATGCATTACCCCCCTGCCCCCCCCCCCCCCTTTTTTCTTTGGTTTCTGGTAGGTAGGATGCAGCCATCAGCAGTCAGCACCCTCATCAGATGGTGCAAGACTTCCTTGGCAGTCTTGAAGTTGTGTATGTAGTGTAACTGGGAACTAGAAGGCTGCTAAGCATTGACAGTGTTTAAAATAGATAAATAAAGCTAAAGTTGATGGCTTTAGTCTAGTTATCAAGTTCCCATGCGTTCTCAAACTCATTTTTAATTTACTCAGCCCACAAGGCACCAACACGGAGTAATTAAATTACATTTGTATTTCCATTGTACCTTTCTTCTCTTACTTTATATCAAAGAAATAAATCCATAAAAGTTAGTTCCTGAGCACTTGTCCATCTAAGAGAAAAAAGAGTATTCATGCTTGTATCTCATAGATCACAGACTAGCAGTAGGCTACAATTTGAGAGCCACACCTAGTTGACATTTTTTGACTAAATGTTTTTCCATTGAGCTTTTCACAATTGCAGTTTTCTAACTTATTCCATCTCTGAAAAAAAAAAATCTTTTTTTTTAACTTCCAAAACCGAAATTTTGTGATGCTATCTATCCTGCAAAATCTTGTAGGCGAAGTTTTGCTGGTGACACCATCTATATGACAAAAGGATTTTGCTGAAATATGTTATAGTGTTTACCAAAGTGACTTGCTGATCAGATAATTTGGTTTGCCATCATAACCGTACCTTTATGAGAAGGCTTTGTCAGCACAGCTGTACCTGCAAAGCCATTGAAAAATTCTCCAGGCCTAAGTCTGTTTGTAGCTATATTGACTTATCTTTTATTCCACATCTTGGTGTGTTAGGTTTTATTTCCATGCTTGGAAATAAACATTTTGAACTATCATTGCAAAACTTGTCATAAAATTAGGTGTATGCAATCCCAAATATCACTGAAAAAATTCTTAGTAGGCTTTTTCCCCATAATATTTGCATAATGAAAACTGTGCAAATTCCACCCAGAGTCAGCTTCTTCCTACAAATGGTAGCTCGATGATAGAAAGTCTTTTCTTTTTTCTTTCTGTATTATGGCACCATCTCAGTTTATATACCACCAATTTAACGTAAGCCTGAAATGATTCCCTACTCCTGAAATTCTGTATTCCTCACCTACCCGTTCACAATCATCTGAGCTGTTCTTTAATGTTGCTTTACATGATGTACTACATGGTTCTGGCTCCAGTTAAACGGGGGAAGGAGAAAACTGGCCGTGTAAATATTGGCAACAAGATGGGTGCTTAAGTCTAAAGGATAGAAGCAGTGTTCCTATTTTTACATTGTAAAACCAACAATAAAACAGTCCTGAAATACCTGATCTGGACTTCTCAACCTCATAGATTTACCTCTACAGTTTCATACCTGAAAGCCCTAGCTCTTCTTAGTCCCTAAATCAGTTAGCACAGATTTCTGTCTTCCGCTGTAGTAAAAAAGGGCTGTAAGTGTGGTGGAAGCTCTGCAGAATCACTCCCACTATACTACAGTTCAGGTGTGCATATTCACCCTGCCTTTTTCGTAGCGTATGTTAAAAAGGTCTGCGAACCGATTCACGCGGTGCATCTAAACCCGATGGTCTCCGGTATTTGCTAACGACCCGTAAGGGGCGCTGCCGGCTAACGCTGTTGCCGATGTCCCCCATTTGCCGCCCGGCTCCCCAGCCTCAGGTATGACTGTGATTTCCAGAGACCAGGGAGGAGCCAGAGCAGGTCTGATTCTTGTCTTCAGGTTAAAAACTAGTGATCTGGCTCATAGGTCAAAATTCAGTGACCTGTGTTTTAGTATTTGCAGGGACAAAAGACACGCAGCCGTAGAGAGCCAGGTTTTGTTAGTTCCAACGTTCAGGAGACAGTCTTTTCTGCATAAACACAAAATGCATGAACACAGCACAGTTTTGATTTCTTTAGATTCATTAAATGTTGCAACACATTTTTAATGTGTTAAATTGCCTGTAAAATAATATGTTTTTTTGGCAGCATATGCTAATGAGAAATCAAGCTTTCAGAATGACTCCTAGTCCAGCCAAGTGAAATTCTTGTTTTAAATAGCCCAAATCTAATTAATCTTTGTTACGTATTTACTGAAATCAATCAATTCACTCATCAGAAAAGTTTGATCCCATGTAAAAAAGTATGGCAATAGATAGACTTCATTCTCAGTTTCCTATCCTTCCTTGCAATAGTTTGTTAATTATTTTTCTCTGGAAGCAAATATTTTCATTAAGTTCAAGAGATTCCCTAGGGAAAAATGAAAGCAAAAGGCACCATGATATGATTCCAGAGATAGCAGTACACTGAGTAATGCTAACTTCCTTTCTGAAAGCTGCAAAACGTAAGGAAGTGGAACAGGTTATTGGATTAAAAACTTCATTAAAAAAAGAACTGCTGCTCAGGAATGACAGTAATTTATTCCTCAAATTTAACAATATATTTTCAATGACAGTTGCATTTCTAATTATAGGATAAAAGCCAGCAATAAAGTTGAAAGGGCAGTTATTTCAAGAGATGAGTACTTAACCAGTAAAGAACTTCCTTTCAGATTGTCCAGATAATTTCCAAACCAGTTCAGGAAGCATTTTCCTAATTTAGAAAAATGACTTTGCTTTTGCTTGACCCAGATGACAACACTGTTATTTTGCTGAGCTATCCTGAAATATTTCGCTCTGAATCAAGGAAATCAATTACAGTATTGTTTTATGGAAATTGTATCATGGATCCGATGCCCTGCATAACTGGAGTGAGTTCCACAAAGGACTACGTCTCCTGTTGTTCAGTGCATTCAGGTCTGCCCTGAGAGCCACGTGAGTATGTGCAGAGAGTGGGAAATCATTCCACTTAGAGAGCTTGACTCTTAGGGGAAAATGAGGGCATCGACATAAAGCTGTGGTGACGTGAATTCATGCAATCTAACTTATTTCAGCAAATTACAAGGAAGCATTTGAGACGTGCTGATAGGTTTCATTTTAACCAAATTTCAGACTAAAAATTTCAACACTTAAAAATGAAAACCTGCTGGTATTCCCATTCCATAGTTTTTGAAATGTCAACTTTTCTTTGAGGGTCAGGGCAAACCCAAACATGCGCATGTTGGGATTTCCCCAGGACTGAATTTATCAGCTTGGTATCAGCTCTTTATCAAAGTAATATGTACTACAACTGTGTCTAAACACTGTCATGACTGTGTCCAAATACCAAATAAGAAAAGCATTTGCTTCAAGTCTATTTGACAGTGGGTGACAGATAATCTGATACTCTGTGATCTTTTCAAGAAGGAAGAGTCTTCTCAGACTTCCTTCAGATAAGAGCACTCTCCTGCCATCTGCGCTTCAGTACTCGGCCTCCTCTTGAGAGACAATGTCTTACAGAATGGGATTGTAATGAGGAACCCTGACACAGGGCTGTCAGGAGCCTAGGTAATTAGAGATCGTTTCAAGTAGCTAATTACTAATAATCCATTACTTATGTCAACCTGAATTTTTAACCCAATGCTAATTTTCAGTCATGAGGCTTGTAGAAAATAACTCACTCAAGATGAAAAAAAGGGTAGTAGCATCCACTTTCTTAGTTTACTAAGGGTAATTTATATTTATGGGCTACAAAATTCAGGGGCTGCTACTTTTTGTGAGTGCCGATGTTCCAGTACATGCCAACCAAAGATGATTTGTAATTAAGTCTGGAGAAGAATTAAAAAAACCCCAAACATAACATGCAATGCAGGAAAGCTTTGTATCAGAGTTGCAGTATTGCTGATATCAAACACTGAAAGAATCAGAGGTTACCCTAAAACTCAGAAACTTACTTATTTAATGGGAATTCTATGTACTGACTTTGGGATTTTTCTTTTTTTTTTTGTAAGCTTGTTTGCATATAAACATTTATTGTTGCTCAGATGCCTGGAATTCAGCATTGTATTGAAAAACCTTTAGGAGTATTTTCCACATGTGGAGAGAAAGAACTTTTTCTGCAGGTGAAAATTTAGGACATCTAAGGTCCCAGAGACCTATGGCACTAGGCAAATCTTTGGTGGATCATGCAGTAATATTTGTGTACATGAAAGTCACATATGTCCCTTTGTGGGTCTTAGGCATACAAAATTACATACATCTCTCTGTGTTAATACTGTTACTTTTTCTACCTCTCAATCTCATTCTGCAGCAATGGAGATAACTGTGAGAATTATAAACCTTCACTTTAAAAAAATCACTTAACTTTGTCTTTAGGGAAAACACCACAGCAGGATGTTTGCAGACAAACTGTGAGGGTTTGCATCAGTAAATCAGTAAGTGATATGTATAAAAGAAAGCTCTTACAAAGCATGACAGCAAAATGCATTTGAGATGCTATTGTGAATAACAGTCACAGCTCACTGAACATACTTTCTCTCCAGCTAAAAAAGCTGTTGGGTAAGAGAGAAACCTTCATTGCAAAACATGGAAATGCAAAACAAGGGCAAAGAAAAAGGGGCAGAGGACAGAGGTCAGATTTCCCCTTTAAAAATAGGGCTAAGGAAAGCTTAGATGAAAGATTAGTAAGGCTGGAGGGAATGCCATGGAAAAAATGTCATCAGGCATCTGACCCTCTGTGCCTTCACTGAAGTCTGCATCTGTGGAGGAGTGGCAGCCACAGCCTCCATTGGTATTATGCTCCTCTTTGGGTCTAAAATAAGGTTTTTGGCCTAGATACTGTGTTCTTATAAAAACAGAAGATACCGAATGTGCTACAGTGTGTGTATGTGTATCTCTAGCTATGTGAATATCACAGCATGAGACCCAGAAGCTATTAGTCAATGAATTACTCCATCTGCATGGCATTTCTCTTGTGACTGTTCCTAGATATCTCTAGCCACAGATATTCTCCACATCACCAGGGTTAAGTGTTTTCTGTAATTTTTGCTAGGAGCAATGCTTTAGTGGTTCTGGAAACTAATAAAGCTGTTCAAAAAGGACAGGAATGCAATGCTGTGTACATTCAGGTGTGCAAATGGAGTGAAATGATTCATTTCAGGTCAGAAAGGCCCTACCACACTACCACAATCAGCTCAGACTGAGAAGAGGAAGTTTTTTTCCTTCTAGAACAGTTGGAACTGGTGCTGGGGGCCATAATTTGTGCATTTCTCTTGCACAGAAAAGATCTTGTGGCAGAAAGTTATGAAAATGAACACAGAAATATCCAAAGGTTGGAATTCAACAACTGTTCAATAACTACGTCTTACTGCTCTTTCTAGTCCACTAGCACACTGGAGTAGATGAGTGTCAAGGAGTAAGACCTATGCCACCAGCTGAACGAGTAAGCTTTTCATTTGGGGTCTCTCTCAGTTTTAGCTGCATCTGTATTCAGTTTAATTTCACCACAGCTTCAGGGCTTTGAGAGAAGACAAAATCTGGAATAGGCTTTCAGACAGGGTTTGCATCCTGGCTGAGCAAAGCATGGCTCCCGTTCAAGAAAAAAGTAACCGTTTGAGCTGGTTTGTGAGTTGCTTTTGCTCAGCCCCTACCTAACAAGTTCCATCCAGTTGGTTGCACAAGAAGTGGTGCAAATGTCTCTGCAATTTACGACTATGCACACAGAGCTAAGATTTATAAACAGAAATCTGTATGAAAAGGGAATCTTCATCTGTGTCTGTGTATGACTACAACCTACTCCTGGCATTTATGACCAAAATTAGGAAGTTATTCTGAGCCTGCAAAGTCGTGATGACTACGTATTTTAATACAGATCCCTCTCAGGAAGCATCATGGTACTACTGAACAACGCTTTCAGATGCTCACTATAACCACCATTTGATCCTACGGAGAATTAAATTAGAACGGAGCTTTTTGTAATAATCACCTGATCAAAATAACTTGCTGGAGCCATCTCATATAAGGACAACTGCCCTAAGTAGTAGATCACATGCTATTTTCAATTAGTAATAGGGCCAGGGGACAGCAAATTATGTAAGAAATATTTCCTAATCTCCAGGGGAGGGAGAGCAATGACTCTCTTGAACATGTTCCATTGCTGCAAGATACAGCAGGACTCCCTTCTTGCTGCAGTGTCTGTACGCTTTTGGAAACATGGAGATGGGACATGGAGGGGCTCTAAACTGCAGAATGAATCGCCCAGCCGTGCTCCCGCATCCTGGTACTGCAACGCTCCGCACTGCATGGAAGTCACATGCACTGACCGACTTGCAAGTTACAGTATTTGTGAGGGTCTTCCCTGAAACAAACAACTTTACTCCAAGGCAGAGCATGGAGCAATTTTTAGGATGGTGATTTTTTTGGAATTTTGAAACTTTTCTGAGACTGTGCCATATTTGACTTTCTGTTCAACAACCCTCTGACACTACTCCAGGAGGTCTACTGTCCTAAATTAACCCCCATCTAGCACTACCAGAGAGCAGGGCATGAAACATCTCAGTATTATGACATCTAACACCACCACACTAGCTGCAGCAGAGGCCACAGGTTATTTTGGCACTTTGAACTGAAAATACACATAAAGACACTTGGCCAAGAAGTAGAGGATTGTGGGTGTGATTGGTCTTCTTCAGAAGAGGCAGTTCTAAGCTGCATCGCTTAGCCTAGGTCCCACTGACTGCTCTGTGGAGATGCCATTAGCAATACAGACACAGGTAATGGGGGAGGGAAGCCAGAGAGAAACCACTGAATGCTGCATTTTTTAGGGTTCTGAGAGGTCTCTGAGCAGAAATCTGTCTTCATACTTCTTGAATCCACAGTAACTCTCTTTCTGTCCCTACAGCATCTCAGGAAGGGGTGAAGACTGACTGAAGCTTTTACCAAAACGTGCTTGCTAGAACGGCTTCCTAGGACATAAAATCCTGTTGGACACAGAACTGAATTTTGACTAATTCACTCCCTTCTGCAAGCATCTTCATCTTGGCTGAACCACCTGCTAGTTCAGTGAGCTCTAGGAGCTAAAACCACACCTGACAAATTAGGGAGAGTAAATTCCAGAAATAGGAATTCATGGAGATTCCTAAATCTACATGTGTTTTGTTGAACACGTTGTAGAACATTCAGAAACGCTTTATTATTTGACATAAAAAGTGCTTGTTACTCATAGCTACAAATGTCCTTGATGTAACCAGTCATTCATCTAACAGCATAAAGCTGTTGGAGGAAGTGAGAGTAAGCTAGAGTAGAAACAAAGAAGAGGAATTAATATTGATTTGAACAGGAATGCTACTTTCTGTTTCCTCTCATTGATGCAAAAAAAAAAAAATTTAATTTTGAGTTTATTTAAGCACTCAGTTTAGCCATGAAATAAAATATATTGACTCTTTCTTATAAAAGATAAAGCAAGTAACACCAGCTGGATTTCCCAAATACCAAAAAATTGGCAGTAGCACCTTTTTTTATTTTTTATTTTTATTTTTATCAATGTACCCAGCAGATTACAGAAGGGTGCACTCTTCTCTGCTCAAGGGAATCTGGGCCCAAGCTACTCCCTCATTTATTGAGGGAGAGCATCCAAGTATCATGTGCAAATAATGCTGGATTGGAACTTTCTCCTTGTCATCTTATAAAACTACCCGTTGCAGAAAATCCTTAAACACTAATTGAACAAATTATACAGAATGACTCTGCAGCCTTATTGTTAAGGTACTCAGAAAAAAGGGAGACACATGAATGTGTCTACGGTGTGAGCTAGGAGTCCAAGCTACCATTATAATCAATGGAATTAGATTTTTATTCACCATAAAATAGCTGCTTATGACTCAATTCATTTTCTTAAACATAGGTGATCAATGACATTCAGATGCTGTAGCATACCCTTCTGGTTTCTAGCTGCTACTCCAGGGTGTTGCAGATCTCCCATAGGTCCTGAGTCATATCAGCCAGCCCAAAATGGGTATTCTGTGTATCCTAGAGCGTCTCATATGGCAGTAGGCACCTATGTTTAGGCAACCACTGGCTGATCAGCTGAGCAGCAGTCTGGGCTCCGCTGACTGTAATGACCTGCTGTCCGTGACTCCAGTGGGAGTGGGGCCACCTAGTTCACTTGCACACACTTCCATTTGGGTATCTGGTTCCTAATCCAGAGATCTTCTGTGGCAGTGTAAAGACCATTAGGATCTTTGTACGGTTGCAAACTTATCAAAATTTTCAATGAACTAACATGGACATTCATGGCAGATCGGTCCGTGCTTCCCTAACTCTTAAAACACCAACAACTTTTCAAAGGAAATGAGTAAAATCTCCCGGTGGTCATAAAGTGCATCAAACTCCCCTAGTGAATAATGGAAAAATGGCTTCAAATATTGGTTCCCTAACAGCAGTGAAAAAGAGAAACCTCATTTTGGAGTCTTCAGAAGTAGCACTTCAGTTGTGACTGAGAGCAGAGAGAGAGGGCTGGATGGGAAAAGAAGGGGCTGTTTCTCAGCCACACAGTTCCTCAGACTCAAGAGACAAAGAACTTTGCAGTGGGACTGAGAAAACTCTAATTACAACTGAAGTTAATGATTCTATCCATTTGCCTTCTCCTTTATTTTACAGATTTTTACATTCAGTGCAAAGCCACATTAGTGTCTGGATGAGAACAACCTTTTTCCCCTCACTCTAGAGCAATTATTAAATTAGGACCTCTAACTTAGTGGAATCTCTGCATTTCCCCCAAGTGATGAGGCTAGTATTTGGCCCTATCCCAAGGGAAATTTCCCCAGGTAGTTTAATTTCAAACTTGATTTGCCTTTGCACTTCAAGGAACCCTCTGGATGTCCCCTCATGAAACACGAAATATGTTGTACAACATATTTTCCAAGGACCGTTAATGTGTGTGGCAGCTACTAATGTTTTGATAACTGACATCTCCCCACATCTCTCTGCTATTTTTTTTGCTATGCGACCACAGACCTTCCCATCTTGTTTGGTAGAGCCCTGAAACTACTATGAAGAAACTCACCCAGTTTTTCATGGAACAGAAGGGTACTGCAGCATGGTTGGTTTTTTTTAAAGCTCTCTTAAAGTGATATATTTAGGAGGTATGAGGGGAAAGAACTGGGCAGTACTTTATTTATCTTCCCAACAGGTGCAGCAAAGGGAGGCACAAAGGCAGCATTTGCTAATTTCAGTTTTGCCAAGTACAAAGCACCCTCTGGTCTGCTGAAAGACCATTCCCTGCTTTCCTCCTAAACTCAGTTCGCTTTTTATTTTAGTGTGACAATATTAAATGTTTTTCCTGTGCGTAGATGCACTGCTTTTTGCACAGGGTGGATGAGCTTTTCAACTTAAGGAAGAACAACAGTAAGCCAGATCAATCTTGCATTATCGTCCTACAGTAGTATTAAAATAAAACCAATGCATTGTATAAGAAAAAAAATCAATGTTGTTCCTTCAATTTACACCATAATAAAACAAAACAAAAAACTCCAAAATCAATCAAGTCTGTGGATTTTTCTTTGCCAGTGTAGGGTTTTTTCAGTCAAGTTAATCTGATCGGAAAAGTAGTTTTAAACTTAGGAGCAGCGGAGGCGGAAGGTCAAAGAATACATCTGAGATGCTGTGGTATCTCAGAAGGAAGTGTGGGAGCAACACTTAGAAATTAGCAATGGGAGGGCAAAGACACTCTAAGAACAACTCGATTCCCGGCGTGCAACAAGATCTGTGCAGGAGGACACTGCTCTATAGGGCTCAGGACGGGAGCAGGGCCCACCCTAATGGATCTAATTACAACAGTTAGGCGTAAGTTTGCTTTCCGTTTGTGAGGGCTTTAAATTTATTAGCCAGAGGTGATGAAGAGAAACTTTCTAAAGAATTGAGAGGGAAAATAAGATAAGGGGTTAGGGTTTCCTCCTTCCCTCATCCACCAAAACTCATTTACCTGGGAGTTTAATACAGTGCTTGTAAATGATATATACGGGCCTGACTTTGAGTGTGATTTGGCTCCAAGACTGAAGGTAGTAAGAAATAATGGGAATGCATTTTACAGTCAGTCCTGCAGAGGGGCAATGATGATGGCAGAAGATGGATGTCTGTATGCTTTTGCCTCACTGAAGCACGTATCTATGCAGCAAGGACGGCAGCAGCTGCACTACCTAGTTTGGTGCCATAATAAAATGATTATACAGGTCCAGTCTTCTGCATGGAAAGCACTAAGCAATGTTATACAATGTTCACATGCTGGGTTCTTGAATTTTCAGGAAAACTTTCCATCAGCAATGTTAATTTTTACATAAGCCAAATCCATATACCGAAGCAGAATTTCCATTTAACTTCTTTTTCACCTCCGAAAAATTGTCTAGCCTTGAAAATATGATATTAAAAGAAATCTTACTTTAATTAAGTCTTGTCAAACCTTGATACTGATATTGATTTCCCACTGGAATACTGCTCTACATGTCTACTTATATGATTTCTACAACTAGTTGACTTGTTTGACAGTGTCTATTATCTTGATACACCAGACTGTGATATTGTTTTAAATATTATAAATATAATGCAAATATAATTATAGGAGAATCATGCAATGAAACAAAACCGGTCATGTTTAAAAGCCAATAGAAGTAAAGGCTGTTTCAACTGGGCTTCTTCAGAGAGAACAGTGTTACCGTATCTCCAAAGCAGTCTCTACTGATATGTCTGTTTACCTCCTTTCACAAATTGCTTCATGTTTTAGAGATTGTCCTTCTAACAGATGATATATGCATATAGTTTTCTTCACAACTTTTACATCTATGCTGCTTATAGATCAAAAAAAGTTTTACTAAAACACTGTCTAAAGTAGACACACTGATTTTTAATTTTGATTCCTTGCCAATATGTGGATGCTCCAGGCAGTATTCAAGCAGAGCTTGCAAACCCTTAGAAAATGAAGTTGGCAGACAGTTGATAAATGCTTTGGCTTAAAATTTGGAATGGTCGCTTAACTCGTGGCCATGAGTTATGTCCTAGATCGGGGAGAATAAATAAGGCAAATTTACAGAGCTGCCTACTGGGGACTGACGTGCACCTGTCCCTGTGGGATGATGCCCACAAATAGTTTGAAACCGTTGCTCTTGAGAGACTTGGCACTTTTACAAAAGCATATCCAAATGCCGTGGCCTGTGACAGTTTAAGAGGGCACCTAATTAACGGGCAGCTCTTATTATGAATATTGGTTAAAGGAAAAGGGGGAGAGGAAAGATTGACCGAGTGATTACAATATATTACAGGAAGTAATTATATGAGGGAGGGTTATTTTATTAGTCACCAGGAAAACTAAAGGCCGTTAAATTTAAATGCACTGGTAAAGGTCTTTGGCATCACAGTCCTATCCTAGTCATCCACTGGGATCGGTTAACCCATTGATGTAAGCGTCACCTTGCGAATATGAAATTTTGAAGACAAAACTGTCTTACAACGGCATGACCATATACTCCAAAGAAGCCACAGCTGATGTAATATATAGGACTTTGACTTTTTAGGAGTACAATAAAGGCCTTAAATCATTAGTCATGGAAGCCTGTTTCTACAGTGACAAATTCCATCAGGCTGAAGTGCCCCAGCAACCTTCTCTAAGCTGAATGGTGTGTTTAATTTGGTGATCCTATTTGTTAAGAGCGCATTGTGAGGCTACACTCTCACCAAGTCAGGAAATTTCTCACTTTAGTAACCTAATAATCTTAAAATATCTCAAAGAGCATTTGGCCTGAAAAAAAGCCTGGGAGCTTGCTACAGCACTGCCTCTGAAAAATCTAGTTATGTACTTCAGAGGCTGCAGTGACAAAAAAATGCAAAGCTGAGATTTTCTTAACATTCCAGTGTTAGCCAGTTTCTGATTTCTCAGCTGATTGCTCTTGTGTGTGCTGTCTTTAACTGGCAGGACCTATGAGAATGAGTATGGGATCATTCATATAGATTTCTTCTTTTGGAAATGTCAGAAGAATACTGCTTAGGTGCCCATGTGATGCAGAAGCCTTAAGCCTCTGTTTTTTCTCTGCTTTCTATTGTAGTCCGCCAACAAGTTCCTCCAAGGTTTCTCAGAGAGTCCTTCCAGTGGTACCTTCCAGAATGTAGTCAGTCCAAGGTTCACCTTCATTAATTAATTACCTTCAATCCTTCATGCCTTGGAAATTACCTTGAGAACAGGCATTTGATAGACAAGTGAGGTTCTGAATTCTTACTGGTAGAGCTAGTGCAATTAGTAGCAGTGGTATTGTACTGTTACTGGTACTGAATACTCCTGCCACTAATACAGTAAGTACTTGTACGTACTATACAAATACTGCCACCAGCTCAGGTGAGTTCCTGACCAACGAACAATCTTTAGGAAGCAGCTAACCTCCTAACTACAATAAGATAAACCTGTTATCACCCTGATCTACTGGCTGCAAATAAGCTGGGTGCAATGAGGAACAACCAGCGTACAACATGTATGTATCACTTTTCCAGAGCTCATTACTACTTGTGAACTCTAGCTCTATCAGGACAGAAGGCTTCAATATTTTTTATGTTCCTTAATATTGACTCATCAAAAATCACATTTATTCTACTGTCAATGTAATGTTGTTCAGAGTTGCTAAACTTATTTTGTAACACAACCACGGAGTTGCATTTGTAATCACTGCATTGTAAGAACATCTTTGCAGCAATCTAGTCTTAAACAGAATAATAACCTTTAGAAACATGAGCCTCCTAACAAATTTTCCCCAAAGCACATATCTTTTGAAAGTGCAGAAATATTTTAAGGGTTTTTTTTAGTTGGCAGCCACAGAATGCATTCTGATTAAACTGTGTAATATCCAGTCAAATAACAGATCAAATAAAAAGGACACTTAATACATGTGTAAATCATTTGAATTACAAATAAGACACTCTAGAAGGGGCTTGGCTTTAGGTTTGATATAGAGGATTAGGCTCTCGTATTAATACATGCACTTGGTGTAGCTATTTTCAGAAGGATACTTCATCCATCATTGTCCTCGAGCACTACGGAGGGCCAGTAAGTAAAATGATCACATTGGTCTGTCAACACTACTTGCTTAAGACTCGGTCGTGCAAAAGGTTTAGTTTTCATATGCCCCCAACCCAACAAGGTGATGAAACTGCCTAATGCTCCTGATAGTTGCTCCACTCCTGACTTCCACAAAACCAGACAATATTTCAAAAAGACTGTTAAAATAAAGCAAATGCTATTGATAGGTGAGTGTTAAATCAAATGTATTCGTTCAAACTACACATCTGGGCCTATCAGATCTTTCAGAATTGATGGAAATAAATGCTATTTAATGACTTCTATACTTTCCACAAGATCAGCTTTAAAATTAAACTCAGTTTTGCATTTGGGAATGCATTAGAGAACCTGTCTGTATACCACTTGCAAAGCATATACAGTTTGCACATTTATGGCTTTGCAGAAGCTATGTATATTGCTAAACAATAATCATCAAAAATTCTTACCAAAACATCTAAATTTGAAAGAAAAGTAAAAAAGGCCTATAGAATTATTGCAAATATAAGAAGGTTATTTAGCTTAAATTTTCAAAATAGTAAAAAGTAAATGCTAGCTTTTAAAAAGTTATGAATTAATAGACCCTGAACATTTTACGCCTGTTTGGGCAGCCTCCAATGGACAATTCTGTATCTCTCCAGCAGACTACAGTTTCTACTCAAGTTTCTTTGCTATGAACTTGATAGTACCACAAAAGGGGCCAGTATTACCGCCTTTAACTATCCTTCTGAAACATAAAATAATAATTTCTGTAGTGTGGCAAAATGTATCATTCCAGTTTGACGTGTACAGAAAAACTTACTACATTCTTCACTTATGCATTAGACATATAGAATATATTTTCATCAGTACCTTAAAGCTGTTTCATTAACACATCCTTTCTATTCAATAACTTATAAAACTTTATGAAAAAATATCAACATGCTGACTTTTTAAACCATAAGAAATGCTTATTCCCTGTTTTCCAGAGTCTAGATATCTTTGCTACAGAGAAACCACTAATTGCACTACCAAAATCCTGCAGTCTTTAAAAAGTGAATACAGCATTTGCCCAATCAAGTAGTTTCTCAATATCTCTGCAAAGCCATTGTTTATTGTCTAAAATAGTTGGAGGCCAAAACAGTTTTGTGCTATACCCCTACCTGAAAGTAGTTTCTTAGTTTAAAAGGATCAGTGATTTGTAATGATATAATGATGTTACACGGCTATCACTCTTAGATATTATTTGTTGCTGAAATATGCAAGATGGTCTAAAAGGTGTTTTGTGTGTGTGCGTACTCACAATTCCTGTAATTAAGAAACGTTCGGTAGTATTTGTTATGCTTACCATCTTTCTTGGTGGGTTCCGGCATTGCTACAAGAATTCTTTATTCCCAGTGAGCTTCAACCTTTCAGATGCAGTAAGTAGTAGCCCCAAGTCCAGCTGAGAGAGTATGCAGATCAGTATGACAAGCAGAGGGTAAGAAAAATTCCTCTGCTTTATATACTGTGACTGAAATATCAATCAAAATAGCACCTCCTCTCTTTTCAGTGCAAACACTTTGAAAATTGACAGTTATGGGAACCCCGCTCACATCTGTTGTCTGCAGCCTCTGCTCCCTTGGCTTTTGGAAGGAATCTCTGCTGCATTGCATGGGGCTGATGAGAACATCTATAACTTTCTAAATTCAGCCGCACCGCTCGCTCTCTGTGTCTCTCTCCGTAACATGCAGACACACACACACACACGCAGATAGAGGTTGAAAAAGTGACTGCCACGCTATTAAAGAGCCCCTCCTGCCTGTAAGAACTTATAGGAACTACCTGCATACATTTACACCTTTTCCCACAACATAAAAGGGACAAATAAGTACAGACATTATGCCTGCAGTGAAACTTCATTTCCTTCCTTTAAGAGAAAGTGGTATGCAAAATGGATTGAGAGATAGAGTACTTTGCAGTATTAATGAAGAAAAAAGGATTATTGTGTTCCTGTTTGGAGCAGTGAAGACCCTCCATATGTCCCTTCTGTTTACATTTGCTACACTTTCTTGGGTCCTTCCCCTGTAGCCATCCTCACTGTGGCTTTGGTAGAGACTATAGCATTCCTTTCAGCACTGCTACCCCATTAACTGGAGAGGTCACTGCTGAGAGATGAGATATTCTCTTTTCTGCTCATCCAGGAGATGCAGCACTCCTTGCCTTCACCAAGCCAGGAAACGAGACAGAAGGAATGGAAATCCTATCTCTAGCACACGCACCGAGCCACTAAACTAAGCCACTGGGTTGCCCTCCTCTTAAACTCCTACTTAAACTATGACTATGTAGGCAATAGAAATGCAGGTCAAGTTAATCAGGGGGTACTAGGATTTCTTTTCTTATGCCCTTTTAGGATTGTGAGACAAAACTGTAGTGATTAGTGCAATAGATGAAGTGGTCCTCAAGGGTTTCATGCTATTAAAACACAGTTCATGTCATTATCACATATCAATAAGAACGAGGCTACTAGACAGGCTGCTCACTGTCTAAATACACCCAAATGTTATGGAAAACATATTTTATGTCTTTGAATAGGAGTTAGAGATGGAATAGTGGTCATGTGCCTGTTTATCCTGTAGCCAATGCACGATTGTTTCCTCTACAATCTCTTGTTTTCTGGCTATTTAGCCATTTTACAGACATCTTATAAGGGATGGGCATTTCATTCCTTTTTTTAAGAGACCAGACTATCATCTGGCTTTTTCTGCTCTACTCATTGTGGTGTTTTATTATTTGACTGATTCATGTGCCTATAAAATACAGAGAAAGGCAAAACCCCTGCCTACAAGAACGTAAATAAGTAATATTAAAGCTATTTTCCTCTTTTGTTTTATATCACTATCTAAGTAAACCTCCTTATATCACTGAAATAATTCCTGTCCTTGGAAAGCAGAGTGCTACACTTTAACTGGTAACTGGGGATTTTGTCCCTCTGTGTGTGAGTGTGGTGGCAGTGGGGAATTGGTGCATGAACAGATCTAATAACATTGCAGAGATAATTTTTTCCTGTTCCCCTTTCTTCTACTCACATCCAGGCACCGAACGCTGTCATGGCTGGAACCAGAGGGGGATGAAGAGCAACTGCTGATTCTCTCCAGCATGGTGTTTCCTTAGTGGCCCCCTGTAAGATGTAAAGACAGTTTGCTTTGCATTTCACCCACCCTGTGCTAAGAGGTGCTGAAAACTACATGTCTGGAGATTCCTGTTAATACAAACAGGATTAAATATGTCACAATCTAGCACTGGATGGGTTAGAGAGGACCTCCATTGCAATCTCATGGTGAGAAAGGATTGGAGGCCAGTGCATATCCTTACAGCCTTAAAGGGCTTCCTTTACAGGAAGAGGAAGAAAGATATTCAGGAATACAGAATCTAACTCATAGACTACCTTTATACTACTAAATAAATCAGTACTGAGACCACTCACTGGCCCAGAGGCCAAGTGAAAGTGTGTGGTTCTCATCCGCACAGCAAAACTCCTTCTCTACCCCAAAACCGGGAGACTGCAGCCAAAATGTCCACAGGGGATGGTTGCTGGCATGTGCCTGAGCTATGCTTAGGCATAGGTGGGAGAGTGCTAGCTGGCCCAAGCCAAAATGATACCAGGGAGCATGCTAACCGTCCCCCAGCGTGGATAATCACAGGACAACACTTGAACCCATGCCCTAGCCCTGCTTTATTTACTGGTATAGACATAGCTAGAAAAACTCTATAACCTCTGCTAGGCAGCAAGGGAAGAAGATAGCTTACAAGTAGAAAAAAATCATGAAATACTGTAGTTGCCTTTGTAGTGTGTGGAAAGACGTGTGTTTTTTGAGGTCCGTGTTTTGTAAAGGCCAGCTGAGAGTGCAAGCAAAAGGCTCTTCAACTGCATGAAATAAATTGAAACTGTGGAGTAGCAATCATCTGAAAATTTGCTCATCCTTTCACTCTCTCCTACCCTTACATTATACTTGTATAATTCATTGCATTTCATGTTACACTCTCTTTTACTCTGATAAAAAATTCCAGTGTTGCAACTTTCCTGTAATGTAATTTTTAATAGTATTATAAAAGGTGCCACTGGGGTAGATTTAGACTGTGATATCTCAGTGTACCTTAGCACTAGCAGTGACAGGGAAAGTAGTTTATTTCCTAAGAAAGTAAGCCATATTTTATTTATTTCAGTCTAATTCCAAGCTGAGTCCATGCCTCAAGCACCTGCAGATACTTCATACTCCGATCTAAGACAACCTAGTCATTTTAGTTTATTTTTCTTCCTGCACAGATGTCACAATATTGACTCCATTTTGCTTGTGTCATAACAGTTGTTAGTACTTTGGTGCTATTGGATAGATGTCATTCAGAACTTGCCTTCTTATCATTCTTTTCTACATTTGCAGAGTGCATGGTAGTCACCAAACTTGCCTTATCACTGCATACAGGAGAGATGTTGCTTTTCGCCAACAGTTGTCCAAATTGCTTTAAGACTGGTTAAAAAAGATGGAAAAAAATGAAAAGAAGGAAATGTCTGACCTTCTCCTAGGGTTTGCTTGACGTGTTTGGGATTTTTCCATTTTGATCATCTCTAAGCTTATGCTTCTTGGATCACAGAGATGTGTAAACATACTTACAGTTATCCATACACCCAACCTGTACACTCTCTGTTAATAAATGCATTTATCTATTCCTTCTATGAAGTCCAGATTTTAAACCATTTTTTTCCTGCTGTCCTGCTCTGCTTTCCTGTGTATGACAATCACTCATCTGATTTGATTGCAACTGATCTTGTGAAGGAGCTGAGCCAGAAGAGGAAGCATTTAGCTCCTCTGTGCTGAACACACAACTCCTGAGCAAGTGAAAGGGCCACAAACCACCTTCTGACTCAGCCACCAGTCTACTTGCCAAATGACTGAGCCAGACCCTTCACAGAAATCGTGAGGTGGAAAGAGCTGAGCTCCACCTTGTTTCTAACCCACCTCCTGTACCTCAGTAGATAGAACTAAAGGCTGTGGTTTCCCCAGTCATCCTTTCATTAACTTACCCTATTGCTAAAAGCACCCCTGTTTGCACAGGCTGCCTCATGTCTCTGGATGGAAATGTCCCTTTTCATAATTTGATATTCTCCTTCCATAAATTGGCTTGTGACCTTGTATTTTGCCCTTCCATAAAGTGAATGTCTTCTGGCCAAAATTTATCCTTATCACAGTATGGCTTTTGTGTACCACCATAAGCCCTCTTCTCCACCACCTCAGGGGCCAAATGTGCTAAGCTCTCTGAGTCTTTCCCTTCCATGCCTGCCCCAATTAATCTTCTGTGGTCTCTTTCTAAAACATGAGTATCCTATTTTAACTCTGTTCAGCTCCTTGAGCAGTTTCCAAACAGCAGCTAACCAAGGCGTCAGATAATTAAATCATTCTCTCTCGTCTGTTTTAAATAAAATCCCTTGGTCAAGCATCCAAAGCCCTTATTTGCTCTTGCAGCTGCTAGATCTGCATCCATAACTTCATATTTGCTGCTATTCCTAGGACTTAACTCCCTCATTTACTTCAGTCTCTATTCCAGTAAGTCACTGTCTGTTTGTTACCAGAGAAAAATCTTAGTCTTGTCACCAAGCCAAAGGATCAGGACATTCCCAGAAGACCTCAGAGACAAATCTTTAACCAAACTATTTAAAAATTTTCCACTGAAAGGCTTTATTGATATTGAGAAAAGGTGATCAATTGAAATAAGAATGCTGGGAACAAGCAATCAGTTTAGATGAGAATGGGACAGGATTCCCAGTCTACACAGGACAAAATCTGGAAATAACCCCGAAAATGCTGGTGTGTCTACGCATTTTCATTAAAATATAAACAGCATCTTGGTTTTGTACTAATAAAGAATCCGAAGTTTTGAAGTCTTATGTGACAGAAAACCATTTTAACCAGTTTTAATATTTGGAGCTTTGGAACCTCTAGGAAACTGTTATTTACTGAGCCCAAGGATGAAGGATAAGAAGCAGCAGCAGACGGAGCCTGCCCTCCCACCAGGAGGAACCCATAAATGTGCTTCTCCAGGAGGCCGCTGGAATGAGGTTTGAGAGTGCCCAAGCCTCATTCAAGTCCCACGTCCCCTCCCACGAGGCACAAGGCCTGAAAATCCCATTCTCCATGTCTACAGCAGAATTGCATCATAGTGACATCATTTTGTGCTCAGATTCTACCTTTGCCATATATGCTATTTAAAATAGGACATTTTAGTTTTTGGTGAATTTATTTCTTTTGATATCACTGATAACCCACAGAGCATTTTTTTCTTTTCTACCAATAAAAATAACAAATCAATTATTTCAATTTCTACCATGCTGGCAAGTGGAAGGCTAAAAATGTACAACTGAAAAATGCACAACTGCTGCTTTTGCAAGAGAGGGAAGTACCTCAGCATGGAAGAATGCTGCATCTCAGGATATCTGCTACTTTTTAAGACCCCATCTAATTCGTGAAGGCAGTCCTTTTTGTCTGACAACTTTGCTGAACTTATTGGTGTTGATGAAAGACAGCTGGATTTACCTGGCCAGCTCCGTTTAATCACAGCCTTGCACTGTAGACCTGCCAGGAAAACAGACTTTCCTACTCTGTCATGCGCTCTACTTTTCTGCCATGTAAATGAGACATGACCTTTGTTGAGAAGTTATGAGAAATACTTTCTGTATAAATGTAGCATCCACAAATGGGGTCTTACTCTATGTAGCAAGACAAGGGAAGATTAAACTTTAAAGCCTAGATTGCATTTTTTTCCAAGACAGTCGGCTTGGAGACACTTCAAGGCATGTACAAGATGTCGTTGACAGATAAACACCACTTGTCAGCTTTACCTTCTGCCTTACAATGACCCAAAGGGTGACATTACTGTGTAAGCAATACATGCCCCATGGTGTCCTATAGCAGTCGGAGTGTTTCCTTTCTGACAGTAAATTCCAGCACACTGAGGCACTCGGCACCAAAGTCAAGAGCTAGTCCCTAGGTCAGCGCAGCAGGTGAAAAGGCAGGAGGAAGAAGGAGAGCAGCTTCTTTCTGTTGACTGCTTGGATGGATCAGTCTGAAAAAATTAAGATGAGGGGATCAGTTTGAAAAAATTAAGATGAGGGTTGCTAAGAAGGGAAAAGTGATGGGAATTTTGCCACTGACTTCAAGAGAGCCAGAGCTCATTTCACTCTGTTTTTAAGAGGAAACTTGAAAGAGGGCCCTGCAGTCAGGAGAAGAAAGAGACATTGCGGCCCAGATTTTTGTTCTTACTTCCACAGGTGAAATCTGGAGCAGCTACTCACCTGAGCTATGCCTAGGTAAGCAAGACCCATGCTGGGTTTACATGCTCCATCGTACTAAAAACTGTCTAGTTGTGAATGCCTCATGCAGTGTAACAAACAGAAGTTTCTTTGGCCCTGATTTGATCTGTTCATTAAGCATGTGAAATTTACCTCAGCAGCTTACAAAGAGCACATGATTTGCCCCAGTATCATGCTGGTATGGTGTCTCCAGCACTGGTCAATGGGGCTTGGGATGAGGAAAATGTCCCTTCATCATTAGAAACCTAGGACTCTGATCTTGGGCTCTCTCTCAGAATTGCATTTTTTGTGTTTTCTGATTTGAATATAGCAGTTTACCATTGAACATGGTGGATTAATTTTAAAATATTTTCAGTGCATTTGATCTGTTTTATTAGAAGTCTGCAGAATTTCAAGAACATGCCTGTAGAAATTTTGCCCTGGAAATTCCTGAAATCCGTAACTATCCCAACAATAGCACAAGTTTTCCCAAATTATTTTTTCCAAGTCTGCTTCCCTACTGGTCACAATTAGCATGTTCCAGTGTCAAAATTCTGCAGGTACTGCTGGTACCCAGAGATGCACACCCTGTATTATGGGAAATGCTAGCACAGGGGATTCCAAGTAACCTTGATTAACGTTTCTGAGACAGTTTTAGAATTATTGCAATGACAAAGGCAGAGTTTGTAATTAGTGCTTATACAATACCAGTCTTCTATGTTAAAATTGTCGCAAGCCTCCAAACTAAAGTATTAGAAATATATTGATATTAAAAAACTTTACTTGGTCTCCTGTAGAATTTTAAATATTGCAGTCTTGCAAACTTTAATACTTCATAGAGGTAGATAAATATTTCAACAATTCAGAATGAATGATGCAAATCCAAGTGTCATAATTCATCAGCGTTCAAAGAAAAGCATCCAAGTCCCAACCATGGAGGGGCTGAAAATAAAACTTTAAAATTCACTCTATTTATTAGCCTGGAAATGTTGTCAAAGTGGCTGTTCGCATTCAGATTGCCACCATCTAAGGTCACCTGCACTATATAATGGTCACTCTATGAAGGTATTTAACAGAAACACATTCAATTCCCAGATGTCCAAAGGAGTTCATACACATCATCATAAGCACCTTCCTTAACTGGAGTATACCTCAGCTCTCTCTTTGTAAAGTGGGGATGATAACCCATCCTTTTACCCTATAGCTATCATCATACCTTCTTTGTTTCCTTAGAGAGCCTATGGAGTGTGCATTAGTACCTGTTTGCACAGTGGACTGTGCAAAGGACAACCATAAACTCAGTTGCTACTCTGATATATTATTACTATTTACAATGCCTAAAAAATACTGCTGCATATAAATAGATGGAATAAAAGGTATCAAGTTCTGCAGCTGATATTCTCTTTTATCTATTAAATCACTTGTTCTTAGCATAACTGCAGTATAATTATAACAGTATAATACACTGGGATAATTTGTTTGACATATTAATGGTATAGTTCCCTGATACACATAATCCAGTGCAGCTGCAGACTGCTGCTAGCAGGATGGGCCCATTCTCCCCTCCTGTCTCTCTTCCTCCTCCCTCAGCCAGAAGGTCTTGTTCCCTTCCTTGCGTTGGACCTAGCGACTCTGCAGGGTGAGTCAGTTCAGCTTACTGATCTGAGTGAATCCTACTCATTTGGAGCAGGAGGTACTTTATTTCTGCTGGCTTAGCTAGCTGAAGCAATACTCTCTAGCAGCCCTGTGATCGCTAGATACGAGGCAACGGGAGCACACAGCCGCAGGCAGGGCAGTGGGAAGTGGGACTGTCCCTCTTAGCTGCAACCTACACACACATAGTGTTAGGTTTAACAGGAAATTATACCCTCGTTGTGTCAGAGGTCCACAGATTATAAACATCCACTTCCTATTCTGGAAGATAATTGAGATACGTGTGAAGTACTGCATATTGATCTCTTAATTCCAAAAACATCTGTTGTGTGGAGATAGCCTTTTCTTTAATTTATCCAGATCTTTTTTCCTTTGTATTAAATGAAAAAAATCAAATTCCTTTCAACCTTCAGTGAACCACTGTGGGGTCCCACTGATTCACTGAGGAGAGTGAACATGGGCTGCAGGGGACATAACTGAAAAGGCAGCACCATCCACTGGGAGCACAAAGCAAACCTGCAAAAATTAGCTGTGAATCTCCGCTTTGGTGGAGGCCTTTACCTTCTCACTAAGAAACAAGGGTTATTCAGTTTTCGTTATTTGCTCTATGAGCCTGACCAGTCCTCATAACTTTGTGGTTCCCCTTGAACTCACCGGAAGCTGAAGATTTACCTTCTTCCTATGTACATTATGTAATGAAAAGAACGACATACTCCCTCTCTCCACTAAAAAATGTCATCTTTTATGTGACATACTTAATATGGCTGAATGACAGGAACATGGTGGCACCACCCTAGCTTCATTTATGAACACCTATTGGCTAGAACAGGAATACAGTGCCGGTTTTTACTAGTATTTCCAAAGTCTTTGTAACCTCTAGTCTCTCCGAGTCAGCACTGGGCTGGAAATTAGTGATGTCTTTTAAATGAGTGATGAGGAGATTTTCTTGGGGAAACCCTGTATGTGGAAGATTCTGACCTGAAGTTTTTGGAGAACAGAATCAGTTAACAAGGACTTACTGCATTAATTAAGCTTCACAAACAGCCTGGTGAAAGTAGGCTAGAAAGAATATTTTATAAATGAATAAACAGAGACAAGTCATAGGATTTGAAGGTCGATGTGAGGTATTGGGTCAAAGAACAGGACCCCAGAGATATGGCTCTCAGTCTTTGTCCTTGGCTCCTAGTCTAAGGTATATGCTGCTTTCTGGATCTGTGAACTCTGGAAGAGAAATCCCAAGAGGATATATTTCACTTTTGCCATGGACTGCACATATGAAGTTCAGAACAGACACTTGTTTTGACTTTTTGAGTGAGATCCCTTGTGCTTAAGTTTTAGTGAGTGCAGTGCCAGCTTCTGCATCTGAACTCGTCTTTCCCAGCCGTGCAGTCCATGGAGATCAAGTCATCGGGCTCAGTTCAGTTACTTAAACATGATCACACACAGCCATCTGAGACTGCCCTCTGGTATCCGTCATGGCCTCCCGTTGCCCCTGCACAGCGTGTGGGTCATCAGTAAGTCTGGTGTCAAATCCACCTCTTCCATATGACTGTTTAAGTAACTTCAGGCACCTCTGATGGCACTACACACATATGTTTAGGGAGCTGAACCCTTATCAAATGCGGTTTAGAGGGCAATGCAGAAGTTAATTTTAGGATAAGGTGTCTCATATCTTGGATCTCAACGGTGACCAGCCCACATGTCAGTGCTCCAGTGTAGATATCCAGAGAGCCCTACCCAATGCATCTTTCACAAAGATTAATGATTATGAGAGATTGTTGGGCTCATAACTGCAACAATACATTGGATGCCCAAAAGCAAGCCCCCTCATGTGCTCCCCCCGGCTTCCACAGGCTCCTCCCAGCTGCTGCTTCATGTGTACCAGGGCTTGTGCAGCTTCTCCCTGAGTGGCCACAGCAGATCAACCCAATCTGGCTTTTCACCTTTGCAGTGGCTGTGCACCCACAGAACTGCACGTCATCCCAAGTCCTTCATCCATGCATACATGAGACACCCAGCTCAATCTCTTCTCCACCGCCACCTCCTAGACACGCTGTTGGCAGTGCAATGCATCTGAGTGTACAGACTTTACAGTCTCGGTTCTGCCTATTCCTTTCTCAGTGGTACAATGATGTTTTGGGCCAAATCTTTTCAGTTTAGCCTAAGTTTTACTGTATGGTTTATTAAAAAAAAAAGTTGGTATTGCAGGCAGTCGTCTATGGGAAAAATTCTTCTTCCAAAAATAAACCCTTCCTGCTCAAGTTAGAGCCTGAGGCTTAAGGTATTAGCAGTCTGGAACCATAACAATACAAACATATGAGAAGCCCAAATGGGACTGAGCAGCATTTGTGCACTATGTCATCACTGCTTTCTTTTCCCAGTTCAATAACCCTTGTGGGATTGCTTCCACAAGACTTTTTCCCTGCATATGAATTGCATAAGCAGGAAGACCGTGTGCCATCTACTGGCACCTAAGCAAGCATGACAAACTTTTTTCTTTCATTTCTAGTGTTAAATTTAAAAAAGTTGTGTGGCTTGAAATATATCTACAGTAAAATGATCATTTATATGGTTGAAAATGCTTTTTCGTATAAACTTCTTAGGCAGACAGTGGCAGTGCATCCTTTGCCCTGCCCAGCAGGAACCAGCCATGGTCCCAGACTGTCAGTCACAACACTTCTTCCTTGTGAGTCACACAGTGAATCATTCGTACGGGCATTTTGGCCAAGTCAGCTGGACGGCACTCAACACTCCCTCTACTACTGCCTTCTCACAGGTATGGGTTAGCAGTTTAAACAGTTACTATCATCTCAGCTAGTTTCTTCTCACCCTCCTTTGGCAGTTATGGATAGCTTCAGCACTGATCTCAGCTAGCAGTGCTAACTGCACTAAGTGGACAAGGGACACTCTCACGTTCTGTTGCATAAAGCTTTGCAATGACAACCTCTGTCTGTCTGGTATTTGGGACTACCTGAAAATGTAGTAATAAACCCTCCTGCTAGTTTCACCAGCAGCCACCTGGCTAATGTGTCTAGGGATTTCCAGTATCTTCCAGGAGAGACTATTAAGCCTCTGTTTCATATTCCTGCTCCTATTTCCTGTCTCAAATCTCTCAACCTCTCTTGTTTCTTTTGTTAGTGTTCTGCAATTATTGTCTGTCATGTGCTTTTGCCAAGGATCAAGCTGCAGAGAACTATAAAAATAGAGGGGAAAAAAACCAAACTATCAGATTTCTGCAATGTCAAAAGGATCAGCCAGTAGGTTGTGTGTAGCACTATCATTTTTCCTTGGCATTAAATGTTATGAATGTCACATTAGTGAATGTCACATAATTTCCTGAATATGCTTGTTCCTGGTTTAAAAAAAAATAGAAAAAGATAGAATGTAAAGGTGGCTACCAAACCCAATATTCAGATTTTAGTCTAGTTTTCAGGAGCCCTAAGTTGTCACAGGGAGCTGCAGTCTATGCAGTGCTGACAAAGTTACTCACAGTAACCTGAATATGGGCTTAAGAACCCAAGTTCATGCTCCTAGCTTTTAAAATCTTAGTCTTATTTTAGTAAAAATGAGCAGGTATGCCAATGGAGTTTATACTGCATAATAATGAATACGCAGACCAGAACTTCTAATCCTATCCTCTACCACTGTCACCCTGAGTAAGCCAGTCTCTGCTGTAGTTCTCATACTTAAAGATGTCAGGAAAACAGGTAAAAATCTACATTTCCCTTTGCCAGTGATAATGAAAATCATTTAACTGGGAGAAGTCCACCTCTGGCTTCTTGGTCACTTAAAGCTGCTAAGCCCACCAACTGGAGTAGACATGGCATCCTCAGGAATTGAGCAAGTTATACAATGGATTAGAAAGTTAAAATCCTATGTATCTTTTCCCTGTTGCCATGCAGGTCTGTGGCACACCACACAGGTCAACTTTAATCCTGATTTGGGAGTTGTATCAACCTCAGGATAAGACAGTCTTTGTCCTGATAGTCAGACGTCTGTAAGAAGGCTACTGACACACACATAGTATTAATTCAGAGGGAGTTAGTGTTTTCAGCACAATAAGAACTTAAGGAAGAGTTTAAACAAGAAGATGAAAGAGTTATAAACTAGAACTAAGAGGTAATTCCATTTCTACAACAGCCCTCAGAAAAAGAGGGAGTTGTGAAAGAAAATGTTTGGATGTTGTGATAGGTAGGATGAAAGAGATGCAAGCAAAGAAAGTTAAGGCTGAATTACGGCACCTTCAGGGTTTAGGAGAGTAAGAACATGAAATGCAGTTTGGCATGATGAAGGAGGAGGAAGCAGTGAAAAGATTCAAAGTGATGTAAAGTACTCCAAAGAGTGGAGTGATTTTATTGATAACTTCAGCCTCTCTTGGGTTACAAAGTGAGGTTAAAGCACAAAGGGATATTTAGTCTGAAGATGATATGAATAACTGAATAATTGAAATAGCTCTAGTGTAAGCCACAATGATGCCAACCAACATATTAGATTAGCCATACTCATTCATACAGTTTTGGTGTATGAACAAACATATTTGCACAGAGGTATGCTTCTCCTCAAGCAGTTATCCCACTGAACCTAGCAGTGTTCCTTGATGCAGGTGCTGGTGGGAATGTATGAAGAGGCCTCTGGAAATTCAAGGATAATGCAAAAATCCATCATTTCCTGAAGAAACTCTGCTACCCTCCAGGTAAGGGTGTCATTTCCTAGCACTTGCAGAAAGAAGGGCGAGGGTGGCCAGCTCTTGATTCTTGCACAGGAAGAAAAGGTTTTGTCAGAACAAAGTCAGCTGTCCCTGAAGCTGCCCATTTCTCAGAAGTCTAAATAGTTTCATCCACAGTTACACAAGCTAAAAAAAATGAGGGTATATCGGCCGTCATGTTTCCAGACGTAAAGGAACATCCAGCTGCCCACAATTAGAAAGACATTGACTTAAACAAGATTTTAACTCTCTATCTGTAGGATCTCATGCTAGCAAACACTGCAGACTAAATGGCCTCTGACAGGACACACAGAGTTCGTGTATTCTTATAAAGCTGGTTTCTAATCCTGTCCTAGACACTAAATTATCCTTCTTGCCCTCAGCGTTTTGCATGGAAAAACTGACTAACTTACTGATGAAAGGTCCACTGTAAATAATACTAGCCCTCTATTTTGTTGCTATATAGTAAATGGTGTTACCAGGAGCCAGCAAGCTCACACCAAGTACTATTCTACTTACTCAGCAAGTGAAAGCATATCAAAGAGCAAAGTGTGCTTGCTGGAGGTGATTGGGGGATCAAAATGTGCTCTCTCTCCTCCTTAATATCAGCTTAATATCTAAATTTATAGGAATCCCTATCTGGTATGCCCTTTGTACAGTTGCATATATATCTCAGATTACATTTATTGAGTTGCTTAGCAGGTCGCACATCCCATTCGATGATAGCTCATAATGCTAAGAACTGAGCAATAATTTTCCAAAACCTTGTAGTTTTCTAATATTTTCTACATAGCAAAGATTATAGGGTTGTGGCTTTAGATGTTCCTGGGTTTAATTCCCCATATGCTGTTCTGTTATTGACGGAATCTATCATGGTCACTTTTTACACTTTCCCTCCTCTTTTTTGTTAAAGTAAAAAATCTCCATCATGGAATCTACTACCTCGTATGTGCAGCCCACCACTTTAATGCTGTTCATTTGTCTTATTTTCCCAGTCTACCCACATTTCTCTTTTACAACGTCACACGCAGTGAAGCTTCTGGAAGAAGGCGCTGGAGGAAACATCTCTGAGTCAGTGGGGCCCTTTGAATTCATTGATCCTACTACCAGCAGACCCGCACGTCTTCAAGTATGTTCTCCAGTGAGCACTGTGTAGCAGACACGGTCTGCCCATTCAACTGATGAGGCTGACAGTGTCAAACCCAGATGAACAGGTTTAAATCAACTAACTTCCCTTCTAGGGGATGTAGCTCCTTTCTTGAGATCTGTCACTGAGGCATATTTTGGCTCAACCTTTCTAGACACCTCCTCTTCACTGACATTGCTTTCCTCACTGGAGGTATCACAGAGGTTGTATTGCGCTGGCAGTATCCCTTGGCACAGTGTCAGTCTGACTCATCGTCCATTCCATTACAGGGTCTGAAAACAGCTGCAGCTGTCAGAGGTTTGTAGTTACTTTGAAGCATTATGATAAAACTATACTTACTAAATTATTCTGGTAAATACAGCCTCCATGTTATCAGAAGAAAAGTACAAAAAATGAAGTCTCTTGCAATGCATTACCATCACGATTCCCTGGACTTGCTCGACTTTGAGTAATTGCACAGTAATCAGTAACTGCAGAACAAAAGCTAACACCCTGTTGCAGGGTGAAGAGAAAAACAACTAAGACAGGAAATATAATAGTAGAACTGCAAAATATAATATAGCATAATATAATGCATAGTATAATGTCGTTATCTTTACAACTTAATCTTTTGCTTTTACTTGAATTTATTTTTACTGTGCACTGGGAGTGTTTCGTGAGTGTAGCATTTTTTCTTTTAATTTATCATTTCTTCTTAAGGGGACAATAACAAAGCAACACTTCCTACCTTCTGCATAATTTCTGGAAGCCTTAATACCTTTCTTTTATGTATGGTGAATACAATTTTTCATATGCATCTGATTTACAGATATGTACATGCAAACTGCCCTCCAAATGCTGACTCTCCATTTATTAAAAAGAGGCCCATGCATAATACCAGCACCTAGCAAACATATAAGCATATGAATAACTTGGCTTGCAAGAATAGGTCCACTAACCTAAATACAAGAATTTGCACTACAGTGATGAGTGCACTGTAGGTCCTGCTGTGTAAGCCTACCCGTTTAAAGGATACTTACTTACCCAGTATTTAAACTGGGTAGTGGTAGCAGATTTAGCTGTGGCAGCCAGGAATACAGCACAGGCTGCAAAACCCACACAAGATGTTGGATAGATATTTGGAGGGGCTTTGCAGGCTGTACAGACCTCCAGGATACTGTGACTATACTAAAGTCAGTCCTTGAAATAGTTTTCTTAAAACTGCAGCCATGACAGGGCAGACTTAATCTCTGAATACCCAGTGGTTCAGCTCTAATCTACCGTTTCTGAACTGTCCTGAGAACAGTCCCAAATCTATTATTTCCACCATCCCAGCCAGGAACTGAAAAAAAGAGATAGGTGTACTGTCAAAGCTAGAAGACAGATTACACCTATTTAAGAGACAGTTTTTAAAGCTTGTGTTTTCCTAAGTGCACTCTTTGCTCTTTAAAATTAACTGGATTTATCATGTGCAATTATTTATGCGATTTCAAACTAAGATACTAAGATCATTTGATCCAAACGATGCTGGATCAAACACATCTTTCTGCAAAAAGAACTCATCTTTTACAAAATTGTCAAAGGCATTACAGCAATATAACAAGTTTTTGCTGGAGCATACAAAGATTCCTATTTAATTTCAATGATTTTATACATTTTCCTGTATTGAAGCCAAGCGCTGGGTTCCCTTTCTGAAGTTTGATGATAATACAGAGACTGGCTCTCACATTTTTATAAACCATTTTCCTCAAAACCAAACAGGGTGTCAAGACACCCATTGCAGTAAGGGAGGTAACAACATTTTTAGTATTTTTTGTTTAGGATTATTTTATCACTAAACAGACAGAGGTCTGAGACGAATGAATACAGCCTGATGCTGATGGCCAGGACGAGCACAAGCGAGGTGAAACTGGCTGGGACCAAGAGGTAAGAATGTATGGAAAATTGTCCTAGCAGCGTGAAAGTGGAGGTGGCACAAGAAATAAGAACCAAATTTGATTTTTACTATTCCTTGGGTTGCAATATTCTACTTCTGTTTAATTTTTTAAAGATATAAGCATTTCAGTTTGCCCACAAAGTTAGAGGTTCAGAGCAATGCTGTTTTCTCCCAGTGTAATATGTGCAGGCAGCCGGTTGACATTTATGTTGTTCTGGAGTAATATATCACAAGGAAAACAAGCAGTTGTCGTTCCCGATGATGTCAAGGTGATGGCATGATGGAAGTCTTCGTACTATCCCTGGAATTGCAAGACAGGAGACACTTGCTGTCTGGGCAGCCCTAGGCAAGGGCTACTTTGCATAGTAATCACTGTGCTCTTGGAAGTGGAGAAATCAGAGGGGATATATCTGAAGTCAGATAAAATAGGAATGGGTTCAAACTTTTGCAACACCCCTTGGCTTTCCTGCATTCTGTTTTAAAGGTCTCTTTAATTTTTATTTGTCCCTGTATTCCCCACTGTTGGCTATGGCCAGAGCTCTGTAGGAAGGGTAACTGTTTCTATCCTCCCTGCTAGAAGCAATAAGCACATACCATGCCAAAAACACAAGATCGACTATTTCATGAGAGGTTTCATGATAACCCCAGCCAAGGGGCTCTGACAACATTTGAATAACCACTGCAGCTTTGGCACTTATCTAAACTAGACACTTCTCTTACTGTCTAATTCAGATTAAATATCTGCACAGGGAAATGTGAAACCTTTTCCTCCCAGCAGGGGCAATTGGGTCCATGGATTCAGATAGCAGACATCAATAGGACCAGCTTGGAGCTGGTGAGTAAGAGACAGGCAATGGTTGGCTCCATCCCCTCACTACTGTCTGCCATGCAGAGTGGCTAAACTAGCGTGACAAAGAAGATTAGTCACAAATTACTCCCCTCTTCTCTGTGAGTCCTGGAAGCAAGAATGATGCAAGAAGGATCCTCCTGCTCAGAGGTTTGCCTCCAACTCAGACTGCCAGCTCACTCCTGTCCTAGGCCAGCTTATCCACCACCTGTTCCTCAGAGCTGTGCCTGAAAGTTACGTTCTAGTCCAGCTACATCAAAAAAAGAGAAAGGGAGAAAAAAGATGGAAACTCTTACATTACACAGGACCTGGGAAATAGGAAAAGCTTTTTGCTGATCTGTAGAGGAGGACAGCACAACACAGCACTGATGCAAGAGGATAACAGCAACAAGAGATTTAGAATTCATCAATTCTAAATCCTACAAGGGTACAATAATGAAAAAAAGAAGCCAAAGCTCTTATTAAAGAGGTGGTAGCAAACAATTATTCTAGCACCCCTGACACTTTTACACATGTTCAGAAGAATGCTTAAGTTTCTGTAAATGTCAAAAGTTAGAAAAGAGGCAAAGTGAAAGAACAGAAATGTTGTGATCCTTAAAAAGACTAGAGAAAGAACGGGGTAACTCTAGCTCTGGCAGCCTGACTTCAGTTCCAGGTAAAATATTAGCAAAACCTGAGAGGAGCATCTATTTTTAGATGGGTAAAGCAGACAAACCTATTGGCTTAAAGCCAAGAGGGATTTGTGAATCAGACAATGCCAAAGAAATCTGATGCCTTTTTTAATATGGTATCTGAGTGGGTGGGTTTTTATAAAAAAGACCTGTGCCATATGGAAACAGTTTAAATAATGCCTGGATAAGAATTCAATAAAGTGATGAGCAAGCACTTGACATGCTTATTGTGTCCTTACAGAAAGTCCTTGTACTTCTTTAAAGGGTATGCTTTTAGCCATGTTCTTTCTTTGCAATAAGGCAAAATGGGTTTTGCTCAACATAATTCAGAAGATAAACACAGGATAGATATAGTAAAAGACAGCAGACTCTGCCACTTGACATTTCTATCCCTCCCTCCCTTCCCTCCCTC
>NW_008825614.1:15707186-15749162 GCF_000699105.1 Pygoscelis adeliae | reverse complement strand
CCTTCCTTCCTTCCTTCCTTCCTTCCTTCCTTCCTTCCTTCCTTCCTTCCTTCCTTCCTTCCTTCCTTTCTCTCTCTTAATTTCTTGCTCTCTATTTCTCTCTCTTTCACCCCTTCTCTCTCTCCCCTTCTCCTTTTCTCTCTTTCTCTCTCCTTTTCTCTTTCTCTTTCTCTTTCTCCCTTCCCTTCTCTGTCCCCTATTTTCTCTCTCTCACACATGCTCTTGCATATAAACACACACACCTTCATCATGCTTACTGTTTGTTTGAGGTGCTGACTGCAGGCTGTTGAGATGAGCTACATTGAAGGAGCACGCTTAGAAGAACTCAAAAGAAAGAGAAACTCAATATTCAGTGTCTCAAGAGGTGAAATCAGTGTATAATTTACTAATGAATTACACCCATGGGGTACAATGTTCATACCAAACTTTTTATTGCGATAAACCCATGGCATTACTGAAGTGACTCAAAACTACGTCAGAACAGACCACCTCCACTCCACTCTGTAAGGGATGGGCTCTGTGGGAAACATTTCTTGGTAAAACCAGGCATTATGTATGTGCCCCTACATGTGCTTGGACAGAGCTATGGCAAGTTTAGTTTACTTTTCCTTGTGCATGGGTTTTGAATTCAAAATGAGAAACAGACATGGTTCTTCTTGTGTGGGATCAAAAGAAATTCTTCCTCCTTTCTTTCCATAAGCCAATAAAGCAATGGAATGGCATGGTAATGCCTCCACTTTTTTCATGTTGGAAGATATTAAAACCACTTTGATTTTTCTTGCAGTTCTAGGGGAGAACACATTAGAAGCTGCATGCCAGGAAAATTCAATTGAAAAGGAATGTTCTGGCCTCAGCTGCTGCCATAGCTCACCCATGGGCCGGCTAATTTTCCCCTCCCCACTCTCCTCAAACAAAGCTTTATCTATTTGCTGTGGTACAGCTTCATGTCTCACACAAAGCGATGTGGACAGCAGGCCAACCAGGAGGTTGCCATTCTCTCTGCTGTACTCTGCTTTGCTCTCTCCCTACTAGCAATGCAAGGTAATTGCATGTGCATGATCAAGATCCAATACATTTAATAAGACTTCCTCAACAACCAAGCTTCTCGTATAGCTACGGTTTCTCTGACACAACCTATTTGCTCTAATAAGTTTGCCCAGATAGATTATGAGAGCTTTATATATTTCTCTAGGATTTCTGGATATCTCTAATGTTATATATATATATAATATATTCTAGAAAACCCCTTGAAATGTCATCATTGCTTATGAATTTGTATACAGAAATCTAATACATAGAGACTGCCTAATTAGGCATAGTTCTGTGCCTAGCCACTGCCTATCAATTTCTTTGCCCTTTATGATTTAAGAAAAAAAAAAAAAAGAAATCAAAGGATAAGGTTCTAAAATTGGCTGTGTCTGGCACACAGAATTTAATCCCTACTAGCACTGCAAAATTTATGGAGTTACTTCCATGAGCACTGTGCAGAGCTGCAAAAAGCTCTGAGAATGAGTCCTCTTGAAGCATTTCCACCTGGGTTGCTTCCAGCACCAGTTTTCCTTCCTTGCGGACAATCCTGTGCAAAATCGGCTTTAAGGACACTCCATGGGAATGAGTATGTTGACTAGAGCAACTGTTTGCAGGATAGTGCCCTCTGTCTTATATTTAATGCAGAACCACAGTGTGAGTAGCTGTCACAGCTGTAACATATGTAACGCTACGTGAAAGAAAGTTCACGCTCTCTGCTCTTTGCAGCTCCCTTGCCTTCTTTGCTTAGCCGTTTTAGAGCAGGACTTGTGACTTAATCAAAATTGAGAGCGACAGTTCAGGCTAGAGACTGTGGTGAACACTGAATAATTCTCCCTGGATGGAGATTTTATTGCAGAACTTGGGAGTGAAGCCAAAACAATACTAAGCTGGCAAAAACTGTGCAGTTTTTCCCCCTTCTAGGAAATCTTGCAACCACTCAATTAAGAAAGAATTGTGAACCACACAGGTATGTTGCATTTCCCCTCTCTACCAAAGCTTACTTAATAATTTCTGAGCAGCAGAACCCTTCATTCTCAGCACATTGTCACTTCCAGAGACCAATGATGGAAATTAAATTGTCAAAATCAAGTAGGATCGGGTTGCTTTCTTAGCTTCAGCCTAGCAATGCCTTCCCAAATGACTGAGCCTTCATCCCCAGCTGATTCCCAACTGTGCCTAAGCAGTTAGACCCCTGCCAGACTTAACAGGTCCTTCGCTTACATGTATTGCACAGCTAAGTAGAGCAGGGCCTTAGCGTATTTTGAGGACAGAACCAACATTACCCAAATATTCATTTCTCCAGCCTATGATCTCATAGTCAAGTTAGTCTCAAAGATTACTTACAGGACCTATGTTCATATAATTATGCCCTTACATCCAGCCCAAATAAAGATCCCTATACATATGTACATATGTTGTATGTATATATACACATATGTATTAATGGGTGTTTAGACGTGAACCACTTAGTTTAAAATGGTCTCCTCAGAATTTTATTTCAGCTTCCTTTGGCTGGATTTCATTGCATTTCAATAAAGTCAGCTACACTAGTAATTCATTTCAGTCTTTTCATACATTTTGACACTATTTCTCTTGTACCTAGAGGTTTCAATGGTTATTGACAGCTTCTATCCTGCAATTACTACTTACTATTACTTATTACCTCTATAAAATATTTACAATAGGAAGTGTTATAACATAAAATTATAAGAAAATAGGGCTAGAAGAAATCTCAAAAGATTGTTTCATGCAGCCCCTATGCCAAGGCAAGATCACCTATCCTAGTATGATTCCTGGGTTTTTTTCTAACCTGACCACAAACACCTCCAGGGCTGAAGAATGTGTACCCTCCCTAGAGATGCATTGCATTGCTTCATTGCCCTCACACTCTCAAAATTTTTCCTAACAAATAAATTGAATCTTCCGTGCTAGCATATCTGGTACCATAGTGGTAAATGCTGACTTTTAAGTGGCAGATGTAATGGTTTCAGGGAAAACTTACAGAGGAACTATGAAAGAAAGTAATGCAATTTTCACTTTATCTCAGCATTTGTGAAATGACTTTTATATAATTTTTATAACTGGAGAAAAGACCTGAAAACCTTAATGAAGATTAATTTTTCTGAAGTTTATGTTATCACTAATGACATTTAATGATGAGGTTGGACTAATCTCAATAAGTCGTGTCATCACACAAGGAAATTAAAAAGAAACTCACAAGTTTTTTTATATAAGAACCATCATCTGTTTTATTCCTGCAGGTTTTTCAGTAGTTATTGTTATTACAGATGAGACCTTGATACTCCTAATAACAGCAAATGTTATTTTGGCATCCATTCACATAATACTTTTGTAAGAAAGAGCTATGCCAGATTACCAGTGGGATGTGATTTGATCTGAGTTACTTATCAAGAACTGACATCAGTGTTTCTATTTTTATTGCTGAAAAATTTCTATACAAAGCTATAAAACATTCATGTCTAGCAAGAGGAAACAGATGAGGTATACCTTACACGCAGCTATGTGATGCAGTTATTGGAAAAGTGAAAAGCTGATATGTTAGCATTGCTAGTACACTGAACACTGAGTTGTCCTGGATAAAAGGCATGCTAAAACTTTGTCTAGGTCCATCCAATGTCAAACATGAACTGCTACCGTTGAAGGCTGGTAGACAGTGAGACTAGGAGCTTTTGGGTGGACTGGAGAGAGAGGACTTTAGCAAGTGTCGGGGGACGGGGACATGGGACTGGAAAAGGTCAAAGCATGGGAGATGACCAGAGAGGAGGGAAAAGGATGGAGGGAAAGCCCTTAGGAATAATGTTAACAGTACAGTGAGCCGAGCACATGTTAGCCTAAGGTTCCTTATAGAAATGCCATAGACATGAGCTCATGGACACAGTTACCACACCGCAACAATTGCTTTACACCAAAAGGGGAATTTTTCCTTCCCATGGATATTTGTGTCCCCAAACCTCTGAAATAAAGCTTTAGCAAAATTATGGAGCACTGTTTGCATCCTATCTGTCCTACACACTGGAAATACATTAAAACCAAGGTCACTGGACAATGGCTTGTAATGGAGCTCTCAACTCGCTACAAGCAGGAGCTGTCAATTTGACATCTCAACTCTTTTCCTAAGAAGGAAAGTAGAGCAAGTCTTCTTGTCCGTGTGAGTAAAACAATCTTTTAAAGCTAAAGCTTAAATTGCATACAAAGGGCATGAAAGAAAAATTATTAATTACTTCTACTGTGATCTAATTTATGGTCCTTATTTGCAGCAGCAACTCATTCTCATGATCAAATGATCATTAACCTTTAAAAAAATGAAGCTTTAACCAAAAGGATTTAAAGGGGTTTAGTGTTGAATTTTACAGACCCTGCCAAAGTGTAATCTGAAGTCTTACATTTTTGTTCCCATCTTCAGCATGCCAGACCTTGAATCATAAAGCTAGCACTCAGCATCTTGGCTGTGGGTCAAGATCAACTGAAGTCACATGCATGGTAAAGTGGTGAAGGTGACATTGCTTCTACCTGGCTCAGAAAAAAAAGTAATGATGTCTCCAGCAGCCTGTGAAGGACTTAAGCTCATAAGTTTGTGGCAAAGACTCTCTGGTTCCAGTTTTCCACATCTAAATACTCTCTTTAATATCCAGAGTAAGAAAGTGCTAGGCAAGACTGGATGTAAATTCATCACTGACCTGGGACATACAGTGCCGTGCTCTTTGATCATATGATTGACAACTGGCAAGAGCCTGCATTGTTTCTCTGTTACCTAGTGAATATATTTGCAAGGTATTAGGAGCATGATGTATCAGTACAGGGCAAGAGAGAAAAAGAGTGAAAAACAAACAGCAATAAATACCCCCATCCAAAAGAGTGTTCCACTGCAACATTAAGCTGAAAAGAGGATCAAATGCAAACACCAATTTGTAATACCCCTCACTCTCATGGAGTACGAGGGAGGTGGGTCCTAATACAGACTTCACAGTGTGCTTGTCCCTAAGTGGAGCGGACCAAGCAACACCGCCTTTTGGAACTTGAAATGCCGATTTTGTGACTCGTAGGCTGGACTACTCATAACAAGAGAATTAATTAACTGGGAGTATTCAGATCATGAGCAAAGCAGTATATGAAGCCTTTGCGTGCCTCTTTATGAAATACTCTGATGAAATACTTGTAACTCCTGCAGGATTGGGAAAGAACTTCAACCCTCCAGCAATGCCGCAGCTACCAAAGAGCACCAAAGAAGAGGTGCCCACGAGAGGCAGGCTATCCTCACCATCAACCACTGCCAGCCTTTCTTGCACCTTTCTCCAATGTCTTGGCATGGGCCATTGCTGGAAACAAGAAACTGAAGTGGCCCAGCCGGGCAGTTTCTGCAATACCTGTCATGAGAGTTGGCTGCAACATGAAAAGGCAGTCACAGCTGATGACACAAAAAACCACTGAAAAATACCTGTACCTGTGCACCCCAACCTGCAGGGACTGACCCCACCAGGCTGCTCTGGGAGCCCTAACAGTGCTGCTGGGGACCTCAGTGTCCTCCCCCACTCCCATCTCTGCAGCCGCCGCATGGCAGCTCAGGGTGGGAGGCACTTCACCTTCACAGGCAGATACATGAAGCACAACAGGGTATTTACCACCCCAGGTATTTTTTCCCAAAACATGCCCTGGACTAATATTTTGATGCCTACAAAACACTTTATTGACTGGACCAAACTCCCACTTCTATTTTAACTTCTAGTGTCTGAACAAAAGTCATTAGGATGCATTCTGGGGTTCAGCTCACCTTGTCCGCAACACAGTGTTGTGGTCTCAGCACCGCTCAGACCTTTAAACCTCACAGACACCTTACCACCCCTGGCAAACCTGGGATGGGGTGAGACCTGTTCCTGTGGACGTGGGCAACCGGAGTCACTTTGGGGCAACGCAGGGTCTAGGGGAACAGGAATTAAACTGGATTTCCCAATGGGACATGAAGTCACTGCAAAGAATTTAACTATTTACCTATGTTTGAATCAGGAAATAAATATGAAAACACAAATTTTATTCAGATATTTTATCTACAAGATGATATGAGTGTGTATGTAAAGTTTATGTATGTATCTGGTTCATTTATATGTATTCACTAAGAAGATCACTTCTATCCTGCATTTGAGTAAAATTATTTCCAACCAATACAAAGTAGCACTCTCTTCTACTTCTAGGCAAATATCTAATTAGATATTGCTTTATTTCAAACTGTTCTACAAAGCATTTATTAAGCTATTATCAAGCATTAGCAACAGTACAGTTACAAAAATAAAGTTCAGTTGCTTAACTCTTTGTTTTATAATGCAAAGCCCTCAAAACAATTAAAAGACAATAACAGCTCTGAGTACTACTAGAAGTTGTAATGAATAACTGTAACCAAATTGCTGTCTCTACAGCCACTCACACCTCTCATTACTTTGAAATTAAAAATTGATCCTGTCAAACAGGCATAAATCATACAAAATTTAAAAATAGACTCATTTTCAAAGGGCAACATGATATGAAAAGTATTTTCATGAGATACAGTTCACCTATCTGCTGGACCACTTACATCAACAATCAAACAGTAACAATGATATACCATATTAAAGGAGTAGAAGGGGTTCAAATAGCCCATGCCTTTCTCTCTGTTTCAATCTATACAGAAAATCTAAACAGAAAATCTAAATATTTACTATATTGGTGCTTATTTGTGTATATAAACTTCCGTGTGCATGTATATGTTCTGCATTATGCAACACAAATGATGCAAATACATAAAAACTTTAAACACTAGACATTGAATGATTGAGTTATGCACATATATATGCCCCTAACTGTTTGGAAATCTGCATGTTTGGTTAGGTAATCATATAACTTGTGTATTTCTTGAGCTCCTGACTAGCTGGACTGCATTTACCCCACTCCATGGGTGTCCTCTGTACAAGCCTGTGCCTAGAAGGACTTACATGATTTTTACACAACACAAAATTAAGACTTACAGACCGAAATCGCTGTGGGACTGGAGCTTAATCTACCTTCTGCAGTACTGCAGCATTCCAGGCCTCTGAATATCTTTGAACAGCTGTTGTTAAAAAATTAACTATGACACAGTAGTACAAAGGCTTCTGTTCATGTCCAGTCCCAGTGCAGGTAGTTCACAGTCTTGGCAGACTGAGACTCTGAAATGAGGGCTCCTCTGCTTCCACACGACTCTGGCCCAAGTCTCAGGGTGACAAAACGGTCATTTCTCTGACCCAAAACCCATATCTGTACCTGGTTCCAGGCCTAAGAAATGTAAGAAAGGGAGATTTTTGCCACTGGAAAGTAAGAAATTCACCTTCCTCACAGTATATAGTGCTTCTTCCTTTCAATCTCAGAAGATCATTAAATCTAAGTTCTTAAGGTAGTTGTGAGCACTTTTAAAGGTGTTCATTTTTCAAGTGGGCTAGTTGTTAATTTTTCTTGCAATTAAAATGAATGGAGAGACTTGCGTGGCAACACCTTTCACACCTAATGCTGGAGAGTCAGGTTGCATGGGCATTTGACTTCCAGCCGAGCACAGGGTGGCAAAAGTCTTAATCTCAGCAAAAGGGAAGATTGATATATGTTCCCCTGGAACACCTGCTGCTGAAGCCATTAATGTTTGGGGCACTCTCCTGTCTACACTGAAGTCGGTGTGAACTGTCCTCTTGCCCTTTGCAGAAAGAGGATCAGGCCCATACTGAACAAGATTAATAGGAGCAAGCCTGCCATTGATTATGTGCTGCTGTCCTCACCATGTCAGAGAGCAAGCCAAGGGGTGAATTACAGCTACCCGGGGACTCCAAAACATGAGAAGAAATCAAACCGATGGACACACACTGGAAATTAAAGCATGCTGTATTTGAGAGAAATCAATACAGAAAGCAGAAAGACTTATGTTTCCAGTTACTTGCAGCCTGCAACAGTCCAAATCCTGCAGAGCTGCTGTTTCATTAAAACATCTCTTTGCTCAGTCCAGATAAGGAAGCGCTACCACTTATATCACTGACAACTATACTTGTGTAATGCTTATTCCAGAGTAAGTGTGGATTTGGCAGAGACCCACGAGGAGTACGAACTTACATGAGGAGAGAGAAATACTGGTGTAACAACATTGGTTTAAATTCACAGTTTAGCACATAATAAGAGAACTTTTGTCTGTAGACAAGAGCTGTGTAACAGGTGCCTTTTTTGTGCAGAGGTCAGAGGGGGAATTAAATGCTTCCCATATGCCAAACAATACCCTGAAGAATCGATTAGATACTATTTTCAAGTAATTCCATTTGAGATTGTGTTTCATTACACTTCCCAGGATGTGGTAGTGTCATTCATTTTTTAGGACTGAAAATTTTAACAACTTGTACCTCGGCTGCTTGTGTCCGTGAGCAGCAAGGGCAAGCTGCTCTGCAAGGGAAAAGGAGCAGGATGCCAAGCATAACAAGGTGGACCAGGCAGAGACCTTGCTGATAAGGGCACAGTCCCACAGCACCCAACCAAGGTGAGCAGAACAGGTTTGGTGGCAGTAACCAAGTCAGACAAAGTCCAGTGGTTGCCAGACAAGTCCGTAGTGATGAGCAAGGTCTGAGGTAACGTCACGAAGTCAGTCCATGGATCAGGGTGTAGGTCTGGATCAACAAGATACATGGCCAGGCAGGGCATGGATGCAGCGCAGCTCAGGCAGGGTCCAAGTCAGCTTACATGCAGCTCTCAAGCAAAGGGGGTGAGCCCCTACTGAGGCTTCTTTCAGCTTCTTCTCAAACAGCTCTTTCTTCACAACATTTTCAAGGCCAGACAGCTGTTTATCAAACCTGGACCTGAGCCCAGACAGCCAAACCCACGGGAGAGGGGGACATGCACTCAGGGCCCTGATGCTCTTTGGTCAACCCAGCACTTTCCATTTCTAGTGTGCTTTTCACAGGGCATAGCATAATCTCACAGTGACACCAAGTGAAAACTGCAGTTTTCCTGCAGGACTGCTCTTAGTGAGATGCTCAGACCTTCCAAGGCCTTTTGAGATGTTTAAGCCTGATTCTCATCTGGTTTAAATACTGTGGACTGTTAAACCAGTGGAATGGACAATTAGACTTTCTGGATTTTGTCCCAGCACGCCGAAATGCCGTCTAAATCCTCTGCCTTAGTCTATGAAGACTGAGAGGCTTTACAGACTCAGAGGTCCAAAGCAATCCAGTTGCCTAAAACCAGCCAAGAGGAAACTGAGAGCAGTAGGAGCTGGGTGAAAATGTGGTTGCCCGTGTGATTGCACAGACTTCCAGCGGCCAGAGACCATCTCACTGCTGCATCTTTTTTCCTTTGTCTCTGTCTGCAAGTCACTAGCCACTTGTAGTGGACGGGTTTGCCTCCATTACAAAGCATGCTGCTGCTTGTACAGAAGATGGAGTTTTCCTCACTATTCTGCATCTCTCCAAACATGCTGCTTTTCCAACAACCTCAGCTCTCTCAGTCTTTGGTTCTTTTTTTGAAAAGAGTTTTAGCCTCAGCATTGTTGGGTGCAGACTGGAAACCTGAAACCAAGAAGGTTAAAAACTAGAAGGCAAATCAAATCATTCAAATATTATTACTTTTAAGCCATGTCCTGTGCTTTCTGGGTCTCAACAAGACTAATGGGCTTAGCCAAATCTGTGAAGAATTGTGTCTTCTAATTGTGATTGAATTCTGCTCTAATGAGGCAGAAAAGTCAACCTAGACCCTCAGACTGCTACACGTTGCTAGTACTCCAAATAGATTTGCTGAGTTTTCATTTCCTCTGAAAGAAAATATTATATGGCTTCACCAGCGCCCTGCTTGGAGATAGTACCGTAATGATTAGCTACATTCCACTTTAAACTGTCATTAATATTTCCCATATGTAATTAATGCCTCTAATTCTACACAGAGATATCATGACAAACAACCAGCTGTCTGTCTTTTTATTTCATTGTGGTTCTTGAACTCTTGGCTCAGGTTATGTGTTTCTGGAATGTCAAATAAGGAATTTACTTTTCCATCCATTGGTTTACACTCTGCGTGCAGTTTGATGGCATCTTGCTAATACAGCCTGGTTGCACTGTAATTCACCTTATAATCCATTGTATCAACACTGACTGTTCAATGTGCAACTTCCTAACAAGGTGGCTGGTGTCTCTTAGGCACTATATTGCCTTGGGAGAGCGGTATTTTAAAATGCATGCCCCACACCAAGGCTGTCTGGCTTGAAGCTCCCGACCGTCATAATTAGATATAACTTCCTTCACTAGAAAAAAGCAAAAGAAATACTCTGCTCAGGCAAAAAGGTTCCCATCTGCTTCAGGACTGCCCTTCCACACTAGTGCACCCCACATTTCAAATCTGAGGTGTGCTATTGAGTAATATGAAAAGCTTGTGCTGCCTCCAGGTGTGCCATATGTGTCAGTGGAGCACTGTTTACTTCTCTTTTGGGTGCTTTCAATGCATGGATTGGATTCTGCTAATTATTTTACTTATTTCTTTTGATGCCTCAGAAACAGCAGAAAGCTGGATCAGCACAGGGTGGGCCTGGCTGTTGGCTGCAGGACAGGCTCAGGATGCTGGCGTTCTCCTCACCTGCTGTTGAGTCCATGGACATCTGACCATATCTCATGCGTGCTCTGCTCTACCTGCAGATACAATGGGGATAATGGTACTTTTACAGAGCCTTTTGAAATCTCCTGGTGAAGGTGATCTAATAAAAGACATGATAAGACAGCCATATTATAAGACAAGGACTGTGTTGCTGGTGATGCACTTTACTCTGGTGTTAGAGGTCTAGGCCTCTTTTGAATAAACCAATGATGAGTTCATAGGTACTGCTGCCACTTTTTGGTCCAAAATATGCCACATGAAATTCACAGCATGTCAGCAGTAAGGCAACTAGAAGTTGGACGAAATAAGGTTCTAAAACAGTGGTAGATTTCAGCAGAGGTCCTTACACAGGTAGATAGTAACTGCCTGTGAAGTGCCATTGCAGGAGGCCAGTCGGTAATTCACAGGGGGCTCTGCGGGACCTAAAAAACCCAAGAAAACGATGCATTTTGACAAATGCCCTCTGCTGTCACTATCAACAAGGGATTTCTCTACATAGTGCACTGACTATGCAGTTTTCCAGGTCTTCTGTAGTACATGTGAGGCCTTAATGACATTGTCTAATGGAATATTACAGGAAATGTTTCAGTCTGAAATGAAAAGTCTTTGTAAACCTGACTGGAAGCAGAACAGAAAACCATTGTCCAAAAAAAGATTTAAAATACAAATTTTGTTTTATGGTCTCAGACTCTCTTCAGTCCCTCAAGTGAATCTGTTCACGCAGACAGAAGCAGGCACATGCGATGTCGTTGCCCTCAGCTTGTGCACAGGTGTAGGAATCTGCTCCTGCAGTTTAGAGAGATCCTGGGAGTTTGCCTTGACCTTCTTCCTAAAAGAAAGTTTGGAAACTAGGAAACTAGTAAAATTGCCAAGGTCAATGAAACATAACTAGAAAATAGCCTGAACGCCCAACTTGAGCTCCAGTGTTACCCTGATACACCAGCGAGTGTTCACAGTCATCCATCTATTAAGCAATTAGCTATGGTTGTTTAGATGTTGCCAAGAATGCAGGGGCAGCTCTCATTAAACAAAAAAGAAGATTACATAGTTTTGTTTACATCTGGCACTCAGGTTACTTTTTAGGAAATAATCCATGGGAAAGTTTCTTGAAAAAAAACACATCACTGCTTGTAGTATTTTCCATCCTTTTTATACTCACTAAGCAATGTACTAATGGTAAACCCGCACATGCAGCTCTGTGATATGATAGGAGAAGATCTCAGCTTGTAAAAAATAGGAATTGGTAACCCAATGCTGTCCATGAGACAGCATCCGTCTGCATTTGGGATGGTGGGGCAGTCTGACCCATCTGCCACCAGAATGTGCATCTGGTAAGTGTCTGACAAGGTGGAGGCAGGCACTTGATGCGTACTCAAAGTGCTACCAAAAGGAAAAGTTTAACTGGAGTCAAATTCAAATCAAATTAAATCAAACCAAATAATTTCTCATCTGGAAGCTAAGAATCTCTCCTGCTTTTGGTCTGCTGAACAGGATATATATATGTAAGTATGGCATAGGCTGGGCAAGATGGGTTAGATAAAATATGTTACAAAGATGGTCTGGTTCTGCCTCCTTCACAGAGTCTGTAAGGCTGTCGATGTAATTCCTGCTTATAGGAATTCAGAAGTCTACATGTGAAAGATCAGCTTTATTTCTTCTTCATGCACCACCCTCAGTAATGTTGGAAGCCACTGCAGCCACACTTGTTTTGGAGAAGACACTGAGATGCAGCTGTAAAATTGACTGTTGTCCAAGGTAGTCAACTCAGAGTTGTGGACCTGCTGACATAATGTATCTGCTTTAATTTGTGGGTTTCATATCATCATCTCGGTCAAAACATTTTCTGTATCTGCCACAGCTGGAACTGGCCTGGTAATAACTTCAAAAGGAAAGGTGTTGCTTCTGCCACATCTGCAGCAGCGCTGTGCACGAAGACGAAAAAAAGTAAACATGGGGGGGGGGGGGGGGGGGGGGGGGGGGGGAAGAAAAAACAAAAGGGACGTGCGGAGAACAAATGACCAGGAGGCCTGCAAGCGCCGCAAATTCGGTGTGAAAAGCTGTCCGTTAGTGCCATCTTGTGGGCCCAGAGCCACCCCCACGCCAAAGAGGCAAAGCTCGCTCCACCTACATGCAACCCTACCTCACGCCATCCTGGCTTCTAGCACGGGGACCTTCCGTCAGAGGACAACGCTGAAGCTCTAGCAGATATACAAGGCATGATACCTTACCTGCGGTCACTTGAGCAAAGAAGAGCTGTGTACTGGGGAGAGGCACCAGCCCAGCACTCACCTGGGACCCTCTGATCTTCTCTGCCACATCTGAACAGAAACCAGGCTGCAAAGTCGGCACAAGGGATGAGCAAGTAGACTGTCCAAATGTCTAGCTACACCTGTGCAAGAGGATTTCTGCCATCCCTTCAGAGGCATACTTCACCCTGAAAGGCTCATGTCCTCATTAAATGCCTGAAGCATCATGAGGCACAGTGTTAGTTATGTGCAGGACTTCAGTATGGAGCACCTTGCTCAAACTAGGGTATCCTTTAAAGTGGGGTACTAAGTGTGGGAGCTGGGAGGAGCCCAGCTTCTTTCCCCACCCCTAGGCTCTATCCCAGGCTCTTCTGAGGCAAGATGCAGCCTCTAAGTCAGAGGTGGGTGTGTAACATAGGCAGATGGGTGGGCAGGCAGACGGCTTTCTGGCCCGATTTGGCTGCTGGGGGTGAGGAGAAAGGAGACAGGAGGGAGACAAAGGCAAAGTCAGCAGTAGCAGCAATGGGCCAGTTATCAAGAGTTATGCAGATGGGATAAAGTTGTTGTCTTGGGAGCTGTCTCTCACATTTCCCCTGGGTGCTTGGCACCATCACATCTTGTGTCAAAGCCTGTGCAGATGGGAGGGAGGAGATTAAATGCAGAGGCTGAGGGTGGGAGGACAGTGGTAGAGGGCGAGTTGCACAGGGGATTGCATTGGGAATCAAAATGCCTTCCAAGCACCCACTGCAGTTCTGTTTAGATCTCCACATGTAGCCTTGACTTTCCTACATGGAGTTACCTGACAGGATCCTGCAAATACTAAGACTAGCAGAAGTCTGGTTTCCTACATTCAGTCTTGTGTCTTGTGGTATGGCTATGACTCTATCATGACTTTATTGCAGTACTGTACATCTTAGAAATGGATATGATCTTGGGTTAAAGATTTTGAGAAACAATGAATCCTCCACATCCCTTGGTGTGTTGTTTCAGTGTTTAAACACTCGCACAGTTAAAACCAGCTATACCTTATTTCAGACCTCAGCAAGTCTAAGTCTGTGCTTCATATATTTGGTAATCTTGTGCTTTTGCTTATGATTTAACCTGTCTGCTAGGTTAAAGCATTGCTAAGTCAGGAATCTTTTCTGTATATGAGCCCAGTATCGGTCATTGCATAGTTAAATATCCTTCTTTATAGCCACAGAACTACAGTAGGAGCTTCTAAAATCTCTCCAGGTACATTTGATTGGGGGGGGCAGGAAGAGGGGGGAGGGCTACATTTTTTCAAATAAATCTCTTTCTAACACTGTCAGTCCCTGTGGTTACTCCTGTGGCTGAAATCTGTCTCTTCTATCCACAGATACTATGATTCCCTCATTTCTTCTCTGCCTGAATTTCCTTCAGTTCTTCTTACCTCTTATGCTCTTCTCTTTCAGCTCTGTACTGTTCTCCCAGCTGCAGCTATAACATCTCACCTGGTTACCAGTTTTATAGGAAGCAAACGCTAATGTTTATATGTAAGTTAAAAAGGTAACACAGAATCTGAATAAGTATTTATTTCCTTAACAAGTAGATAAGGCTGAGGAAAGTGAATCTAAACATATTGATAAAGTAAGCATTTTACACAAAGCAGACTCTTAACCTGGTGTATGTTACCAGCCTTGTAAATAGCATAAAGTCAGTGTGCAATGGGTGACAGATGTGGAGTAACTAAACTGTGCAGTTTCTTGGCAGATTTATGTACATTATGACATTTGAAATGTTGTATTTACATATGTGCTCACATAATGAAGGCATCCCAACTGAAAGACCTCAGTCCTTTGTAAAAGTTAAACTCTCACTGTGTTCAGTGCTACAGCAGGATTCAGATTCAGTTCTATAAGACCAGAGGCATTCTTGCATCTATTTTGTAGTAATGTTCACATTTTACAGGACACTACACTCAAAATGAAATAGTAACAACACAGTTATGGCCTTCTTATTTTGGCAGATTTTTACTGACATCTGGGTCTGTTTTTAGTGCTATTTCACATGCTTCAGATTTCGAAGAGTACACATCTTTCATCTTACTGAAGTGCTAACTCAAAACCTTGAATTTTGCTTGAGCAGACTGTGTTGCATTGTGTCTATTACATAAAATTATATCCCCGTACAAGTAAGCAAGAATTAGAGCAAGGGGCGACTATCAAAGTCAGTGAATTTCATCAAACATATCAGGCCACCATTTATACCTCTCCACAGAAATTAATTTTGTCTTTATTAATATCCAGGCCTGCACTCACTTGAAGCAAAATGCAGAACTTGGAATTGAATGCAATTGAATGGAAGCATTTTGGCACAACAGCCAACTCATATGACGATACAAGTTGATCAGGTAACAGAAGTATGAGAAAAAGTAGATTTATAGGTATCATCCTGGCATAAGGGGCTAGTACTCTCTTTTTACCTAAATTTAGTCCTTCTTTCCCATAAAGAGAGTGTAAAATCACTGAGTCTTTCAGCTACATTCCCATGTAGGAAAAGAGCTGGAGAAGTGAAATTGTATTTATATGTATAAAGTTATAACTCCAAAAGAGGTTATAAATAACAAAGCTGTATTTGTTAGGCGAGTACAGAACTGCTGGATAAAAATGCAGCTTCTTATATGAGTGGGGGAAGAACTGTAAATAACTTCATGAAAAGCATAATCCTTTACTAACCCCCTCATGGTATGGTCATTTTCCCAGTGAATCCTGCCAACAGTGAAATGTGCACCTGGCAATGCTAATGCCATATGTTAGGAACTGTGCTAAGATATGTTAATTTAAGTGATTAAGGATTAACAACTTGGCCAACAGGTGCACCTTCATGTGGACCCTATCATTCAGCCAGGCATTCACTCAGAAAATGTCTCTTAACAAAGAACATTGATGAAAAAAGCAGACAGTAGCTTCATGCAGTTGGCAAATCTCTTCCCTTTCTAATTCACGTGCACCCAACTGATAAGGAGTGTGTGTGCTATGGTACAACAGCATCTAAATTCTGATTGGAAATGTTGGGGACATGCATAAAACTTCCAATGAGTGTTGTCAGGGTGGGATCTTTGATGTCCACTAACAGACAAAAGCCTTGATCCTGATCTTGGATATACCAGCTTGAATCTGAAGTAAGTCCTCTGATTAACGTCATGGAGAATAGAACATGCCCTACAGCTGCTGGTTTTCTTCAGTAGTCAATGACTGTTTATCATTAGCTTCAAAAGGAACAAAACTAGGCCAACATCATTTTTAAAACCCTCCTCTTCACGTGTTTGTATGATATCTTAAAGGAAAAGCTATGTACAGAGAAGAGTTCCTGTGCTAGAAAGCATTACTAGCTAACAAAGGCCTGTTTATGTGAAAGACATGTCTAGCTGTTAGCATGCTGTAATGCATAACCATTGTTATACATGTAATTATTGTAACTGGTCCAGTCATCTGCACACTGATATTCTTGATTAGACTGAATGTACGGATGATAAACTGTTTCTTTTCCCAAGAAGTAAGATGGAGCAAGTCTCTGTAAAACAACAGCACTGAACTGGTATGTCAGCTTCCTTCGAATTTTAATGATTTCACCTGTTCTTCCATAATTCCTCAGTGCTCTGGCCATTTTCTGATATGTCATGATCTTGCGGTTTCCCTTTCTTTCTCCCCACAGCTCTGCAAGTTTCTCCTTGTTTTTGGAGACAAACTGGAAGACACCATTGGGCTTATCCACCCATTGGATGCAGTTTGCCATAGCTGGATCATACAGAGACTCATGGAGGTACTCAAATAGTCGAAGTTTTTTTCTACCTATTAAGAAATAAAGTACAAAATGTCAGAACGGAACTCATACTTGTTTTAAAAGATAAGCAGTTGTCTTTTTCCTGCAAAGGGTCTTACAGGCAAAAGCATAGGTAAACCTAATACGCAGTCACAAATTAAAATATCAGTATAAACTATTCAGTGGAAGACGAGCAACAGCAAATGGAATGATAGCTCTGAAACACGTACAGATCTGTGGTGACAGAAAGGGCTTTGGTCATTAGAGTTTCAACAGCAGGTTATTTGGGGATCATGACAAATATCTTGTGACTTCACTGTGTGGTAGGTCTCAGAAGTCACCTTCAGCAGTCTTCAGACACATGCTGTGCAGGTGCATGGTCGAGGAACTCACTGCAGGAAATTATATCCTCAAACAGTGCAGGAAAGAGCTTTTGGAGAGCCAATCTGAATGTTTTTGAATAAATGTTTCCCCTGCTTAAGCAAAACTCAAAGATTTTGAGATGAGTCAATTTTGTCAGGTTTGTTTCAGGAATGTTTTGGGGATGCAAGGTAGTCTCAGATATAAGAAAGGGGGAGTGAGTGAGCAGGAAGAGCAAGCTAGTTTTGAACCATAAACCTCACCTAGTCAATAAGGAGCTAGACCTTCTGGTGCACTGTAGTTTTCTAAAAATGTGCCGAAGTGTCAACTTGCATTCCCATGCAGAATAAAGCAAGCTCAGTACCACGATATTTGTCAGTTAACAAAGTGCTTCTCTCCACAGGGTCAGCTCTCAAACTTAAGTTTACTAGTGAGGCTTATTTAGTTTCACTTAGGTCTTGTGGATCCCTCTCTCTGAAGTTCCTCTAGTTCCCTCCACAAAGCCAAGGGTGACCAAGAAGCTGCCGTAAGGAGGAAGAATTGAAGATTATGAGACAAAGAGGAACATTTTGCAGAAAGGAGAATCTATGCAGAAGAACGGCTTCCACTTTAACCAAAGTGGAAACAAGCAGCTGCACCTAAAGTTCATAAAGTCTTGTCTTGCGTGACTATTTTAAACTAGGAACGGGGGAAAAGTGACAGTTGCTAAGGAACACTGAGGTCAAGCCAAGACATCTGTTAGGGATGACAGTAATTCTGCATCTGGTGGTAAGGAAAGAGGAGAGAAGTGACAGTCAGACTAGGAAGAAGAAGAGCCTGAAATCAGAGGTACTTTCCAAAAAATTAATAAAGTTTCATTATCTAAATAAAAATTGACCTGTGACTAGAAGTACATATTCTACTAGAAATACATATATTATTCCCAAGATGAGAAGCTTAAAAGCAAACCGGTGAAGGACACTGCCTGGTCACAGTAAACACTTCTTAGTAGGTGACCCCCTTAGGTCCCCTCCAACTCGAATAATGCTATAAACCTATGAACCTATGGTAGAACAAGTAAAATCAGGGGAAAATCCACAGACATCTGTGGACTGAGTCTGTTTTGGAAAATGACAGTGTAGCCATGTCTGCAGCAGCATCTGATTTCATGCTGTCTGTCCTCTTAGTTCGGCTGTCATTTCTGCCCGAGCTTTTATTTCTAGACACATTGTCTCTAGCTGTCTTGGTTTGAGAGGTCTTATTGGCTCTTATGTGTTAATGCAGCTATGTTTCTAGAGCCCAGCTGTTATCTACACAGTGCTACACAACGTCGATGCACCAGTTTGAGCTGGGGTTAGTCCACAGATCTTAGTACTGCACCTCATTGCAGAAGCTACTGGTGTTCATCACCAGGCCTTAAACATCAGTCTAAGCTAGCAGGCTCGTCTCTGCAGGTTTCTTATGTGGTCACTGGAGAGAGGCAGGTTCCTCCAGAAGGTGTTTGAGAGCATCTGCATTAGATTTCTGTGCTCAATTGTCCCGAAGCAGCCTAAGTCTCTCTGCGTGTGAGAGAGTCTAATTCAGTCTAATTCTAATCTCTAACTCAGATGCATTTCTGAAGTGCCTCTCTTGATTGTCTCCGCTCACCAAGCTTTAGTTCAGATCATGGAATGGTCTTGACGTGCATGAACTGGACTCCTTTCAGAGGAAACCTAACTCAAAGATGCTTTCCGGAAGCGTATCTAAGTCACTGCATCTTTCAGAACTTGCGGCCTAGAGATTGCCCTAAAAAACCCCTTGTGAAACACTTCAAACACAGACTTTGTGTCCTCAGTACTCACTGTTTCATCTACAGATCTATTCCTAAAGGGTTACACTACTTGCTAGTGTACAGAAAACCTCTCATGTCCTAATAAGAAGCCAAGAGGACTAAATTTATTTAGGTATAGTGGAAACAGTCGCCCAAATCACAGTTTCTGGCAGGAATATTGCCATGGACACAAAGAAACCCATAAAAGGACACCCACCCCCACCCCCCCCATAAGAATAGTCAGTCATTCTGCAAATGTATGCAGTATAGCCTTCTGGAAAAGAAGATTGATAATAATGTAAAATAAATGTGAAATAGGAAATGAAGTTTAACAGAACAGTAACAACTGAAGGTGAATTCAGATGTAAAATTCCCCAGTGCAACACCGGGTAAGACTTAGAAAAGGAACATTTCTGGATTGAAAGGTTTTCATTTGCAATAGTGAATTTCAAGTACTAGAAGTACAGAACTTAAAAGGAGAGGCTACTCTTCCCATCGTCCCGAGGAATTTGTGGTAGTAGTAGCTATTAAGCAACAGAAACCGCAGTGTTCAGCATCAATGAGGAGAGATGATACCAAAAACTGGCACCATGTGGTTAAAGTTGAAAGAAGGGGATTTCAAAAAGCAGCAAAACCAGGAAGCTACTCAAAAAGACCCCACGGTCAAAAGTAGGTACAACAGCTCAGAGTGGAAGCTGTGTAAATCTCATCTAGCAGAGTCATAGAAAAGATGCTGAGTCCCAAACAAAAACCAAAGAATGAATGCAATAAACAAATGAAGTACTGTAATGATCAATGTCACCCGACCTATTCTTTGCAAAATAGATATCCACTCAAGTAAAGTCAACCAAAAGGAGCACAAAAATAGATATAAAATTGCACACTGGAAGTGACAAAAGCTAAAAGGTAATTTGAAAAGTAAACAAAGGCATAAAATCAGGTGCAAAAATATTCATGTATATGAAAAACCTTCAAGAAAACCACTCCTTGTTGGACCACATAAAAAAAATAAGTTATTAAAGTGGATAAAGATGTTATTGATAGCTAGATTTACTTCTCTGCATCAGACTTCATCCCAGATGATTTGGAGTGAAACACATCTCTGGTTTGTTTCTCCATGTAGTATACAAGACGACAGAATAAGATGATAACAGATTTATCTTACCTTATGAGATTTGGCAGATAGGAATTGAAGACTAGCAGTTGTATTCTAGTTACTATTAAATGTTAACTTATTTTTTCCCGTTAAAAGTAAAAAAAAATAAGAAAAAGAGAAAGCACAATTTGCCAAGGGATTTTTTAAAGTACCATTATGTATCAAGAGATGCTTTTTCTACACACCTTTCCCTGCTTTTGGCTGGCCAGCAGCAGCATGCATCACTTGGCTTTCTGGAGTATTCTGCAGCGTGTGGTAGACAGTCTCATCTGCATAAAAATCCGCTGCACTGTTCTTCAAGAATTAAGACAACGAAGGGTTACTAATAGAGTACATTCTCTGAGGAGAAAGAAACTCGCACTAATTAATTTACTGAAGCCTTCAAAATGCCACCTTTCATCACCTCACCCATGGAAGACTTTTCTCAGCCGTGAAGGCACGCAGTGTACTGTACCAGTAACAAGCAGCACCAATTTATGTCCAGTGGGGAGGACTGCCTACCAGGGGAGACATTAAGAGGGAAAACAGAGTAATTGCCTCACTCTGGACCTTCAACCCTTCTGCTGGAAGCAGAGGAGGAACAGTGGACTCTGTTTCCAGAGTTAGTAAAAGACAAGGGCCACCTGGAATGTGGTGCCTACAGACTCTGTAGTTCCTGTGTCATGTTGTTGCTAATCTGCTGGTTGAAAATGGGCTTTTGTGGAATCTGTTTACCTGAAATTCTCTCCCCTGCAATATTCATTTTCCACCACTCCTGGAGGCCACAGTCCCAGTATTTTTAAGAACGAACACAGACTCTGCAGGCTGGAGCTGAGCTAAGTCCAGATAATGCTGGTCTTCCCAGCACTCTTAAAGCAAACTGCTGGAGAAGAAATCAAAGGCGTGGCACTTTCTCACAGCGGCAGAAGCTATGCGGAGGCTGGAAGTTGTTGTTCTCTGCCTGTTCCTGGGTAACAGAGAGAAGCCCTTTTCCCTGCTGTACTAGTAGGTTTGTTTGTTCGTTGTCATGTTACATGATGAACCACAGAGGAGCACGAGAGGCAAACAGCTAAGATGAATCCTAAAAAGAGACTATTAAACGTGTTTTGCAACTATTTCCCAAGGCAGTTTCATCTGAATCACGCCTGGCCAGACTGAATTTCTGTTAGAGTTAGCATAATGATTGGTATGAGAAATCACAAATGGGCAGCCAATTTTCCATTTACGTCTGACTCTGTTACTAGTAATCAGTTCACTTACAATCACATTTCTCCAGCTATACCCTGGGTTCTCTGTAGATGGTGCTGCAGAGTAGCTGGGACTTGCTCGGAGGTGGTGGTGGTTGATCAGAGCCAGGCAATTTTTGTAACCTGAGAATTAGGAGGATGGAGCAAAAACTGGGTGAGTAAAAGGGAGAGAAGAGGGGGGAAAACCGAGCGGCAAACAACCTAATATGCTACTGGGTGTGTCGAAAAGCATTTATCCTATGGCTGACTTCTAGATAATAAACTCTCCAGAGCCAAGATATTTCATGTCAGCGGGTTATCCAACATAATCTGTACTGTTACTGCTAATCACACCCTTAGGCTGGTTTTGTTTGCCTTCACAAAAGGCAAATAAGCAGTATTTGTTAAGATAAAATGTCAGATATTTCATAGTATTATGAAATAGTTTGGTTAATAGAAAAAGGAGGGCCAAACAAATCACCAGACATAATGAGTGGGATAATTATAGGCTACTATAATACATGTATTAGAAAGGAGAAGAGAATGTCACTCAGTTCTTCTGCAGGCCATTAGTGCAATGCAAGTAAGAGTCTCTGATCATGAATGAAGTGAAGGAGCATCAGAGCATCTGCAGTGCCTGAAAGAACAACACTGAAGGAACCCAGGACTTTAGGATGTTTAAAAGAAGCAGAGGAGAACACCGGACTGAGGCATTTGGAATAAATTATGCACTGCAGGTGGTCAGAAGAAGATTTGGGGGGGTACATCTATTGCAAGTGGAGATGTGGGTGCAGCTGTGGAACATACTAAACACTGAGTTGCAAGTGTTTAAAACCTCTCTCCATTGGCCCTAACAACAGATACAGGCAAGGACATTGCAAGAAATTATATGTAATGGGTCCTTCAGCATGTGTGAATTACCAATGTAGTGGAGCCAAAAATTTATTAACAACAGCTGAAGATATGGCCCAGTTGGTCTTATTTACATTTCAGTATATAATAGATAATATGTAAATAAACTTCCTCATATGAAATGCATTCCATACAGAATACAGTAGATATTTTGTTCTGGACTTAGAGGGTTTGTGATATAGCCTCCTATTTTCCTTTCCTACCATTTCTATTTATAATGTTAAAACACCAAATACAGATTTTAAATTTTATAGTAATTTAATTGCCAAAACCTTGCCTGAATTGGAACAATTTACAGCTTGCCTGTATTTTAAGTTTTGTAAAGTAGAAAACTCTTGAAGCCAAGAAAAACACTTTTGTATTAATTATCCATATTCAAACTATCATTTCTGCGTAAAAATATTTAAAATTTGTATTTTAATGTAAAAAAAGTAATTGTGGAAATTAGTTTCACCTGTTGGATCCTTGGTCTTTTTTTTTTTTTGTCTTCCCCCCCCGGAATTCATTGTTATAAGAGTTCATTCACAGCATAACAGAAGGGCATTTTTCAGTGAAAACATTGAAACTGGAAAATGGCTGTTGCACTATGGTCATATATCCTCTGATTATAGGAAATCTGCGCTCAATGCACCTAGGCTAGTACTGGGGAGAAGGTAGAGAGGGGCTGTCCAACAGTGTCCCTGTGCTGTGACATGGAAGATGCAAGCCACACTGGGCAGTGCATATTATTCCCCCTTTCCATCCTCCCAATGTACCCTTCTGTTGTTCATTAATCCACCCCTGGGAAATTACTCTCCCACCTACATGTCTTCAGATGTACTTTCCTTAAAAATACAAAACGGTAAATGAAATGGAATAATGGTCTTTTTTACCTGGTGAATACTGCATTTCTCTGTCAGAGTGCTGCTGCAGTACTTCTAGTGCATCTTCGAAAGCCTGGCCCAGTACGTCTTGGTCAGGAAAATTCTGCAAGAACATTTTTCTGTCAGGAGCCCAAAAGGACCAGGCCGGATCTTTCAACATTGTCAGTCGGAAAATCCCAAGTAAATACAGTGATTATACAGAATATACATCCTCCTGGAATATGTATTTTGCAGGCACCGAGGCATTACCATAATTGTTTACTATTATGAGAAAGTCCTCACTCCTTTGAGAAGTCTCTTTGAGGTCAGTGGGACAACTCACACGGGTAACATTAATCACTTGCGCAAATGTTTCAAGGTTCATTTCCTTAATTTGCAGCAGAAGTTTATATAAAGGGTGTTACTGCTGTTGGAGTGTTTTATAGTATGTAATAGAGAGGTATGTATCGCTTGTGTAACACGATTTATGAAGACAAAGTTATCATTCAATAACATTGACATGACAAAAATTATAACGTACAAGTTATGAAGTAGTTATGCAGAGAAAATGCTATACTATGCCAGTATGGGAAACCAAGTGCGGATTTCCAGAAAACTGTTTATTGTCATTTTAGAACAACTTGCTCTAAAAAGCTAAAAAATTCCCCCAAAATCTGAGTTTGCCTAAGAGTTTTCTGTAGCATATTTGAAGCACTCAGTAATGAAAGAGAGTAAAGGCATTGTAGACTTACCATTATTTAGATATCAAAACTTGAATCCTGTTTAAAATAAACAATATTTTTAAATTGCATGTTTTAAAATAAACAATAATTCTCTCAGTATAAATGCCATTAACAAAATGAAATAACTCCACATTATTTCCAGTGATGGAATAAAATGTATTTAATAATACAGATAAAAGTAATTTAGGATTATAAAGTGGCATTTTAATGAAATTAAATAATTGCAACATTGTATTTTGTTTTTTTTTAAATTCATACTATTTTTCGTTACTAAATTTTCCAGTTTCATTAATACTGTGACTTTTAGATTACTACCCATATCATTGTAAACACATTTTTTAAAGACATTATGAAGTGAAAATCTGTTATTGCTGACAGTCAGTCTTAGTTAGCACAACTACTAATTTCCCAAAGAAAATACTGACCTGAACAAATGCAAGTGTTTAAGTCCTTTTGGTTTTCAGACATAGTTGAAACAAACTAAGTTTTTTTCCATAATGAAGATTATCATATGACTGTATGTGAATATACATAAACTTTCAGACTAATTGTGAGTTACAGAAGCAAATCTGATTGTTTAATAAACAGTGAAAATAGACATGTTTTCAGTCACTTTAACATGGAGTATACTTCATATACAACATTACTCAGAAACAATTCCTTAGTACCTCTTTTTTATTTATTACATATTTATTTCTTACAGATTATAATGATCAGGTTTTGTTGCCTTTTCCTGTTCTCATTTACATTATTATTTCAAAATTGTAACAATAATAATAATAATAATAGTAATAGTAATAATAATAATGTATTCGTCAGTATTTTACTCATTAAAGGTTTGATTATAATCTATTGAAAATACTGGAAATTTTGTCAGTGATTTCAGCAGATGCAAAATTGGTGTCTGTGTGATGTTTTAAAATGCAAAGGAGAGACAAGATACATAAATATAAATATAAATATGAAAGAATTTTATCCAAGACTCACCATGAATGTTCTAACCTGGTAACTATGCCTCAGATAAGTATGTTAAAAAGTACCATCAAAATTCGTAAAGGTTTTTTTAAATCTTGATGACCAAGCATATATGGTGAAATCCTGGTGATTCAGTAAATTGACCTCACTGAAGTCGATGGGATTTTTCTCTTTGACTTCAGTGCAGCAAGTATTTTGATAAACTGATCTAATTTTATTCTAAAACAAGAATGGGCCACTTTAATCCTTTAGCTGCAATAGTGGCCACAGATTCTTGGGGGATAGAGCTGTAGAAATTAAAGACATGAATCTCCTTTGTACAGATCCTCACATAGTGTTCCCCTAATTTTAAGTAATTCACTTTCTTTAAATTGCTTTTGTCTAACTCAAACTCCAAACTGATTCTTGGTAACCTTGATAGAACATCTGCAGTCACTGTTGATGCCTTTCAAAGCCTAAAAGGTACAAGTATCGGCAAGGTACTGTTGAATGGTCATACCATTTACACAGCTGAATTTATACCAAAAAAAGAAAAGGTCACACCTTCAGTAAGTTTAAAAAAAAGTCTGAACACTTACCTAGAATTTCAACTCCACACACAACACAAGAATCTGTCTGGTTTCATAAATAAATGAAAGACTCGGTTCCCACAGCAATGGACTGGCAAAGGGGCTGCATTAAATAGCTGATTTTAGGGAAGTGTTTGGCTAGGGATTTTTTTGAGAGTAAAGGTATAGTACACTGCTAGCATGGCCCTTCACTCTGCACAAAAGGATGATTTGTACTGATATAAAACAAAATTGAATGTTTTAAGTATTGTCCAAGACATGCAGATTGCATGCACTGGGAGAGATTCCTTTTGGCTATGGCACATCCTAACAAATCTGTCACTGGTATGTAGTCACCCATATAGACTACAGCGGACGTTGAGGTTTTATCTGAACATCCCGCTTAGCTCACTGCAAGATGCAGACCAAACTAGACCCCAAAATAAGAATTTGAGGGAATTTCAGAACTCTGCTTCAAAGCTCACGTTTGTAGCCCAGGCCCAGCATTAAAGCATTTACTAAAGCATTCAGTACAGATTCAGACAAGCTGTAGCTGCTAATTTGCCACACGCTTTCTGAGCAGCTACAAGCCATGCTGTTGCACCCTACAGAAGTCTATGTTTTTCAGTACAAAACTTCTTATTGCTGACATAATCTATCCTGTGCCATAGCTCTCTGCAGCCAAGTCTTTCAGAGGCACATTTTACAAAATTTCCTCAGCGTTTGCCATGAAACTGCTGTAAAATAGTAATTACTTCTTACAATATTTATCTATACTCCCTCCCAATAACCATAGTCAAGAACTAGCCCAGCTATGAATGCTGAGTGGAAGCAATTTGAGGCCAATGTTAACATCAACCATTATCTGCTGGTTTCAGATGCAAGCTGCCTTTTCAAACTTTGCACCACAAAGTTTCAGATTTTTTTTTTTTTTTTCATGAAATACATTAATACATGTATGTGGTTTTTTGAACTACGAGTTCCATTTTGTAGCACTTCTCTGGCGTGACTTGGGCTTATAACGGAAAATTAACCTGCAACCGCACTCTTAAAACATCAAAATGTGACTCAGCACTGGATTTCAGGCCAAAATACGATTAGACAATTAACTTCTTTCCACATACAGTTAACTTTACTTTGCAACATGGAAAAGCATAGATTTCATGGTTCAGTTCTTTCCTGAAGTATAAGTATGTATCGGATTTAAAATTACAAATGAGCTTCAAGATCCCTCCTGGGTTCCTTCCGATAAATAAATGATGTGCTAATAGGCCCTCTGATGATGCAACCTGACCTGCCTACTCCTACATCTCTACCCGAAGCTGGGTGGTTACTCTTCTGCCCTCCTGTGCTCCCCACTCATCCTGGCCATAAAATTGCAGGGCTGGCCCCTGTGGAGGAGGTTAGGGCTGTCCTGTGCTGGTCACAGCCAATTCCAGCTGGCTCTGCAACGGACCCACCATGTGCCAAAGTGGAGCTCATCAGCCATGTGTGCGGCACCTCTGCGAAAACATTCTGAGGAAAGAGCAGAAAATGCCAAAAGTGAGGAGACAAACCTAGGAGGGAACACCAGAGGGGACAAGGAGGGAACAAGGGATCAAGGGGACAAGGAGAGAAACAAGGGAAAGAAGGGACAACAAGGTCAGAGGAGTTGGAGGGGTTCCATGACTGAGCAGGCACGCCCTCAAAGGGACTGTGGCCCATGGAGGCTCCATGTGGGAGCAGAGGACACAAGTAAGAAGGAAGCAGCAGCGGAAGAAAAGGGTGAGAAAGAAGGAGAGGCAGAGAGAAACCGCTACGTCCTGACCCCAATCCCCTGTGCCACCCACCACCTCACTGAAGGGACTGAGTGTAACCTGGGGACATAACAAGAGGGGAGGAGATGTGTCTGGAGTGCAGTTGAGCCTGGGAAAGGGGAAGGAAAGGCATTTTAATGTTTGTCTTCTTTGCTTCCCAATACCCAAATCAGCAACTAAATATATTATGGCAATAAATTAAGTTAAATTCCCAAAGTGCGCGAGCAGCTGTGTGGGTGTGTTGGCTGCTGGCCAGGGCCAACACACCCCAGTAGTAAAAGAGGGTGAAGGTTGAGAGATTAAAGCTAATGGTTTTAACACCATTAAAACGATCAGTCTTCCTAAATCAAATTGCTCGATCAGAATGTTCTCATTTTGAATAAGAGGCTACACCTTAAGGCAGGACAGCAAAGGGTTTGTTTTCAGAGGAAATAGGAAGGTGCCATACATAGCACAAACACACAGCACAAAACCAAGAGCAAACGCTGCCTCAGTAGGGTAGATTTAAACTCCGTAACCCGTTTGCATGTTGCATCTTTGGCCTGTCACAAGCTCAGAGCGAGGGCTCAGGCTACCTCCCTGGGAAGCCTGTAAGGGTTCGGAAGAGGCAGAGTAAGGTACAGCTCAGGACTGAGCGTCAGCTAACACTGACTGCTCACTCCTCAACAAATCACAGTACAGTCAAGGCAGGCAGCATGTTGGCCTCTACCAAGAAATGTTATTACAGAAGAAAGCCTGCTTTGATTTTGCATTGCATGGGAAGATGGATTCCAGATACAAGCCTGAGAAAGAGAACTCACTATTCACATTTTAATGTCTCAAACAATTGATGTGGCTGATATCAAAATATGAATATCAGTTAGAAACCACAACATCAAGCTCTTCTCCTTCCTCCAGGTTTTAAAAATAAACTTCCAACAACAGAATGATTTTTTAAGTTTCAGAACTTTCTTTCATCCTTGCTTGGCACTCAAAGCTTGTTCATAGTAATGGTACAGAGGAAGCATTTTCACCTTTCTTTGAATAATAAACAGAACTAAATTATGTATTACAGCACTTGTCGGAGGGCTCAAGAAAGCATAAAGACTCTTGCATGAGGCTCTGTTCAAATGTAGAATAAAAAACAGTCTCTCCCTTCCTAAAGGAATGTAAAACTCGAAATGGCAAGTTTTCTCACCAGGCATTTGTAGCTTTCTCAGATTTTTTTGAATGTCAGGCAATTTATAACTGCCCAAATAACACAGATAGAACACTGACGATACAAGTGAGTTGAAAACAAACCCAAACCTGGTTGTAGAAATGATTCTGTTCCAGGGAGTCATTTGCCCATACAGAACAGACTGCCTACCAACTCAACAATCGCCAGAAATCAGAAATTGGTGAATGTGACAGCCACAGAGAGTTTCCGTGCTTACATACTTGTTCTGGCCCTTGGCAGACCCCTTTGCCACCCCTCTTCTGGCCATGCAGCTCTGTAATAATCTTTGTCATGAATCCTCATGGGTGTACGTTCACAATAATTACACCACCACAGATGCTGTCTCCCTGGAAGTGGAAGGGTTGAGAGATTACATGCCTGTGCTCACCTCCTGAGTCTAACCATGCTGACCAGCAAACTTCCAAATTTCTGCCATTATGCTGCTTCTGGTCGGCTCCATTCAAGGTTCAAATGAAACTGGGAAGTTTCTTGCAGCAAGGATGCAGCCTTTTCGCTACACAGCAAGAACAGGGATCAACACACAGAGAGCTCTCTTCTTTTACATGTAGAGTGCAGTGATAATCCAGGCACGAGTGTTTCACAGTGAATCAGTCTGCAATCTGAACTTCAAATTAGTGGGCTCAGAAAATGCCTGAATTCACATTCCCAGACCCAGCATACAATGAAAACTCTCCTTAAAAATCCCAAAACACCAAACAAACACAAAAAGGAAATAAATGCCGCTTAGTACCAGCCTAAGTACTATTGTTTACTGTAATTTTGGTCAGATAATTTAGTGTAGAATACATACAGAAAGAAACCTGAAAGGGAACATAAAAACCAAAACCACAATTATGGCATCATATCATATAAGCAAATCAGATGATGAAACTGGATCTAACAATTCCATTTGTGTTGGGAGACTTTAGTCTATGCATTTCAACAAACACAATTGTTTATTCAAATACCAGAAGATGAGGATATATCATATGTTCAAACTCTTCACTTGCCTTACAAATCATTCTACAAATGGCAAACTCTCTGCAATGCAAAATATAGACTTTTATTGTAATTGGTGGAGTTATAGTATTGGTTCCTTAGCTGGTGGAAATTGGTATAGAGCCACCAAAGCCAAAGGATCACTGATGATTTGTACAAACAGAGGTTCTGGCTCATAGTTGACACTAGCATTTTCAGTACAGTAAGGGGAAACTTGCTGTGCCAGCACTAATGTTGCACATTCTTCCCTGACTTCCTGATTTGTTTTAATTCTTTGGCTACCTTATAAAGCATTACAGTTGATTAAACAGCAAGAGTGACATTTTTGCATTTTAATCCTTGTAAGAGCTCTTTATAGTTACTTACAGGGCAACATTTTTTTAAAAGATCTTTGTCCAACCATTATCGCCAAGTACATCTTATATATGAAGCTTTTTCTCTTCTTAAGGAAGAAAAAAGATACTGAAAATGTTTTATGAATTGAATTTTAAGCCTAAAATGACAGATTATCTCAATCAATCAGACTCATTTCCTTACCTTTGAATATGAAACCTTTGCATGTCACATTGGGATTCCTATCTCAGAATCATGTTTTTAATTTTAATATTGCTTTAAAATATTTTGCTTTTAAAATTCTTTAATCCTTTTAGAGTTAATAGTTTTCTGGACTTTATAGGTCCAAAGAAAAAATGTCTTGCTATTTCTTAAGAAGATACTCTCTACTTTTAGACTATTTCACAATTACATATGATTATCTCAATGTAAAGGAAATGTAAATGGAACCACTGATATGTTTGAATCTTAATGTTTTTCTGCTTTAAGAACTTGGTTAATTTTACATCTGTAATATATTCCACTTAGAGCCATCAAATAATTACAGTCATAAAATTAGGTATTTGGATAAATTGTTGCAGAGGTTAGGTCTAAACATTTAATTACCTCTTCTGGGGCCTAAAAAGAGAAGTGCAGCGTGAAGGCTGAAGTAGCATGAGTGGGCAGATCAGCTCTTCAATGGAAAACCCACATCTAAAGCCCCCACTTTACAACTCAACCCAATATATTGGTCCAGTTGTCCGTGTCAGCAGGGCTTTTCAGGAAGCTTCTTCTTTGGCTCCATATAACCAAAGGAAGTGACTTGCTGCTGGGAAGCCCCGTGAAGATAGAAAACCAGAAACCACAACAGAAGCACAAGGAACTAATAGCAAAAAGTGCATTGGGGGAAAAAAAAAAACCCCAACCCTCACTAAAAGAAGATTTTAAAGTGAAATATGAAATAATTACTTTGATTAATGTACAGGTATAATGAATACTCCCTTAAATATTAGGATAGCTAAAACACCTACAAGTCAATAATACTTCAGTGGAAAACTATCAGAGCAAGACAGGAATAATAATATGAGAGTATTTCATAAAAATAGCAATGGATAAAGGAAAGACTGTTGTTAGGAGGTGAGCCTGATAAAGGGTAAAAATGGAAGTCTTTTACTTAAAGAGAAAGCATATAGAAAGAAGAACACAAAATTTTAATAACCCTTGATGGTGAAACTGGGGATGCCAAATAAAACTAATCATTTTCCAAGTAACTGAGCTATTTGTGGAAGAAACACACCTTCAGATTCAAGGGGCGTTTAGATCATTCAGGATTAATTCAATCCCATTCCCCCTAAATCATAAAGCTGAGATTTGACAAATGTTAAGACTAGGTGACAGAACCTTTTGAACTCCAAAGAATGAAAGGAAGCAATTGTGTCTATTTTGGAAAAGCTGAAAAGACAGGCATACAATAGCTGCTGTAGTATCTGCAACCATATTACAACTTAGAAACCCTACCTTTCCACTGCGTAGACTTATGGGTAGGCCAATAAAAAGCAGACTTTACAATTGAGGTACTGAAATACATATGCTTTAGGTGTCTCCAGAATGCAATACTTTACTCTCCTCTGAAGCTCTTGGAGGCAGTTTTGTATCTCAAAATTGAATCAGTAGCCGCAGCACCACACAGAAAATAAAAGCACTTTACCTAGCTAGTAAGAAACGAGGTGTCTGAAATACCAGCCCCTTCTTTTCTTTTAAAGCCCCACTGGGGAATAGGGCAGTGGTGTGCATGCTAGCTGAATGATCGCAGTGCTGCCCCAGACAGTAGTGATGTGGGTTCAGTTGCCTCCTCAGTTTCAGGAGTTTAACCTCACATTCCCCACCATTCAGGAGAAGGCCCTGAAAAATAGGCCTGTTTGTTAAATCCAGGCTACAGCACTTCTTCAGCTTGAAGCTGTGCCTCAGTGGGACATCTAAATTTGAATCTCCATTAACCATTGAAAAGGCTGTTCCCAGATCTCTTATTTCCATAGCGAGTGTTCATGCCACTGAACTGCAACACTAAAAAGAGGCAGCTCTTACCCACATTTTAAAACAAAGTGTCTGAAATCATATTAGGTGAAAGGTCTGTTCATTAGCGTTAGGAACGATCTAGAAACAGCTACCAGCTTGGACAATGAAGGGGACCTCAGACAGGAAAAAGTGCAGCAGCTGGATCCTGGGCAGCATTACGAAGAAGGCAGGCACTGATCTAGTCCAGCTGGGTCATTTCTAGATATGCATAAAAGCAGCATTGCTTCTTCAACCTGGAAAAAAATAGAGGGGGGGTGGCAGAAATCTATTAAATCAGTATTAACTTAGAGAATATGAATAAAGATATATTACGGTTCTAATACAGTCCTTGTATTAGAAGGGACACTAAAGGACACGACGGGAGGTAAGTACACAACCAGCAAAGGATACTGTACTTCACACAACAAATTGTTAATTTATAGAAGATATCAGTTACCTACAGGATGTTGCAGAAACTAAGAAATAAGACCCTTTCAAAAAGAAATTGGAGGAAAATCTACTCAGGGCTATTAAATATGGAGCTATTACCTAATTCCTTAAGCTACAAATCTTCGGGGAATGCCAGGATGTCTGCACATGGTGACCCTTAAGGTGTTTTTGTGTTACATTCAGATCTCTAATAATCTAGAAAACTTGAAAGGCAGCTGGAGAGGTGTTGTTGAAATTAAATGCTTACAGAGTTAGGCAACTGCAGAACAGTGCTTTCTAGCTCAGTTTGTGTAAGAGTGCAAAACCATTTCCCGATGATAATACTTCCAGGTAGAGCCTAGAAACAGATCTCAGGGGGTGACTATTTGAGAAAAGGAAATATTCTCAGAATAAACACATGCCTTCTAAGAAAACTGATAAAAACATGTAATAGTATGGTTGCTGGCTGCAGTGCAAGAATTTGGAATTGTTGGTGTGACTCCTTTTGTAGCGCAAAAAACAGAGTATGTAGGGAATGCAAAATGAGTTCCACTTCAGCTGTGAGATGGGGGGAGGCAGCGTTTAAGAGCAAGGCTTAAGAAGACAAGAATGGCTGAAATGACTCTGACCAAAATTTCATCCAGCTCAGTATCTTGTCTCTGCCGCTCATGCTGGATGCCTAAGGAAGTGCATAAGAACAGGAGAAGCATGGAGATCTAGTTTCCAGCGATCAATTGCACACAGACCTCCTTGTGGCTAACATATTTGCTTCCATGAATTCTTCTAATGTTCATATGAAAAAGGCAGAATAATCACTGACAGCTATTATCAAGTCTCAGAATAGGTTGACTTTAAAGGACTTGCGCCAAGGTTTTGGATACAATGATGATAGTTATCACAAAACAGTCATAATTGGGAAAAAAGGACAGAGATTTGAAGAAAAAGGAAAAGAAGGTCTTAGAAACTCTGTAGATGGAAAAAAAAAAAAACAACAATTAAAAGATCTATATAGAAGCAAACAGTATAAATATAATGTAATCCCAACATTTTTAAGACAAGATACATACCAGGTTCAGACAGACAGACCACGAGAAAAAGGAAAAGAAGGTCTTAGAAACTCTGTAGATGAAAAAAAAAACCCAACAATTAAAAGACCTATATAGAAGCAAACAGTATAAATGTAATGTAATCCCAACATTTTTAAGACCAGATACATACCAGGTTCAGACAGCCAGACCACGTAAGCATCTCTTGAAGGACCACATCTGTAGTTCTTGAACAAGAAGAAAAATCAACATCTATTATTAAGCAGGCCCTAAATTATCTTTAAATCCTCTGTAAATTACCAACAATGGAATAATATGCCTATAACAAAAAGCGGTGGAAGAAAATCATGGGGCCAGCCTGGGATTCCTAAGTCTGTTGAACTACAGAAGAGAAATAATGAGTGCATTATTAATGAAAATACCGGTATTATACATTATAAGAATACAAGGTGCTTTTTTCATTACAAGAATACAAGGTGACCTTTACCTTAAATGAAATTCAACACTCCACGGGATACTAGTATAAGGCCTATGAAGCGTATGTATTTAATTTATAACTTCAAAATAGGCAGCAATAGTATGAGACACTATAAAAGAAATAAATTTCCACTTAAAATGGGAGGCAAACATTTTTAACACAATATGAGTTTTCTGCACCAGCTTTCCTGGAAAATGTGCGATTTCATCAGAAGCCCAAGAACTAGAAAAGAAAACTGTATGTTGGCATTAACCTTCTGAAAACTGAAAAGAGAAATCAGTTTGGGTTTTCAACCAAAAGATGCAATGTTCCATATGAATTTTCCTCCAGCTATTTCTGCTGCAGGCACTTTTGTCTTAAATAATTCTAAACAGGGTTCTCTGACAGGCTGGCCCAAATTCCGCAACGTGCAACAGGAAGGCCAGCTGCCCTGCCCAGGCAGATGCATTGCAAAGTGAATATGCTCCTATTTTTTCTATTAAGGCAAAATGTGGGATCATGCATGACTGGTTCCACAAAGTTAAGAAAATGTTTAAGCTTGCAATCACCAAAAGCATAGCAGTTTGAGCCTCTGACAAAACGTCCATTTTCAGGGACAGACGTCTACATTAAGTCCCACCAGGGAGTTGGACAGATATTTCCTACACAGGGCTGAGATGGAAAAAGTAGAGTAGTGAAGACTTGAAAACAGGTCATCTGAAAGGAAGGAAGCTGTATGGTTGGGAGGAAGATAGTAATAAATAGTTGTCAGAGGTAACCAGTTGATCTAGTTCAGCTGGACACACGAAAACATGCCTGATCTTACAGTCCAATGCTCTGAATAAAAGTAGTTAAAATACAAAAACTATTTAAAACCATTCTTGCTGTTATAATTGTCATACTACAAAAAACCCCAGCACATTCTGTCTTTATTGAAGGAGTAAAATGAGGTCAGATTTCTGCCAGAATTCTAGGTAAAAGAAATACATTTTAAGGAACTGCAGAACGGTAAAGGAAATTCTTTAAAAATAGAATTCCTCTCGCTACTATACTCCAAAGGTGACTGAAAAACAGCTGTCCCAAATAATGGGGTTTTATGCTTTGATGAGGCAAACAGTTATGTGGGCATAAAGTGCTATGACTAGCAAATAAATGCTTCCTACGTTATCAGGGAAGTGCTGAAGAAGCACTTAGGCTTTGAGGATTTTTACAAACTGGTGTTAAAGAAATCCTGTATCTTGCTGGTAGGGTAGGAGGCATGTTGGTAAAGTTGTTTCCTGGCTTGGAATCTTTTTTGAAAGAGAATTTTCTAAAGCTGAGTGGTTTTTGGTTTTAAATTTCAAATGAAACTGTCTTTTTGCAATGGCTTCTATTTGGCCATGTTCTTTTCAATTTCTTTTTGAGGTAAAAGAAACGGTAAAATCTAACAACTAACTTGTCTGTGAGGGTTTTTTCCTACATTCCACTGGGTAAATGGCTAGAAAAGTGAAATATAAGGGGAAAAGTTATCAGTTAAGATAAAAAATTAGGAATGTTTTTTGGCCACGTTGCCGTTCCCACTTCCACTCATCAGCCACAGAAGCCCACAGAATCAAATAAACACATGAAAATCTAATTCCTTTAAGAGAGACCTATGGCAGAAGGCGGCTAGATGCCTGCATTTTGAATCGTCATTGAATTCAACAAAGAAGCAAGAGACCCAACAGTTACGCCACATCTTAGCCTTACCTATGTCCTGTAAATGTCATCCGTGGAATTCTCCCAACCCACACCTACAACATGATCTCAGCAAGTCTAGATCACTCAAGTTTTCTAGGATGTATCTGAGAAGGGTAGGTACAAAAGAAACATGAAAAAACATGAAGTGAATTGAGAAGTGGAATCATGGGTTTATAAGCTAAGGCTTCTGGTTGCCTGTTTCATGAAATTGTTATTAAGCTGTTGGCCAGCTAACTGCTTCATTCAGTCATATACAAGAATCTACAATAAAGATATGAGAGGTTTAATTTAAAGTGACTTCTTTAAAGATCACTTCAAAGATATTCAGAGCTAGGGACCCAGTTCTAGAAAACGTTCAGATGTGGTCTTAAACTCATGCCTAATCAGAAGCACATTTTAACTTAAAACTATGTGCTTAACATGCCCGGACAAGTTGAGCTCCTGATTACTGCATGGTAAGAGGTAAGGCCTTGTATTATAGCTCCTCCAAAAGATGTCAAACACCTTACAGAAACACATGTAAATAGGATTCCAGAGAAGGTAGCTTGCAAGTTACATCATTAACATGATGCCTCAAGAGAAAATGAGAAACATTCCACATGAATCTTCAAATTGAATAGCATTTTTGACCTCTGTCTGCCATACTTTTCTCATTTTAAGCTAAGCTCTTAACATTACCTGTGCAAAATATATGTTGGAGGCTTGAACAACTTTTAGATTCAAGGAATATAGAGCCTACTCAGTTAAATTGAGCGCAACAGAAACATTACATATTTCACACACACAGCCTAAGTGGTCAAACTTTGCTCCATCCCATGTCATGGAGTTATAACAACGTGGGGGATGACCTGTAATTCTTGCCTGCTTTCAAGGTTGATTCTAAATACATGCTGAGAAAGGTCTGCAAATGCAAATCATGACAGAAATAACTGGGTAGATGTTATGTTTTTATACCACTGTGTGCCTCATGTTGAACATTTGTTCAACAGTGTTAGCTGAAATGCACGGCAAGCAGAACTGCTTTGTCTTTAAAAAACATCTTCCTTAGGACTGTTTAATCAGACACAGAAAATCTCACAGGTGTGGTACGGTTTGTGTTGGGGACATGTTTTTTTCTGTTCCATAAAAACTCATCTGAATTTAGATAACATTGCAAGCCACTGCAATTCTTCACCCATGCTGAATGAATTTTTATACTTCAGCATCTGAAGCTGGAGGACCCTGGGCAAGAGGATGTGCTGTGTTCCTTCCCAGCTTCTTCCCAGGCACAGGACCGGGCATGTACACTTCCACCAGCACATGCTGTGAACAAGTACTGCAGGGGCAAATCAGGACTTGCCCTGTAACTGAAGGTTTGTACCAGGATACAGCTGAGCACTAGCAGTGTGAGAACTGTCTTTTCCTTGCTCTTTCAGATCAACTTTTTCTTCTACCGCCACCTGGACAGCACCGAAGCTTCATGTGACAAGTAGCTGCTTGACTGGAATACAGGCACAAGAAGGGCTGAATTTGGGAGGAAGCAGTACCAGAGACTGCTACGCAGGACTCCAGGGGAGGTGTAAAAAGGAAACTGCGAATGGTAATTAGAAGAGCAGAAGATGCTGTGAAGTAAGACTGGGAGCTGGAGGTCATTGGAGATGAAAGGTGGTTGCACAGACACTGGCTCTGAACTCCAGTGTGCTCAGTGAATAGGTGGGGAGAGGTGCCCGAAAGAAATTTGACCAGGATTTGAGAAGAGAGTTTTGGAACCTATTTGGCAAGAAGATAAAAGGAAGGTTAAGATTCATAAAAGAATCTGGACTAATTTTGTGGGACCTGGATGAAGAGACTAGGATCGGGGATGAGAAGCCTGGGCCAACGTGTCTTGGATTGAGGGGGGCAAGAAGAATAGAAGCCAAAGATAGGGGAGAGGGAAGACTGGCTTGTGAAAGACAAGGGAAGGAGGGGGCAAGCTTGAGGAATGAAGGGGGAAGGACCAGTGTCCTGTTCCCACTCCCAAACTCCCAAGACTACAGTGGAGCCCAAGATTTCACCTGCACTCTTAATGCTTCCCTGCTGCAGCAAGCATCTGTGAAATTCTCCGGTGAAGTAGAAAGATAGCAACCTGATGTTGCCATCAGCTGAGCAGTTAACTCAAATGGTGGAGATGTAGGTGACAGACTGAAGGGATTTTTTATGCCAGGCTTTTTCCAAATATTATTTTTGTTAACTGAGGAATCTGAAAGTGGGGGAAGGGGGACCCTCTTCCAGGAGAACGAGGAAGAACTCCAAAGATAGAAAATACCAAAATCAAAACAGAATAATCTCCCTTCCCTCCTCCCTGGGTGTATATTTTAACATTTTCCTCTGAAGGACCCTACTTTTTTCTGTGCATGGAATAAATCTTGCTCTAATGGTGAACTGGACTGTTCAGTAAATGAGACTCTCATTTGCAGAAGCCCTGCTGCATCTGTTGCAGAAGTTATAAACTATCTATTGAATAAGGAAGAGAGAGGATGCTCTCAAAATTAAAGCAGCTGAATGCTACCCTGGAGAAGTGGGTTCTAACCCTGTCTGTACCACAGAGTTCCCAAATGATGCTAGGCAAGTCCCTTTGAATAAACATTCACAGGTGGTCACTTACTGTGTGTTCCTCATTTTTGGCATTTCTGACTCGAGACCCCGGTATCAGATTTGCAGAAATGCTGAGTAGTACCAGCTGCAACTGTAGTCACTGAGCACTGGCCTGAGCCCACAATCTGCCCACAAATGCAGAACATGAGTTCTTAGGTATCTTATATCAAATACACAAAATTAGTGGGTATTCTCTAATTTAATCTCTTTGTGCCTTCATTTCACATCTGTAAAGCAGGGATCATAAAATTATCTTCACATCACAAAGCTCTTAGGAATATAAATGTCTTAATGCTTATATTGCATTCATATGCTGTAATGGGGGGAGCATAAAAAAGTCCATAAAGAGGTTAGCAATTCTCTCTTGAAAGCAACATCTGACTGTGTAGTAAATAATGTTTGGGGATGCAATCAGTAATGAAATCCCACTGGCTAGTTAGTCACTAAAAGAGCACTATCCCATACATGCACTGAATGAAGGAAAGATCTTGTAGCAGAAACAGCTGGTGAGCATGTCAAAATAGTACCATAACACACATAAACAGTGAGGGCAAACTAAAGTTTTACCAGTCAACTTAATTTTGCCATGTTGTAACTAACTTTTGATTACTTAATTTGTAATCTAATATCCTTTTAAAGGAGTTTTCACTGTGTGCACAGACAGGGGGTGTGTGTTTTTACTAGTTTCTTACTTTAGAATATAGTCTCATCTTCCTGTTTTTTAAAAATTATGGACTTCTAAAGGGACTTCTTGATCCTTACCAGAAGGTGCAAGTATGTAAGTCTTTAACAGCAATAAAAAAAATTTCCCAAATGTTTTGAAGATTTTTGACTCAGATAGAGGTAGTCATATAAAAAACAGTAACAAAAATGTAACTAGCTAAAAATTCCTTCCCCTCAATTCTCAGATTCTCAGTGTTCATCTCTATTTTTAAAATGACCAAAATAACAAAGTCTCAGACGGATTACGGGCACAAAGCACATACAACATACTTCAGAAAGTTGTGGGAAGGGGAATCTCTGGAACTGTTTACAGGTCAGAGATGACAATGACATTGCTAGTGCTCCATTTAGGAAAGTATCTGGGCTGAGCTTGCAAATAGATTTCCAAGCAACATCAGCCTCAGCAGCACCACGTGAGGAATTAGGATTACTAAATGGCCTCTGTCTTTGTACAGACTCCAGCTAGTTATGAGATGCAGTTAGAGCTTGAGATGTGCCTGTGGCTAAGAAGCCATCTGCTCTCCTCATTTCATTGTTTCATTCATTTTCTAGCTGTCCATGGTCTTCTAACACAAACATGACGTGAAGACCTTGATATGTGTAGTGCAAAAATAATCCATTTATATACTGATGAGGAAAGAGAGACACCAGGGTTTTTTTATAAGCAAAATTAAAAACAGAAAAAGAACATGGCTATATTTTCCTCTGCACAACATTTCAAAGTAATCAGATTGTCTCTTATTCAGTACTATTTGCCTACAGCTAAATATTAAGCATCAGTGATAATAAATCCCACAAGTGGCCTTTTAGAGTTCTTTCTTTACTATTTCAGTGTACAAAGACTGATGAAAAAACATTTGCTTGTGAAAATGGCATAGACCAGTAATAACTTGGGAACTGAAAGGTACCAAATGAAAGGAAAATAAGCCGAAAAAAATGTCATCAGCTTTGATTAAAATAATCTTTGTTGCAAGTATGGAATTCCCACAAGAACGCTAGGAAACAATTGTAAATCTACTTTTAGAAGACTTACATGACTCAGCATAATGTTTATTAAAAATAAGTTCCTCTTTTTTTAATAGAACTTGAAACTTGTTAACATATAGTAGCACCATCCTCGCAGAACAAAAGCAATATTTCCACATCCTACATTTCAGCAGACATACTAGCTTTATTTTAAGACTCTTTTGAAGAAGTAAATGCAATCATTACACAAAATATATGTGGAATGTATTTTTATACAGAAATTACAAGGTACTACATAGGTAGATAGCCCAATACATAGTGTGATACAGATAGAGGTGTGTGGCAAGAGGGAATACAAGGATAACAGGAGTTCAGCTGATAAACGTGCTTGTTCTATGTCAATGTAGAACATTTGCCTTGCACAGATCAACGACAGATAATCCAGATTAGCCAGCCTATCTTGCCAGTTGGAATGGGTACCTGGCCAAAAAACCTATCTCGTGGCTCATCTGACCAAAGAACAGAAGACGCAGCAGACTTCTCCGAAATGACGCTTTTTTCTGCACCAGTAGTAAACTGTATTATACAGTATATTGTCTTTTGTCCTACTGGAAGTACTTTTCTGCAGAATGCCCTGTATATGGTGAATATCTCTGAATACATTTCCATTTCACTGCTTCAGTTCCAGTTAAACTATACACACTTAAATATTATGTATAATTTAGGTGTCCCTTTACCAAGCATCTGTTTTAGTTGTGATTCTAGATAGCTGTTTAAGATAGTACACGTTAGTTATATACCTTAGTATACTATTGCAAGATTTTGAAAGCACAGAATGTTGCTTGCTTTTGATGAGATCCTTTGCTCCTTCTGTTCACCCCCTGTCACGATAAATAGCTGCTACTGATCTCCAAATCATTCCCCTGTGACATTCCAGGTGATCTGTGACACACCACATGAACAATTGTGCATTTAGCTGATGAACACACAGAGTGATAAATGAACTCGCAGAAGAAAAAGTCACAAGAAAACTTCAGAAAGTTTTCACTGAGACTAGGAAGCTTCAATGGAAAGTAGGGTCTAGCAGCTGGGAAATAAAAGTTGCTGATATCTTGCAAAGGTAGTTTTAGGGGTTTTTAATATTTGCTTGCGATGTTTCCCATATGCAGCTGACTGCTGTCTTCAACAGCTTTGAGCAGAATGCCTGAGCAACATACCAACTCCTTTTGAAATCTATTGCCCCCTCCTATGGCTACGATGATCCTGCTTTTTCCTTGGTGTGTTCAGAGGCTACAGGTCTTAAATTTGTTGCAAAGCGCTAAAGAGCTTTCTGGGGCTCAGGGTGTCTGTTGATTACGCTGTGGACTTTTCTGAATTGGATATCTAAAAAATGAGTTGCTTGTGATTGTGAGGGACTAGAGTTGATGATCTAATTGACCCTTTCTGCCCCATGTTCCAAATCAGTTTGATGTTATAAAAATACCAATAATCTAGCCATGAAAAAGCAAGGTTTTTTTGAACTAGTATGTGCGGACATAGAATTTTTCATTCATAACTATTACATGCTGTCATAAACATACCTTTTCATACTGCTGATGGAGACTGATCAGAGGTAAGTCCTTATCAATGGAATTCTATATTTTGTCTAACATGGGATGAAACACTGTATGATGAGGCCAACTTCTGCACTGTTGCTGATTGCAGTGCAAAATGAAACGTGACATAGGGTTCAATAACTGTTCTGATTCCTGAGCAAATTACATTTTTTTAATAATAAGAAACTCTGAAAAAGTACTGAGCTTTTAAAAGAACCGTTTGAACTGTTGGAACTGCTAGTTTAAATGCATGGATGTTAAGCAAATATTGTTGTGGTTTAACCCCATTCGGCAACTAAGCACCCCACAGCCGCTCGCTCACCATCTCCCCCCGCAGTGGGATGGGGGAGAGAACTGGAAGAGCAAAAGTAAGAAAACTCCTGGGTTGAGATAAGAACAGTTTAATAATCGAAATAATAATAATATAATAACAACAACAACAACAATAAATTATGGAAAGTAAAACAATGAGGAGAGAGAGAGAAGGAACAAAACCCAGGAAGGAAAAAAAGAAAAACCAGGAGGTGATGCAACCGCTTACCACCCGCCGCCCGCCACCCAGTCAGTTCCTGAACAGCGAACGCTGCCCCCCGGCAAACTCCCCCCAGCTTATATACTGAGCATGATGTCACACGGTATGGAATATCCCTTTGGCCGGTTTGGGTCAGCTGTCCTGGCTGTGCCCCCTCCTCACTGTCAGAGCATGGGAAGCTGAAAAGTCCTTGACTTAGTATAAACACTGCTCAGCAACAACTAAAACATCAACATGTTATCACATTATTCTCATGCTAAATCCAAAACACAGCACTGTACCAGCTACTAGGAAGAAAATTAACTCTATCCCAGC
>NW_008825614.1:15700112-15706845 GCF_000699105.1 Pygoscelis adeliae | reverse complement strand
GCACAAGTTTCACCTCGAATTTCTAGTCTAACTGAAGAGAAACAGGAACATAAAAACTTAGCTGAAATCAATGGATTTGGTTTTTTCCCCCCATCATAATCATGACATCTTCCCTGTCCTTTAAAGGAGTGACTTTGTGGGCTAAGATATTTTCACAGGTATAAAAATGATCATGGAAGAAATTTGGACAAAACCATGCAGAGCCACTTGTTAAGGGCATTCTGTATAGCTGTAGCCAGCATATATACAACCATTCACACAGCTTCTCCATGGGTCAATCAAAATACTGCTGCTCAGGATATGGCTCACTTACTGCTCATTTGAGGATCACTGTAGTATTAAAGGAGTCATTAACCCTGTGAAGAAGTCCTGGAAGAGAGATGTGCTTCAGAGGCTTAGTTCCAGCAAACACACAAGTTTTAGGGGCATGTCTACATGTGAGCTGACAGGGCTCTGCATTGCTTTTCTAACAAGAAATGAGCCTCTTGAAAAACTGAAATAAGGAAACAGCCACCAGGAATGAGACCTGTGGCCTCAAAAGTAATGGAAAGATTCTCTCCCACATTAACCTTCATGAGTTTAGGATCAGACCTCGGAGTGCACGACTCAGTCCTTACAAGAATAAAGTAGGGGAGATGTGATCGGTAGAGGAAGGAAGAGTCTAGAAGAGAGGTTCTTAGGAGGTTTCTGAAAGATGGAGGAAGCCAGCGTAGAAGGCAATGAGTCTGTGTGAATACAATACCTTTTTGATGGTATGAAGCTGAGAAGAACAATAGCCTATGGCTTGCACAATAAAGAGACATTTGCACCTGCACCAAGTAACTAAAACTTCAACAGAATAAAACTAGAGGTATGCCAATGACAAATAACAGTATCACTAACTGTACTGTGAATTTTCAGCCCCAAATTATTTTTATTTTCAGAAGCAAGGCCACTTGAAACACATTTATGCAACAAAGCAAACTGCACACAATACAAATTTTTGCATATACCATTAGGCTGGCCTGTTCTTATAAAATAGACAGTTTGTCCTATATCCTGTCCAGACTATACTGTTAGTATCTGAAAATAAGCTTTCCTGAGGTACCAGTAGAAAATGAGGATTTATCCTGCTCTTCGCAGAGGCTGCAAGATCTCTAGGACAGCCAACAGCCCCACAGTCTGGTGCTACTCATGTACTGCACCAGAACCGAGTTTCCAGTTTCTTGCTTTCGAGTTGCGGGGGCATGTGTCATCTGTTGGGTGGTTGATTTTTAGTTTAGTCTGCCACTGGGAAACTCTTGGGATTGTAGCTGTAAGCTTGGTATGCAGAGATGTTGTCAGTTAGTCCAGATTTCAGAAATACAAGTCATAAGTGAAGAACTAAAGGGGGGTAGATTTAGACTAGATATAAGGAAGAAATTTTTTACGCTGAGGGTGGTGAAGCACTGGCACAGGTTGCCCAGAGAGGTGGTTGATGCCCCATCCCTGGAAACATTCAAGGTCAGGCTGGACGTGGCTCTGAGCAACCTGATTTAGTTGAAGATGTCCCTGCCCACGGCAGGGGGGTTGGACTAGATGACCTTTAGAGGTCCCTTCCAACCCAAACTGTTCTATGATTCTAAATTAGAGTAGTACATAGACATAATATATAGCAAATACAAGCCATTATAAACAGACCAGTTGCAGACAAAATTACTGAAGGTTTAGCCAAGTATTTAAAAGTAACCATGCTGTCAGACCATCACTGGGAAAATTATTAGCCCTCCAAACTGTAAGTACAGGTTGAGAGGCAAACAAAAATATTCGCAAGCAAACATATCACACTCTAAGCTTCTGAACCCCTGAGAGTCAGCAATGCAGCTATATCAACCAGAAGGTGATGTTTCACCAGAGAACATTCTAGCTCACAACTGTGTCTAAAATCTGTCTTGTTCTGCCCATCTTCCTTACATCATCTTCCAGAGTAGACAACACAAAGCTAGGAGCTTCACCATGCTAGCTAGGAGAAGGGATAACACAGGTGGATGGGGTGGGAAGTGGGAGCACCATGTACTATTATGATAATGGGTATTTCAAAGATGTGTACAAAAATTCACAGGAAAATCATTAAAATACTACATTTTGAAGATCAATGCATGCAAGATGATGAAATGATGTCGCAATTCAAATTAACACAAGCATCCATCAACTGTTCCTAAAAATAATATTAGTCTAATGACTGACACTTGAAAATTTCTAGAGTAAAGTTTTCATAGCACCAATACATCAGATGTTAACAAAGGTGGCTCACTGAAACTGCAGTACCTGAAGTCCTACAATTATTAAAAATCCATGTACTCTGAGCCCAGCAGCTGTTCAGAAACCATAGAAACTGCTTAAAGGGAGCTTTTTACAGGGCCAATGCACAAAACGGTCCTAAACTGTAGGTAGAATAGCTTATACGCAATTATGCTACAATGGCATTTAAGAAAACAGTTCCAGCCTTACCTTTAATTAGGGTATCTGAGAAGTGAAGAGGAGCCACTTGCGTTATATGCCCTTGAGGTCTCATGTAACCCTTTCTTACATTGGAGGTATTTAATTTTACAAATGAAAATTGACTTTTCCATTAGCAGAAAATTCTTCTAAAGAAGGAGAAAATACAATTTTGCTTATATATAATTCATAGGTGGGGAAGTTCTATCAAATCAAAGAGGTACTTTTTTTCTTCCTGAGGAACATGCCACAAAACAAACTACAAGAAACTTGTGTGAGAAGGAATAAGCTATGATTTACTTCGAGTAGGCATTTGGGGATGGGAAGGTACTTACATTCAAGGGCAGCTCTGCAAATCTCTCTGCATCAATCATCGGCTGTTTTCCTAGTTTTACTTTTGTTCTCATGAAAAGAGACAGAATGATAGCTCTGCTCCAGAGCCTCGAAAAACTCATTCTAGCTGCAAAGCGGGAACAGCAATGTGAACTTCCTTGTGATACACACACCAACACATTGGAATGAATTGCAATGGTGTAAAGCTACCTGCAAACACCCCTCCAACCCTGACCTTACACTGCTCTCTTTTGTACTTCTCCCTCTATAAGGTTAACCTCTGCATTGGCCTAGTCTTTCATACAAATTTTATGACAAAAAAACCACCGCATTTCTGCCAAATGAGTGTTGTTTTTCAGAAGCACGAGGAAAAAATGTCTGGAGGGGAGACACAGTTCAAACAGCTACCTGGACTGCACAGTGATGCTGGGACAGGTATTTAAGATGTAAGAGGCGAGGAGCCAGTTAGATAGGATGGACTTAGGGCTCTGGACAGTAAAAGTAAATGGAGGCCTACTGGGGAGAATGGGAGCTGCCTAGTACCGTGCTGGCTTCAGTGCTGTTTATGAACGTGGGAGGGTACCCTAAGTGTTGGTTCAGTCAAGATATCTCCTACTGATGGGGCAGTACATATAGTTATGCAACAATTTGAAAACATTTGACAACACGCCAGAATTAGGAGGCTTCCACCCCTGTTCTGAACAACTCCGGGATGAAATAGCTGAATTTGGGTTCAGACCAGATGACCTCCTGTGGTCCTTTCCAACCTCAACTGTTCCGTGATTTTGTCAATTCTCATCTGTGGTGTGTGAACACTCACTTAGGAGTGCCTAGCCACCAGAGGACGTGAAACTAGCAAATGTGGTACCTGGATCACAGCGGGGATCCAGAGAACTGCAGAGCAGGAAGCCAAATCACTGAAACCTACAATTTGGAACAGAAGGTGTTGGAAATAGAACATACGAAGGAAAAGCCAGCAAGGTCTTTTTAAATTTATACCTCAGAAACACATTGGAACTATTTGAGGGCATTAACAAATATGTAGGCAAGGGTCAGAAGAGTTCGTACAGTTGACTTAGATTTCCAAAAGTTCTTCCCAGCAGAGGGCAGTCTCCCAGTGCAGGCCTGCTCAGACCTGCACTATTCAACATACTCGTAAACCATCAGGAAAAGAGGATAAGGCAGCAGGATTTGCTGAGAACACTGTTTAGGAAAATAGTGATTAAGGCGAAGGATGACGAATTGCTGGAAATCCCTATAGTACATTGGATGATGAGATAGCAGCTGAAATTCAGTGTAGATTTAAACAAGAAGGCAGAAACTATCCTATTTTCATGTGGATAGCAATGGCTTCTGAACTATTACTGGTCAGGAATGAGATCCAGGGAAAATGGGATAATTCTGTGAAAATACCAGCTCCAATGTGACCGTTCACTCATATGCTGGAAGCAGCACCGTTAGGTCAAAGGGAGAGCAACGCTAGGTAGGGCAGGGTGGACAGGAAGGAATAAAGGTCATTACGCAGCCGTTACCACCTGCAGCCTGCTGTCTCCCGCAGTCATCATCTCCTGCATTCTTGCATATTAATCATCTGGAATTTTCTTCAGAATCCACTAACTTATGGAAATGGCACAGATCAAAATTCCAAGCTAGGAGATATAAATACCATCAGCTTACCTGAAAAGCTTTTGACGCTGATCTAACAGCAGCCAAACTGCTGAGGCTTTTGTGCTTCCTGGTGCGATACAGGGGATGCCCACACCGCGACAGAGGAGGAAGGACGAGCACTCTCACCCTCAGCTAGGTAACTATTTCGCTCATAGGTGCACGAGTTAAGATTTATGAATTAGAGAACCTGTGAGTTAGAAACTTCATGAATTAATGAAGTAATGAGTTAGTGAATTCATATTTTAGACAAGTCTGTACAAAGGAGGACTGAGCCCTTGTTTGTTTTCTTTCCTAATGAGCTCATAAAATAAAGTTAAATTTACAGATTATGTTGTCCTGTAAATTTGAGATATCTAAATGAACCGTGACACTCCAGCCTCAAAAGTAATCAACAGAATCAAACAGTAGGGACTATTAGGAAAGAAGACAAAACAAAAAACACTGAAAAGCCACTGTGCACATTTGATGCACTCACATCTTGCATACCATCTGCAGGTCTGCCCCTTAAGGAAAAACTGTCTTAAGGAACAAAGGAGGACAAAGACAGCCCAAGCTATAGAATTACTTCCGTACAACAAAAGACTAAAATAGGCCAAAACTTTTCCGTTTGGAAAAGACAAAGGGGTGTATGATCAGTGGATATAAAATCAGAAATTGAACAAAGAAAGTGAATAGAACTTTTCCTGTGTTTCAGGAAATCTAATCAGTGGACCCTGGAAGGGAGGGATGAAGGACAGTAATGCTACAGCCTCTCACATTGCTTCCTAGGCATGTGTTGACGGCCTGTCAGAGGCAGGCTACAGATCTGTATGAACCTCTAACTGATCTAGTAGAGCTGTTCTTCTGTTCAATGTACTTGTCTAGCTTCTCATTTTGTCACTCCCTTCCTGATCTCATAGGACAAGCAGGAAATAAGACAAGACGAGGGGAAAGGCGCAACAGAACCTGACTGGCAAAAGAAGGAAGCAGGGCAGGATTCTTGTTCAATGAGAATCATCATCCGCTTTAACAGTCCCCATGCCAACTGCTGCCAGTCTGACTTAAATAATGGTATTTTACATCATTGTTTTACCATCATTTAAAGCGTGCCTCTGTGATGCAGCACCAGGAGTGATGAAATGACCCGAAGAGGAAGACACTTAAAAAACTAAAAAGGTGGTCCCCCTTCTAAGGAGTTTGTGAGCTCCCAGAGGGTGAGCACATTGCTTGGCCACGGTCTGGTGCCATAGCTGCAGTGCAAGAGGGTGCAGTGATGTTGTCCCACAGGCCGGGTCCGGTACCCAGTGTGCAATAAGCCAATCTTACACACAGAGCCGAGATATTTATTTATCTCATGTTTGCACAAAGATGGGTGCTAGGTGGTAATTCCACAAAGCTAGCACACCACACAAAAGAACTACAGTGTATTTATATTGTTACATGATTAGTAAAAGCCCGCCTAAGTTCATGCTCATTGGTTAGTTGTGTTCAGATTAGCCTCACTTGCCATGTAAATTCGCACGCATGCTCCTTGCAGGTGTGGGGGGGCAAGTCTTCCCAGTCTTGAATTGAGTCGGTGGTTGCGATCTCCCCCTGCCGTCTTTACCTTTCCCCTAGTTACGGCAGGTTTTTTGCTGACTTCTTGTTTCTTTGGCAATCATCTAGCCTCCGACATCTTCTAGGGCAAGATGTTCCCCTTTTATCAGTCTTTTAGTTCTTCTTCAAGGGCATAGTTGTTGTAAGGCATGCATTGTTTATACAAGGCAATCAGGCTAGTACAATGAAGACTACAGTCTAGGTATTAACCCAAGCGTATGGCTGCAGTGACACTGTGTAGCAGGTGGTACTATGAGCATTGCAACCACGGCAGTTGCATGTCCAGCAGATGTGTGCCCACGGCTAAGCTTTTAATTTAGATATTGAAAGGAAAGGAGTGTGAAAGCGGCCTTCATGATGTGTCATCAGAAAACTGACACAGGTCAGAAAGCTTAGCTGAGAAGTTTTTCTGGTGCCTAACAACAGCTGAATTCACACACCAGCCTTCTTCCTGTAATTGGAAGTGGTGAAGGAGACTTGGCTGCAGTCCCTCTTCTCCCCTGGAACACTTATTCCTATAGGAGATGTGCGAGTTTGCAGCTGCCACCCTTTTCTTGTCGAATTTGGTTAAAAATGGCCAATACATCCCAAAAATCAGCAGGAGGAGGGAGGCGAAGGGCCCTCATGCAGCACCGCTGCATGTGCCTCACTCTCTCCCTGCAATCAGGTTAAAAAAAAAAAAACACAAAACAAACCACAC
>NW_008825614.1:15697884-15698859 GCF_000699105.1 Pygoscelis adeliae | reverse complement strand
CCCACCCCCCAAAAGGAAAGAGGCACAAGCGGTTGTTTCACAGGCTTTGGGTTGCAAGACTTCCTCCCCAGCTCACCACCCTGCTTCTGGCGCTTCCCCCCCGTAGGGTCCGTGCGAGGGTGAAAGCTTTGTCGTCGTGTGTCGTGTCGTGTCGTGTCGTTCCCCCCCGCACACGCTGCTGCACGCAGGAAATCTGGGCAGTTTGTGCTGCGTGAAGTTGGGGGATGTGCTTGTTGATTTTAACCCATTTAACCGTTTCGGTGTTTTCTCACGCATGGTTGTGAGCTGCAGGTCAAAAATGCCAATCTTGTCAGACTACACTAATGCTGTAATGACTGTAAATCAGAAATAGTGTGGCAATTATCCTCAGAGTAATTATGTAATCTGCTTAGCAAATCACGTAATTACTTTATAAAGAAGTGGTACAGATTTTTCTGAAACTAGCTGATTTGGTGTTCTTTTTAAACTGTTTAGTGTAATACCAATGGGTTAGCAAAATAGTGCTAGTCTGTTACACTCATTTTGCACTTGGGTTTCTTAACTTGTAGGAAGGAATGCAAGTTTGTTCACAACTTCCACTCGGACCACAATCTCTGCGTTCTAAAACAATACGGACTCGAGATTTTAAACAGTGATGAACTTCGCCAGCTTCTGCTTCAAAATGACCCTTCCCTCTTACCAGAGGTGAGTGGTGCTGCGATAGTTTCTTAGCCTTGTGTTTCAGTGATCATCACAAAGTGGAAGAGGCTTGATACTGGCTGGAGATGTTAGGTGTCAGTTTAGTTAGCATAATGCAAATCTAAAACTTTAAATCTGCATCCTCTGTTCTTGTCTGTGGTGGGTTGATGCCAGCTGGCACCTAAGCACTCATACAGCCCCTCACTCACTCCCCTCTCCCCTGCCCCAGCAGGACAGGTGAGGGAAAACAAGAACAACAAAAATGGCAAAGCTTGTGGATGGAGATGAAGACAGTTT
>NW_008825614.1:15697361-15697863 GCF_000699105.1 Pygoscelis adeliae | reverse complement strand
AGAAAACAAGTGTTGCAAAGGAAGTTAGTCACCACCTCCCACAAGCAGACCGATGCCCAGCAAGTCCCTGAGCAAGGGCAACCTTGTAAGAAGGACCTACCTCCCCCACCCCCCCTTTTTTTTTTTTTTTTTTTTTTTTTTTTAATTTTAGAGCATGACATTATATGGCATGGAATATCCCTTCGGCCAGTTTGCGTTAGCTGTGCCCTCTCTCTGCTTCTTGCCCACCTCCAGCCTACCCAGGGTGGGGGGGCCAGAGTGGAGAAAAAGAGAAAGCCTCAACACTGTGCAAGTGCTGCTCAGCAGTAGCTGAAACATAGGTGTGTTATCAACACTGTTATGGTCACAAATCCAAAAGATAGCGCGGTGTGGTCTGCTATGAAGAAAGTGTCCTGGTTTTGGCTGGGATAGAGTTAATTTTCTTCCCAGTAGCTGGTACAGTGCTGTGTTTTGGATTTAGGATGAGAACAATGTTGATAACACACGATGTTTTAGTTGTTGC
>NW_008825614.1:15662088-15697164 GCF_000699105.1 Pygoscelis adeliae | reverse complement strand
GGTGGTGAGCAATTGCATTGTGCATCACTTATTTTGTATATTCTTTTTTCGTTATTATTATTATTTTCCCTTCCTTTTCCGTCCTATTAAACTGTCTTTACCTCAACCCACAAATTTTACTCTTTTTTTTTCCTGATTCTCTCCCCCATCCCTCTGGGGGGGAGGGCAGTGAGCGAACGGCTGTGTGGTGCTTAGCTGCCTGCCGGGTTAAACCACAACAGAAAGTTAACTTTATCCCAGCCAGATCCAGTACCTCTTACCATCAAATTCAGGTCAAAAAAGTTCACTATTCCAAAACTAGAAAACCAAAGAGTTCAGGTCGTGACACAATAAAATCCACTATCCTACGTTTATGTGACTTAGAACAAAATCCCATCTGCTTGAGAATGTCTGTTGTTGTCTGTTGAATGATCTTTCTAGACATTAGCAGGGGAAAGGAAAAACTATCAAGTAATCATTTGAAAACAAGAAGGAACTTGTATAAGTCTTTTAAATGCAAATGTAAACACGTAGCTGTAAAAACTTAAAAATCGTGAATTCAAACAGTCTATATGAGCACATTGTACTTTAATCTTTAAATTCTTTTTTTTTTCCTCTACCCAAGGTCTGCTTGCATTATAACAAAGGTGATGGACCTTATGGATCTTGTACCTATAAAAAGATCTGCACCAAACTGCATGTTTGCCAGTACTTTTTGCAGGGACAGTGCAGATTTGGCAGCAGCTGCAAGCGATCCCATGACTTATTAAAGTCAGAATGTTATGAGAAACTGGAGAGACAGGGAATGAGCTCAAACATTATTGAGAAACTACCCTCCATTTATAGGAATATGCATGACATAAAAAATGGCAACAGGAGCATGTATGACACAGAAGATGCCAAGTCTTCACCATGCAAAGGTAAATGATGCCATCTTTCGAAAACATCAGAAGAAGAGTCACTCTAGTGAATGTAACATTCTCATAGAAGTCATTAAGAAAAACAAAACTGAATTCACATTTTGATGTGTCTTTTAGGAGGGACCTTGCAACTATCTCATTGACAGAGGTTTGTGTCTTGAAAAGTGAAGTGGATTTCAAGGCATTATGGGTTCCTGAGAAATGAAGTGCTTGTTGTTCATAAAATCTTAAATTTGGGGTTAGAAAAGCATAACAGGAACTGGAAATAGGGAGATCTATAATTTTTTTTTCTTGGTAAAAAAACAAAAATAAGGGTAGAGAACTGTTTAAGAATAGGGGTGGTGTTTACTTGTGTGATTATAAGCTATTTTATCCATTTTTTTTCTTTAATGTAGCAATTGTCTAGCATGAGAATTCATAGACAGCAGTATCCTAGTTACTTCTCAGAGTTGTAATATTTTGTTTGTTCTTTTCTTTTGAAGTTCCTTAGAATTGTAAGTGTCCTGGTTTTGGCTGGGATAGAGTTAATTTTCTTCCTAGTAGCTGATACAGTGCTGTGGTTTGGATTTAGGATGAGAATAATGTTGATAACGCACCGATGTTTTAGTTGTTGCTAAGCAGTGCGTACACCAGCCAGCTGGCCCAAACTGGCCAAAGGGATATTCCATACCATGTGACGTCATGCTCAGTACATAAACTGGGGGGAGTTGGCCGGGGGGGACCACTGCTCGGGGACTGGCTGGGCATCAGTCGGCAGGTGGTGAGCAATTGCATTGTCATCACTTATTTGGTATATTCTTTTATCATTATTATTATTTTCCCTTCCTTTTCTGTCCTATTAAACTGTCTTTACCTCAACCCACAAATTTTACTCTCTTTTTTCCTGTTTCTCTCCCCCATCCCACTGTGGGGGAGCGGGGAGTGAGCAATGGCGAACGGCTGTGTGGTGTTTAGCTGCCTGCCGGGTTAAACCACAACAGTAAGTTAAGTACAATTTAACAGGAAAGAAAAGGATAACAGAATGGAAAATCCAAGTGTGTGTGTTTGTCGTGGTTTAACCTCAGTCGGCAACTGAGCACCACACAGCTGCTCACTCACTCCCCGCACCACCCCCCCCCCCCCCCCGGTGCGATGGGGGAGAGAATTGGAAGAGTAGAAGTGAGAAAAACTCGTGGGTTGAGATAAAAACAGTTTAATAATTGAAATAAAATAATAATAATAATGTAATAATAATACACAAAGCAAGTGATGCACAGTACAATTGCTCACCACCCACCGACCGATGCCCAGCCAGTCCCCGAGCAGCGGCCCCCCCGGCCAGCTTCCCCCAGTTTCTGTACTGAGCATGACATCATATGGTATGGAATGTCCCTTTGGCCAGTTTGGCTGTGCCCCCTCCCAGCTTCTTGTGCACCTGCAGCCTTCTCAGTCGGTAGAGCATGGAAAACTAAAAAGTCCTTGACTAGTGTAAGCATTACCTAGCAACAACTAAAAGGTCGGTGTGTTATCAACATTGTTCTCCTCCTAAATCCAAAACACAGCACTGTACCAGCTACTAGGAAGGAAATTAACTCTATCCCTGCCGAAACCAGGACAGTGTTCATCTCTGCTATTCTCCCTGCAGTTCCTTCTTTCCTTCTTTGTTTCCTGAGGTGTGCTTTAATTTACAGACATATCAAATTTTGAGACTTCAGATTTTATAGCTGCCAGTGTGAACAGCTATGTGGAATGCACGGTTCACTTAAGTCCATCTAGAAATGTAAAGGCATTGGATTCTATTCTTATTTTGCAGTGATAGCTAAAAACTGTATCTGAGGAATTTAGCAGTTATAGGAAAGTGAAGTTCAGAAAGGCTGGATAAAGGGGTAGGACTTTTGAATACATAAGGCTATCAAAGACTTCAGTGTCTTTCTGGAGCTGAATGCAGTTATGTAGTTAGAAAAACTGTTTTCAGGCATCTTCCCTACCCATAGGTGCACTTTTAAGGGGCTTGTTGAAACCTGAAATTAATGAGGCTTATAATTCTCCCATCTAGAGAGAAAACACAGCTCTAGCCAACAGTCCTCAACTACAAATGATGATGATGAATTGGAACAGATCTGTTTATATCATCTGTACAGAAGTTGTGGCTTTAAAGGTAGGTTGTGCCTGTAGGAAGTCCAGTCGATTTTCCTTTTCTCATAAAGAGGAAGTGATAGACATCTTCCACAGAAAGGCGAAGCTTCAGAGCTTACGCTTATCTTTATAGTTAAATCTCATTGTAATCTTGAGTGTTGGTAGGAAAGCGTCTGGCCTACCTGGCATAGCAAACAAAGGAGCTGTTTTGGTTTACTCTGAAATGTATATCAGCCTGTGTTGGAGATTGGCTGCTCCACCTGTGTTAACCTAAGGGATTGCTGAATGATAGGAGTCCTATTTCCAAGTAGCTACAAAAGATACTCTGAATTCTACATTCTTCCATGTTTCTTCTAGCACTCTTCTGTTCCATCTGACTGAGCTGTCTCCCTTTCAAAATGTTCCAACTTGTCCAGGAAAAAGGCTGCTGTGCCATCTTTCTTGTTGGGGTGTCCTTTTGTCATCCTTTTCCTTCTTGATGCTCTTGACCTGTAGTAGTTCCCTGATGTACTGCACACCTTCTCATATAAACTGTGTGGTGCAGTCCTCTTGACTTTCCCTGTAGTTAAGTTGCCTGTTGTTCTACTATGAAAGCTAGCCTCAAGTTTATGCATATGTGTACTGGTGATGTGATCTTCACTCCTTTTGAGGTGTGACTGCATGCTGACTCTTGAATTATTTCCGAGTAACACTTGTGATACCTGGGCCACTGCTACCAGTACTATTGTTACTGGTGAGGCCTGGACCGTTAGAGACTTCTTGAAGTCTCTAAATGAGCTACCTCCTATTCTAAAACTTAGCACTGTTTTTTTCCTTAGTAATACCATTTTGGGACTAAGTGCTTAAGCATAGATATTCGAGTCTACACTCTTATTCTATATACAAAATAATAGCCTTGTGTGAGCTTGTGATCTTGATTCATTGTAAATTTTTGTCTCTGAAACTGAGAAGACAGACCAGTCCTTCACCACTGAGCTCCTGCTAGCAATTTTGATGCACAAAGAGAATCTAGTAGGTACAGAAACTGAACTTCTGCCTAAGCTCAAAAATTAAGTTTTGCTTGCTCATGCTGAAAACTTCTGAACTATTGCTTGTAATGATTCCATAGGTGAACACTTTCCATAGCTATGCGTTTGATAGTTTCACCAGCTAGTTGTACAGCCCTGAAATGTTGGAGTGTTTCCTCATAGCCTGTAAAAATAATGTATCTCTTTTATAGACAAGTGTATCAGAACTCATTTTCACTTGCCATATAGATGGCAGATCTCTGATGGTAATACCTGGAAGGACTTGAAGAATATGGAAGAAATAGAAAAAGTGTATTGTGACCCCAATAACACCAGGTACAAACTCTTATAAACTTTAATAATGTTTGGAGTTCTCTGTGTTGGACTAGGCCCTTAGTGGCTATAAATTGCTATGATTCTATTGCAGTTATTACATAAGTAGCTTTGTTTGGTATTCTTCTACTGACCTCACTTTGATGATCCGCTGTCGCTGGAGGTCTGATCCATTGTGACTTACTTATGCCTGGAGTCTGTATAGGACCCTCTGGGTTACTGTACTGGGTTTGGCTGGGCTGGAGTTAACTTTCTTCGTAGCAGCCCATATAGTGCTGTGTTCTGGATTTGTGACTAAATGATAATGCACCGGTGTTTTAGGTGTTGCTGAGCAGTGCTTGCCCAGAGCCAAGGCTTTCTCTTTTTCCCACTCTGTCCTGCTCCTCCGCAGTAGGTAGGCTGGGGGTGGGCAAGGGGTTGGGAGAGGATCAGCTGGCACAGCTGACCTGAACTGACCAAAAAGGATCTCCCATACCATGTAACATCATGCTCAGCAATAAAACCTGGGGCAGAGGAGGAAGAGGGTTGGGTTTTTGGTTTCCAAGGTGGCTGCTGTTTGGAGGCTGGCTGGGCATTAGACTGCCTGTGGGAGGTGGTGAGCGATTTGCTTTGCTTTGCTTTACTTATTTATTTGTCTATTTACACACACACAGAGCCCTTCTTCATCTATTGAACTGCCTCTACATTGACCCACAACTTTTCTCGCTTTTGCTCTTCCTATTTTCTGCCTTCTGTCTTGCAGAGGAGAGGAGTAGGAGTGAGCGAGCAGCTGTGTGTGTACTTGGTTGCTGGCCAGGGTCAATCCACCACAGTTATTTTATGTGACTGACCCATAGACTCTAGTATTCTTTGCTGTGAAAAAAATTATAAATACTTCCTACTGCTGCTACCATAGGAAGTCTTAATTCTCACTAAGAATGGCTGGAAAACTGCAGAGAATGGTGATTTTATCACAAGTACTTGTGGGAATCTGTCTTTGGTTAGAGCTTGTCAATACACAGCTTGACCCCATTCTCTTTCACCTTTGAGATGGAGGATGGAAAGACAGCATGAGATTTGCCCCTCCCGCCCCCTTTTCCCCCAGTCCATATTGTGGAACTGGTAGAATACCTTGCGTACCTGGAGAGAGAGATACTCTTGGGTGCAGAGAACCATTAAGAATATGGAAATACCTTTAAGAGTTTGGAATTGGTTATGTAGCAGGAAGAGGGTATTGGAAGGGGCTCATACCAGTATGCTGTGTCCCATGCTGGAGAATTTACCTAGCCCTCTTATGTTACGTTAGAGGCTCTTTGAAGCCGTGCTTAAGTTATGAGAGTGTTCTGATTAGAATATAATTGGTTAGCAAGAAGGCAGTGTACATGTTCCACTGTTTCTGTTCATCTCATGTAACTCACTAATTTATGAGTTGATAATGGTTACTGTGCATGGAACCAATGTGAGATGTAATACTGTAATGCAAAATAGTACAAACACAAGACAGAGCTGGGATTATTGTGGAAACTGTAGGTTTGTGTTCTGCTTTTGAGTGATGTTGACTTAATTTGCAAATTTGTGGTGGGTTTCTGAACATATGTGTAAAGCTTCACAAACAGTTCTGATTTTTTTTCTCCCTTTTTTTATAGATTTAATAATGGTGTTACTGAAAGTGGCTCTGTCTTGTCATGTATCTGTTTTCTGAATATGCGCTGCGGGTTTGCAAAGGTTAGACGTCTTTCTACAGCCTCCTCTGTGACCAAACCCCCTCACTTCATTCTTACAACAGAATGGATCTGGTACTGGAAAGATGAATACGGCCAGTGGCAGGAGTATGGAAAAAAAGTAAGTGTGGAGAAATGGGGAGACTCTCAACTCTGTTAAAAGTGCACAACTACTGAAAAGTACACAGTGTTTATATCCTTCCCCTCTTTTGTCTGTCTCCCTCCCTCCCTCCCTCTCACTCATACTGTACAAATGGACTTTAGAGGCCTAATGGAATCTTTCCCCTGCAAATTTGATTGGTTCAGGTAGGGGAGTGCTTACTGGTGAGTCACAAATACTATTGACAGATAATTCTTCAGCGAGTCGTGTCAGATAGGATCACATTAATACATTCTTTTCATTGCTCCTGACTAAAACTTCCTTTTCTGAGGTTCCAGAAGTATTCTGTGCATCTTTGCTAAGGTCTAGTTGGTGAATGTGTGGTCTCAGTAGTAGTGTTCACCGCATGCACTTTGCAGTGTAAGTTTAGGCTTCATAATACTGCTTGGTTTGTTTTAGGGACAGTTTCAACTGCTTAAATACATGGCTTTTGCCTGAAAGCCGCTTATCATGCACAAAGGCTGATACATACTGCAGCCACCACACCATTTGACAGTTGCTGGTTTTTAAACTTGCTTGTATATAACAGACCAGGAGAATCTTTTTTCTCTGGTTTTGTCTTGACAGGATGGTGATCATGCAGCTGCCACTGTCTCCAGCGATGACCTGGAGAAAGCTTACATAGCCAAAGGTTCTCCAAAGCTGAACTTCAAAGCTGGAAGACATGAATATGAACTCAATTTTGGAGGTAGGTTCTATTTGCTTTGGTTTTTTGTTTTGTCCCTCCCTCCCTCCCAGGTCTTTTGTGGTTTTAAACTACATTACTACAGAAGATAGGAGAGAGAAATTTGAACTTTGAACTGCAATGCTTACAGAGACAGAGCTTCTATCAAAGTTCTTGGGATAAGAGCTGTTCACACAAGCAAAGTGGCATTCCTATTCTTCCAAACCTTTTATTTTTGAGAAGTTCTTGTGCTAGGTTTCAAAATGTCTGCCAGCAAGTCCGAGTGTGACATTGCCATTGATGCTAGCACCAACACAAACGGTGAGAAACTTCTGGGAGACTTGGCAAGCCAGCTTCTTGTCTGCTTTAATCACTGGCTTGCAGAAAAATGAATGCTTGAGCAAGGTGTAGGGTCCAGACAATCCTTAGGATTGCAAGATTTATGTAGCTATTTTCTTTTCATAGCTCTGCCTGTCTGGAAAGGCTGAGGAAATACCTTGACTATGTCAAAGTAGGAAGATGTGTTTCCCAAGAGTTCAGGAAATTTAAGCCACTTGTGATGGCACTGTCCTCTCTGAGCTGTTGCCTTTCCAGGTATCCTTTTCAAAAATCATGGAGAACAGCAGTGGTGGGAATCAGCCTGCCTAGACTGTCATTTTGGTGTAGTTGCCTTTGATCCAACTCTCCATTACTATCTTATTCTGCATGGAAAAAAAAAAACAAGGAGAAAGGGCATGTGATATGTTGTTTGTGATTCAATTGAAAGCAATGCTGTAATCTTCTCTATAGAGTGGGGAAACTTGTCTGGCTTAGAAGGGAAAATTGCACAGTAAATCAATCCCTTTTCTAAGGTTTGGGCTTTTTTAGTAACTTAGGCAAACATACTCAATGTAGGCATCTCGCAAAACTTAGTTTCTAGGCTTGGTGGTGCCAAGAGGGTGGGTGGGTGGGTTGGTTTGTTTGTTTTCTTCCTGTGTATCTCTCTCTGAAGATGAGGCCTCATTCTCCTGGCTGCTACTGACTCTTAGTTACTGGTATGATGTGGCAGTAGCTACAGAGGTTCCAAGATCCAGAAAGAATGCCTCTAAAATTCAGGTTGCTGTGACTTGTTTCTGTTGGTGGTCAGTAAAAATGAATGGCCTGTGATAGCCGTTAGGTTGTGTTTATAGGGTTTGAAATCTACAACTACATGTAGGAAAACAGTTATCTTGATTGCAGATTGAGAAGGAGGGGATGCAATCCATGGAGCAAAAGTAGAGACTTATTTTTACAATGATCTTTTTCGGTTGTGTGGCTGATGGAACAATGAAGGGAAAATAGCTGCCAGTGTCTATCATTCCTTCTAAAGTTAAGAGCAAAACTGAAACTGAAATCATTCTTGGTGATTTATACAGATAGACTGTGGGTTCCACATCCTTCTCCGACTTCCCTTTGTGTAGCAATAAAAAAAGCTCACTGCCTTTTTGTCAACATTTTTGACAAAACAACTTAGTAGCAAGTTTTGCTGCAGTGTGAAGGCTTTCTAAAACATCTTTCTGATTGTTCGTTTTTTTTGTCCCCAGCCATGATTCAGAAAAATCTTCGCTACACAACAGAGAGAGAGATTTGCAGAAGACCTAAATTTGTCTCTCAGACAGAGGTAGAAAAGACAAGAGCAAGGTAAACTGCAACTGCTCATTCGGAGGTGATGGATTTAGTGCATTGTGAATGCGGTGTCTTCCAAGGGTGTAAATAAGGTGAAGGAGTAGCTGTTAAGGCAATTGTAAAAGAAATTGAGAGGGGAAGGGACATACCTTTCCTACAACAATGTCTAGCCAGGGCAGTATTGCAGCCTGACCAACAGTTTTCAAGCAACTGAGGAGCCTTGGGGGTGAAGGAAGTTTGGGCTTGGCCACAGAAAGCGTGGAAGCATAGAAAATAATTCAACATGTAGCAATGTTGTTAGGGAGATATCTTATTAGAGCAGCTGATACAGATGGAAGCAATAACATTTATGCATACTAGCCCTTTCTGACATCTGAGATCAGTAATTTTCAAAGCCAAGTACAAGTTTAGAAACAATTCTTTTGAGAACAGCCAGACAATCTGAGAGGAAAGTAGTAGCTGTTACAGGTGGAGCAAAAGCTGGGAGTCTGCAAGGGGAGTTTTATGTAGTTGCATGTAACAGCCAACTTTTTTTACGCATTCCCTTGCAGCACACAGTGCTTGCTTAAACAACACAGGAAAGAGCAGCTAAACACACTAATTAAAATTGGGGTGGAAGCAGAGGGGAGGACTGTATCTATCCTGTTTCTGTCATATTGATACGATATGATACTGGATGCATTTTTATTTATCTAGCCCAGTGTAGCAGAGCTTTTATGTATACATTCAACTCTGCAACTAAGAGAACTACTTTCATGTTTAGTTCAGTGTATATCTAATTTTTTTTCTCATTTGGCATCTTGCTTCCTGCCATAAGTCTTGACATGATGATTTAGAACAAATATTTTCATGTACTGAACTGAAAAGACAATTTTGAAATGTTTCTGAATATGTTCAGTTGCCTATATTCTCCCTAAATTTGGCAAAAATGTTTAGTATCATATATACATAAAATGTAGGGATTTGTTTTGTTTTAATTACCTATTTGTAATGTCTTGTAATGTACAGGGGCTTTAAACATACAGAACAGTTTAAGGGCATTCCAGCTCACTGGGACAAATCTGCCCTGCCTGATCTGGGATTCAAGGTTTGGAGCTTTTTGTTTTTTCTCTCCATCAGTTTTGTCACATACAGGTTTGTTACATCTCAAGTTCAGTGTTTCTTGTGCGTTTGTAGATGACCATTTCTTCTGTAACGTAATGCAGAGGTGTTGGTAAATTCAAGCCTGATAATCACACTGGGCAGACCCAGTGGTGAAACTAGACCTAAATTTAAACTAACAAATGGTGGCAGTATAACCATGGCAACATTGACTTTCACTGCTACTATTTATCCCTTTCCTTGGCAAATTTGCCTGAAGCTTATGCTGTATTAGCTAGACTGTTACTGGTGCCCAAGATACGTAGCTTTGAAGTCCAGCATGTGCTGAAGCATCAGAGATAAATCATGCCTCTAAACTTCAGGGTAGCCATTCCCTGAGCTGTGTATAAGTAGGCTGTTGTAAGTCTGTGGAGCATTGCAGAAATCGGCAGAGTTCAGGCTGGGATCGTTTATCAAAATGTACTATAACTCCAGTGGAGTGAACTTGTTTACCTTTGTAACACACCCAGTTAATATCTGCATGGTTTACCTTTGACATCCTGCCTGCCTCCACCACCATGTCTGTCAACTCTAGTAACTATACCTACAGAAAAGATCTTCTTTTATGAAGCTTGAAAATTACAAACTTGCAAAATGCAAATCCTCAAGAAATTCTCAATAAAAAATAGGGAAGGCTAATGTTGACATTCTTGATGTTCCTAGGGAAAACATGCAAGTAGAAAACTTTGCTTGCTTTCAGGACTGTCATGTAAGAAACTGATTTTTGGCAGTGTGTCCCTACTCTTCCCTAAAATGGTTGATTGAATAAAGCCTTTTCAATTTATTTAAAAACATAACAGGCAGTGCAGTTTGTGTTCACTGGCTGTAGGGAGTATAAACTATAAAGATTTAAAAAGCATGGGTGTAGACGTACTCTTTGATTTGCTGCAACATAAATTCTTCGTTCTTTTTTTATTTATGTGCTCATTTCTTCTATGTATTTAGGTACCGTTTGATATATACATGCAAATGTAGCTCGGCCCAAATATTAAAAGGGGCTGGGTGGCTGCATAAAAGCGTGCAGCTCCTTTAATCTCCTGTGAGAGAGCAACCTGGATGTCTTAAACCCCAGGAGTTAATTTTCCCTAGGCAAGAGCTCACTTTTACAGAGCAGGGATCTCTAATCTGCCTTTTTTCCAAGAGTACTTTTGCTGCTCTACCTCTGCTTCACAGAAAAGACTTTAAAGGTCTGAGCAGTGCACTAGGTAGGGTGGCTTTGTTATGATTTGGTAAAAGATGAGAGTAGCTTTTTAATCTTTTCCTTATAGCTGATCGAGCTTGACAGTTCTTCCGAAGAATACAAGAAAGTCAAGGTGGACTTTCAACGCACAATGCCCAAAACAATTATTAAAAGGATTCATAGAGTTCAGAACCCATCTCTCTGGGAACTGTATCAATGGTATGTGTAAAATACTGCTCTTGTATGTGTGCATGAAGTTTGTTGTTTCTGCAGTTAGCTGTCTGCTAAAGATAGACACACGCATTCCTGAAACGCAGCTGCATTTAAGAATCTGCTTCCACTCCCCAGCTGAAATACCTAGCCAGGATCAACATGTAGATAAAGACGTACCGAGAAAACCAAAACTCAGTCAAGACATACAGCTTAGAATAGTCAGATGAGCGCTGTGGGAGGAATCCTTGCTCCTGAGTAAGTGGTTCTGACTTCTGCCAGGCCTGTGTCCAGGACAGCTGCCTTCCACTGAAGCCTTGAACTGGTAATCAGTCACATCTGGCACAAACGCTTGTTTGTAGCTGGTCAAAACTGAAACAGCCTTCAAAACTAAATGCAAAACTCACTGATGGAAAGCCTTAATATGAACTCCTGTATTTAGAAAAAAAATAATGGTAAGATTCCTCCCGCTCTCCCAATAGGCAGTGAATGAAACAAAACATTTTTATTATTAAATATCTGGAGGCATTTATGTATAATGAAAGCATGTTTGTACGGAGCTAGACAGCAAAATACCCTGTATGCCCGAAGTTTAGACATTAATGTCAGGACTTTCAGAACGTACTCTTTGCGTAAAATTGTCTGAGTGCTAGTACGGCTGGAAACTGGGTACAGCCACTGTGGAACTGCAAACATACTGCTTCTTATTTCAGGCAGAAGGAACAAATGCAGAAGACCAATCGTGGAAAGGCTGTGGATGAGCGATTTTTATTTCATGGGACCAGTAAAAAATACATTGATGCCATCTGTCAGCAAAACTTTGACTGGAGGATCTGTGGCCTTCACGGGACAGTCTACGGCAAAGGTAGTTTTTCAGCTCTTTTATTAACCCTAAACTTGCTAGAAAATTCTCAGTAGTTACTGCAGAGATGTGAAGTTAAAAAGAGGGCACTCGGCCAATCTAGGACTTACCTCTGTAATTATGTGGACAACATAGCTGACTTTGGCAATGATCATTTGGAGCTAAGGCATACTAAAAGGCCTTGGCCTTTATGTTCTACTCTGTCCTTGTAAGAGAAGAGACAAGCTTAGGAGAGGCCAGTTCTAGGGATGGTTTCTCCTAGAGTCCAGGCTTACTTCTGTTCCAATTTCTCCAAGCTCCTATAGGAAGGCAACGTGGCATTATTTGTTTTTTTTTTTTCCAGGAATGTAAATGCCATCCTGCTTGCGGGCTTTTTGCCTTGTTAGCAAATTATATTCCTTTACATTGTGCTGTGTACAGGAAAGGACCGACATACCAAGTGAAATAGCCAAGACACAGGCTGACTGACTGACTACCCACCCATATCCGCTTGAATACTTTGTAACTCTCAGAAATAGAATCATAGAGTCATAGAATAGTTTGGGTTGGAAGGGACCTCTAAAGATCATCTAGTCCACCCCCCCTTGTCATGGGCAGGGACATCTTCAACTAGATCAGGTTGCTCAGAGCCCCGTCCAACCTGACCTTGAATGTTTCCAGGGATGGGGCAGCCACCACCTCTCTGGGCAACCTGTGCCAGTGCTTCACCACCCTCAGCGTAAAAAATTTCTTCCTTATAGCTAGTCTAAATCTACCCCCTTTAGTTTAAAGCCATTCCCCCTTGTCCTGTCGCAACAGGTCCTGCTAAAGAGGTTGCCACCATCTTTTTTGTAAGTCCCCTTTAAGTACTGATAGGCTGCAAGGTGGTCTCCCCGAAGCCTTCTCTTCTCTAGGCTGAACAACCCCAACTCTCTCAGCCTTTCTTCAGAGGAGAGGTGTTCTATCTTCCTGATCATTTTCATGGCCCTCCTCTGGATCCGCTCCAACAGGTCCGTTTCTTTCTGCTGAGGGCTCCAGAGCTGGACGCAGTCCTCCAGGTGGGGTCTCACCAGAGCGGAGTAGAGGGGCAGAATGCCCTCCCTCGACCTGCTGGCCACGCTTCTTTTGATGCAGCCCAGGATACGATTGGCCTTCTGGGCTGTGAGCGCACATTGCTGGCTCATGTCCAGCTTTTCATCCACCAGCACCCCCAAGTCCTTCTCGGCAGGGCTGCTCTCAATCCCTGCATCCCCCAGCCTGTATTGATACTGGGGGTTGCCCCGACCCAGCTGCAGGACCTTGCACTTGGCCTTGTTAAACCTCATGAGGTTCACACAGGCCCACTTCTCGAGTTTGTCCAGGTCCCTCTGGATGGCATCCCATCCCTCTGGCGTGTCGACCGCACCACTCAGCTTGGTGTCATCTGCAAACTTGCTGAGGGTGCACTCGATCCCACTGTCTGTGTCATTGATGAAGATATTAAACAGTACCAGTCCCAATACGGACCCCTGCGGGACGCCACTTGTTCTAATGAACATTACTAGCCTCTGTCAGGAGAGGGACTTGAGTGAGATTGGGGAAGGTGGACACCTAGGGTCAGGAGGAAATCTTTTTAAGGAATATGATAACATTTAAAACATTACTTGTGTGGCTTTTTAATATGTGTGCTGTGAAAAATAAAAGTGTAGGTAATACATAGTAGTCATTTTCACTAAAAAGGATGTACAGGACAAGTGAAGGCTTTGGAAAGGCCGTTCATGAACTGCTTAATGGATTTGTTTATGAATTCGCTTTCACACTGTATCACTTCCTTCCCTGCAATTTTGGTGTCTTACCAACTCTGTCTTGGTGTCTCTTCTGCAGGAAGCTATTTTGCAAGGGATGCATCTTATTCTGACAACTACTGCAGGGAAGACTCATACACCAAGACCATGTTTCTGGCACGGGTGCTGGTGGGGGAGTTCACTCTTGGTAGTTCTTCTTATGTTCGACCTCCCTTGAAGGACAACCAAAACTTCTACGACAGTTGTGTGAATAGCTCTTCAAACCCTTCTATCTTTGTCATCTTTGAGAAGCAGCAGATTTATCCAGAGTATCTCATAGAATACATTCACTAGGCATTGGCAAAAATGCTATAGCAGCAAAACCTGTCATCATTATGTTTAGCTGGTATAAACATTTTTTTTTTAGTATTGGCTTAAGAGAGAAAAAGTGATTTTTAGAAGTTGTGTAATTGGGTAGGTGAGTGTTCAGAAGCATTTATTCTCTATCCTTTCTGTGCAATAGAAAACAAGGGGTAAAAAGACACAAGTGATGTCTTAGAATTCTTAAAATCCTGTGTCTGTCTCCTATTCTTTAACAGGTATCATGTTTCCCTGCATTACTAGAGACTTTTATAAATTTATTAGATGAATTCACTGACGGTTTTAACATGAGGATTGGCTATGACTGCCAAGTTTAAACAATATATAGTTATAATTGTTTCAGGATAGATCTTTACACATGCTCGTTCGTCAGAGGCTGTCTCCTTCTACCTGTTTATCTTTTAACTCAAAATTTGATAAAACCTGCTTTTTTTAATAATCTGTCTCCTGTGACAGTAGACATTCAAGTGTTTGCAAATGAGACTGTACAATCTCTGTCTCTGTGCTCAACTCATTGCATAAATTCTTAGCAGCACTGGTTTTTGTCCCTACTTAATCTTCACCAACAAAGCCTCAAAAATTAAACTTCGTTGTTGAAAAGGAACAGAGACTTATTTTCACTTGTTAATTTTCTCATTTAAAAGAAGTACCAAAGACACGAAGCAAGGGTTGCCTGGTGCTGTGCTACTCAGTTGACTTACTGTATCAAATAAATGCTGTATTTTAGGTCTGTGAGAACACAAGTTTTTCATGACTTCCACTGTGAGAGAGTGCGTGCTGGCAGGTGCTGGGGCAGGGGGGGGGGAGAAGAGGAGGCAACTCACCCTGTCATTTAAGAATATCATACTTAGGAGTGAAATACACTGCTTGCACTGCTTGATTAGCAGTACCCTGTTTCTGTGGAGCAACTTTATGGTTCTCTTACAGCTGTTGGGAAGGACAGTGAGTGACTGTCTCTCGTTAGGTGTACTGCCCCTTTGGTTGCAGGAGATACACTGGTTACCTGTGTAATCAAGGTGTCTTTGGACTTTCTTGGAGGAAAAATGTGCTTACCTGGGGAGTGGTCTTCAGCTACAGAGCTGAAACCTTTAAAAATCTGAAGATTAAGTTGAATATTTAGTTGTTCCTACCTGTGCTCGTTTTGGCTGGGGTAGAGTTAATTTTCTTCACAGTAGCTAGTATGGGGCTATGTTTTGGATCTGTGCTGGAAACACTGTTGATAACACAGGGATGTTTTAGTCACTGCTGAGCAGTGCTGACACAGTCAAGGCCTCTTCTGTCTCTCACACCACCCCACCAGCAAGTAGGCTGGGGGTGCACAAGAAGTTGGGAGGGGACACAGCTGGGACAGCTGACCGCAACTTACCAAAGGGATATTCCATACCATGTGACATCATGCTCAGCATATAGAGCTGGGGGAAGAAGAAGGAAGGGGGGGACGTTCGGAGTGATGGCATTTGTCTTCCCAAGTAACCGTTACGCGTGATGGAGCCCTGCTTTCCTGGAGATGGCTGAACACCTGCCTGCCGATGGGAAGGAGTGAATGAATTCCTTGTTTTGCTTTGCTTGCGTGCGTGGCTTTTGCTTTACCTATTAAACTGCTCTTATCTCAACCCATGAGTTTTCTCACTTTTACCCTTCTGATTCTCTCCCCTTTCCCACTGGGGGGGAGTGAGCAAGCGGCTGTGTGGGGCTTAGTTGCCAGCTGGGGTTAAACCCCGACACCAGCAAAAGATGTTATTAGCGTTGAGCAGCCAGCATACATGTATGCAAATAAAAAAAACCTTGGAACTGTCAAGTATTTCTTAAGATTAAAGTTGCTGATGCATGGACAGATACTTTATCACAGCTTTAATGCTCCTAAATGAGTACTTCTTAGCTATAATGTACTGCAAAAGCCTTAAGATATACTTTGTATATTCTAGAAATATTTCTTTTTAATTCATCTGGATGATGATTGACAGATGTACACTGACTAGCTCTTTATTACTTCAGCACTGTAAACCAGGAGCTTAGCCATGATTAGCTGGAGTAAGGCTGTGCAGAACTCCTTTTTATATGAACTGTAAAACTAGAAGCATGATATCTAAAGTAAAATACTCCTATTCATGTTTAAACCCAGTAAAACACAGGCTGTGGAAAAGCAAGTTGACTGTATTCTTTCTTTTGAAAGATTTGTAATACAACATACATGATAAATCTCATGTCAGTAAATGAGCTTGTCAGCAAATACTATGTTCATTGAGGAGGATAACATAGTGTATGAAAGCTTTCATACCTGTGCAGAGTAAGATTTTTCTGCCAAAACAAAAAACATGTTCATCTACACGTTTATGGCAAATGAGGATACTGGTAGGATGCCTTTCTTCCTCTGAACATAACCAGCATTTCAGCTAAGAACTGGAATAGCTAAAGTCATGTTAATCTTTCACCAGAAAATTGAAACAAACATTTTTTCATGCAAAAAGTTGAGATTTTTTTAATAACATTTTTGATGGCTAGTAATATTTTTAAAACCTTTAAATTAATTCTTGGGGGGGATGTGTAAGGATTGTGTAAGTAAAACAACTGGAATAAAATGGGTGGTTGTGTTACTTTGTCATCTGTTATTTCTCCATTAACAAAAGTAAAGTTACCATGTTTTCCACTTTTGAAACTGCAGTGGTAACTTTCTCATGTGTAGTAAATAAACAAGTATTCGAACCGCTAAATTCCTTGTAATGGTTTTCTGTCTCTCAATACTAAAAGCACCATGTTTCACTATGTTTCTGAGTTCTTGGAAACTTTCTTAAAGATTATAGAATCATAGAACAGTTTGGGTTGGAAGGGACCTCTAAAGGTCATCTAGTCCAACCCCCCTGCCATGGGCAGGGACATCTTCAACTAGATCAGGTTGCTCAGAGCCCCGTCCAACCTGACCTTGAACGTTTCCAGGGATGGGGCAGCCACCACCTCTCTGGGCAACCTGTGCCAGTGCTTCACCACCCTCAGCGTAAAAAATTTCTTCCTTATATCTAGTCTAAATCTACCCCCCTGTAGTTTAAAGCCATTCCCCCTTGTCCTGTCGCAACAGGTCCTGCTAAAGAGGTTGCCACCATCTTTTTTGTAAGCCCCCTTTAAGTACTGATAGGCTGCAAGGTGTTCTCCCCGAAGCCTTCTCTTCTCTAGGCTGAACAACCCCAACTCTCTCAGCCTTTCTTCACAGGAGAGGTGTTCCATCCCCCTGAGCATTTTCATGGCCCTCCTCTGGACCCGCTCCAACAGGTCCGTGTCTTTCTTATGCTGAGGGCTCCAGAGCTGGACGCAGTCCTCCAGGTGGGGTCTCACCAGAGCGGAGTAGAGGGGCAGAATCCCCTCCCTCGACCTGCTGGCCACGCTTCTTTTGATGCAGCCCAGGATACGATTGGCCTTCTGGGCTGTGAGCACACGTTGCTGGCTCATGTCTAGCTTTTCATCCACCAGCACCCCCAACTCCTTCTCGGCAGGGCTGCTCTCAATCCCTTCATCCCCCAGCCTGTATTGATACCGGGGCTTGCCCCGACCCAGGTGCAGGACCTTGCAGTTGGCCTTGTTAAGCCTCATGAGGTTCATGCTGCTGTTAAGTAGTGGAGTCCCTCTACAGCTGTTTGGATTGCATTTGGAAATAAACAGATTCAAGAGTCATTTGCATTAAATCTAAACTTTAGACAAAAATTTATATTGAACCTCTTTTCTGAGTGAGGAGGATATCTCTTGGCTACTTAAGACAAGAAACTGAGCGGGAACAGTGTAATAATCTCTCTCTCACTCCTATACCATGTGAGGAGAAAGATAAGCTGTGAAGGTTGTTTCCTTTTTTGGTAACAGGTCCATCCTGGCAAGACAGATGGCAAGCCAGCAGAAGCCAAACAACTTCGCTATGCCAGTAGTGTGGTACGGAGCACAGTAGTTTATGAACCCCTGCCCCCCCAACCCGCTGGGCTGGGTAGGGGCCTGGCAGCCAGCCAAGGTCAACCCACCACACCATTTAATGAGTTTTACCTGTAATCAGGTTTGTCATGATATTCTGCCTAGATTTTATAAGATGTGGGTGCCAAAATCCTCTCTGTCAGGGGTGGCAGCAAAGGAGTGGCAGTACACTACCCAGTTCGGATACCTGCAGCCTGGCGAAGTAGGGGTGGTGGATAAGAGGAACTTAGGTGGGTGGCACGTACCAGCTACGGTAGTGTGCTCAGTGCTGCTTGGCTTGGAGAAGACTTGCTTCTTAGAAACCATTGCTCAGGGCTGCCTTTGAGCCGAAGGGCCAGTGGGAGTTGTAGAAATGCTGCTTTACTTGGAATACTTCTGCCAGCACAAAACCCAGGAGGATGGCTCTTTTATATGGCCAGGGTTACTGGGACTTAGCTGTTTTATCAGGGGATAGGCTTCATGGGCCCGAATAGCTCCCTTGCACTTCTTGTTTCAGGCCCGGTCACGGCTTCATCTCCACTTGCAAAAATCCTAGCAATGGAGGGAATCCTGCTCCCTCCTTGAAAGTAGCAATAGCACCCAGCAGTGCAGGGAGCAAACATCTTAGAGACTCATCAGACTTTTCACAGTCAGAAGAAAGGGGCCAGTGCGAACCAAGGAATGAATAAACAGTTTGTAAAGCAGCTTTAAATTCTTTTAGCATATTTACTACTGTAAATGCACAGAAGAGTCTGATATTAGGTGAAGCCTGTGTCCAAGATGGAAACATCATTTAACAAAGGGAAATGAGAAGGTGGTCATTTCAGAAAGTATCACACACAGAGAGGAAATTCTGCAGTTTAATGCCAGGTAAGAATAGATGGTTCAAATTTACAATCAATCAAGCATAATAATTTTTAACACCCAGCTCTGTTTTTCCAGGAAAACTATTTATGAAGTACAGAACTGTAAAGGTTTTCTATCTCAGCACTCATTAAAAATACCACTTTATACTGACAGCTTTCCGTAATCATTGCAAAGTCCCAGAAGGTGTTTTTAATAGAAGCTTTCCTTTACCAAGCATCCTTTGCTTTGTATCAGCTGTCAGAGAATGACTAAGACCCTTTTGTAAAACAGACAGGCCCAATTTGAAACAAACCCACAGCTCAGCAATGCAAGACAACACACTTACTCTTTCTGAGGAGAGAAGTTATTTTAAATAGGTTTCCTTGTTCTTCCCTAGAATCAACCGCTGTTGATTGAAGCGTGCTGTACCACAAATGCTAAGTCACCATAATTTAAAGATATAAAGTTACGTTTTGATGTTGCAACTATAAACATAACTCCTTTTTTAGTAGTTTTTTTCTCATGAATACTAAAGCCAACTCTGCTCAGGATCGGTTTGGGACTGTGTTATATGGGTGCACAAACACGCTGTGATTAACAGGATATTTTTGAAGGGACAAACAAGCCTGTGACAGCTAACTTCAGACTGGAATGAGCTTCCTGCTCATTCAGGTAGGTGGGATGTTTCTAGGCAAGGCCCATCCAACTTGTTGCCAGTTGTATGTATAAGCTGTACAGTAAATCAGCTGCCAGCACACTACTTTCATGAGGGAAAAATGATGGATAATGTGTAGAAATTAGGGTATATACAGTATATTGCTTTTTAAATAAATAACAATCACTCCATCAGTAATTCATATAACCAGTGTATCTGTAACAGGGCACTTTATTAGCATGCCAGAGATGCTCCGTGGAAATAGGAACAATTCCAAGACTGCCAGGTCAGTACTTCACCACTACTACCTGTACAGTTCTGGTTTAAAAAAAAAAATATATCCCATGAAAGAAAAAGACAAAATCTTCCAGGAGCAAGAAACAGTAATTTGATCAGTGTTAAGGCAGCATGTGAGAAGACGGCAGCAAAAGGTGCTTGCTGGAGAGAAACTACAACTAGGGATCAGTGAGCAGATGGCTCCTTCCAGCAGTCCTTGCAGTGAAGCTGAGCAGTCAGCCTCTTCCTACTGCTGCCATGACACTTCTCTGTGCATACCACCAAGACAGATGCTGTTCCTAAGGAAACCTCGAGCAGAGTATGCCAGCAAGCAGAAATTCAACACTTGCGAAGAACCGAAAGGTGCTTCCTTATTCTTATGGTGCCATAAGAATTTTTGCTATTTATAAAAACCTTAAAAAAAAAAAAAAAGAAAAACAAAGGACCCTGAGACTGAGACCATCTCCTCTCATGGTTTTGTTGTACAGCCAACCAGTTTGTGGTGCCCAGTGAAGGAAATGTCTTTTTTTCAGGACAATCGATCACTGCTGTGTGATGCTCCGCTAGCTGTGTGGTGATTGAAGGGCTTTGTAGAGGAGTAGGAAAGAGCATGGAGGGAATGCAAAGCGTGAAAGCATACTGCTGCTTTGGCTGTGTAGATGCATGTGCACAGCCATACAGCTTGAATGGATCTATGGTGCTGCTGCAGCTGGCAATCAGACAAGTTCCTTCCTGACCGGAGTGAGACATTTGGGACATGACCTGCTCCGGGGTCACATAAGGAATCAAGAGCTGCTGGGACTGATGATCCTGGATCCCACTCCCTTGCCATTGGCTTCAGTGCATGCAGCGCTCTTAATGTCCTTGAGTCAATGAGCTAGACAAGGATGGTGCCAACTGCAATGCTTGGAAAGGAAAGGCCTCAAAGCAGTGAAGCAGATGTTGTACCAACACCTTCTGAATACCCTTAAATTTCCTCCAGTCTTCCTGCTTTCATTAAATTTGTATCTTCTTTTCTCCACCTTTCCAACAGCAGTTCAGTAACCAGCAAAATGGCTGCCACCTCATTTCTTTGGTCTTAGCTACTGGAACTTAACTGCTAAACAGGGGAACTCTTCATTCCTCTCCAATTATGTCGATGCAATGTGCCAAGTGCAAATTGTTAATCTAAGCATATTTCAAATCACTTCAAAAGCACAAAGAAGGTGCAACTCCTTCCACTTTACAGACACAGGGAGAGATTAAGCATTGTACAGGAGACTCCGCTTTGATTTTTAGCAGAGTTCAGGATAAAATCCAACGTACTGGATCCCAGGTCTTCTGCTATAACTGTGGTGCCTCTTGGGCTTTTTCTAGAGTAGGGACTTAGAAGTGCATGAGAAGGATGTGTGAGATAATGAATGGTAATTAAAATCTATTGTAAATCTAGTGTACGCTTAACACCTGCTCCATTCATTGAACTTGAGCATGAAAAAAGCATTCTCAAAGATGAGTGAAAGGAAGTGTAATGTAGAAAAGCAAGTGAAAGTGGGCTGCTTCTTTGCAGATACTATTCACAGCAATTTGAAAACCACCAAATGGCTGTGGCGCCCACATCTCATTTTAAGCAGTGACTGGAGGATCTCCCACAGGAGGGCAGTGAGGCAGCACCTGCTGACCATCGGTGGAACTTAGGCTCCTACCTGTCTTTGGGGTTTTGAAAAACAATTATACCCATTGAGTCACTGAACAAGGGCTGCCATCCCAGGAGGTTTCAGGAAGTACATTTTCTTTTAGCGAGATTCCAGCATAATGTAGACTCCATTTTTTGGTCCAAGTGTGGCTTTTGATTTCAGCTGCAAAGGAATCTGAAAGAAAAAAGAGCATCTTATGTACAGTTGTATGTATTTGTTTATGTGTGTATAACACCCCCAGATACAGGCAGACATTTTTGCTGGGGGACCAATTCATACCAGGATTACTGTGGAAGCTGTAAAGTACTTGTTTTACAGTCAGCTGTGGTAGTATAATATTAAATAGAATTTACAGCCAGAGGCTGAGGCAGTGGTTGCCCAGGTATATTGTAGATCTGAACAGAAAGAAATTAACTCTGTAAACTCCAGAGCTGCTGAGTTAAGTGCCAGGTGCAATACATACAGCAATAGGCATATACTAAAATGCTGAGATCCCATGAAGGATGTACACCCATTCTCACCCTGTATAAATCAAGATATTTTGGCTACAGTGTTGCTACAATGCTCTCCACTAAGGTAGGAGTGTGTAACTGTTTTGTTGGAAAAATCATAAAGGTTAAATCACATTTTGATTAAAACATGCAGTCCAGGCCTCTTATCGCTCCTTATCATGGAAGTGGCTCTAGCAATTTTCTCAAATGAAGAGAAAGTCACAAAGGCAAGTAAGCTGTCCTGTCTAGGACACACTGTCAACTCACTGACGTTGACAAGCATGGCTTTCAAGCTTCTGCATGTACAAACCTCAGTCTCTGAGCAGGTCTTAAATTGAAACTTCTGCAAAATCCTCAGCAGAGTCATTTTTGTCTCCAGCAAACCCATCTTCATGCCAATGCAGCCACGGGGTCCTGCCCCAAAGGGCAGGTATGCAAAGGGATGTCGTTCCTTCTTGGCCTCCTCTGTAAACCTAGAAGGTGCAGAGATGGAAGCTGGTTCAAGAAATGCTTTTTGCTCCTGATTCCATGTTTTTCATTTACATATCAAAAGGTGGTTATTTCAATTGGTCTTAATGAACAGGTCAAGGTTACTATTGACGGATTACGTTGTGATGGGCCTGATGCCCTTAAGTAAACAGATAATTGACTTATGGCCATCAGCCTTTGTCAGCTGGTGATTCCAGGAGAGGACAGACAGGCATTAGTATTACTTCCAATCTATCTTTAATGAATTGCCTTCATTCAATGACTGTGCTCAGAAGAATGATAACTTCAGGTGCAGACATGCTGGCTGTTTAGACCTTTGCATGTATGAGGGAGAGATTACAGCTAAGAGGAAACTAATGGGCTGCAATGTGAACTAACTAGAATTAGCAACAGCGCTTCTCTGCTGTGCACCGCAGAAGCAGATCAATAGGAATTTCTCTTTGAATCTTGCAAGGGGAGATGAAATCTCATGAGATTGGACAGGCCATGGAAGACAGCTATTACAATTCAGTACACCCTCTTGGCTCAAAGAGACCAGGTTCCCAGCTGGGAAATATTGAAATTGCAGATATTTCTGTTCTTAGAGCTGAAGTACCTCAGTCCAATTGGAAAGACTGATTAATGTGGTAGTCTGTATGCAGATCTGCATCAACTAGCTAGCTTTAAAATACTTGATCAACCCATTACAAATGAGTTAGGGTTTTTTTTTCTTACAAGGAAGGAAACAAAATTCCTATTTGAACAGCAGTCCAAAGGAAAAAAAGTAAAATGTCTTTGCCAACATCAGCAAAGATGGATGTATACTGGACAGAGTATGTACAGACAAGAGTACAGACAAGAGTACAGAATATAAGTCAGTACAAGTTATTAGGGCCAATGCATAATCAACAAGGTGAGGCTCATCCTGGCTTGTGCTGAGTCACTGATCAGAGTGGCTCCTTAAGATAAGCAAACCTTTACAGCAGTGGCATTACCCCGGAAATCTACATAGACCTCCCATGTCATAAGGTATTTGGAGCTGTTCTGGTAGCACAGAACTACTTTTCCAGTTCTGTGTGTGGATAAAGGTTCTGTCCTTCATGTATAGGTGGTGCTTAGTTGCCGGCTGAGGTTAAACCACAACAGTCATCCCTGAAAATCTCTCATCTGTTTGGATAGTTTGCAAGAACTTTAGACTTCTAAGGCCCAGAGAACTCATGCAGGGTAGAAACAGATGAGAGGTCATACAGGCTATTTTGAGGTTTGGAAAAAATTAATATTGTGTATTTCCACTAACTCCATCCCCATGCTTACATATGCTAAATAAAATTGGGATACTATGGCAGAAAGTACTACAGAAGCCTGTAATTTGAGACTGAAGGACCATTAACTCATGTACTGAGCACTGTTGCATATCCCATGCAAACAGGGTAATGCAATTCTTGCCTTGCTCACCCCCATATATCATTCTGGTAAATGTAAAATCTCGCTTGTATTATTCCTGAGGCAGATTTCAAAACGAAATATTAGAGGAAGAAAGGCTGTAGCTGAATTAATTTATTTTTTGTTAAGCTCTTATTTTATAATTCTTACTAACATTACCAACTGATACAAGCTGGGGAGAGTGTTAGTAATTATACTTCATTCCTCAGGGAAATTTCAAAAGGGAATCTCAGACACATTACAAACAGCACCGCATGAGTCAAGGGGACTGCAGCCCCCACTATCAATTTTACTCCGTAATGCGCTTTCATACTACTGTTAAAGTGGTGAATAAACAATTAATACAGCATTTCTAGATAAGTGTTGCTAACCACCCTCCCCCCAAGATTTCCAGTTATTGCTAAGATTCCTCCCCAACAAAAGCTTTGGGCCTCTCTAACCCTGGCATTGCTCTTCTTCATGGCCTAAGGTGCCTGATAGAGCATATGCCAAGATTTGCCCCAGAAGGAGCATTGGGCAAACCCACCTACACCATACACGTGTTCTCCCGCTGGCAAAGATGGTTCTGGGCTGCCTGCATCACACCCAGTTGTTATGGAGCATGCACTTTTTTTCTTAGTAGATTTTTCAATGTAGTGGTAGCTTAAAATGCAGCTGCCCCCAGAACAGCTTAAAATATAGCTGCCCACAAAACAAAATTCTGCTTCCAGACAGCACTGCATCAGCTGAAACTCCCCCTGTAAGCTCAACTCAGCATCTGTAAGATAGGGCAGGGTACACAAACACAACTTGACAGTGCCCCCCCCAGTTGAAAAGAATAAATGCTCCATGTGAAATATGTCTTGCCAAGCAGAGCTAAGAACCCAGGATCCTAACTTATGGACAGAGAGCAAATTCCTAGTGGGAGATGGGATAGGTTCCCCGCTCACAGCATACCCACACCATTACAACATCTCAGGTAGAAAGGCTGCTCTAAGCCAGCCAGGAGCTGGATGAGCTTCCTGGATAGCTCCATGCCAGTGAATATGCTATCTCACCTCAGAATTTCTGCATCCAGAGGTGACACTATTTGCAGCATCTGATTTGGAAACAGGTCTGAAAACCTGCGCCGCATTTCAACCTTGACCAGACCTTGCACCTTCTGTGGGATGCGCCACTATCACCACTTGTCTAATTTGGTGGAAATAACATATTTTATGATCTAAATTAAACTGTGCTCCTCTTGGTGGAAATACTGCTTCGGGTGAATAGCGGTTGACTGTAGCTGTGAAGGAGCAGCAGGATCTGGTGCCTCCACTGGACAGGCTGGAGTCCTGCGCCCACCCTAACGCATGGAACAGCATGTAAGGCAAGCCTTTGATCTAAACAGGCCCAAATAAGGACTTCAACCCAAGAATGGAAAGCACTACTCGACGTACCTCTCAGGAATGAACTTCTCAGGCTCTGGCCAGAACTCAGGGTTGTGGTGGAGATATCCAACTGCGGTTTCAATGACAGCCCCAGCTGGAATACGCTGCCCCAGCACTACACAGTCTTTAGCTGCTTCCCGAGTGAACCTGCAACAGTAAGTGTCATGTATCCCAGATGATTAATAAAGGTAAAAACACAGCAGGAGGGAACCATAGAAGTCAATCTCTTCAGCTGGACTGACCCTGTAATTTTGGAAGTAACACTTTCCCAGAAGATAAATACAGCAACCGTTGCTGATGCTAGTGCCTTCTCAGGTTGCAATCATCTCCACCTAGAAGCACATAGCTCCAAACCAGCTGGCTAGCTTTTGCCCTTTTCACAGTAAAGCATTTCTGGTTGCTTATGGTTTTCTAAAATGTTAACTGTTAAACTGCAATTTTGCTGCTAATGTTGGTTTTAGACTCATTTTTTATGAAAACTGCAGATAAAACATGCCAGTCATCTCTAATAACAGGCAGAAGGAGTATGCTGGTTTGCCTTCAGAAAAAATTAAATTAAATATAGGGTTTGAGTTTATTTATTTGAGAAGCTCCCCCATGTTGGGACAGCACCTGAAATTTAGCAAGAGATGGTTTTAATGTTAGGGCTAAGCGTTCTGCTGCTGCTACAAAAATACAACCAATTCACAAGCCTTGGAAAACTGCAGCTCACATACACTCATCAAAGGTAGGCATGATGTTAGCAACAAAACTCTCCAGTTTCCTCCCACCCTGTGGTGACAGGTGACAGTGTAGGACTGTCCTTAGGAACCTCATAGTGACAGTAAGACTGAGAAAAGCCACCTGCCAAAGCTGAGCTTGGGTCTGTGAACCTTGTAAAAAAATGATGTGTGGGTATGCACGTGTGGTGGCAGATCCTGATCTAGATCTTTTGGTGCTTGGGTGGTTGCTACAGACCCCAAACCAGCCCAGACCCAGGCGGATGCCCTGCTATCTCAGCCTAGGAGCTATTCCCTGGCACCAGCTGGGAGCACAGGGGCGAGACAACGTGCAGGAGCTCCCATTGCTGCTCCCCGCACTGTGCCTAAAAAGTTGAACAAAGATTTCAGTTTCAGGCCTGTCAATCTGGTATCATTACAGGAACACATTCTTTCCTCGCTGTCACCCATCTCTCTCTTTCTCATAGACAAATAAATAACAGAGGCTCCAAACCTGGAACAAAACACTGGCATGCTAAAAAACACAGACAAGCCATCCTTCTCACCGTTACATGAATTTGGTGATAGTGGAAACATGAGTTCTGTGGAACAAAGTTCTCTGGCTAATAAATTAATTAAAAAAAAAAAACCACCTCATTTTATAACAAGCTTGGCTGCTACTGAATTTTCCCTTAAGTCAGCATTATCCTTGTCATGGGCAATTAGCATCTTTCCGGGGCATTGGGCTGTCCTATCCATTCCCCATCCATCAGAGTAAAAGCCAGATCAATAAACACCACCAACATTGCCAATCGAAACTTTGGAACAACTTTGCTCCATTCTCATTCTCTTTCCCATCTGAGAAACATTGATTGTTTCCCAGTGTTTCAGCTGAAACTCAAAGATCCCTGACACTTTAACTGGCAAAACAATTTCCACAAATATACCATGTATAACACAGTAAAGCCTAGTCATCTCATCCAGGAGCAAGTATCTTTGACATTTACTCTCTGAACAATCCTGTAGATGTCCATTGAAAAATCTTGACTTCCTATCTTTGTGAACATATAAAAGAGAATATGCTTTTAAGCTTCTTTATTTTAAGGTACTTGCAATCGTGGGGTAAATTTTTCAAAGGCTGTCACAGCAAGCTCAGCTTTGGCTCCTTTCCAGTCATCTGAAATCTTCCCCTGGCTTCACGAGAAGCAGTGCAACAGGCTGACCCCTTCGAAAAGTTCCATTCTTAACGTTTGCATTTATGCTTGTGATAACTTGGAAATTTGACAATCAAACAGCTTTCTAATTTCTTTCCCCCTTGTTTTCAGTTCATCAATATAACTTAGTAAAATTAGTCTTGTGTGAATTGGGGCAAAACTTTCAAAATTGAATGGATGTAGCCATTAGCTTAGCTATATTAGTATAACAGTTCTAAGCACAAAACAGTACGGGTCCTAATTAAACACAGTAAAATACAGCTTGCTGAATGTGCAACCCTTCCACAGATCCGGGCCTTAATGACCAGCAGGGTAACTCATCCACCACCCAAAAGGCTAGGATAGGTCTTTGCTCTGTATCCCCAAAGCCTGAGGTGCATGGAAGCAGCATCATCTGGCTTTCTAAGGCCAGTCCTGCTGCAAAATGACTCCATCCTCTAACCTTGACGGATGTGAAGAATGATCAAGAAGCAATCTTGGCCAATCCGTTATAAAACACTGCTTTAGAAATACCAGTATTAGCCAGTTTTCCTTCAATAGGCCACATTATATCTTTCAAATGCACAAGCAGTATTGATGTTGGCACAGAGACCAAGGGCACATTGGTCTTCCAACAGCAGATTTCCATTTTATAGAGCTAGGGATCTACCCTGTGGAATCAGAAGGGGGAGGGGGGAAGATACCTGAATGCAGGTGGGTACATGCGCAATGTCTCTGCAATCACCATGTCCAGATAAGGGAGTTCTTGTACATTTTGGTAATCAGGGACCATCTGAAAAGGCAGGAAGAAAGGAACAATTACATTTTCTCACATTTAAGTGCCAAACTCATCTCAGATTAGCTTTTAAATCTTCTATTTTTTACTGGGCATTTTTCCTGTAGAAGAACTCGATGTCTCATCTAAAACAGTAAATGATAAAATTATAGAAGAATGTGGGCAGTAATTAAATGTGTGTATAACATTCCTTTCATCATCAAAATACTTTGGTCTGCAGCCCAGCTGAAGATATAATAATAAATCAGCTTGCTAGGAAGTATTAAAAACAGGGCATTACAGAGAGCATTAATAGCTACAACAGAGCTATTGTATTATACATGCCCTAAAATCTGCACAGGACCCTTGTTTCTTCCCAAAGATGGGAGCGTGGCAGACCAGGAGCACTTTGTTCCCAAGAAACAGCAAGTCCTTCAGTTGTTCTTGCCGATGTTGGAGCAAACCCTTTGCCCTTTCCCAGTTATAGAAATAAAGCAAAGTGATAGTGCTGTGAAGTCTGCTGAGGGGTGAGAGATGACACTGGAAGAAACCGGCACCCCGATGAGGGACAGCACGCAGCGGCGAATTGCTCTGCCGAGTAGAGGGGGCTGAGGTACAGTTCAAATCCCACCCAGCAGGATTGCAATAGTGCCTAGGGAGAGAAGCCTGCTTGCTCCCGTGGCCACCCCTTGTGTAATGCTGCTTAACTTTGCATGGCGGGCAATGCCTGAGCCCGCATTTTCATAAGTCTACAAAACCAGTTGGCCTGTGGCAACGAGTGGTGAGCACTAAAACCCAAACAGGGCTGTAGGTCAGAAGACTTTGCCCTCCGACAGGCAGCAAACAGACAGTGAGAGACACGAAACCACAGGCGACCACCAGCAGCAGTGACACGACTCAGCGCATGGACAGAGAATTTCTCCCACTGTCACCTTCCTTGCAAAAAGGACATTTTCCCTGTCTTATTCAGTGCTCTCAGCAGATGGCAGCCAAAGTACATCTAATAACCCCGTCAGGAAAGCAGAGTTTTGTTTTAAATTAGAGCGTCTCCTAAAGACTGACACAGAGTAAATTGGAGAAAAGCACAGACGTCAGACTAGACTAAACCTTTTATGAAGATTTGGGGCCCCTGCCGTTCACAAAGGGGACTGGATTCCATCCTTCCTTTATTTACTACAGCACTTTTCATGTATAATGCATATTTTATTGAATTTTCATGCAAAAACATATGGTACATACTGAAAATACTAAGCAGCGAACAACTCCAGATGGTATGCAGAAAAGGCGTACAATAGAACGAGGATACCTTGCTGGATTAGGGTATCCCACTTATTCATCACTAAGCCACCATGCACCATTTCACATTAACTGATCTTTTCTAGGAAGGAAATAGATACGTTCTATTATCCCCATTTTTTGGCTCAGGAAAGAAAAGCAAAACCAGAGAAAGTAATTTGCACAGGCTGAGCAGAACCAGTGTGTCTGCTCCTCTCTTAGGGAAAAAGATGCAACTCAGCTTGTCAATAAATGAAGTATTTTGTCAGTATATGTCAAATATTATCAATACAGGAAGTACAGACTGCACTGACAGCCTTTCAGTATTGCTTTTATGTTGCAGTAGTGCCTACTAATTCAGACCTTTGGCTTTGGTTGATGGTTATCAGACAAAGGACTAGGAGACTAAAAGCCACAAATGGCAGCAATGTCATGAGAACCATGGCTGAAGGCTGTGCTCCAATAATTTGAATAGCTAAAACCAAAGACAGGAGGATGATTTTTTTGCAGAAAGGGATCCGAGGGCTACCTGATTTCACACAGGAAATCAGTAGCAGAGGTTGGAAATGAACTGTGATCAGACTCAAAATGTCAGGCCTTCGTGGCACACCTACCCCTCTCCATGACCGCATAGGTGCTCCACACTTTGATGCAAATACAAGCTGTGGTCTGTATTCATTTTTTTTTTTCCTGCTAATTTTACATCTCTCTTTCAGAACTTTCCTCTGTCCTTTTTATACTGCTCTCCCGCATCTCTTTGAATTCTGGGTCAGCGTCTGAGTCCTGTCCCTGCAATCCCTCCTGATTTCATGGCCGGGCTGGCTGAGGGAAGGGTTCAGACTAAATGAGTGGTGGAGCCAAGAGCACACCGTGATGTGTTCGATTCTCCAAGTCATGCTCTTTCCACTGGGCCTTCCTGTCTCTTTCATAATCCCTCTACTTACTTCTGAAGTCAATAATTAAGATAATTATATGGTAACCTGATATAATAAGTAGCCACTAAATCAAACCATACATCAACAAATAATATAACACTAAATTATGGGAGCTTTGATTTGCTCTTTCAAATAGCTTCTATACCTTCAGGGGATTAGCAGTTCAGAAAACAAAACAAAGGTGCAAAACCAGCTGATTTTCCTTAGAAGAAAATTCCTTTTGCTTACATAAAGAAAAAGGGGTCAGTCAAATGGCAGCACAGTGAACTCTGCTATCATGAGCATGGCAGACACATCAGTCATTTCCTACATCTGATGCAACTTAATTATTGGCACTTCCATGCTTTTAGCATCAAAGTAGCTGGACCTAATTTAGTAGTTGTTTGCAAGGTCTGACCCAGGGCTGCATAAAGTACACACCAGCCAAGTATCTCTATTTAGGAAGGACAGTTTGATGCTTTTTTTTTCCTTTCAAAGAAAATAGTTTCCATTTGTTTTTCCACTCCCTCTCTTCAAAATATTCCTTTAGCCAAGCACATTTCAAAGGAACTTAAATATGCTTTTCTCCCTAGATGTCCCTATTTATATCTTTCAACTGCTGGCAGGTTTGCTGGGGTGGGGGGTGGGGGTGTGCAAAGATGCCACTTTAACCCCCTGCAAAAAAAAATATCTACATTGCCTCTTACTCAAGATTGCATGTTTTTTCCTTAAGAAAGAGATTCCTTTCTGTAACAGAGATGTGGGGGGAGAAAGGAGGCACCACATTGCATGTAATAAAACATCCTACATTTTAATTTTGCAGCCACTGCTTTGCACAGCAGTTTGTCTTATGCTTTGCACAGCCTTGTAGTATCTTTCTTTTCCAGTTGACATGGAAGTGAAATGGCCATGAAACATCTTGTGGCATTTCTCTGCGTGCAGGTTTCCCCCGTTTGATTTCCAGAGGTGTGGTGGTACACCCTGACCCATCCCAGGCCGTTCAATCACTTCTGAGGTTCAGAAAGCGTCTAGTTTGGCCACAAACTCTCCTTTACGACTAACAGCAAATCCCAGGCCTCTATTCCTTAGAAAAAGGTGGGGAATTAATTTTTCTACCCTGAGGTGAAATACCAGCAGTGATTATAAAATTGCCTATGCGCTACAAGGATGATACATGTTTTAATCCCCTTATAAATTCCAAGAGCGATAACTGCTTTCAGATCCACCTCTGCTTTTCAGTATTGGCTTTAGCGTTTTCTAGGCAGGCAAACCTATTTTTTGCCACCACCCTCAGTTAACTTTTAATTCCTCAATGAACACCAAGGGAATCCAAGTGCTGACAGGAGAGGTCTCGCCAATCTTTCTGCTGCAGTTTGAGATGTTACTGTTCCCAGTTGCTCGCTTCTCTTTGCTGGCTGTGGTTAGCGTCACCACAGCCAAGTCAGCAGAAGGGAACATATGCCTGCACCTCAGCTGCTTCCATACAACGTCCAGCATGAACCCATCTTCAGCGACAGTTTAAGACAAGATACTAACTTTTCCCCAAAGTAGCTGCTAAGTGAGGCACAGATCCTTCTCTACCACCTCTCTTTTGGGAGTGGTCACCCAAGTATACATCAGTGAATGAAAGATTTCCACTTATGCTATGGGTCATGGTCTGGTGGTGCTCAGCAGCCAGAAATGGAAAAAATCAGAGAAAATTTTGTGTAGCTGACAGAGTGTGACGTGCACCTGAAATTGACTTGGAAGCAGCGAAGGCTGCAGAGACCACATTCCTCATAACTAGTGCTGCTGAGTCATGGCCTGAGACTGAACTGGCTGCAGTTTCTGAGAAATTGCAATCCAAATCAAATGCCTCATGGGCAGGTGTGACTGTGACAAAGTCCATGTCAGAGAGATGACGTGCAGATCTGGTTAAGTGCAGATGCAGATCCATGAGTTATCTGTATATGCACAGCTACAGAACCCACATCGGCTCTCCCCCGAAATGTAAACTTTGGATAGCAATAGGATAGGAGGTGGTGAGTCAAAAACAAGCCAGCATCATGCCCAGTGACTCTCACCCACCCCCCTTTCAAATTGCCAAAAGAGCTTTTCAGACCATTGCCATAGCTAGGATTCACAAACAGGTCAATAATGTTTCTTGGTCAAATGGATCAAAAGCTGCCGATAGATCGAAGAATCTGCTTGGAGTTTTGACCTCTCTTTGGTCACCTCTAGGAGCTTCTCGTCCCCTAACAGAACTAGACCCTCTGTGCCATGCTTAGCCTAGGAGAAGGGGAAGAAATGCAAGAATACTATGTCAAGTTAGGGTTGCCCCACGACAACCTTTCTGACAACCTCTCTAACAACCATATCAAGAAAGGAAAGGTTAGAGACAGGACAGCACTCAAGATGCAGATCAATGAAAAAAAGGGTGGGATGGTTCAACAGGCGCCTATCTTTAACTTGCTTAAAGAAAGCTTGCCTCATGTTTTACCACTTCCACAACAACATGCCAGAATACCTGTAAAGCACCAAACTAAAACCTCCCTACGGTGTCAGGCAGCCAAATAGGACAAAGTTGATGAAGTAAAATTTCTTGGCTTTATCCTCAGAACTTGGACCGAATACTAAAAAAATGCTTAAGGCAGTCCTCATGCGATACTTACTGCAAAATCTCTCTCTCTGCTGTCTGCGGTCCAGCCTGCACCTGCCAAGTGAGATGTCTCCCTGAGGCATGGCACCAGACAGAACCAGCCCTTGCCGCTGGGGAAACGGGACCCTGAAGCTCCTGAGTCCCACTCGTCTCAGGAGGCAGGTCATGGCAGAAGGTGTTGCTTTAAAATACACTGCTTTAAGATAGAGAAGAGCCTACCTACAATCACCAAGTGTCTGTTGGCCATTTCCAGTGACAGAGGCCTACAGAAGGGTATCTTCTAGCAAAATATTCAGTTCTTGGCTATAGAATTGAGAAGGCGGCTCAGGAACGAAAAATAGGACAGCAAGCCTGACTTCCAGATTAAGATGCAGCAGCAAGAGGCTTCCTGAGCTGCCTAGCACCTCTCCTCTTGAATCCTTACAGCACACCTTGGTAGCACTAAAGCCTCACCAGCAGCATCGTGCCTTCTCACATGCTCTCAGAAAGGAACATTAAAGCAAGTCCTCAGCTCCTTGGATAGCAAAGGCTATCCAAAATATGTACTCCCAAGCTTTCCCTTTATTTCTTTATTTCATGTGGGTTTCCTGCCATCTCTCTGATCTGCTTGGCTTGTCATTCAAATGGAAATGCAGCACGCAGGCTCTCACCCCCACCCTTGGTGGATGCTCACTGGGTTTGGGGGCATTACTTTGCTCATTGAGGTACTTCCCAAGCTGCAGCAGCACTCAGTGCTTCAGACATCTCAAACAAACTCCTCCCGGCTTCTCCTAAAGACCATGCATGCCAAATAAATTTAGTATTATAGCTTTTTGTTCAAATCACCTGCCACTCACCCTCACACCTCCTCTAAGTCCACTCTTCATGTTCCCCTCTCGCCGGGTCCATTGCCACGCAAGTCGCGTGAGCACAGGCGGAGGCAGGTGCCGAGTCACAGGCCAAGTTCAGAGGTGGTGGGAAAGGCCGGCGCACCAGTTATGCACTGATAACCACATTACACGCAGACCTTGCAGCCAAATTCCCTCTGTTACTTTGGTGCAAATCCACACAGCTCCCTGGGGTTGTATCAGTGTAAGGGAGAGGAAAATGCGGTTCTAAGTATGTACCCAATAGTCCTGGGGAAAGAGCCAGAAAGTATAAGGTTACACCAATGTCACTCTCTTTAATGTTACTTTGCTTTTTGAATCAAAGACTTCAGCTCCTGTCAGAAGACAGACCTCCACTACCTCCAGTAGCTTTTGCGGTGCTAAAACAAGGTCTTTGTAGCATCACTGTTCACAAGGAAACTTCTGTGAGATAAAAATACTTCCTGAAACTGAACAGTGTCCCTAAACCAAACAGATAAACACAAAAGCTGCAACCAAAACAGTCAGAAATTCTCTTCCACCTACATTACTACTGACACATGGTGATCACCAAGAACAGAATGAGTGCCATCAGGTAGAAGTTCTGAAAAAAAAAAGGCAGGAAAAGAGAAGAAAATCACTAAAGAAATCCTTTATGAGGCAAGCTACAAACGAAAAGAAAGGAGAAAAAAAGCTGTTTCAATCTCAGTTTCGTAAATTTGTCAGTTCCACCTAGTCCCAGACTCCCATGCCAATAGAAGTGGGTGCCCCTGAACGAAAAGCGAATAAATAACTGGGAGTGAGATGGGGCGCCTGGGCTGCTCTGCTGTCATGAAGGATGGGGCAGGCCCCCAGCATGCTGATAGTGCCCGGCCAGGCAGCTTTTAATACACAAGTACCCTCCCTATAGTGTTTTTTTTTTTACTTAGGTTTGGTGGGGAAGAGTAGACCCTCTCCAGAAGTGGCTCCCTACCTGTATGCAATGCGTGCCTTGCTCCACCTATTTGTGGATGTGATATAATCCCTGGCAGTGCATTGTAGCAGGCTAAGCCCATCAGAGGCACAGAGACTGCCCGTTTCTCACCTCCTTAAAAACCACTCAGCCCCCAGGAAATCCTCCCCCGGTTCTCTCCTCAGCCCACCGAGGCTTGAAAGTCTCTCTTTCTACACTTGTCTGACACAATCTAAATTTCTACTTGGGTGGCAGAAATGCTGAATGGAGAAGGATCCCAGTGGGAGGGAGGCAAGGAGGAAATTAAACAGGAGAAAGGACTGCCAGAGGCCCAAAAGGCTGAGAAAGAGAATTATAAAACTGGGGTAGGTCTGTCCGAAGGGCATGTCACCAGTCCAAAGCACATTAAGCACTGAAGTTCGTGCAAGACTTAATCCTTCCTGCTATAGAAGTGTCCCTTGGTGGTTGCTGCAGATCTACAGGAATAAAGAGGAGGGATTTTTTTCCCCTCTCAGCAGACATTCATGTATCACATAAGAGCCAAATGATTTAATTTAATCA
>NW_008825614.1:15657731-15662049 GCF_000699105.1 Pygoscelis adeliae | reverse complement strand
TTTCTGTATGGAGGTGACAGTGCTTTAAATTAGGGCCTTGCATATAAAAGGCCTGTGTGTTTAGTTTAATCAAATGTTCATTTCCTCACGTTACATTTATATTAAAAGGCATCAGCGTGAATTTTCATGCTGCAAATAGAGGCTATCATATGGGCCATGTAGTGAAGTTGTCTTTGGTCGTTCTTCATCTCTATGGCCTCATACACTTGGCAGCCTTATGGACTGAGAGGTGACTCAGCCCCAGGCATGCAGTTTGGGGAAGTATACCCTAGAGACCATGGTCCAACCTAGGAGGAGAGCAGAGCTTTACACAAAATAAATTACTTTGGTAATTCGCCCTTCCGCAGGTACTTAAATATGGGCCTGAGCCAGTGGCTGCTTAAGTCATCGGCTTCAGCAGTTGCTGGATGAGACCTTTTCTGAATTAGTAAACAAGCAAACATTCACAGTAAAGAAACTGCAAGATTCTCCTATCACTCAGCGTAATTATTATTTGCTCCGACAAGGGCAGGTCAGTTTTAATACCATACAACATTTATGTAGTGCCTGATGCCTTGAAAACATTTTATGTACATTAGGTGCAGTACAACAATAATAAAACTTTGCCTTTCCATAGTTGCTTTTCCCCTGAGGCTCATGAAGCATTTAGCAAACATTAATTAGTTGGTCATCTTCCAAATGCATGTGTGAGGTGCTCCTGGTAAATACTCCCTCCCTGTGCACAAGGGGCCAGCAGAGGTGCTGAAGGCTTGAGGCTGACAATTTGCAACCTTAAGAGTCAAGCACCCACCAATTTGGGCCTTCATAAGTAGCCTGATTTTTTTTTCAGCCTCAGTGTGACTCCTGTGAGTAAACAGGCAAAGACTGTTCCAAATGCATAGACTTAAAATGACCAAAAAAGAAAAAAATCCATTGTAAGGCATTTAAATATGTCTTAAACAAAAAGGATCTTTGTTTTTAGCTGCCAAGATCATAACTCAGGGCGCAGCCTGTCCTTGGGAAACTGATGGTACTAAAAGTACGGAAAGTAAAGAAGCTTTTCTGGCGTCAAAGCTTCAATTCCTTGCTGTAGACTCCTGCACCTCCTGCCTAATACAGGTAAAATCTTAACCCTTCTCCCCTTACTTTCCCCATAGCGAAGGATCAGAGCCAAAGGGAGAAATAATTTTCTAATATATAGTTTAAAACTGATGAGCCATGTGAAGCCTCGGAGCAAAGGAGCGCTGATACGTCCCATCTGCGTGGCAACTCTTTACCTCCACCTCCCTTTTCTTCCCATCCAGACAGCGCTGGCAAACTTTCCTAAGTGGGACCTGTTCCGTGTCACTCCCACTTGCTGCCTCATTTCTTGACTGGCAATGTGGCTTATGCTATGTCCAGTCCTAGTTCCAAATTTTAGTGTATGTCCTTTCTACAAGGCGTGAGGGAAAATGTTCCTGTTGAAACTTCTCACATTTTAGCTGAAAATATGAAAAATGGAGAAAGAAAGGGGAAGAACTTCTTTTCTGACCAAAGCTATTCAATGCCTTTTCCCCTTCTGCTCCCTCTGGAAAGTACCAACTGCCTTGGGTACAACAAAGTAATTTACAATTGGTAAGTGAAAAAACTTGATTGCACTTAAAGCAGCTTTTGTGTTTTCTCCCTCCAATGCATGAAGAGGATCTTTCAAAAAAACTAGATGCCAGTCCAAAACCCACTACCCCAACCTCAGCGGGGACCTGGCTGTGAGCAGGGGTGTCTGCTACCATGACACTATCCTATGACAAACCTCTCTAGATATTCAGATAAAGCTGTCTGCGACGAATCCTGGCAGACGCCTATTCAAGGATTTATTTCCCTTTCTTCCCTTACTCTCTCTCTTCTCCATCTGGGAACACAGAAATTTCCCTAAGCCTGTTCACGCTTAGATTTAGTGAAGCCATCATGGTGTCATGTTCTGGCGCTGTTTTGTGCCTTTGCTTTCCTCTACCCTTTGTAGAGCAGCATGGCACGGCTGTCCATCTGTTTATGATTTACTTCACACAATGACTTGGTCCCGATTACACTGATAGGCACAGTAGGTTATTTGAGGGCCAACTGGACCTCTGTAATGACACTCTAACTGTACCCAAATCATGGGAACATTTCCAATCAAAAAAGGCCAGTGGAAAAACTCCACCGGGACCTCCCCCAGGAGAGCCTTCCTGTCCTTAATCCCAGGAAGGAAAAACAAAAATTTATTTTTTTATCTGGAATTCTTCTGCAATTATCAGTGTCCAAGTGATCCACAAAAACTGAAGAGAAGACAAGAAGAGAAACCGACACCTGGGTCTTTCTGATGTTTAAAGATGCATATTGGAGAAGAGATTATAAAGAACAGCATGCAATTCAGGAGGCCACATCTTCCATGGTCTCCTTTAGCACAGACCTGAATCACAGAGTCAGAGGAACTGTACTGATCTGCACCAGCTGAGGACGGACCTGGGAAGTGCAGCCATTTGGGGGGCACTGCGTACTGCCACAGGTAGGAAGCCCCTCCGTGCCTACTGAATCACTGGCCCTCGTGAGCACACGGGAGTAAGGGGAAAAAAACCCCACAACTCAAAAAGCTGCAGAATGAAGTCACAGGGTCAGCAATGAGAAAATGAGAATTCATTTGTAATCTGAACAAGGTCATTTCTAGCATGTTTTAGGATGATATAAGACTTTATAGGGAAGGCAAATGGAAAGTATTGCTCACGACTTCTCCTGTTTTATGAGTAAGCTGCTTTGGCCTTTATTTATTTATTACCTCACAGTCCCACAACGATCCTGGTGTGAAGACCAATTTGCTGTTCTTTCTCTCTTGCTTCTCAAGGATATTTTTGCTTCTTGAACCTGACCCTTTCCTGTCTCAGTGCCTGGCCACCTCACTCATTTACCTCTCCATATTTCCAACAGACCCATATTTTTACAATTCCCCACACCTCGCCTCTGTGCTATCATTTCACTTATGGCCACACTACTTTAATACCCAGTATTTTACTCTTTCTTATTCTTTTTCAAAGCTCTATCCTGCTCTATCTAGTCACAAAAGCTCTGGGGTGCAGTATGGAGACCCAGAGGAACCTGCCCAATATGGTGGTACCCACCTGCATTTGAGCCAGCCCTGACATGGAGGCCACTCGATCCAGATGCCACTGAGACATGGTACCCACAAAGTGACACATTTGCTGAATTGAATGATTCAGCACAAAAGAGCACTTTTAAGCCAGAAAAGTGCATAAGCCATAGTGGTCTGCAGGGGGTTCACAATACTTTTGCCCATATAAAATAGTGAATAAAATAGAGTATCCTTTGCCCTTTTTACCACAAGTTGTGGCACAAGGAACTATGGATACCCACAGATGGGCTAATTTGGGACTGGGGGGGAGAGATTTTCTGAGATTACAAAGATGGAGCACAGCTGTAAGCTTTTCCTGCCACACACACAAGAGCAGCGAGGCATACTCAGAATATTACCAACCCCGATCGCTCAAACATTATGAGCGAGGCCCCAACATACTTAGAAATTGGCTGGAAAACACATGAGATTTATGACAAATAATAACATTTTGAACTTCATTTGCCTTCTGGCTTCTGAACCGGGATTCATGTTTTCTGTCTTAGCTTTTCAACTAGAAACCTTTTTCCTTTTTTTTATTAGTTGTTTTTTGCTTCAATAATGAAAGATGAGATTCTGGTTATACACCTGACTTCAGTGTCGAGTGATTTGAGAAAATGCAAAACAAATACCCAGAGACTTGCAGTGCGATGGCAGGATGCTGGTAATATTCCATTTACAGAGCACCATGGGCCATCCCTGCCTGCCCTTTGGCCATCTGCTGCTAGCGCTCAGCTAGAATCACACAGACCTTTTAAAAAAAAAAAAAGGTCTACAAGACTGCAAACTTCATGTGAATAAACATCACACAAGCATGAGCTGCCCCCCAGAGTGCCCACGGTTTTGTAGCACGCGTTTCAGTGGGGGTTACTGCAAGAAGGGCCTCGGAGATTAAGCATCCAACCTCCTCTGAAAATGCCAAACTTGGTACCTTGGCAAAGCTTGACACAGAAAAAAAATTGAAACACGCAGACAAAGTAATTGTGGGGGAAACTGCTGAGTCTATATATAGCATTTTGTTTCTGCTGGGTACTAGAAGGGGGCGTGGGGAAGGGAGGAAGTGAGGGGGAGAGAGGGAAAAGAAAGATAAATTTTGGTTGCTGCTGTCATATGCAGATCCACTTATCTATGGCTGAAGCCCAGGCAGCTGTGTGACTCTAAATGAAGAAATTTAATTAAAAAGTAAAAAATGAAAAT
>NW_008825614.1:15643165-15657660 GCF_000699105.1 Pygoscelis adeliae | reverse complement strand
TCATGCTTCCCACACCTACCCTGATGTGTAAATAGAGACTATCTGACTGATGAACGGTACTGCTTATTTCTTTGACTTCCATGTGTGCAAAGAAACCTACAATTCTTTCTAGTGAACAAGCAGGTGATCACAAAGCCAATGGCACGTTGCTGCCATTCCAACTTTGCTGCTCTTGTTTAAATGACATCATGCAATATCTTGGTAGTCCCAGTCATATAATACCTATGATGCACTAAAAAAAATTGGGTTTGGATCAATTATGAAGGAAAAGATTTTAGAAAGCAGGTTACTTGGGATCATATTCTGCCTGAGTTACACCTCTTCTAAGAAACACATTGGGAAAAACTGCAAGTGCGTGTGATTCCCTTTTACACCTCTTGCATACTTGGACCTGCCTTCTGTCAGCGTAACTTAGAGCAACCTCATGGTTTCCCCTGCCTTAGCTCCCAAGACATTTGCAATGCAGCTCAGAAGAGCCAGAGCATCTTGCACTTTTGTCCATACCCACTGCTTTTCCTAACACATTCAATTCCCATTTCACATTATGGCACAGTAAGAGAGATTGGTATTAGTACTTTTGGCCTCTCTTCATGTGCGCACACATGTATGCATGTGTATTTTCTGTAACACATCCATCAATTTGAAATGGTATAAAAATGACTAAGAAAAAAAATCCGATCTTTAAATCTCAGAATATTCAAAGTGTCAGTGCTGTGAAGTCAGAAAATTCATTCCAAGTCCTATTTATCTAGGTCAGGATGTGGGAAGAAATTTTTTTGCATTCTGCATGTGCACGTCACCACTTTTGCTCCTTGGTACTACACAGGCTGGGAGCTGAAGAGCCAGGGAAGATCATGGCTTGCTCCCTGCTTCCAGTGGACTTGATAGAAAAATCCCTTTTGTGTTCCTAATAATGGAGTCTTGTCTCATCTCTACCACAAGAGACGCTTTGGCCAGTATATTGCAAATACCGTGCTGACAGACAGTGCATGTACATAGCTCTGCCTCAATGCCACATCACCACTGCCTCTTCTTTAAACCAGAACAGAAAAGTAGCCTGCAAAGCAAGGAACAAGTTAACAAAAGGCTTCATTTATCTCCAGCTGATACCAACGTGACAGCGGGAAATGCAGGGTCAGATTCCAGGCACATTATTGCGAGGGCAGGAGGAGCGCGGGGAGTAGCCGCTGTGTGGCGAAGCCCCAGGGCTTGCAGTCAGGAGGTCAAGTCCTGACGCAGCTTTCCAAGCGAATTTGGGAAAGTCTCTTCCCCTCCTCCAGCACTTTTAATAAGACTAGTAAACCTTAATCATGAGATTGTGTGGATACTGCTGGCATGCTCAGAGGCCAGCAGCCTATGACGCTTCTGTTCAAAGCCTGATCATTACATGGTACTAACCGTAACTTCCCTGCTCTTTTTTTCACATTTTTTAAGTCATGGGTAAGGTAAGTCTTGGCAGTTAATACTGATATTATATGAAATAAAGGTAAATCTTGAATGGACAACAAAATTGTGGACAGACTACCAGAACAGAAATTTTACACATTCCTTCTGTGTAAATAAAGAAGTGAACTTAACCCACCATTAAAGCTTTGCTTTATGATGTGCAATTGCTGGGGGAAAAAAGTTGTAATGGGTGTTATACACTCACCCACACACCAGCAACAAACAGGCAAAGAAACTCACTGTTTGCCTACCTTTGCATGGAAACAATAGCTGTAATTTGAAGTTTAAGTGATCTGCTTTCAAGGTTTATCTATCCATGATGCCCTTGGGTCCCAAACAGAGGTTGGGATCTGTGGGGATCCTCACTGCTCCCTGCACCTCTGCCCTCTCAAATTTTGCAGAGGGAACCATGCAAGGAAACTGCTGCTGCTATGGGACCTCTGGAAGAGGAGCCGCACCAAAAGTGCTCCCTGAGCAGACACCAGGACAGGCTCCTGCAGCCAGTGTCAGGATGCAGAAGCTGGGCTCACGCTGCTTTGATGTCCCGCTGTCGGGACAAGGTAATGCCGCTCCACTGCATGCGGTGCTATCAGCATCTCTCTGCTCCAGCCTGGACAGTGCTTCCCTATTTGATTATTTTTTCCATCATGCATTTCTTATTTAATTAAGGGGAGTTATTAATCAGGTGACCCAGGAGTGGTGGGGCTTCCCGTGAACCCAGCGTTACCACAGTAAGGGACGGAGCCAGTGCTCTGCTTGGTGTCGGTGCGCTCCCTCCTTGTTCGAGCTGAAAGATGGCTTGTGTTCAGAGTGCTGTGCACGACCAGGCTCCAGACAGGATGCAGCATGATCGGCTCGGTGGGAAATGAAAAGGATATAGGCTTTTTTGTCAGCTTGACATGGTCTTAATAATGTTTAAATATCTGAAGGTCACTATATTACAGAGTGCAGAAATTTGGCACAAAGGCCTTTCTCTAAGATTATCTAGGTTTGCTGAGGTAAGACAACAAAAGAGAATAAACCGAACGGAGGAAAACCAACAACCGTTGCTAAGATGTTATTCTTCTCATTAAGCCTATACGCTGAGCCTATAGAGAAGGCAGCATTTTCTGTCCCTCTTGCTGACAGTTCAGTATTAGGGCACAAAGGCAGGTCACTGTCCTTGGCGATATGGTAAACAAAGATAAGAGCTGAAAGCAACGGAGTATTTTTTTAACCCTGATAATTCACTCAGAATAAATTCCATTGTGGAGAGATTTATTGTTTACTTAGCACTCCTCAAAAGAGCTCCTCAGGAATGCAATCTCCTTCCCATGCGCCGGACACAAAACACACGTTTGAGCTGAAAGCACTGGCCAGGCCTGCGCAGGGTATCTGTTACTCATCCCTGGATTCACGTGTACGAAACGTAAGTGAACCTGCTGGAAAAACGCAGCCCCCCAAACGTTTGCCCAGATCTGCTTGTTTTCCTGGGTTGGAAACTTAAACAGATGTCTTCAACGGGCAGCCGTGCTCATGAAAACGCTTTGCCAAAATGCCAACAAAAACCCCCATTGCGTTCCTTTTCTGCTCGCAAAATGTCTGCAGCAGAGCAGCACAAGAGTGAAAAACATTGGTGTATTTTCTGACACTATTAGTAGAAGAAGGATCAGTCTTCCCTCCACCTGCCCCAAATAAAACTGTCCCATTCTCTTGCCCTCACAGCACACCTCCCCAAATGCAGTCATACCATGCCACTACTGGGGGAAGCACGCAAGGAAGGCATCACTGCTACCAGCAGAGACTGTCTTATCTTTTCCATGTAATGGCTCAGCAGCTTAAGTAAGGCAAGACTTCAAGCATTTGCTGATTTGGAGCCTAGGCCATCAGATGAGAATTTGGGAGCTGTGGGTGCTGCCACAGAAGTGGCCATCTAATCCCGCTGTGGCTCTCCTTCCCACTTGGGAAGCAGCAATAAAACCTCTCCAGCAGATTGCCTGGGACGTCTCTGAAAGGCGCGTTTGGTAGACTTCTCCTAGCAGTAGCAGACATAACTGCAAACCCAACTGGATTAGATTTAGGCAAACTGCCCTCCAGAAGAGCATAGAGTCAGGACTGGAGGAACAACAAGGGATTTCTCATGGTTTGTGTTGTACATTTGACCTTCCCTAACTTTTCACAGGGCCTCTGGATTTCACCAGAGACAGGAATCTCTTTTCAGGACACGAGGTTTATTGCAATGCAGTTCTTAAACATGCGCTTACTGGGGACATCCTAGGATTGGCAGAGATGGATTACCTATGGCCTTGGGCCGCACTGTAAAGTGGATTGTGAGTTTAAAATGTTTCTCTTTCATTTTCTGAAAGAGCTACAAGCTTAGCTGTTGCTAAAGCTTCCAACGGCGTTCTTGGGGATAGCTTTTGTAATCTGATCTCATCTCCAAAGCCTACATTACTCATCCATTCGGACTAGTCCCTCTATAGTTCTCTGAGCAATTAAGAACTCTCTTTGGCTCTCTCAGCACTGCAACACCCATAGGATGTACATGTCCATATTCCTCTTGCATGTTTTCATGGGGTGCCAGTTGCTCTATTGATTGCAGCAGGCATGTACTTGCTCTTTTTCAGTTGTTCTCGTAACCTCTTTTTAGCAGCTCTCTTGCCAGATAATCCGGCAACTCAAAATACAGAAGCGAGTTCTGCTATCTGTTCCAAGGAAAGTTTTTCCAGAACCACTCAAAGATGCCAAAATCACAGAGGAATTGTTTACAAAGGTCAGTACACACAGTACCAGCATGCCATCCAGCGTCTGATATTCAGGTCAGTCAGGGTTTATCAATATTAGCGGTGGTTCTTGTTGCAGGTATCTTACTGCATTGATACCGGTTGGCCCACAAACAGAAGCTGAGCGGTTGTGGAGTCCTGAAGAAAACAGCAGTAAAATTAAGCTATTCCTCTGTATTTTAGTGCACTCATGGAAAAGGAGAGGTATGCCTGCCTGTGGTCATCACCCCAAAACACACTGGGGGGCTTATCTGCTTGCTGTCTCCTACTCCTCATTTCACGTGCTTCATATCAAACCGAGGCCCTGCACCCACACACCTATACTCTGTGCTATTTGTATAGCATATAGCATATTTGTATTGATATGCTATTTGATGTATGTTATAGTGGTATGTACTGATTGGTAGAATGGTGCTGGGGCTAAACCTTACTTTCACAGCTGGAGGTAAATTCAAGCATAGTCTACTTAAAAACGTTAGATAGCGTAATAAATCAGGAAAACCCATGTCAGTACAAGCGCACTGTTACTGACTCCTTTCACTGGACACATTTATCCCAATACAGTGAGGAGAAGAAACAATATTACCAGGACACTTTTGCTAGGGAACTGTATCTATGCTATAATACATCTCAATGCAGATATGCAATAACTAAAGCTCATAAATGAGCGTTGGTGGGAGAACCACACGGTACGTCTGACCTGTGTAAACGTGAGGCTGCTAAAAACAGCAAACAATGTCCCATCCAGATAAGTATACAGAACACACTCTACACAAACTAATGCACTAGGTAGGAGCCTTAGCAACTGCCAAGGGGAATTGCTCCACCAATGTCTACCAGTTCTCATGGATCAACACTGAAACACATGCCCATGCCTTGCCTGCAATTCCTCAAAAGGAACTTCTTTTTGAAAAGAAACAAAACCACAAACTTCAGTGCAACATCTGAAAAAACCACAGTAAATGGATTGATAGAATGTCTTCAACCTGCGTAAGTCATTAGCCTATCTATGCATAGGAGAGAAAAGGAATCAGCCCCCTTTTAAACAGTGGTGACAGAAAAGAGCCATAAGGTGCATCCCCTGATGGTAGACTTGCCTAATTTGGCTAATAGACTGTTTTAGAATTTGTATAATTACATCAGATGAGAAACTGTTGTAATTAAAACAAAATTGAAGTATAATGTAAAGGCATTATATCAAACTAAAGATGCTTGTGCAGGAAAAAAGAAGTTGTGCTGATAGAAGCAGTTTTATACTTGTATACTTCCATGTATGCTAGGAAGTTGCACGGCATTAACTGCATTGGTTTCTAAATTAATATAGCTATCAGCTATAGCTGTATGATGTGTATAGATGTGTATAGCTATATACACGTGTACACCCACCCATATCCTGTTCTGCCTTCAACACTGTACACAGAAATTTACTGTTATTTTCTGTAAGAGCAGCCATTTCAGTAATCTGTGATACAGAAAGGGCAATTTATATACTGCAATTTATATACATTATTTTTCAACAAAGATCTAATTTAAAAACATGACCAAAAAAAGGATAGATTAATAAAGCACCCATCCACACGGTATTGACTAAAGTTTTCAATCACAAGCCACTTCAGAAATAAGCAACAGTCCTACATTAAGACGCACACTCACACAAACACACATGCGTGCACACATGCACACACAAAGGAGAGACTAACAGTTATTTATATTTCCTACTTTGAGAGACAGGAAACCTCCCTTTGCATCTGCTTTTTTCTCACTAAGAAGAATAATTTTAATTACAGTCACTTGGCAGGAAGCCAATTTTGATTTTTTTTTTTAATGACATCTGTCTAAGCATTTTTAAACTTCCTGCTCAATGTAACTTCCTTCATTTTATAGACCAACACCCAGTTACAGCAAAAAAGAAAAGGGAGTAGCAAATGATTTATTCATTTTTCATGTTAACTCTTATCAGTTATATCAAGTGGTTCATTGTTCTGAGAACTGATGGTACAGAAAGCAGATTTACAGGGGGAATTTAGGACTCAAGCAGTCTGGGAAAGGAAAAAAAAGAAGAAAAACCATGCATGGAAAAAAACAACACAGTTGTAACTTAACCCTGAAACAACCCAACAGTTCCTGTTCCACAGACTGATTTTCCTAGGTTCGGCTAGGCTTTTTTTCAGAAAAAAAAATGAGGGTTGAGAATAGGGCAAAAGTTGGGGCAACATACTTGAAACTGAGAACACGAGGCGTCACGGCCAGTGGATGCCACCAACAACCAGCTTCATTGTGGGCAAGTTTCTGCTGCATCAGTGAAGTTCCTCTGGGCTCGGTCAGTGAAAGCAGAGGTATAGTCTGGCCTCGAAGTCCACACCCCAAGCCGGCACAGCCCCCTGCTTCAGTCAGGTAACTGGGACAGGAACAAGAACCCCAGAGCTCCTCTAACAAAACTGACTGCAGAAAAAGCAAAAATTCAATTTTTCGGATGCTGAGTGTTAAAGCTGCCCTCCCTCCTCTGCCTTTCATTCTGTCGTTAGTCGTGGCTTACAAGGCCATATCGCATGGCTTGCTGTTTTCCTTCTGTATGAGGAGCGTGGTGAGCTGAGAGGTGAGAAAGAGGAGGCAAAAACACCACGAGAGAAGGAAAGCTCAATAACACGAAAGGAGAGAAAACAGGAGAGCTGAATAAAAAGCGGGTGCCGTGGGATGGAGAGATGGAGGCAAAGACAGAAGCAATGGTAGACAAAGTGGCAGGGGAGCTACCTCGCCAGCGGTCACAGCCTTTCAGGTACCTTGGCCTTTCCCTGAGATTTAGCAGGGCGCCACAGGGCTGGGGCCGGAGGAAGGCTGAGGGTCAGGCCGCGCCGGGAAGCAGCGAGCAGGAGAGCCGGCGAGCAGCGTGGAGGAGCACGTTTTATGTGTCCTTCTGGCCACTCATTCCCTGCTCTGTTGGAGCTCAAGCCACAGGCGTGTACCCACACCTGGCTAACGGAAGTCCCAAAGGGATGGGATTTATAACGCGTATCAGACACGCAGCCGGTGTTAGCTATAAGAGTATCTGCCTCTTGGCTGGCCCCGCTGCTGGGACACAGGTAAGCCTAATGAATTGTTAATGCCTTGACACCAAAGCTGCGTTTTCATTCTTTGCTCCAGACAACCTAGATTTTATTCTTCTGCCTTACACGTTTTCTCGAGCAGGGTAAATCATCTTTCAGCATACGTGAACAACACAACACAAATGACCTGGGAAAATTAAGTCTCCTTCCTGCACTTTCTGCCTCTGTGCAGATCTAACCTACAGCCATCCTGAAAGCACTGCAAAAGTTTCCATGTGATTTTTAATTTCCTGGTCGTGGCTGGAACCAGAACTGTGAGTGCTGGAAGCCTCCAGAGGAAAAATTGGTATTGTCAGATTCTGCCCTAATTTTCCAAGATTCAGGAGTTTCAAAGACTATCTCAGCTCTTTAAGTGTTTGGAGACTTCACTCTCACAAGTGGCTGACTGCCTTCTGACTTGAGTCAACACAGCTGGAAAATGGAGTAAAAAAAAAAACAACCCTGAAACCTCACTGAAAACCAGATGTTGCCATTGAGCAGAGCTACTGTGTTAATAAAACACTAGCACCCCTGTGCTCCCCGAAACAAAATGAGTAACTCTAATAGATTTCCCAAACTGTGCTTTAGGCCAGAAAGAAAGTAGAAGAAAAATATTTGAAGACTTGAAGCGGACTGTGGAGAGGCATGGTTCTGGTGCTGGCACTGGGATTACTGCGCAGTAAGAAAGATCTCTATTTTTAGGGAGGACAGGCTGTGTTTGTTATTTGGCAGGAAGCGATCAGGACCAGTGATTGCAAGATTATTGCCGGACCCGTGGTCGGCTGGATATGAGTGATGTGTTATAACACATGGTTTGGTGTGGTGGTGCCAAACACACAAATGTTGCTGACATGTGCCATGTGCCACACAGTTTAAGCAGGGTCAGGAGTTTATGTGTACTCCTGGGGCACACAGTGTTCCCCCAATGGTACTTGCATTCTATCTGTGACAGAAAACATCTCAGCACTGTCAGCAGCAAGGCAAATATTTTGGGGCAGTTTTGCTTAAAAAATAGTGGAATTTTTTTGCATATTCCCATGAAAGATATTTTTCTATCAACTACATATGCCTCACAGGATGTAGATGCATTATGTGGTATGATATAGACACAGCTAAGCACGAATAGGAATGCAAGCAAGAACTGAAAAACAACAGTGGTTTGTTTAAACGCCCTGTTTCACCTCATCCAGCCAACATCCCATTATGAGCCACAGGGGGCCAGCTTTCTGAGGCCACCAAGATGACAACAGTTGGAGGAAACGTTCACTCAAATGCCCCTGGGGCTGCTCTGAAAGCAGTCACTGACATGACATCCACAGCCTTCTGCGACAGAAGCAGCGGCGCAGATTTGTTAGCAGGCTACTTGTAGTTGCCACAAACTAGAGAAAGCTCATGTCTTTGGAGAAAAAAGCTGACCTCTCTCTCTCTCTCCTTCTCATCACACACAACATCCTTGTCTTTTCTTCTCCCTTGGCATAACCAATAAAGGGTCTTTGGAGCCAATGAAGAGCACAGACAAGATCCATGCACCACATGGACACAGCTCATGTGCCTCGTCCACTGCACAAGTAGGCTAATGTCGGTTTGGTCTGAACCAGATGCCAAGAGAAAAATGGGTTTCACTCTTCACGCTGCTTTGTTGTGATTGAGCCCTAAGACCACTGGCAGTACTGACTGGTTATACCACTAAGTTTAGGTTGAATCACTGATACGACTTAGACTACTGTGAACATCCATGTCCTTAATCTGTGGGTGGTTTATGTTTAGCAATGATAGCAAAAGTAAAGCCAAATTAAAAGTATTAACATGATGAGGTGTTTCAAATGCAGAGCTGTACATTATAAATAATGTGCTGAATGTATCCAGTGCTCTGACACTTAACAAAATAAAAATATGGCACCTTTCACCTGGTAATCTCCAGCCATTTTTTAAAATACAGATGGGGAAGCTGACTCATGAAAAAGGTAAAATGTTTTGCATAAGGTCACAGATCACAAATTCAGTGCTAGAAAAATCAGAGTTCCTTAAGCTAATTCCCTTGCTTTGTCACCAGATAATATTGGCTACAGTACACTTGAGCAATAAATTAGACTTTAAAAAACTCAAGGGCATTAGCAAATTATAATTAAGCACACATTCTGCAATGAGATGAATTGTTTTTATAATAAGAGGCAGCAAAAACTAGTGCTTATAAATTGCACATTGTAGGAGAGTATTACTCCTTCTTAGAGACAACAAAAAATAATTTTGCCAGATTTTGATGATACAGATGTGTGTGTATGCGTGTGCGTGTTTAGAATACAGTAAAAGCAATAACAGCCTGGCTGTGCTCACTGCTGTGCACCTTGATGGGGAAGATAAGTGATGCTAGAGCCAGAAAACACTTCAGGGCCTGGTTTAATTCAAAAACACACAGTATTTTTTACATTAACACTGCTAAACATGTGAATTGTGTTTCCTGGAGTGGATGATTTAAGCACAAGCCCCAAAGAGACACCAACTGTCTTTGATAACTGCAGAAACTGCATTGACACTTAGTTATTGATTCTTTGCAGTCAGATGCTGATTACAAAATCAGGATGACAAAATCAGTGGTGACACACCATATTCAAACTGATGCTTAAAATGAGATGCCAGATTAGGAAAACCCTCATAAATAAATGTTTTGGTGTTAAAGGGCACTGAACATCTAAAGCTCTCATTCACATTGGTGGAGATTGCTAGTGGTTAATCTTTCTAATGAACTCAGGCATCTATTTAGGTGCTTAAATATAGAGTTAGGGGCCTAACTTTAGGCACCCGTGGCTGAAAATACCACTGCTAAATACTATTTGTGCACGCTGATGCTGAAATACTACTATGAACTTTCCATAATGTCATGAAAAAGTAGGAGATATAATAAAATTATAATAATATGTTCTCTTCCCTAATGCCCATCGGCCGAGAATCTCCAACATCCATTAAGAGAAATACAAGCATGCTCCATTTGCCACATGAACAGGCTGTGGTCTTAGAGCAAGTCAGAAGTTAAGAAAAGTCAGAAACAAGTTCAAGCAATGTTAGCCAGCATCCACTCCCCAAACAAGAAACCAGCCTTCCCCTCTCTGTTCAGAGGACGAACAGCACATCTCTCCATGTTTCCTATGGTCCTTCTGAGAAGCCCAACACCATAGATGTTGACTGCTATGCCATAGGTCAGGTCTGAGTGCACGCCAAAGTTGAATCAAAAGGAAACATTATTTTCAGCTTAGAGTTTACTAAAAAAAAGCCCCATACTGGTAAAGGAAACAATTGTATTGCTCACTGTGCTTTTTATGATTTGTTCTCCTTAAACCAGCCTAAGCTACCACCTTCCCCTGGCAGGAGAGCTGGTCAAACATACGCTTCTGCAGATGATCCGAGTGCCAGCTGGCACAGGGTAAGAGGGGCAGTCATGCACAAAAAGGCTGGCCCACATCTTCTTCTGACTCTGAAGATGCTGTTATCTCTGTCACCCACTACAGCTCTTATGTCCTACAACTAAGCTGTGGCACGGTGGGTCTGCTTTTTGACTTGCCGCTCTGCTGTGCAGCTCTCTCTCTTCCTCAGCATTAACTGTTTAGCTTCTAGCAGGGTGCAGCTATTAGGACAAGCTTGTTACAGCTTCACGAGCAGTACTGTTGGCTAAACAGTTAAACAACATGCTGCTATATCAATCTAATAAACAAAGCCCTTGTTGTTCGTTGGTACACCAACAATATCAATGTGGCATGCATCAGATGATAGAGAAGAGAGCTAAGGGATGTCTCAGCAATCATTAACTTCACAGCTACACGACTTCTTAGCTACTCCAGAAACCTGAGATGCAGGGGTTTACACCCCCTGAAATCTTACCCTCTTCGCCTTGGAGCCATGTGACCAGAGTTTGACTGCCAGGAGCCAACAGCCAAAGCTGCCTGCAGGCTCCTGCTCAAGGTCATTGCTGGCACCTTCCTCCTGCCAGGAGGAAAGGCTAGGTGTGATGGACCTCCTGCCTGAGGTCTCTGGGACGGTCCCTAGGTCAACCTGGGGATAGCTGCAGCCCCACCAGGCAGGCTTTCTCCATCGCAAATCAGCTGGGGTCTTCCTGGGGGAGCTTTATCCCTGGCTAGTTCAGGGAGTGAGAAAGTAGACCTGTGAGTTTAATTCAGCCCGTTCACCGGCAGAGGATCTGAGCGAATACAAACCCGATGCTGGACGCAGAGGCAACACACCCTCTGCGCCCATGGGCCGGGACCAAGGGGGCCGGGCCCACCCCCTGCCACTACAGCAGCATAGGCCAGAGAAAGTGTTAAGCCCTCATTAACAGTGATGAATACCATCTCATCTGGGAGACCGACACCGTGACAAGCACAAGAAGCTACTGCCTCACACCCCTGTTTTTGCCAGTAGTTACATTGCTGCTGAGCAGGCCCACTGCCTGTAATAGAAATGGAGGGTTTGAACTCCACAAGCCCACTAGATGCCCTCAAGCAGCATGGGGAGCGGGCTGCACACCGGCCCCGGATGGCTCTTGGCGAGCACAGGGCTGCTCTGCACGGCATCTGGCTGCCCACGTTTAAAGTAGGGCAGTTTGAGGTGATGGGGATTGCGGGTGGAAAAGCATTAGCCCTTCCTTTTCCTCTCCTCTCCTTTCTGCTCCCCCAGCCTTCTCCGCGACTGCCTATTAACAACACACACAGACCCTGCTTGGTGACCGAAACTGCCGCAGAAGAAAGATTGAATGAGACAGGGAAAAACTGCTTTTGCAAATTCAGATACCTGTCTTTTAATAATACAAACAGCTCGCCTTGCTGAAGCAGCAAAGCCGGGCATTGACGGCAATGTCTACTTCCATTTCACAGAGGAATTGAAAGATCAGTGGCCTTTGAACAGATAACTGCCTCCTCTTCTGCGCTGCTGGGGCTAGTATGGTAGGCACCGTGCAGCTGGCACTGAGCTGTGGGGGCTCAGACCCAGGCAACCACCGCTCGACCTGAAAGCCCACCTCACCTGGATCACCCCCTGAGCCCCCAGATTATTAAATGCTGATAATCCTGTGTCAATGCATCCTTTATCCTACTCCCACCCTGGAGTGGCTCTTACTTCCAGCCCCACCAGAACTTTACAACCTTCAGTAAAATCTTTGTAAGCTCCATTTTCCACCTTGCGCTGAGTGGGGACGGTGCCCCTGGTAGCACCCAGCCTGGCACCACAACACACCGGAGAGGGAGGGACGCAGGACCTGCGCAGCAGCCCGCAGCAGGGATTTCCCTGGCCATTTCCAAGCTCGTAAAGACAAGCATATGGCAACATGGGCGATGTGTAAACAAGGCACGTTGCAAAAAGTTACAAGGTCCTTTACAAGGCAATGGGCTTTTTTTCCCCTCTGTTTGCCAGTGTATTACAACAAAATATTCTCATTTGCACTGTTTGGATAATGAATAACGTATACCGGTTTTGGTTTGCACAATAATGCTCTCTCAAACCTCCATCGCTTTATTTGTGCACGCATACAGATACAATATCTGCTACAAAATTTTCTGGTGAAATCTCCACTAATTAAAAATATTAGAGCCACCTCTGCTCCCACATGGAACAAGGAAATGTCATAAAGCTCTCCCAGCTGAGCTTTATTCCAGTTGTAAATAAAGTTATTTATACTCCAGACAGCATAAATAGCTACGTATCTATTTTTAAACGTCTGTAATTATCAGCCTGCTAACTATTAGTTTGCTTCTTTAGACCTTTCCAGACGGGCTTAACTATGACACAGGCAGTATTTATTTCTCATTTAATCCCAGCTATTTCAATTGGAAAAAGGTGACTACGAAGAGGGTGACTTATCTGCAACGCTACAGTATCTGTCAGAATGACATTCTGATTTAATATGGAGGTTATAGGGCATGTATGTTTTATTATGCTCTGGCCATTTCATGACACTTGCAATTACAGAATTAATAGTGTTGATGTTAGGAATTAGAAATAAACAATAGTTCATTTAATGATTGATATTCACTGAAAACAGGATTATCTAATGTAATTGAATAATTAGTTATTGATGAAGGGCTCATGATTAATTATAATTTACCTGCCTTAGCGGGATTTTAAAGATCCAGTATTCATTATTTTCAATGACAATGAAGAAACAAATAAGGAGAAGTTGTAACTGTTAAATGTCATTATTTCAACACTATGATTATTAAAAGTAGTTAAAAGATCTGAAAAACCTTCCTAATACATTAAAATCAAAACCTGCCTCAGCAGAGATGGTTGCCCTCTGCCTCTGGGCTCCACATCCCTCTCTATTGTGAACCCTCTGGATTTGGGGCCTGAGGCTTTGGGCCAGAGTGTCAACTGGCGCAAATCAGCATAGCTCCTTTGAAGCCAGTGACACAAATAGTAAAAAATTCAATTTAATTGGGTGTTCGTATAGGTCACTGAGATTACTTACACTTTGTAAGGAACCTGGATGCTGAAATTGTGGGATCAATTGAAAAATACCAGATAAATATTTAGTAGTCGTCGTGTAATCGATCAACGATGGATGCATAAGGATTGAGTTATATGACATAACATCACAGTATCACAGCTATGCTAATAGTATCCAGGAAGGGCATAAGGAAGCGACCATGTTTATGCAAATAAACATCTTAGGAAGACAGATGTTGCTAAAACACTGGCTAGGTTTTAGCCCTGTTGCTTTCATTTCTGCTTGCAAAGGGAGTATGAAGAGACTCCAATATTGGCTAAAGCAGCTGTTAAGGAATGTTTTCAGGCTTACAGATGCTACATGTGCTTTCTTTCTTAAGGCATTTGTTGCTTTATTTTGGTTTGATAATCAGTGTCCCCAGTCTTAGTAGTCCTCGACCAGCTCAAAGACCTCAGCATGTTTTCATGAGAGGGGAGGAGGAATGACAGATTCATCACCACACAGATTTCAACACTGACAGCACAGCAGTTCCGAGGTGGGTCAAAACATTTTAGCACAAAGCATCACTGGTTTTCTGGCTGTATTCAAGAATGCAACGGGTGAGGGTATCCCTCCCACGAATATAAGAAAGGATCAAGTAGATGGAAAATAAAGGTACAAACACTATAGTTTTCCAAAAGCACTTAACCTGGCCAACAAAAATAGTCCTGATGCAGTTGATCCAAGGCCTCTCCTAAAATTCTTTTGTTCTGCATGTCTCTGCAGGAAACTTTC
>NW_008825614.1:15623376-15643144 GCF_000699105.1 Pygoscelis adeliae | reverse complement strand
CTACACTTGGATGGAAAGGATTTCACTATGCTCCTTTCTTCCCCCCACCCCCTAAACCCTAATTCAGAGGCGTACCTTGCCCTTTCCCTCCCCTCTCCTCCCCAGAGCATAATTTAAAAAAAGAAAGAAAAAAAGAAAATGTAATTTACAAGGTGGAAGTAATATAACAAATGATGCCTTATGGGGAAACCCCACTGCTCTAATAAAGAACTATTAGGATCTTGGGATCATTCCTTGTTGGGGAGGGTTAATGGAGGCCCTGCTCCTTTGCATCACAGTATTAAGCTTGACATTTTTAAAGGAGAAAACACTCCCCACTAAAACATAAAAGGCTTTGCCTACAGCGCTGCCTATATGTACCACTTCTCTTAAGACGCAAAGCTAAAGCATGGGAAGCTATAAACCACTCTGCAGTCACTGCCAGCAGACAAAGGGCTTTCTTTAGAGAAAGCCAGAGACTGCAGCAAGAGTTAAAACAAACAGTTAAGATTATACAGCTCACTTAATTTTCCCTTAGGAAAATGAAACATCCCTTTCATTCTTACTCCTGCTCCCCTAAATCAAGTTCAATCCACTCATATGAAAGGGCCGCAATACAATACCCTTAAGGAAAACATATCCCAACTGTGATGTGCACTGTTCCTATCTGAAGACCTTGGAGGTCAAGGCTGTATTAAAAGAGCAACCAAACAACACATGAGCCTGGACAAGTTAAGCAAGAATCCTTTGCAGCAGCTGTCTATGGGAATCCGAGGGAAACCTTGCGTAAACGGATGGCTTTGGGGAAGTGACCCTGGATTGTGTGATGGCAGATTCAACCATTGCCTAATGGGAGCATCCTGAGAAATTCAATTTTCAGAAAAATTGGCACTTGGAAAAGGCCCCCTTTGTATGACTTCCTCTGACATGGTAAGCTGTGAAAATATAATTTCTTTCTATAGTTTAGAAAGATTTCACTCACTATTAAAAGGTTAATGTGAAAATGAAAACCATTAAAAAGATATCTGTGCTCACCCATGTACTAATAACAGCTTTGATCATTAGAGATGAGTTTTATTTAACAAATGCCCTGTTACTGCTAGGACTTAAGAACTTGATCTCAATTTCTTTCTTCCTGTGGTACATTATAATTGCAGCTAATGATGTTTTAATAGAGGTTTCAAGTTGGCTATGAAGGCCTGGGATACGTTCCATGATCCACGATGTGTTGGTAGTGTGTGGAGAAGTTTTGTGGGCCTTTGTAAATGAGACTCTGAGCATCTGCTTCCACATGAAGGCATGTGCTGTGGTGACCCATGCAGTCTCCCTGGGTTCTTAAGAAAGGAGTGCAAAAATCTAAGATTGCATTTTCCCTTCATGCTATTTCTTTAACTTTCTGAATTTTACTCAGAATGGGCAGTGGACTCGTTTCAGCAGTCTATGTTCACATGAGTGCACCACAGAAGCCACTGGAAGCGGCTTTATGAGGCAGTGCTGCCTTGCGGTAATAAGTTGGGCAGGTCAGCACATGGCTGTGTCATAGGTACACTATGTGTTGTGCGTGCTGGATGAAGTTACTGCTTCTATTGCTCATCACCACCCTCAGCTGCAAGCTACCAACCCCTCAGACCTTGACAGCAGATCTGCTCAGGTAATTGCTCTCTGCTCATTCAGTCCAAAATCCCTACTACTTTATGATGAAGTCTTACACTAAATCAAAATTTCTTCATGCTACATAGGGTCATTTTTACTGAGGCAGGTGTGGGGGGCAACTACCCAGGCTTGCAGATTTGAAGGGAATGTAAGCTGCGGTGTAGGCAAAAGGTTGGTTGACCAACCGTTGGTGTCCTGCATCCAGCTCGAGTGCATCCAGAGGACTATATGATCATAGTCAGAAGCTTTGATGGTGACCTTAGGAAACGTCTAGGCTCTAGTACCACAGAGGGGATGCTGGGAACCCAAATACTTATTCAGGGTCCTAATCAGTTCAGTGGTTGTTTCACTGAAGAGCAATGGTATACCCATCTGCAGTTCCTCTGTTAGGAAAGGAGTCAACATCTCTAACTGCGATATACAACCTTGAATCCACATTGTTTTGTCAGTTTAAGTACACACTGCAACCATTTAAGAATCTATGTCCTATTAGATTTTTTGAAATCATATGCTCCAATAAAACCCAGATCTAGGGTGGAAATTCTCAGCGGTACTGTAGCAATAATCACAGGAATAAGGATTGCAGCAACATTCCCTCAGGAAGTTTGCTTTGCTCTCTGGTTCCCATGCAGCAGGGATGTGTAAATTATTCAAATGTACCGTGCAGGAAAAGAGTGCTTGTATGAAAATAAGTACAATTGTTATTTAAGAAGAGAAGGAAATAATGAAGAAGAAGCTTTTTAAAACACATCCGTAATTTTTCCACAAAGCAACAAGTGGAATTTGTACACAGAACTATTTACTGTGAAACTCTCATTTGTCTGTTTCTAAAAAAACGTATGTTTTCAAACAGAAACACCAGAAACAGGGATACAAAGCAAGTTTGAGGGACTTACAAGTGAAACAGCAGATTTAAAATATCACAGTAACAGAGAACCTGTTCAATTATTTTACTGGCAAAAAACTCTTCAAATTTTAAAAGTTCATTTTACTTACAACCAAAGCTTTGCAAACTTGGGCTCGCACCCATGATACACATTTCTCTGCTTGTTCTGGCACGCAGGAGAAAAACAGGGAATTACAACTGACCTGGCACAAACCTTCAAACCAAGTTCGTGACAGCATTTACAGAGCTAATGCTGTGTGACATGGTTAGCAGGTCAAATGAAAGCAAACCAGCAAGTGGAAGTAAATGATATAAGAGAATTATGTTTAATTTGGGGAGGTAGAACAAAACTTCAACTGCTGTGTTGTTGCCTTGAAAATAATACCGGATGGGTTCAGAACTCTAAGTGGAAGAAAATAACCTGCCAGCGGCAGCTGCACTTTACACTTGAGTAGCCACATGGGGAAACCAGGGGCAGGTCCTCAACCAGGGTAAATTGCCTTAGCTCTGAATGGGATGTGAATTCAGTGGGAGTCTATCTGTTCACCGACTTCAATGAGCTGTGAATTAGACCCAAGAGTGCCAGGTTTCCACAATTTCAGAATGCTCTCTTGCTCATTAAATGTACTTACTAGTGACAGCAGCCAATGTTAACCTAATGAACAAAGAAGTTCATTACTGACAAAAAGTGCTAATGCATTTTTATACACCACTCATGACAAAATCATCTTTGAAGAAAGCAGAGCGAGATCCTCACCCCTGGCTGGCTTGGACAAATCCCTTAAAGAAAATACCCTGCCAGCGGCAGCTGCACTTTACACTTGAGTAGCCACATGGGGAAACCAGGGGCAGGTCCTCAACCAGGGTAAATTGCCTTAGCTCTGAATGGGATGTGAATTCAGTGGGAGTCTATCTGTTCACCGACTTCAATGAGCTGTGAATTAGACCCAAGAGTGCCAGGTTTCCACAATTTCAGAATGCTCTCTTGCTCATTAAATGTACTTACTAGTGACAGCAGCCAATGTTAACCTAATGAACAAAGAAGTTCATTACTGACAAAAAGTGCTAATGCATTTTTATACACCACTCATGACAAAATCATCTTTGAAGAAAGCAGAGCGAGATCCTCACCCCTGGCTGGCTTGGACAAATCCCTTGTCCAAACGCTACAGATCCTCAACTACTGTCTTGCAATCCTAAATGCAAGGACTACCTTGGGCTGGGGAAATTTGGGAAGCATCACTGCTGTGAAGACTTCATCTGGCCTTTTCCTGAAGATCCTGCTTTCACTTAAATTTCCCAAGGCTCTCAATATTAAAGGAGGTGTAGCCCTTGCCCCAGGGAAGCTGATACAAAGACAAGGTGCCAAAAGGATGTTCTCCAGCTTTTTTACCTTATAATTTTTTAAGACTTTTTGACCCCATCTCTTTTGTTCTGAAAACCACACCAAGCTTCTTAGAGTAAGTCTATACTGCAGTTAAGGCTACTAATGTGGATGTACCTGCTGAGCGAGCTTTGAGCGAGCTCAGAGTAATGGAAACCACACCAGAAGCAGAAAGGTCAGTGAGAGCTGAAACTCACCTGAATAACTAGGTTAATGCTCAGATAATTAACTTGTCTGTTGCCTGGGCCAAAGTTACTTAGCTAACCAAAAGCTAAGAAAACCCATTATCTTAGTTATGCAGCAGCCATACTATCGAACACAGAGTGTATATGTAGCTGGCCCAATCCAGCATCTTTTTTGTGTCTGGGGTTGGTAAAGGCATGCCCCTTTGAACGCTCCTCACTTATTTTGTTTGCCCTGTAGGCTGTTGGCTTCTCGTGGCAGAGATAGATGTTCTGCCATGAAACCAAGAATCATGTACATTGTTGGCCCTCAACGCACCCCATACGCAACCATAACAGTATTTACAGGAGCAGCAGCAAAACCCTGCTGGCTTGTTCAGCAATAAGGGGAGTCACTCAGCCATCTTCAGAGAAAGAGACCAAAGAGGACATTTTGAAAGCCAAAACCACTATGCAGGTGCCCGGTTTCCACCAAGGGACAGTGAGAGTTAGGCTAGAACACTGCAGGGGATCTTCCAAAGCACAAATGGCAGCTAGCTTGCCCAACTACCACTTCAGCCTCTGAGAAGTAGCTGGTAAAATGTCTGGCCTGAATCTTCTCTGTCCAGCACCCTGCCAAATTAGTCATACTTTTACAAACTGAGCATAAAACACACCTCGAGGTGCTTACCTCGGAGCTGCATAAGAAGGAATTACACAAAAGACAGACCACAGGGATCAAGGCTCACTAACTCCCGAGTGGAAAAGGAGTGATAACAGCAGGTAGTGAGGGAACCTTAAAAAGAGCTTGAGTCACCTCAGGGCAACCCAATTCAAATGGCCCCTGAGAGGCCACAGAGTAAGGAAGGATTGCTACATCCAGCCACATCCTTCAGCTCTCCGGCACACTTTCAGTATGGAGCACACCACAGGCAAAAGTGAGGAACAACGGTATTGCACCACACACGTCCCACCCAGAAGCTGGAGCCACCTTTGAGACATAGCTGGCCATATTTTTGGCCCATGTACCAATAATTAAGAATGAGAGATAGGACTCTCTTAAATACAAAACAACAAACCCAAAACCCAGATCCACCCTCCCAAGACCAAACCCTTAAGCAATACTGGAAGTATTAAGAGCATTAATTGTACTACAGCTTCAAGAACTCAACCTCCTGAGAGCGCTGCATTAAAAGATAATTCTGGCTGCCATCTCACAGCACTGTGCTGAGCAGGAAAGCTCCATAACCTGCCATAAACACAGACAGGAATACAGTATTGCTGTAAATACCATCATGTCTCAGAGCAAAATCATAGTGACAGGCACTCTGGTCTGCTGCAGTTTACAGTTGCATGAAATAGGGGTGTGGGTAGGGTACAGTAACAAATAACAGGTATAGATTTCAAAACAGAGAAACCCATTATTTGTAAGAAAGATGCAGGCAGAAGAACTGAAAGGCAAAGCATATTGATGGATCCTTAAGTCTCTGGATGTTGATCTTATTATGCTAAAAAATTAGTTTATCCCCTTTTCCACAATGCCATGTTTACTTAGTAGGCATTAAAAAAGGAGGAGAGGAAAAAGGGTAAAGGAACAAAACCTACAATGACTGAAGCTAAATTTATACGCACAACAGAGGCAGATAAAGCATCCCAGGGGACCTTATCAGTTTTACACAATAACCAACAGGCTGTTTCCTGTATATAGCAGCTTAAGGTCGGCGGATGTTTATTAGAGGCAGAGGGGAAAGGAAATGCAGTATCTTTGACTGACACAGTGTGGATATATGAGAAGTGCTATTTATGATTTTGACTTGAATAAGAACCACAGTGACTCATAGCTGTCTTACACTTAATATTCCGATTAGTGCTCCAGAAACACTGAGCACCACTGTCCCAAAAATGCAGGGCTTGTTTACTGTTCCTGACAAGAAATATTAGAGGGTAGTAAGAATTTAGGCTTCTTCAATCCGTTACCATCTCTCAGTTAAGAACTGCTGGGATAGATCAACCTCTTTCCACCCCCTTTGATTTTTTAAAAAGCGACATTAATTATTAAACATTTGTATCATGTCCAGTGGGAATCCAGTCTAGGTTTGAGGCCACACTAAATACAGCTCTGTGGTATGCTAGAGAAATCGGCTGTCTGTGTGCTAATTCTTTTCATTCCTGGAAGCCCTGTAGAAACATGAGAAGAGAGGTAGGCATTTGGTCCACTGTTTTTCTGTGAATCAACCTAATATATTATTGAATTGGGAGTTTTGGAAATACAACAGGTATGAGGGGGTTGGGGGCAGGGACACCTTGTTTAACCACAGCTCTCCCTGCTATCTGGCTATGATGAGGAGCTTTAACCAGAGGTGGGACAGCAAGATGGAAAAATTAGGAACATACCGAGTATTTAATAGAGACCTTTCCCTAGAGAGGCAAACAGGCATTCGCTTGCCATTGTTATGCTGCAGTGAGCTCCAAGAAGAGGTCTTCAGGGCTCCATCATGCTGATTTAACTCTGCGCTGAGCCTGGGGTACAGACACAGGTGTAACATTTTGGCCTCAGACGGGTAACAGAGTGCATGATGCTTCATGTTCATCAGGAAACAAAGCATACAGAGAAGCATCTCCAGAAAACAAGGCAATGTGCTTCTTGGTTGGAAGAGGAGAGACAACAACTCAGTATCTGCTGGAGACTTTGGAACTAAAGGAATGATATTTCATTTTAGGGAACATGAACTACCCTGTTGTATGTAACCAAATGCTTCCTTTGCTCTCCCCTCCGGTGTGAGACAGTAAAGTACAATTACACTTCTCTTACTTGCTCTTTAAAACACCCATCATTTTCCATAGTGCTGTACAGAAAACCAAGCAGTGATCACACTCCACTCAGAGCTTTACCTGCCTTGGCAGAGGAGACGACTTCTTTCATGACTCCACACAGAACGGACATAGTCCCTGAGGTCAAAGGCACACAGGATTTTCTGATTCCCAAAAGCCTCACGAGGGGCACAACGATGAAGGCAGGAACAAGGGTGAAATGGAACAACCACTCTTTTTCCCCACCCCCAGGATTATACAGGCCTGCAAATAAGAAAGAGCATATGCCACTGTCCAAAGTGGGGGTGAAGCTGTACACATTGTATGTAATCTGAAAAAAAATTGCTAATGATTACCGTCCTCTGCAGAGAACAAAAACCCTCACTCCATCACCCTGGAGAAAAGGACAACTATTCACCCTTCGCTCCAGCTACCTTTTAGCAAAGCTTATGTGTAAAACTGCATACAGTTTAACCCTATTCAAATATACCTTGGTGCAAACCTATCTGCTGGACATGAATCATGCTTTCTCATGTCCGTCTGGAGGTGTGTCAAGGGGAAGAAAGCTATAGCTGGACATTTTTTAAATATTTCAAATAATATCCCCAACAAATTGGAAGTAAACTTACCTACCTCGCAAGAAGGGCCTCTGCTCTAGTTAGGAACACTGACTTCTAATCATAATTCTTCACTATCAAACTACACTATCATTGTACAATGAGGCTTGAATGTTCAGAGGGTTTGATTTCTGCAGTAGGTTTCCAAGGACAGCTCACCTCCCACCTAGGTGTCATGCAAGGGGCAGCCAAACATCTGAGATTCAAACAGCTGGGCATACTGGTATCATACTGGTATCACTGTGTGTTAGATGCACACAGCCATCCTGAAAGCCCAAGTCTTATCCAAGCGCCTAAATGGGGAAAACTTTCAGAAGCATCAAGTGCAGTTAGGCATGCACCTTTCTTGCTCTGCCCCACAAACTGGACATCATCTGGGTAAAATGGCAGCAGGACGGAGCTTTAGGCCAGCCTGGAAGCAGCAGCGTGGTCCGTAATCTCTACTCCAGCGATCAAGTACTCCGAGAGGCCCTGCCACTACTTATGCCCTGACAAGCCCCTCTAGACTCAAGCCTCACCTCTATTATAGCGTCATGCAAGGATCGGTTCATGGACATCTCTAACATCTAGGCAAGTATTTGTACCATGGAAAGTCACCAAACAAATGTTTGGAAAAAATCTATCCTCAATTGCAGATGCCAAGCACTGAGTTGAAGCCACCTCACTGACTATTTTGGAAAGGGCAGGCAGGTGGAGACCTTGAATTACTGAGCAGTTAGCTTCAGCTGCACGTCTCCAGCTTTTCAAATAATGGAGAAGCAATGCATGTCTCTAGCTATGTCCAAGAGCTCAGCCCTGAGGAATACAAGTCAACCAGTAGTAACAGCACTTCTTGCCCCTCACAGGCCTGCTTTGAATAAAAACAGGGATACACTGAATTGAAGTGATTGAGGTTAGAGATGAGAATGAGTTCACTGTGAATCATATGGCTACAAAAAGGGTATGACATGCACAGCCTTCTGTATGGCACAAGGGAGGGAAGACAGGTGTCTCGTGAATTATCAGTAACGTAGGACAATTTAGGGAAAGTTTTAACTTTAAAAAAAAAAAAAAAGAAGAGACCAAAAGCCATTAGATACATAACCTTGTAGTCTAATATGGCCATAAATTAACAGCTGCACTATATTATGTAAATTTATGTTAAATTATTCACTACCTGTCACCATATCCCCATAAAAAATCTACGTAGTGACATTTACGAAAAATGACATCTTCTGATAATAGTTTTGCTACATATTTCAGTGGCTGCAATTGCCTTTTAACCATCTTGACTGCTGCTGAGGCAAACACGACTGAAACAGGGATGCTTTAGGAGGTTTAATGAATTCATTACTATTCACGGATTCACCCTCCAGGAGGGCACCGTCCACGTAAGCCAGTGTCCTTAGGGCAGTACAATTCTTCCTCTAGTTTCAGAACTTGCTGAAGTGGAGCCAGGAAGGATCACACAGGTCCCTGCATCTCTCCAGCTATGAGCTGAAATTGGATAGTCCGTAAAGGCCCTGGCTGCACCCGTTTAGTGTTGAGTGTGCTGGCCACTAAACACAGCAGGGCCATGTTCAAGGGATGCAGAGCCCAGCTTGCCCTCCTTCACCCGTAAGGAATCAAAGCGATCATCCAGTTGTGGAAACCTGAATCAGAGCTCTTCTTGAGATGAGATGCTTCCTGAACCACAGCTGGCTTGAGATGGTCCTTCAGCTTTCCAGCTGTGTGCTTCTGCTGACTGTGACTGATATGCAAGTGGGGATGCCCCAGCAATCCTGACTATAGCAAGGCACAGCACACAGGGACACATTATCCACACTTGTTCTAAATAGGACATCCGATGAGTTTGGGAACTTGTGTGTGGCTCATCCTCCACAGCCTCTGAAGCAGCAAGGTACATGCAGCTTCACCACATCTTATTTTGGCACCTATGTTAGAAACGCAGCTACCTCAGGCTCCCTTTTTCCCTAGTCCACAGGGAAAGGAAAGTCCGCAGGGGATCATTCGGACCTTAGGACAGGACACATTTCCCTCTACGTGTGTCCTTCCCTACCAACCTCAAAGGGAGGCCATGATGTGGGTTCACGTGAGCCTCACACGGGTTTACTCGCCCCACGCTGCCACTCTGCAGAGATGGTGGAGCCTGCAAAGTAGGCTCTGGCTCTTGGTCTCCTCCTTAAGAGTCTAGGCAAGAAGCTCTGGCTCAGCCCTCCAGTCAAGGAGGGAATCTGACTGGTTTTACTATCCGTTTGCTAGCTGACCTCTAACATCCAGCTTATGCACAAACGGATCTGCACCCACAGAGCAGCCGTTCGCTCGAGGCAACTGTTGTGGCTTAAGGTGGCAACAGCAACTGCAGTTCACTAAAAGACTCCTGCTGATTAACTTTGGACCAAGCCAAGGATAAGGAGGAAAACTCTGAAGTTCACTGAGAAATGGGAAAGAAGGTTGGCTTCGTCTGCTTCTTCCTGTTAAATGTTGAGTATAAGCTAAGAAAAGAAGCAGAGGGCAAAAGATAAAAAAAAATTCAGGCGCCCTCCTATTAAGCCAAAAACCATGCAATAAACTACTAATGTACTTCCAGGGCCACTGTCCCTAATTTGACCTTGCAGTTCTGCTAAAAAACATTAAGCCAACATTTCAGAAACGGGAGCAAGGGAGAGGGGATATATGTTAAAGAAAGAAAGAACGTAGGGAGGGGGAGGGAAGGCAGAAGAATAAACAAGCTTTTGCGACAGCAGGAAGCTCTCTCTTAATTCTGAGATAATGAAACGCTTCTAACCAGGCCCAACTGCTGAATATTACAAGAGCCATCATCTCGTGTGGATTGCATGCAGCTTTATTTTCTACTCCCCTGCATGGACTGAATATGATTCACAGCACAGTCACAGGAAACAGTCATTACTATTTATTTGGAGCGAGATGAGTGACTGCTCTAAACAGCATCAACTGCACCTGCGATAGTGCAGAGAGTCTTTTTTTATTAAGCACACCCATGCCCTCTTTTTTCCTCTTCTTCTCTTCAATACTCTCTTCACAAAGAGCATTTTATTACAGTGCTGGCTGCGTAGTTCAAAAAGGGAAAAGGCAAATTTTCTATGATCATTAGAGAAGATGCAGAAGCACAGCAGCAAACACTAGCTTCACCACTTTGTGCGCACAGAAACATCCCCACACCGTGCACATGCCATACAAACAATATGTACAGAAACATGAATAGACAATTCATAAAGAATAGCCAGTTATAATACAATTATAATATAATAATATGCCTGGCTGTGGGCGAGCCTCCTCATCCCCATTTCGTATTTTTGCTGTGGCTGGAACATGTCAGAACACCCTGAAATCACTCTGCTCCAGACAGCCCCAAATGACAGCTCGTCTCCCTCAACCCCTAGAGCAGCTCCTCCGTTTTCTTTACAAGACACTGCTCGCATTTTTGCTGCAGCAATTTATCTCTGGCTACACAGTGAGGTGAGCAGCCTACTCCCCAGCTTGCTGCTGCTCTTTCTCCTGCCGCACTTTAGCAGCCGATGCTGAAGCCTCCCTGACCCCCAAAACACTGCACCTATGAGGTGACAGAGCCTCAGCTAATTCCCACCCCACCGTTATTCCCCCCTTCACCAGTCTCTGCTGATGAAGGTATGCTTTTAGACTGCTATTTTGAATTTAATATACAGCTATAGAAAATGCAGAGCGCTCAAAGCACAGACCTCTCTCTCATCTATAGCCTTTATTGCCCAAGTGCATGCACCTGATGTGCTTACAAAAAATGTCCTTGCTGGCAAAACCCTCTTAAAATGGCTCAGCTCTGTTTTCTGCTGGTTTCAGGCCAGCAGTAAGGAGAAGCTAAGGCCATTTCATCCCTCTGCTGTAGGTATCAGTGTCTCAAGTACCTGCATCCTGTGATGCCATTAAAAGCTTCAGGAGATTAAAAGTGTGGGTTTTCTTGTTTGTCTAACAAAGTAAGGTACTTCACGGTATAATGGATTGCTCTTGAAAACTAATACTCCTAATAGCAGCAAACAGATGCACAGACCGGATTGTTTTTTCCATAGTGAACTTGGGTACTTTTTGTAGATTATGCGTGGCCTCTGGAGCAAGTGTGATTTCAGATCACAACACTTATGGGAACATCCTATTTCTATATGGACATTCTGACACCACACGTGACTGACACAAAGAAAGCTCCCTCACCAAACAGGGAGCAGTGCAGAGCCCCGCACCCTCATGGACGAGGGACCATGGTGAGACCGACAACACAACGGAAAGCAAGAAGGAAGTACAGAGCGTGGAAGAGGGGAGAGATAACAGAGGGGAGAAGGGGGGAGCAAGGACTTCGCGGTGACCTGTACTCCATTTACACTATGTTAGTGTGGTAATCACCTGTATGTCTGGCATCCAGACGCTAAAGCAATTGGCATAGATAAAAAGATGGCAGAAAAAAAGCAAATTAATATGGTTAATACATAAGCCACTAAAAACTGCTTTTGACTGGACTACAAGCTATAAATGTTCCTAGCCAGTATGCTTTTCCCCAACTGGTTTTAAAAAAATCTCTTAATACTGCTTCTCCTACCACCGCCCAAGGACTATTACAAGACAACTTACTTTCCAACTGAGGGAAGGTTGCACCCACCTTGGGTCTCAGCAACTGCAGTCGCGGCCCTGCGAGGAGAGCAGCACAACACCCTTCTCCTGAACTGGGCTGAGAGCTCTGCTCCACCATCCCCAGCAACAGCCTTCACCAACCAAGAAATAAGGACTCTCATTTCATTGTTGCAAGAGCATGTAGAAAAGTGGAAGCAGTCTCATATCAGGCAGGTAGGAAATATATCATTCCCAGCATTAGGTCTTTTCCTGATTCCAAAGAGAACATCTTAAATCCTGAGGCAGAAGGACCATCAAAGGCAGTCCCAGTTACAGTACAGTTTGTTTTGCAATGTAGACATTAGCTCACTAGAAGCTGATCCCAAACTATTATCACTTCACTTTTGCATTTGATAGCCATTAGTCAAGCAATACCTGGGGACAGATTCTCCTCCCAGTTACAGCACAGTGACCCTCCGAGCTGACAAGGTTATTCCGTATTTATACCCTCAGAACTGAGAGGCAGGTCTCATATTTTATTTTTTTGCAGCAGGAGGTAGCTGAGGTGAAGCATGGGAATAGCCTTGCAGGAGCTGCAAGGGAGCAGCCTCTCATGGACAGGAGTAGCACAAGGCCGTCTGTGCTCGCAGGGCCAGGTGGCCAGGGAAGGAGCTGCCCCATGTCCTTGGCGATGGGGACTTCCCAGGGGACAGGTCACCATCACGCCAGCACGCTGAGGGCTCAAGCGTCCATCGCACTTGCCATTGCTGTTGGAGCCCTCCCTCCTTGGCACCGTCAGCGTGGTGCCTTCCCCGACGAATTATTTTAAGCAAAAGCCAGGGTTTGAGGCAGAAAGTGCTTCTCGACATGTGAACTCTCAGCCCATGAGCAGAGCAAGAGCTGCGAAAGATTCATGGGTTTCCCCCTGCCCCCAGTGTTTAAATGATTAATTAACAATTTCTAGAAACCAATTCACAAACGGAGAAAGGGCAGATTTTCAAAACTATCAGCTTGTAAATGGAGCAGAGCCGATTCTCTGGCAACTCTTCTAACAAGGTTTCTTTTTCCACAGTATTTGTTTTATGCTTCCTAAAGATCTGTCCCTAGTCTAAATCCCAGCAGGGGGAGATGCCAGTGGAGTTTAATTACATTCCACCTATGGGGAACATTCAAGGAACAGGGCTCTGAAAAAAACCCCACAACTTGGTCTAAAAAAAATTAAAAAAATAAAAAATTAAAAAAAGGAAAAAAGTAATCTGATTAAAGCAATGATACAAACGTGCTGCATCTCCTAACCATAGGTTTAAAACATTCTCTTCTTACAAGTCTCAAGGCAAAGAGCCAAATTCTCTGCTGAAGCAAACAGGGAATTTATACCATCAGTTTACAACAGACATTCAGCATTCAGGCCTACGGCTTAAGTAAGTAGTTATGAGAAGTGGCATTTTAAAGGGTTTTGGTGTTTTTTTTTTTTTTCTTTTACATAAACTAGACACGCCATGTGTTGTGGTGAAAATCCTTGTGATTCAGGACAGGTTTTGAGCTTGGACATGAACTGTTGTTAGTGTTTCAAGGGATTAAAATGGGCCCTGTGCTCTGCTGACCAGGGTGCATATGTGCACACACCACACGAGCGGCCTCCTGGGCCCCAGCAGATGCTGGAGGCACATCTCACCCCGGCCAGGAGGGTGGGCAGGAGCTGAAGATGTGCACATTAAATGCAAAATGGAGACTCACTGATCCACAGCCGTGACATGGGAACCCGCTGCCCTCAGCACAAGTGTGAAGGAGACGGAAAGAATACTGCAGGCAGCCTCCTCCAGGTATAATTCTTTAAATCTGGAAAAGCCATCTAGCTGAAATATCTTTCTCTGCAGGAATCAGGCAAACGACTCCTGTGCATTCAGCTGGGACACCTGAATGGTGGACTAGACAGTGGAGGAAAAATACTGCATTCAAAGCCGACAGGGAAAACTAGGCTTTTTCACCATTCCCCCTCCTGGTACTCCTAAATCAGCCACCTTGCTGTTCTGCAACCGGCTGCGATGAGACCCAACCTCAGCGTTCAGAGAGCAGCTCCCATGAGGGGCTGCAAAAGGGACGGTAAACATCACTTCTTCACCAACTATCTGGAGTCGATATTATGTCCTGCTGTACACAACGGAGAGACTTTCCACCAAACAAGCACTGAAATATTTAATCATTTGAAACATTCAAGTGCAAGAAAATTATCAATGAAACTAATTAAGAATCTTGAGATAATAAGCACTGACGACAAAATGTTCCACTCTAGCGCCTGCCATCAGGCAGTCAGGATTTATAGTATCTGTCATTTAGAAAACTTATACCCTGAAGCATCTTGGTACACTTTCAAAATGTGTGCTTCCACATACAGATAGTCCTGCTCCTCAAGGTGACTCAAAATCCTCATGCGCACCCAGCAATGGCCCCCAGATTAGGGGTCAGGACTTCAGGTCACAACTGTGGAAATACAAGTATATATGGCATTGCAAGGGGAGAAGCTGGAAAGTGCCAGCTTTGATGTCTGTGGAGCCAGGTCCTGAGGTCTCACCCAACCAGCTTTATCACGGAGACCCCGAAGGGCAGGCCACGGGAAGGTGAGCCGAGAGCACACAGAGCAGACGCAGGGAGGGAGGAGGTCATGGATTCGATGAAAAGCCACGGTGCCAGCATTTTATGCGCTGGGATTTTTCAGCAATTTAGGACAGGAAGTGAACCAGTGTCAGGCGATCGACGCTGCAGATGGGTCTTTAAACAGCCAACATGTAAATGGAGTTTGGCAAAGATACCGCGACTAACAGCCCCTTTTTTTTTTTTTGTGAGAAATGCCATTTTTAGATACAGTCAGAGAAATGTTGCCTTCTGCCTGCTAAGAGCAGGTGTACAGATGTCGACAGCAAGTTCAGGCGAGTGCCAGGTACTCGAGAGTTGTCACTGGGTATGTAAGCTGCCTAACACCATCTCCACGCTTTTGCAGGAGGCAGGTTTTATTTTTTGCTGAGGTTTCCAACGAACTGCTTCTCTAGCAGACCCTGTCTCTGGGCCCAACAGCTCAGCATAGCCTGATTTTTATTTCGTCTTTGTTTCTAAGTTAAGCCCTCTACGCCAGGCCAACTTCTAAGTGAGGAAAATGGTAGGTCTCTGACTCACCAGTGCGGCTCCTGATGAGCTGCCCACGAGACAGGTACAGCTAATCTGAAATGACGCCTGGTAACTGCAACATGTAATTTCAGACTCAAGGCACCAATTTCCCAGTCAGTTTGTAGCTACACTGTGTTACCGTAACGGGTTCTCTGCACAATTATCACAACACTTAGTAAGTTATTAATTTCCGAGAGAGCTAAGAAACATTGTAAATTATTTTCATTTTAAAGAAAGCAGGCATATCCCCCTCTGGAAGAAACAAATAACAAAATTTCTCCCCCATATTTTATTATTAATGTTTCACAAATAATATTTTTCCATCATTAGTATTAAAATATCTTTACTTTAAAAAAAATGTAATAAACAGGCAAGAATTTAAAACCCAGGTGTGTGTGCTTTTGTGACAATGGCACGCATCAGGCACGGGCAGTTTGAATATTTTATACTTCATAATTTTTTTCATAAATAATTAACTAGCTTTAACTAGTGATTGTCCAGTTCTACCAGTGCTGCAGGTTTAACTGTACGTTACATCTCCAAGTGTTCCTTAGGCAGCTCTGCTTCTCCCCACTCTGAATCCAGACAGAATACATCCACAAGCCCTGCTGGATTTTTAACTTGGAGATCTGTTTCCTACCTCGCTCCGAAGAACAATGTAAATCCACTTCCTACAGCCTTCCCTTCTGCAGCAAACCCAAACAGCTCCAGTTAGTATCTCTTGTGTTCACTAGATGGACCAGCATTCAGTCTGGTATCTCTTAGCACAGTGGGGGAACCTCCTAGCTCCAGCTGGTAATGTGGGCTCATTGATTCTCTGTTTGCCTCTTGCAGTCCAGAAATGAAGAGGTTAAAATCCCATAGCTTGGTTTGATTACTGCATCACTGACAGTAATGCAGAGCTGGACCAGGAGATGAGGCGTACTGCACCACTGAAGAGTCGTACCCTTTGGATAACGCATTGAAATTAAACCCGTTCTCCCCATCGCTGGGTTGGAAAACAAAGTTGTCCCAAGAGCTTTTTCAAAAAAATCTACTACCAAGAGTGACCTGGTCTATAATTACCATCCCATAGCCTAGTCCAGTGCTGAAGGATATATAAGATATATAAGATATATAAGAGTACCTATATTTAGATGCATACATGAGGGCTTGGTAGCGTTCGCCAATGCACTGCTTAGAATTTGCATATCTGCCTATGCACAGTAAGTGTCTCATGGCTACCACATTTCTCTGCAAAGTCTGAGCATTAGTGGGATTAAAATTATTACTTCATTAATCTGAAATGCTAAAAATATATAGTATTCAGATTTCAACTCCGTTTCAAGCAACCATTCCAGCAATTAGTTTTGACTTGGTGGCAGTTAAGAGACCTGGTAACGTTGTTTTCCTACAAAACAAAACCTTAACCCCCAACTTGTGACAACGCTTTCCATCTAATTTCTCTTTGTGTATTTACGGAACTATAGAAACAGGAAAATAATATATTGACAAAAAGATCTAACAACACTTCGAAAAACTTAACTCCACCAACAACTACAACGCTTGAAACAAGGGCACGCTGAGCAAAACCAGGTCTGTGAGATAAGCTTGGTAAGATTTCACACTGGTGGAGATCGCTTTTAGAATACTCTATCCAATTCTAATATCCACATTTTCCAAAGGATGTTAAAAACCCATAGGTGAACCTCTGAAAACAGGCACACGTACTGTCCAACTGCTAAAAAAAAGAAATAAAAAGAAATAATTTTAGGAACTTACAGTTTTAACACAAGAAAACACCAACAGGTGCTATCACTGTAGTTTACAATTCTAGTCGCACAATGAGGAGAAAATATTTTTCCTATGCAAAATGTCTTTTGTACAGCAGTCCAAGAATGAAGGAAGTTCAGGGGAATCTGAGGGCAATAAATTGAAAATGTAAACCTAATCTTTATTTAGGAGAAGGATAATTAACTATGGGAAGAGATGAAACAAAACTGTGGTAAATTCACTGTTGCCAGAAAGGTTAGGGTAGAAGCAGGAGGACTCCTTGCATGACATTCCCAGCCCTATTTATGCAGGATGTCAGGACTGGTGGCAAGATGAATCCTTATGGCAGGAATGGGAATGAAATCAGAGCCCAATTCCAAATGTTGCCAAACATGGAAAAAGTTCACATCTGAATGTTATGCCCTGGATCCATCTATGGTTTTTCCTGTAAAATCAGAGCTAGGAGAGAAAGCAGGATGCTCACTTTGCACCAAGTCTCTGTGTCCTTGCATTGCTCTCCATTTAAGTGCACTGCTAAGGCTCCACTGATAATAAAAGATTGATTTAAAAGACCATTCTACAACCTAAGCAAACACTGAGCCTGGTTAATGTTACATATCATATCCTCTTGTCATTTACTGCTACTCTGCGTGTTTACTGTGTCTTTCACTCCCCCTCAGTACCAGCACCAATTTACAGCAGAGCAGCTGGTCTTCTGGGGCTGAGTGTACAACTGTAACCCTGAGCCCAGCAACAGCAGCCTCTTGATTATAAAAGCACAGCACTGATCTCACTCAGGAACTGAACCAAAGCAACACCCTCCCGAGGCTTTGGGTCAAGTCTTTGCAGATTTCCTAAATGACAGGCATCTCTGTTACTACTCTACAAGCTGAACTTCATCTCTGGTAAGATCCAAAATTTAATCAAATTACCTGCATTCCTATATCAAGGTTCCTATTTCAGTCCAACAGAGAATATAAAAGAAGGTGGTGGGAACAAAAAAGAATAAAAAAATTATTTCCACTCCATCTTTAACTTTTATAAGAAAATTATTATTTTGCATGGGCTACACTTTATCAAAATCAGTACACAGCAAGACAAAAACATCTATGTTCTTCCCACTAATAAAGAAGGAAAACTTAATGGAGTGTGTCATGTTTTGTCTTTTCTTTCTCTTATCATTTTCTGAATTACTGGTTTGCTTTGTGCGCCTTGCCAGCAAGATGAGCATTGCTCCTTTCCTTTAAATAGCTGGATTGTAAGAACAAGAGATGTGTCTTCAGAGCCTGATTCTCAGTTGCACTAAGGCCCTACTATGGGAGCATAAACAGGCCTTACCATACTTGCAAGTGCTTGTTTATACGTTAACAAGATAGCATCATGCAGGAATGAGGTGATGATAATACTGCTGCAGATAAAGTGTGAGGATGATGTACACACACCTTGACAGTCCATTCCCATCACCGGAGCGGTGAAAGAGGGCATAACTGTAAACTGAGAATCAGGCTCTTGGTTTGCAGTTACCCTGGATACAGTTTGTAGGATTTATATGTTTAATTAACGAAAAATGTGGAAGGTTCCACAATCCTATAAAGACAACGTGTTAAAGACAGTTTTGCCCAACATTTCTAGAACAGCAAAACTTGCAACAATGGAACAAGGATAATTAAAAAGATACGAAAGCATTTTGTTTTGCTTGTTCTTCTTGGGGTCCTTCATTTTCAAAGTCAGCACAGACATTTTATGCCATCTAATTAAAACAACTGGGAGGGGTTTTTTTAAACAGATATACTAATTTAAACAGAATTAATTCAGTGAAGTCCTATGCCCTTGGTTGTACACAAGATTAGACTGCACAGTAACAAACTCCTAAACTTAAAATCTATGGTTTAATGAATTTCATAGACAATATCTCTTTTTTTTCCCCTGCACAATGGAAAGGAGTGTGCTTTGTAGGGACTACTCAAAACACTGGAAAAAACACAATTTGCATTTCTGTCCTTGCATAGGGTGATGCATGCACACCAGACAACTTATTGACTTGTGATTTGGACCTCTGATGAAAATCACTGTATTTTCACTTAAACCCATGGGGGAAACACCAGATGATTTTACACAGGATTCCTTGTGGGATATAAGTTAACCAGAACATGCAAATATTGCTTGCTGAGTTCTTTATTTCCCATGCCAAAACTTTTAACTTCTCTGTGCCTCACCCTGAAAAAGCAGGGCCATTAATATTACAAGCCTTGTAGGTACATTTAGAGGTCAGTATTTATGTATCGTTTGGGTGTTATCATATGAAAAGTGCTAAAATATAACCTAAAATATTTAGAAAAGATACAGTATCTTGCTCCCACCGCAGAAGTCTGCAGTGCCAAAGTGGCGGAGTACCAAACCTAAAGAAAAGAAAGTTGTTTGCCTGACAGTTACAGTTTGGGTTAAACATTGTTCAAACCTGTAGGTAAAGCAACCACTCGCCTCTCTGGGTAAATATAAGAAACAGATAAGCTCCATTACAGAATCAAGTAAGAATTACAGCCCCTGTTCAAAGTCGCGCAGGCGACTATCACAATGCAAAATGACAAGCAAGGTTATGCACAAGGCATCTGTGGGCAGAGTGGTTTCTCCGGGTAGTTCTCTGCACAGACCTGCGTGTTCAGGAAAGAAGGAAAAGGATCAGAAAAGGAAAACAAAGAAGGAGATGAGGAAGCACCAGGCATGGACTCAGAAGTACGGTGATCCCAGCTTGGAGAGGGACTGCCACCGTCCAGGTCGCTCCACAGAG